>NC_140592.1:788292399-788988246 GCF_964204655.1 Triturus cristatus | reverse complement strand
TGTTTAACCATGCAATAGTTAATGTTGTTGCACCATGGATATTGTGCTGCATAAATAAATACTTATAAGGTCCCACTAGTCCTTACCTACCAGACAGTACAAGTGTTCTGCTATCGAAAAGATCTATTGTCCACTTACAGTAGACTTAGAGCCCGCCTGCTGCTTCTAACTGGATGTCTTTATGCTCACTTTCCTTTGCTTGATTTTTATTCGTCAACTTGTGTGGGCTTTACATCTTCTGTTTGTTCCTCACATAGACGCAGTTCTCGCACCGCTTCACTGCTTACCTTTTTAAAGCACTTTTTGTGGTTAAGCACTCCATGAGAGCACATGTGCTTCCCAGCTGTTTTCCTTTTGTACTCTTCTCACCCCGCAATGCTCTGTGTTGCTCTCTCACCCGCTTCCTCCGCGTTGTGCTCGCTAATGTGTGCTTTTACACCCCCACTGAATTGCTTTCTTCTGTACACGCTTCTTCCTGCCTGCGCCTCAAAAAAAATGTTGAACGCTTTTGTGCTTCTTTTAATTTTTTTTTTTAAATTGAACAAGGTAAATAAAAAGAAAAGGAGACTGCGTCATTTTGTAGGCATACACATGCATGTTGCATGCGCCTACAAAATGAGGCATTAAGTATAATGGGGTTGCCCTATGTCCCTCACTATCTGGGTATACAATTATAAACTACAAGTGGTTCTGTCGGGTGTCACTATTCTAGCAAGAATTGTGAGAAATGCTATTCATTAAGCATTGATATTGAGGGTCAAAAAGCGATCCCTTTTAGGCAGAGTACGAGAGCTTCTATTGGTAATATATTAGGTGAAACCTCTGCACAAAATACTTCTTATAGCCCACAAAACCCGAAACAAAAAGCAATTTCTCAATTACCTGTATTGCTTAGCTGTCCATAACACACAATACATATAATACATTAGATTAGACTAACATATATCTTGTGAAAAATCAAAGGCTCACAGTGTTTACACATACAGACATGAAAACATAAACGCATATAGTCAAATGTCCAAACAATTGAAGTTCAGGATATTCTTGTATTGTTTATTTTTGTATTTGTACGATAGTTGACGTGGGACATATGATATTCACGTCGATGCTTCGACCCTCTGATAACATGCTAATGACTATGCACCATAGCGGGTCTTCCTCGGGACTAAAAAAACAAAAGGGCAGCCTTTAATGGAAGTATCCACGAACACAGAGCTTGTGTGCTATAGAACATCACCAAATATATTCCATGTCACCATGGTCCCCAGCAGGGGTACAATGGTGTGCAAAATATGAGGTAAGTATCACCCAATAGTACTCCTTCTTAGGTTCACAAAACCCTTTCAATTGGATTCTTGATTTTCGTGTCAAAAGCTATTCCAGTTCAGCAGCTGCCAGCTTGCCGCCCAGCCTCTTAATGTTCCAAATCAAAGGGTTTTGTGAACCTAGGGAGAAGGACTATTGGGTGATACTTACTGCATTTTTCACACCAAGTGTACTCCGGCTGGGCGGCGTGGCAACATGGAATATACTTTGATGATATTCTAACATGCCCGCCCTTTTGCTCTATTCCTTACCCTCCACCTGGCCAAGCCCTCATAACCAGCCCAGCCCCTTACCCTTGCTGCCCAAGGTGCTCCTCCACCCCTCTCCACTCCTGGATACGCCGATCTGGAGCTGCGTGATGGAGAGGAAATATGCCTGCTAGAACAGCAGCAGCAGCAGTCTGAAAGTAAGGTAAGTGTTTTAGTATGTGTGCGTGTACCTATGTGTTTTATTTGTGTGTGCGCCCATGTGAATGGTTGTGTGCCGGTGAGGAGCAAGTGTTTTGACCACTGCAACCACACATGAATGGCTGGACTGGGCACAGTGCTGTTAACATCAAAGACCGCCGACCGGGATGGAACTCCGGACACCTTTTGAGCCGGGTGTGTGGACTGTCACCCAGGCAAGCGGGACCATGATCCCCGCTTGTAATGAACTGGTCAGGAAGAACATATCATGGTTCCAGATAGTAGATTTCCCCAGCTTGTCTGAACCAGAAGAAGAGGAGAATGATGCAATGTGGGAGAGCCCTCCAAGACCAGAAAGCCAAATGGAGGAAGAAGCTGCTTCCGGGTAAGAGACCCCCAGCTAAGCTGGTGCTGGCACTAATGGTGAGGTCGACTCCTGAAGCAACCAGAACCATGGGGAGGCAAGAGGACCTCCCTGGCAGCACTGGTATCGCCTTCGGCCTAACCCGCCACCGAGCCAGAGGCTGAGAGACTGTGCATGCTGTGTTCATCGCCAAGTTGGAAAGGGATATAATAGCCAGCTGACCCCTCCCCCGCGGCAATCCATTACCCCGTAAATGCATCATGTACATGCTCAAGCCATGGCCAGAGGCTATATGTTAAATGTGCGGAGACAGCTCGTGGTCTTCAGGCCCACAACACAACTAAGCATGTATATATGTGTGTGTGTCTCATTATTTCTCCTGGCCTACCTGATCTGTGGGCCTAACGGGCGAGCCCCGCCATCACCTATGCGGCCCCCGGCGCACACTATACTTTAGAAAATCCTTCAAGTAACTGCCAAGTTTTCATCTTTAGATGAAGTGGCACAAAGAGTGGGTGTTTTCCTTGCGAGTCTCCCATTATGACTAACGCCTGTGATGCCAAGCCTTGTTCAAATACCTTAAAAGCAGGACATCGCAAGCTTTGTGTGTCAAAATGACCGACAATTGTGATTAAATGAATTCCAGGCATCCACTTAATACATTTTATTCCCTTTCTTATCAGTGCATCTTAACGCTGCTGAATAAATGTTAGAACTTAAAACATTCTGCTATAGTAATCCACATGTAATTTGTATGCTAACTAAAGCAACTGAATAAAAAAAAAACTAGCAAGTTTGCTACGGTCATCAGAAAGAATTGCTTGACATTTTTCCAAAATCTGAATTGACTACCAGTCATTGTGTTTTCCAAGGGTGTTTCACGGCAAAATTGCCCAGGAGACGCAAAACTGCATTTCTTTTTATTTTTTTTAGTTCTAAGGGAAAAACATTAGATGGTATAAATGTAAGTAATCTAGAGCACGCCGGAATAACTACGTATTTAAAGTTGCTACGTGTCAAAGTTAAATGCAGGTCTAACCACTTCAGAGAGGCAGCCTAATACCACACACTGCATTTAAAGCCCAGACTGTAGTTTAGCAGCAAAGGGAAAATCTGTATAAATGTGCACGCAGGGGAAACCCCAGTCCATATCCCCCCCCACACACACACCACCTCTCCATGCCCTCCGGAATAAGAAAATCGGTTGTTGAGTTTGCCTGTTCGCTATTATATTAATTGTTAGACCCAGGAGTGACCTCTGAACCGGCCCATCGCACACTGCGTGCATTGTTCCTGCGTCCTCGCGCACAGCGCCGCCTCTCATTCTGTGCTGCACGCTGATACTGAGATTTAACTTTTTTTGGCGCAAGCAGACCCAACTTCTAAGTTTTGTTGTGTTGTCAGTTGTTCAAATGACTAAAATAGGGGCGTGACTGCAGCTTCATCCATAACATGAATAGTAAGGTAATATTTATTTTTGCTTGATTATTTAAAATCTTTGCAAATACATAACAAAAAAGATTCCCATTGTACACAAATTATTAAGCTTAAAAGCAACATTAAAAGGATCATCAATAAAATATTCCCAGTTTGTGCAATTGGCTGTTCTGAAAGACAATACACATAAATTCTTATATTTCAAATAGTGCTGAACTGGCAATAACTACCATTGATTTACATGCCGCATGACACAGCATAACCAAGTCCATTGTTCAGACTAGTGGCATTAATAATTTAAAATGCTAGTGCAACTAAAGGAAGGTATAACATGAGAAGCAGTGGTCAGCAAAGGGCAACAATAACTGGCTCAGTGCAAACGGTTATGGAAACGCAATGAATGAAATACTGCAGTAAACGTTTTTTCCAAGCGGCAGTGGTGAGTCGTGTGCACGGAATGGTGATTTTACAAAATAGATGCGTCTAGAGCAAACAGTATGGCTGCTAATCTCATGAACCTCACCTGTTGATTTTGTATTGTTCTTTTTTCTTTTGTATAGCACATGTTTGCTAGTTACTGTGTGCCTCTGGTGTAGAGCACATCTTCAGTTGTTTGTTTGTCCATAGGGATGGGGCTCCATGAGGTTGGTGCCTGTGAATATTCCTTGTTCCTTTGATAAGCGTGGTGTGGAGTGAGTATTGGATTTTGTTTTTTTACGTTCCATGTCGGATGAAACCCAATATAGGAAAGCACTAAAAACTTGGGTATACTCTGTCCGATTCAGCTTGCATAGCAATGGTTTAAAGATGCAGTATCCTGTGTGAAATGTTGTCTACCTCTTCCCCCCCCCCCATCACGTACAACTGAGTTGGGTGAGCGCCAAGATACTCCCTGGAGTGATAGCAGCGCTATAGAAGTGGATTTTACATTACATTACATTACATTACTAATGGGATCAGAAAGGTTGGGTGGGACCGATCTTGCGACCTCCTTCCCTAACCTGTGTAGAGTTGGTATATGTTTGGGTTGCATCTGTGGGGTGCATCAAATTGGGGAAGTAGACCCTTTACTTTACCTAGGTTGGCTAAGGAGGTATGCCCCATTGTTTTGGGTTCCCGCAGGACCCCAGGACTCTGAGGATACTGCATGGTTTGGTATCTGCCTTTCTTATGCGTATGTGAGTTATTTTGCTAGGGGCAACGGTGATATAATTGATATAACATATATGGTGTTCTTTGGTTCGTTAAGGAACTGGCATTTTTCACAGGACTCTTGACTGAAATGCACTCTTCCCCGCCCCAGGTGCTGTTTCCTTGCGTCCATTTCTCGAATTCTTGGTTTTCATTACCCCATCCCCGCTGCCTTGCAATGGTCTGTTGTGGCGTCCTCTAGGGCTTTCTATCACACATTTTCCAGTATCCCCTTTTAAACCATCCCTTCTCACTCGTCCTGTGTGACCTGGCAGCCATTGTGGTGTTTGTATGTTTGTATTGTGGTGCTTGCTGTGTGTGGTGGGAGTCTGTTCAGTTTTGCAGTGTGTTATACAATGGTAGTAGAGGTGTTATACCGTGGTTGTAGATATGCGGGCTAATAAGCCAAAGAAAACTGTTGAGTGTAGTTTGATGTGGTGAAGAGCGAGCAGTAAGTCCCTTCACAAGAGGTGAGGTGTGCAAGGTAGGCAAACTTAAATTATTTTACCACCACAAGGGTTTTTTTGCCAGTTGATGATGCAATGGTTGGTGTATTTGAATTTGCACTGCTGTGTAAAGGAGCTATTAGTACCTGCACCAGTAAAGTCCTTCTTTACCTGCTGCCGCCCTTAAAACCTCCTAGAAGCATTGCTTCTCCTTCTTTGACCTCTTTTCAGCTGGTTTTGCTTCGTGCTGTATTTGGGGGTAGGTGCATTAGAATACACATTAATGTAGTTGCTAAGGTATTAGTACGTGAGGTTTGCTTAGCTAGGTCTTTCATCACGTACATAAATATTGCATTTTCTTATGTTTTAATGTTACAATGATGCAGGATTTGTCAGTGCCATTTTCCACCAGTCCACTTTTTTTCTTTTTATGCATAACGGGAAAAATATGAATAACCATGCAAAGAATTGGCTGACTGTTGGGGCTATTGGTCTAGTCTCCCACACCAGCAGCACTGGTGCTCTGTGCACAGGTCAACGCAGGGAGGGAGGGTTGGAGCTGCAGGGCAGGATGATGGAGGGTCCAGCACTATTTTTAGGTCTCGCCTGGCGTTGGAGCGCGCATGCGCTCCTTGCCTGCGAGAGTTATAGTCAACAAGTTAGTTTCGAGAAGGGGACTCGAGCCCCGCCCATCATTTCCATTGGGTAGCTACAGCGTTTGTGGTAAATGCTGGCTTCCCATTGGAAAGGAGGGTTTTTCATTGCCTCCCTTTGGCTTTTTGCCAGACTGACTCGCCTGATTCACGGCTGTCGTGAAGACTGTTCTTATCTGCTTGTTTATTTAACAAGCAGATAAGAAAAGTTTTGACAACAGCTGTGAAGCGGGCACGGAGCTCAGAGGGTCACGGGGAGGACAAGGAAATGGTGAGCGCTTGTTGTGAGTTGTAGTTCAAAAGGTCTGGCGGTGAGTGTCTTCTTTCTATTGCAATGTCTACTGATGTGTCACTAACATTCCCGAGAAATCCCGGACAATGATATAACCGAGTTTTATTTCTATGTATTCCCGGTGTTTAGAGGGTGAAGCCCAGGCTTGGCGCTGGTGTATCCTAATGTTGTCGCAATTGTTAGTGGTTTGACTGATAGCTTCCGGAGCCACCCGAGTGCCCCTGAATGTTGTAAGGACCTTCCCAGCCCCGCCAACGTTTCTGGAGTTCCGGTCTCACGCAGCGCCTTCTGGTCTCGCGGCATTTGTCTAGTTCTGGAGCAGTGAGCTACCCTTGTCTGAGTACTACAGAGCTCTAGTGAGAAGTCAAACGAGTCCGCGGCTTTAGAGCAGGAGCAGGCCGGAACCTACGGGAGGACCGTAAGAGGAAGCTCAGTGCGTGGGATAGCAACAGTACCTCAGGGTCCCAGTTTCCTGAGCCGCCAGGCCCACAAACCCCCTCTTTAGCCCGGCATCCGGGCACCTTAGCGACAAGATGATCAAACTCTTGTCCCTCAAACAGCAAAAGGATGAAGAATCTGCGGGAGGCACCAAGGGGAGCGGTAAGAAGGCATCCGCCGCACAGCTTCGCATTTAGAAAGGTGAGCCCCCACTACACTGTCTGCTTGTCCATTAAAGTGCAGAGGCCCATGACCCCACCTAAAAAGAGCTAAGCCGTCCAACACAGAGCCCCCTCTAATACATTGCTGACCCTCAGCTTGAGCCCGGACATGTCATGATATGTTATAGCATTTATTGAGCGCACTGTTACCCATAGGTGTCCTGGCGCTATGTGAAGATTCCTGAGGGATACAGACCCGGGTTCAGTTAGTCCGCAAACAGCCAAGTCTTTAAGGCTTTTCGAAAAGCCAAGAGGTTCGACATACCTTTTAGGAACAAAGGAAGCTGATTCCAAGCTCTGACTGCATTGACTACAAAGCTCCTGCCACCCCATGTGGCTTTTTTTGCGAACGGCACATAAACAAATTTGGCATCAGATGAACGCAGTGGTCTATTTGGAGTGTACCAGTACAATCGTTCTCTTAGATAGGCCGGTCCTTCTCCGTAAAGTGCATTATGGACATGACACAAAGCCTTAAAATGGGTACTCTTCCTAACCGGGAGCCAGTGCAGCTTCTCTAGTTCTTTTGCTATAGTGACGTATTTTGGGATGCCCAACACCAGTCTAGCAGCGGCATTTTGCAGGAGCTGCAACTTCTGCAATAAACCTTTTTGGATTTTAAAATAAAGGCTATTGCAGTAGTCTAACCTTGCCATGGTGAGGGTGGTGATAACTGTTTTTCGACCTTCCATGGGTAAGTATGGTAACATTTTCTTACAGGACCTGAGCACATAGGACGTGGCCGAGGACACTGCGTTTATCTGGTCTTTAAAATTAAGCATCTGGTCCACCCATATGCCTAGGTTTTTAGCCTTCCTGTTTGGGACCTGGAGGGGACCCATAGTGTCTGGCCACCAATCCGGGGTCCAGAAATTAGGGTAATTGCCAAAGCATAACACCTCCGTCTTGCTGGAATTTAATTTGAGGCAGTTTCAGGCCATCCAAGCCCCTTCTGCATTCATACATTCTTTAAAACGGCAGGCTGTGCCTTTTGCTTCAGATGGAAGAAGAGAGACCACAATTTGCGTGTCATCCGCATATGTGGTCAAACTAAAACCAAATGATCGAATAAGGGGCGCCAGAGCAGATGCATATATATATTAAATAATGTCGGGCTTAAAGAGGACCCCTGTGGGACCCCACATGGCAGTGCAAACGGGTCGGATACAAACTCTCCCAATGCTACCTGCTGACTCCTGTTCACCAGGAATGATCCCAAGAGACTTCCAGCTGCCCCCGTATACCAATCTCCTGCAGCCGGTCCATCAACAGAGCGTGATGGACTGTGTCGAATGCTGCAGAGAGATCTAGCATGATCAGAGCCGCCTTACCACCTTGATCTAAAATGGTCCGGACTTCTTCTGTGGATTTTAAAAGTACTGCTTCCATACTATGGCCCTCTCGAAAGCCATAATGCGTTTGATCCAGAGCTTGCGTGCATTCCAGAAATTGGCTAAGCTGCTTATTTATGTGTGTCTCAATGATTTTCGCTGGTATCGGAAGTCTGGATATAGGCCTAAAATTATTCGGATCTTTAGTGTCAAGATTAGTTTTTTTTAATAGGGGCAGAATGGAGGTTTTTTTCCAGTCTGATGGGTAGTGGCCTTCACTATACATCGCATTAAATATGGGTGTTAATACTCGAGCAACGGGCTCTGCTGCTAGTTTTAAAATCGCTATTGGGCAAGGATCCAAAGGGGAGCCCGATTTCACCTGCATCAGGAGGTTGACTGTTTCTGTGGTGGTGAGTTGAGGGAACTTATCCAACGACCCTATCTTATCTGGATGTTGGTTATCTGCTTGATCTGCCCTGGATGTTGGAATTACATTGGTGAAAGCGGAAAAGATGGTATTCACTTTCGCATAGAAGAAGCTAGCTAGAGTTTCACAGAGCACCTGACTGGGTGTGATAGAAATCGCCACTGGCGTGGCCAAACTGGTGACTGTATTGAATAATTCTCTAGCAGAATTGGTGGATCTATTGATCTTCATAGAGAAAAATAAACGCTTTGCCAGATAGATCTGCTGTTTGTATAGTGCAAGGCCTTGTTTGTACTCCTCCTTGTCACTGTCCTTATATTCCAATCTCCATCTTCTCTCCAGATGTTTACAATTTACTTTCTGTTCCTTCAGTTCCTGAGTATACCAAGGAGCCAAGGGTTGCCATCTGGTGGGATAGAATTTTTTTATAGGAGCAAGTTTGTTCCCTGCTGTTTCTAACCAGCATTGTAGGAACACGTAGCCAATTCTAAATTTGCTGGCGGCGTAATAATGATCTTATTGAGTGTGTCACACCACTCCTCTGCCGCGACTTTCTTCCATGCTCTTTTCTCCAGTTTCCTAGTTTTCACTGGTTTAAGCGGGTGGCGCTCGGGAATATTCAGAATAAAAACCACGGCTTTGTGATCGGACCATGGTAAAATAATGATATCCGTCACACTTAGATGTGGATTATTCGAAAAAATGCCATCCAATGTGTGTCATGCCTGGTGAGTTGCCTCTACCACCCATTGCTCTAGATTGCTACACTTCATCACATCTAGCAATTTGGCAGTATCCGGGTCCGCGGTGATTTCCAAATGGAAATTAAAATCCCCCAAGATGGTATAAGAGCCCGCCCTAATACCTGTTTCCATAATTTTGCCCACCTTCTCAATGAAGTGGGCTCTGGGGCCTGGTGGTCTATAAACAAGTGAACCTTGGAAGGTATAGTGGGGAGATAGGCGGAAGGAGAAGTCTAACGCCTCGCAGCCTTCCACCTCTCCCGGGCTAAAGGAGGAGATAATAGATAAGTGATAGATCACCGCAAGTCCGCCCCCTCTTCCCTTTGGCCTATTCAAAGTATAGCAGACGAAGTTAGGCGGAGTTGCCTTGATCAGGTCCGGACCCGACGCTTTGTCAGTCCAGGATTCCGTAATAAATGCTATCTTAATGTCTTCACTTTAATAGATAACTCTCTGTGCTATGTTTAATCAGAGATATGAGATTCATCAGGGCACATTTGCAGGTAGCATTACCTGTGTTATACCCCATCTTTACTGATTGCTTCCTCGCCATCTCTAGGGTGAGAAACAGCAGCTTTGGAATAGTGCTTCCGCAACCTGTACAAGCCTTCTAGGGCTCCTGAGGCTGAGCATCAGGGCTGATACAAAGGCAGGAATTTGTGTTTGCCTTAGGATTAAGCTTCCTTAATAGTAGGCCATCGTAGCACATTTTTAGCGGATGGGTGCAGACGGGCTTGCCTTTGGCGCGCCTGCTGCGTGCTCTCACCAGCCCCCAATTAAATAGCGCCAGGGACCGAGAGCCTAGTCCGTTAACCTCTCGCCACGCTGAAGATGGCGGCCGCGTGTTCCCACCGCCAGACTGCATATGCCGGTAAACGGGAGTGCGGGAGGCAGGCGCGCAATACCCATTGGGCTCACCGGGCTTCACCCCCCCCGCCTCCCCCCCTCATGTGTGTCAGCCCGGCTGAGACAGCCTCGCGGGCTGGCGTCCGTCTAATGGCAGCCGGACCCGAGTACATCACAGGTCTTTAAAAGACCATTTACTCGTTAATGAGGCTTTTGTTGTGTTTTCACCCCTTCTTACAGCCACTCTGGCTGGAAGACTTAGCCCCCCCCGAAATCTTTCAGCCACCCCCCCCCCCCCCCCCGAAATGTGTCTCTAGTTGCCCGCCTGGCGGGAGGTATATTTTATAAAAAGAGGTTCCGAATGGTAGGCCAATGCTGTTGGCAGAAATACAACCGTCTACATCAATTAAAAAAGATTGTGCAAAAAACGCATTCCACAGTTAAAATAAATCGTGCAAAATACGCAGGTTAGCAGTATCTCGTGAACAGCAACCCAAACTATCTCCCGGCTGTGCCTCAGGAGAATCACATTAGCGCGCTCGCGCCAGCCCCCAATTAAATTGCGCCAGGGACCGAGAGCCTAGTCCGTTAACCTGTCGCCGCGTGTTCCCACCGCCGGACTGCCTATGCCGGTAAACGGGAGTGCGGGAGGTATATTTTATAAAAAGAGGTTCCGAATGTTAGGCCAATGATGTTACCTCCCTCTGTTGTACGAGATCTATACCGCGCTCGTCTTCATAAAGCACGCATTTCTCCCATTCAGTCTAAAGTCTATTATTCTCTCGACCCCCCCCCCCCCCCCTCTGGAGCAGAACCCTTTTAATAAACAGTCCCTCTACAGAAGATATAGCTCATCACCGAATAACCAAGTCTCCCATAAAATAGACAGTTCCCCCAACTTGCCTTCTCGCCCCTAGGGTTGACACTTCAAACCTCGTTTGGGGTTCTGCTTGTTTTAGTCGTTGCATTCATTGCGGCCCTTCCCCGAACCCTACCAATACGACATAGCACTTTGCAGCATTAATGCGTTTGTATGACGCTGTTCAGAGTATTCTGATTTAACACGTTTAACTTGGTTCTAGGTTTTTGATAGTTTAATCTGGCAAAGTAGACGCTCTTGTGTATTAAACATAATATAAACTTAATTAAAAAGAAAAAGTTCCTGAAATGATTTTATCAGAAGGCTAATAGATGCGTGCACTCGGGTAAACTGTAATTTGCGATGCAGACTTTATACTAATGGGTATTATCACACATTCTTCATTCGAGGCTTCTTGGGGCAGCAGATATACGTCCCCACATTTGCCTTCTAACATGAGGAATATATATAAAAAAAAAAAAGCTTCTCATTTTCGGGAGAAATCAGGTTTCTCCTGCACTGGTCCAGATTCTCACTCTCGATTGGGAATAACTTCCTCTTTGCGAATCGGACACCAACCTTTTTTGGGGTGTTGGTACCCGATCGAGGAGGCTGATGCATCCTTTTCGAATCACAAATAGAAGGGGTATTGATTTTTCATGTCCCCTGCTATTTGTGATTTGGAAACGGTTGTAAAAGTACATTTGTAAATAGTAAAAGGGTATTTAGTGTTCGCAGTACCTGTGACTTAGTGAATCTGCGGCTTTGCGACCGTAAAAATATCTTTACACAACAAAGACTACTTAGTTCTGCAGTACATTTTGAGGGTCTCTTGTCACTTGCCTGCTGAAAAACCAGAAAAAGAATGATCGACGAACTGCTGCTTCTCTTATTAGTCTACCCTGACTTGTTCTGTATAGGGAAAAGTAGAAGTTGTTTGAGGAGTACTTCTTTATCTTTGTCTCCATGTAGGGAAGTTTTCTGACATTCCTAGCAACTACTATCCCCTCTAAAGCTCTAGAATGAAGAAGGCAGGGCGCCTGCTTTGTGTTTCTTTTCACCTTCCTTCCTGAACAGTGAAAGCGCTTGAAGGAGCAGGGAAGTGCAATTCATATTAAAAAGGCTGAAGAAACGTGTATAGCTCAACAAGTGAAGGAAGTTTAGGTGCACGCAATAGTTTCGGAAATCCATTTTCACTCATCTGCGTGAGCTGTGTATATTTTAAGACGATGTGGGCTTGAGTGGTACAGTCGACTAGTGTACCTCGGAAACGTTGCTACACATTTGTGCCAGGTTTGTATTGTATATTTAATTTAGTATCCTTGTGTGGTATTATTCTACCATGGCTTCTTGTTAGTCACCCAGTTAGATTGAAAAAATGAGTGAGTTTGAAATGGATTGGTCCAGGCAAATTGCGTTTAATATTTTAAGAGCCCCTACACAATTCAAACATGCCTGCTACTCAAAAGCATCTATCATTTTTTCTAGTAAAGGTTTTCATACTGGATCTGATGTTGTTCTATTTCTTTTTACTATCTCAGTTGTTCAATATCCCCGTATCCTTAAATGTCTGTCTTAAGTGTGTACTGTCAGGTCCTTACCCTCCGATTGCCCGAAGTAAATAATCTGGGCAAGGGATCAAGGACTGTTTCATGATAACTCTGATCAAGGTTCTTTAGTGCAACCATTGTATGGTCACACTTTGAGTTCCAATCTGGGCACTCAGTGAATATTTTGGGCCTGTGCACAGAATCAACTCTTTTCTGCCATGCTGCATTTGTCAGGTATACATGGATATAAATGGGAAATAAATGAGGGTTCAGATGAAACTGGCCCTCAGCCTCACTTTCCAAGCCTGCTTGTTAGCTTTGTGGTCCTTCATTTTATTGAAGTCGAAACTGAAGGGACATCTAAGAGTTACCTGACATTCCTAAACTTTATATACTTAAGCTTAATTGTTTTCTTGTTCTCTCAGTATGTTTATAATAATAGTTTTATGCCCCCTAAAGAATTTTGTGACTGAGTGATGTGTACCACCAATTTTTTATTGCTCGATTTTGTAAAGCACTTTTCTAACCATGTCCAAGCGTCACAATGTGTTGCACACAAACATTTAAAAAAAAAATGTCCCCTAGCTTGTCTAGCAGTTCACCCATTCCGATTATAGAAGTTTCTGGCCTCTTCATTTTGTTGTTTTATTTGCATAAATGGGTTGGTTTGTCATATGTTGAAGTCATACTAACAAAACGGTCCCACACCCTTTTGGATATTGGCCATACGCCCATTTTCAATGTTTCCTGGTTGTTTTGTTCAGTTGTTTCCTTTGCCTGGTGAAAAGACGCGAGTCATCGTTAGTGAGAGAATAGCCCACATCCTTATCAGTTATTGGCTAGCACTGGGATTGTTCACAAACATTGCCAATTGTTCCTTCTTGTTATCAGTCTGTTCTTGAGTGGCAAGAGGCAATCCACTATCGACTACACCTTCCTTAGAAGAGCTTTTCAACAGTGATCTCCTTTAAAATGTATCCCTGTCCGGCGAGCGACCACTTACCCCAAGTGCTTACCATTACACTTACACTGCAGCAGACAAGCAAAGCAATCTAATCGAAACATCAGTAAATCATAATTCAACAAAAATTAAAATGGCTCGGAATAAACATAGGACAAATCATGGTCGTTGTATACGAGCATGTAAATCGCCCAGGAATCCAGAGCGAGGAACATACCTTGAACGCTTGGGTAATTCTAGAAAACACTCTATTAAATAAATTCCCAGTAAAAACAGCAAGACAGAGGAACTTTGTTAGTCAACAAGTCAGGAATAAACCATGGTACAATAAAAATCTGCACAAAGATAAAAGGAAAATAGCATGAAAGGTGAGAGCTCAGGCAGCAGCAAGAAAGGGCATCAAACGGATGAAAGTAAAATCGCAATTAAGAAGAAATATATGAAAGAATGTAGGGAGGCAAAAAAGGAAGACCTTTGGGGAAAACTACTTTGGGCCAGCAAACAGCCAAACAGTAAGGAATTGTGGGGCATAATAAACAGTCTAACAAAAGGACAGGCACATTCCCAAAATACAGAAAAAATTGAAGAAACCTGAAGAAAAGCATATGTGCGCAAAATGTATTCTATGGTCCAAAATAGGAAGATCACCCAGGAGACGAAGGGACAAGGAGTGCTACCCACAAAAAACTCACACTTTAATCAAATTAAAATTCAGCACACCAAAGGATCAACGGCAGAAACATTAGAGGGCATGATTAGTGCAGAAACATCAAGCATTCAATTTCAGGAAAGTGAGAAACTAGAGGGGAAAGGCCGGACTCAACCACACAAGGACCCAAAGCACTAACTGATGCAAAATCTGTAGAAGAAATAAAAAAAAAAATGAAAAAACGAAAGACCTAGGGAGCAGCTGGACTGAATGGTCTCACCAACGTATTATTTATGCAAGCTCCAGGCTACTGTGCTGAGTATTTCACGCCTCTTTTCAATCCCATCTACATCCAGAACAGGATTCCACATTCTTGGAAAGGGAATCATTTCCACCCAAAATGTAACCAGTATTGAAAATGCAGTAGGTCTCGCCTTTGATTAAGTTAAAGCCATTTGCTTTGCTAATGGCTTTAACTTAATGGCGGCAGTAGACCCCAAGGGTTGAAACTTGCTTGGAGAGGCTTACGTGGTGAATCCTTCTGTTTGCGACGGGGTCAAGACGGGGTCAGAATTACAGGAGTCATCAACACTGAATTGGTGCATGTAGAAGAGCAACTCATTTCCTGGAGTTAAGTGTTCTGCTTTAAAGCTATACTATGGGGGAGGGGATATGGGTGTGGATGCTCTCCGTATGGGGGGCAGGATCCATCCAGGAAGGGCGGAGTTTAATCCCGGCCCAACCTAATCCACATTTTCCATGCTTTACTTTTTGTGATTTGCCCAGAGTCACAAGATGTTGTATTGTACAGGATGTTGAGCCGACACCGAAAATCGAACCTGGTTCCCCAATTCCAAAGTCGGCACCTCTGGCCGTTACCCAACATCCTCTCCCATATTGGCCAACAAGGATTTTACTTCAGAAATCCTTTGTACAGGGAGGAAGAGTGTTTTGGTACCTCCACCTTCTTCGCCCCCAGTAACTGAATTTGCAAAATGTGTAGCCCTCCAAGTTATCTTATTTATCATTCCAATTATTTGATAACATGCCAGGCTGCTTTCAGAGTCGGGAGCATGCGCTCCTTTTGAACCGACAATTCTGTTTGGTATGGAGGCCTCAGCATGCCTGTGCATACCTTCCATTGTGTTTACTGTTGGAACTAATGGGGCCTTAGCAGCCTTTACCTTCTTTGCTGGCAGTTTCTTTCAACAAGTTTCAGTGTTTTGTCAGCTAAAAGGACTGTATAATCCGTTGCTACTGTAAGTCCCTCACTGTTACAGAAAACCTGTGGGGCCAATGGCGGTCACCATGCAATGATTAGATCTGGCTTGACTGGACTGTTGGATTTAATTTAGTGATCAACAGAAATAAATCGTCAAGAAGCAATACCAAGAGAGGGGCTGTGGCTCTGTCCAAATTTTGATCCCATTGATTGTAGCTTTTGATTGGGCCGAGGTTGTTTGTTTCCACTGAAAAGTCTGCTTGTTTTGTGCTTTTTGTCTTGCGGGAATTTGTATTCTCAAAATAGCAGGACTGAGCTTGTCAAGTTGACAAGCCTTTGGTTGATCAAGGATATAGGTCTGATCTCTTCATTATGAAAAGGTACGCCGAAGGCTATATGACTGACCGATTTCTTGGGGAAAGTGTATGTTAAGACCAAAAGGCCTTCATTTGTGGATTGTCATTACATTGTGTCAAGCTTGTCTGCTGGTTTTTGATGCAGTCCAGGGAATTTCACAGATTACTTTATCAGGCAAGATTTTTGGTGTTGGATACCCCTGCGACAAGCCCTGAGGGTAGAAGATTTGCACTTTGAGAAGCCTTGGTTTGCTATTTTAGAAAGGTGTGAGGATGGTAATGTCCCTTGCATGGTAAACCTATCCCTGCCCTGAGTACTCAATTGCATGTGGGATTGGTATCCTGACTGCTATGTTGGCCTTGATGTCATGCTCAGCTAGCCTTTACACAGAGGCCCATCCCTGCCCAGGGTAATTGAGGCCCAGAACCTGTTCTGTGACTTGGAAGGGTGCATAAATTGTGCCACTCTTAGGGGGCATTGGACTACTGGCCATGTACTGGGTGTACCACATGAAACAGAGATGGCATTGTAACATATGAAGAGGAAGTGTATCCAATCCTATTACGTTTGAGTTATATAAACATTTTAATGACATTGCGTTACCCAGGATGTCTTTCTTTTTTAAACAAGTGGTGTTGCTGTTTACTATGCCTATTATTTTTTAGTCATTCTTTTAGGATTTCTGTACAGTGGAACACTACAAATTTTATAGCCTCTTGCTGCATACACTGATGGCTTGGATGGTTGTTTCTAAGTTAGTTGCCATGGTTTCTTCCTGTGGTGTGAGTAGTATCCTTTAGACAAGAAGATAGTCAAGCGTAAGCTCTCTTAATGTAAGGCTTAATTAGTTCATCTAAAAAGCAGTGGCATGAGTGGCGAGTAATGTGCCATGGACAAGACAGTGTGGGACATGTTTGGGTATGTAGAAAGGGGTACTCCTGGGGTTTGGCTACATGTGAAACTCCTGAATAGCCAATTTATTTGAGATTATTTATGTACAATGCATTGCTATAGTCTAAGTGAGTGTTGACATTGTCTTGTGCACTACTACATCAGATGTCATAGAAGGTACATTTAGCCTTGTAAGAATGAGTTGCTGCATGTGGTATTCTACCAGTCTGGCCGATTGACACTACAATCAAGCATAGAGAAGACATACTGATAACTTATTTATTCAGGCAAGAACCCCATTATGAAGCCCTGCCAAAATGTAGGTGATCATCAATGTCTCTGTTTTAGGAGGGGTTTAATATTCAAACAGCCTAAACAGTAAAGGCTCTATCATATACATGCCTCCTAAACAGAGTGATGAAGTAGCCTTATTGAAAAAGAACATAATGTACAGACTGATGCATAATGGTGATATTTTATTAAAAACCTCTGGTCCAAATGATGGATAGCGTGTGTTGCGGAGTACAAAGCACCTTAAATCTGACCACAACCTAAACTGGCAATATATGGAGAGATCTTAGGCAGGCGTCTCTTGTCAGGTACAAGTTAATATTTGTGCTGCCTCAATTTGTATCTGTTAAATTCAAGCCAAAGGAGAGGCTTGTTGTCCAAGACACAGATTGATGAAATGGCAGCAAGAAGTATCAACTCTTGATGAGAAATAGCAGGATCTTTTTGCATGTACTGGTTTATCAAAATGCGTGCCAGGAACAGAATTCATCTGAGTTGCCAAGAGGAGTGGTGTGGTGACAGCATGCCACTCCTCTCCGAGGACGGAGCTTTTTCTAAGGATGCTAATGCTTAGTGCAGACAGTAGTCTTAAAGAACATCGACTTGAGTTGCTGGTGATACAACCATTGATGGATTGCAAATAAACAGGTCTTAAGTTAAGTAATATTAGTCGAGGAGAATTTGGAAAGACTTACCCAGGAGTGTGAAATTGAATTAAATATTTACTTGTGCAAGTGGCGAGATGCTTCAGAAATCTACTTGTCTGGTAAATCATACAATTCTGCCGTTTGGTGGCAAATTATGGCATAGGTCTCACTTTATCAGATCTCCGATTATAGCTCTTCTGATTATACTAGGGTTCACATGACAAGGTTTGGAGTCAAGTGAGGCTCTGATTATGCAACCTTTTTCATGATACTGGATTCTGAACATACCAGGCATTTTTAGGTCTTGCGCCTAGCAATGCAGCGCGCAGCACTGCACGCGCAGCGAGAGTCCTTTTGTTCGGGGTTCCAAAACGGACCCTGGAATTGTACATGCTCGTGCGTGTACTTTTAGTTACGTGGCGTGCTATTGGCTGTTGCCTGCGTGTTTTTTTTAAGATAGCACGCAATAGGCCAAAGGCTTGTGTACTGCTCCGCCCATGGCCTATTGGTGTCTATTACGCGCATTGCTGCCATATGGTTTCAATTATCGTGCCCAGACACAGGCGCGATAATTGAAAACACATGGCTTGCTGTGGCGCGCGCGCACCACTCGCGGCTTTCCAAAAGCTATTGCCTTCATTTTCGCGATCGCTTTACTTGTGGCTTTGCAAACGCGTGGCTAATAATTATGTGGTTACATTTCAGTTACAATATGAACTTAACTTATATTTTGGGTGTTCTACCTTTACATTTAATGCACAATATACTTTGTTGATTCTATCCATTATAAAAAATGCGTGCCTAATAATTAGTGGTTACAAGCTACCGCTTACGTTAACTTTAATTTGCGCTTTGGACTTGATGGTCAAAAATATTCATAGGAGTGACTGTACGCAGATTCGAAATCCATTAAAGATGAAATAACTGTTTGAAATGAATGCTCGTTTTTTTGGGCGCCTCCCCCGACCCCATGTGCGAAGGTGACAGGGCTCGCCAACCCCGGGATGTACTCAGCTGGCACTGCTCCGACTAATCTCACTCAGCGTCCAAGGAGGGAGGGGGCATTCTGCTTTTGCCATTTGCTCGCGGCTCCCATTTCACGGCATCCGTTTATTTATGCTTGGGTTTGTGTTTTTGCTGCCTTCTGTCAACGTACGTGTATGCCTGTCTCTAACGTGGCTGCTGCTCCAGATTCGCCCCGCCCTCAACCACAGCGCCGGGGACGCTCATGCCCCTGAGCAAAGGGAGCGGGCGGCCGCGACCGAGTTACTGAGGTAAGGCATGGACTTCCTTGAGATATTTTCGCTGTGTGTGTGTTAGTTGAGCAATGCACTTTATTGACTGTGGGGTGCACTCTATCTTACGTCCAACTGTGTTTAAATAAGTGCCCCTTAAAAGTGTATAAACACAAAATGTCCCCCCATACAGGTAGCTATGCTCCGCACCAATGTTTACTGTGAATGTCCCTGGTTGCACGCCTTAGTTGATTTGCTCTTTCTCTGCCGCTCTGGGTAGAAGAGAGAAAAATAAATGTTGTGAAAGGCTTCTATTGTGTTCTGCGAACAGAGAAGCAGCCCATGAGAGGTGAGTGATTTACTAAAATGCTGATTTAAGGTTTAAATTCTGTCTCCCTATATTAATTTTTGTGAGGATGATTTAATTGTGGAATCGCATGTAGGCATTAGTCCGTGCTGGTTTACAAGAGCATTTTTGAGCTAGGTAGGAAAATACAGTGGCTGCCAGTAGGACTGGACAGCTATAGCCTCAAAACATAACTTATTCTCGAGGTCTTGCAGCTACCCTGGCTCGTGGGCGCGTTTCTCTGCTTTGCATTTTTCAGCAATCTCTCATGAAAAGACATGAGACGTGACAGTCTCTCGAGTAATCACATATTTCATCACTGCAAACTAGGCTCTTCTCACCTCCCGGTATATTCCTTGGCAATTTTATTTCATTTGCCGTTGTTAAATCGCAGATACATTATTTTGCTATTACCTGGGAGGAGCTGATGAGAAAAGGGATGTCTCCGGCACATCTAACCGATGCAAATCCACAAAGGGAAATGACGCTAAGTGGATCCCTCATATTCTCCACAGAAATTACACCACAACTTATATTAATGAATCGCTGCGCTCACTGTTGCAGTGTATTTGAGAAGAAATGCGAGACAGCTTTTTCGCCAAGTAGGGCTTCACTAATGTGTTTACTTTTTTAGGTCTCGCCTGATCCAGCGCATGCGCTGATCTGGCGAGACTTTTTGTGAGGGCTCAAAAAAGGCTACCATGGCCAGCCTAGAGCTACAGTGCATGTGCACGGGCGCGCGCTTAGGAGCAGAGGCTGGCAAACCTCGTCATGCTCATTAAGCGCCTGCGATCACTTTCACTTTTGCCCGCGATCACTTTCGCGGCGCCCCTTTGATGTTCTCGTTCAAAGAACACCAAACATCAAAGAACATGTTGTTGTGTTAATGCTTTGCTGCGCCCGTTTGACTTGCAATGTGCCTTCTCTTTCCACAAACTTTTTTTTTTTTTTTAAAATTTTATAAAAATTTTATTGTGCAGAGAAAAAGGGTACAAGCACGGGCCTACAACCTCCTGGGCCGGCCGCTAGTATGCAGAAATGATCAAGCAGTTCAAAAACAATGACTGGCCCGCAGGGGCTCCGCTAAATGACAGGAGATCAAGCTGCACATAAAGGAAGTCAGGATACACCCTTTTTACATAACTATCAACCAAAGTAAAGAAAAACAAAAAGCAAGGCGAAAAACATTGAAAGGGCGTCTAACCATAGCAGAGGAACTCCACATAGGACCACCCTAGGGTGGTCAATAAAAGGGGGGTCTGAGAGGGAGGGGGGGGCCACGGGAAAACCAAATCTATACTCAGATGAACAGAGTAAGCAAGGAACCCTCAAGGATCAGGGGGACAAGGCAACCTCAGACGTATCCACCAGGGGGGGAGAACAGATAGTCCCTCGATACACATTCCACTGACCCCAGATTCTACCCCACGCCCCCGATTTACCACGAGCCACATACACCGTCTTCTCCCTGAACATGCACCAGTCCATGTTCTCCTTCCATACGGACACGGTGGGAGGCCGTTGGGAACCCCAAAGCTGCGCAATATCTCTCTTTGCGATCATGTTCCCAAGGGCCGCCCACCGAGCCTGGGCCGCATTATAGTCATTGGGCTCCCACACATTCAGAACACATCGGCGCACCTCCGGCAGCAGAGCGACCCCAGTGACTCGTTTCATAACATCATGCACCTGGCGCCAATATTCCGCCACCTCACGGCACTCCCAGAGGATGTGGAGAAAGGTGGCACTGAGCCCGCATCCACGCTTACAGAGCCCGTCGTCAGAAAACCCCATCGAGACCAAACGGGGACCCGTCACATAGACACGATGGAGAATCTTAAGCTGGACCAGACGGAGACGGGCCGGGATGGCAACCTCCTTAGGGGATGACAGCGCAGACTGCCAGTCCTCGTCGTCCAACTCCACCCCATCTCCCGTCCATGCCTCCCGAAGACGCACCAAGAGATCAGCCCGATTATTTGTTTTTTATAAATCAGGGAGATAGTACTGTCGGGGACGTGTCCGTCGAGTATACGGTCCTCGAGAGGCGAAGAAACCGGGACCGTGGTCCCCTCCCCAAAGACCGAGAGTAGGGCGTGCCGAACCTGGGCATAGCGGAAGAACTCCCTTTCACTAAGCTCGTACTCGCTCTGAAGCGCCGCGAAGGATTTAACCGCGCCTTTAACCCATAGGTCCCCCACTCTGCTAATGCCGATCGTATCCCAGTGCTCAAAGCCTTTCGTTGTCCAGAGGCTTCCCAAGCGCTCAGAGGCGAATAGAGGAGTAGCACACGTTAACCGCTCACTCCAGCCCACAGCTACATTCGCCGCCTTCCACACACGTACCGCAATCCTAGTAGGGCCCGTGAGGGTCCTTCCGGCAGATCGAGAGTAAAGCGCTCTGTTATAGTTACCGCCGGGAAGCAGGAATTTATCCATCTCATATGCCGGGTTCGAGCCAGGAGCGTACGTAGCATGGTTAATGGCAGACAGCTGGGAGGCCCAATAGTACCTTCTAATGTCAGGAAGCGCGATGCCCCCGTCATACCAGGGAAGAGTCAGCTTTGCCAAAGCGATACGCGCACGACCGTCCCAAACCAGTTTCCTCTGCAAACTCTCCACTTCCCTAAAGTAGGCCGCCGGAATGATATCGAAGGAGTTCTGGAGAGCGTAAAGAAATCTGGGAAGGGACATCATTTTAAACAGTGCTGCGCGACCAAGTGGAGACAAGGGCAACTTACACCACCGAGCCGTGTCCGCCCTCAAACGCCGGAGGGGAGACAGGAGATTCTGCTCATAGCGGACCGCCGGATCCAACGAAACGTATACCCCCAAGTATTTAAAGCCAGATTGAGATGTTTGGATCGGAAGCCGAGGCGGCAAGAGAGGAAGGCCACCGGAGATAGGATACACGCAAGATTTGGACCAGTTAATTATCAAACCCGAATTTCTCCCGAAGGAAGTAAGGACATCAAAAAGCACATTGAGCGACTTCCGCGGCGAGGTGAGGTACAGAAGAATATCATCCGCGTACAACGAGACCCGATCCTTGAAGCCCGGGGCCCACCGGATCCCTCTGATCGAGGGCTCCCAGCGGAGCCAGGCAGCGAGCGGTTCCAAGGCGAGAGCAAAGAGCAGAGGGGACAACGGGCACCCCTGCCTAGTAACCCTCCCGAGCGCGAAGGGCCGAAAACCCGCCCATTGACAACCACCTGAGCCATTGGACCAGCATAGAGGAGCTTCACCCAACCAATAAATCCCTCCCCAAAGCCAAACTTCGCCAATACGGCCCAAAGGAATGGCCACTCGATGGTATCAAAGGCCATCGTGGCGTCTAAGGAAACCAATATGGCCGGTTCAGAGAAGTACTCCGCCCTAGCGAGGACGCCATGTAGACGCCGCAAGTTGAGAGCGGTATTACGATGAGGGATAAAGCCGCATTGATCCGGATGTATCAAATCACAGATAACTCCCAGCAAGCGATTAGCGAGAACCTTGGCAAGGATTTTCGGTTCGGCATTTAGTAGGGAGATAGGCCTATATGAGGCACAGCGGTCTCGTGGCTTACCGTCCTTGGGAATAACAACTATAGTAGCCAGACGCTGGTCGTCGGGAAGGGAACCCCGCTCGAGCGACTCCAGAAACATACGACGGAGGAAGGGCGCGATTTTATCCGGG
This sequence comes from Triturus cristatus, assembly GCF_964204655.1. Taxonomy (NCBI): domain Eukaryota; kingdom Metazoa; phylum Chordata; class Amphibia; order Caudata; family Salamandridae; genus Triturus; species Triturus cristatus. Next base: position 788,965,436 of record NC_140592.1, on the reverse strand, counting down.
CGTAGTTTATACAGTTCAATCGGCAGTCCGTTGGGGCCCATAGCCTTGCCCGAGCGAAGGGAACGAATCGCGGTAGCAATCTCGGCGACAGACAGGGAGGCATCCATCTGCTCACGGTCCTCGACGGATAGGCCGGGCAAGGCAATATCCCGCAGCAAGAGACGAGAGTCATCCTCATCTCTATCAGACACCGGGGAGTACACCGCCCGGAGGTGGTCAGCAAAACACTCCACAATCTCACCAGGGTCAGTCACACACACTCCATCCGAAACCCGAAGCTCCGGGACCACACGATTCACTCTCTCCTTCTTATCCAACCAAGCAATCAGTTTACCCGCCTTGTCCCCGGCATCATACAACCTACCCTGTTGCTCCCTATACATGCTCTTGGCAGCGTCAGTGACAAGAGACTTGTATTCAAACTGCTTCAAGCTGAGGGCATGAAGCCCATCCTGAGTGACACCCGTCTCCAAAGCCGCCTCCAGCCCCGATATTTCAGTCTCCAGCTTCACCACCGCCTCATTCTTAACCCTCTTAGCCTCCACTATCTGGGATAGGGCATGCCCGCGGAGCACTGTTTTGAAGGCTTCCCACAGGGACACTGAGGACAACACCGACCCCTCATTCTCGAGAAAATACTGATCAATCGACTTAACAAGGCTATCACGAATCTTGGGGTCTCGCAAGTACCAAGGGTTAATAGGTGCGATCCGCCCAGCGGACCGCATCCCGGTGTCGAAAAGCAACCACAGTGGGGAATGATCAGAGATACCCCGGGCCAAGTGCTTGACCTCTCGAATCCGGGCAGTCTGGGCCGCGGGCATAAGAAAATAATCCAATCTGGAGAGACTCCCATGGGCCCCAGAGTGAAATGTGTACTGACACTGTGTCGGATGCATTAACCTCCAACAATCCACCAGACCGAAGGTATCCAAGAGTCCGCCGAGCCACGCCTGGGCAGCAGGGAGGGCCCTGGGCGGGTGGCGATCCAAATCACCCGAAACAACCGAATTAAAATCCCCACCCATAAGCAAAAGACTGTCAGGAAGCTCAAGCAGCATACGACCCAAGTCTGAGAAAGTGGAGTTCTGGAGGCCCGGGGGAACATAAACCGAAACCAAGGAAAGGGACTGTCCCTCCCACCTCCCAATCAGAGCCACATAGCGCCCTCTATCGTCTAGGACAACCCTGGTGATCTCTAGCGGAAGTGAAGATCGTAGGAGAATGCCCACCCCTCTAGAGTCAGTGGTGAAACCGGAATGGGCCACGAGTCGGTATCCCCCCCTGTTCATGGCATGACAAACATTACCAACCAGATGCGTCTCCTGTAAGAATACCACATCAGGAGTCAAACGACGCAAATACTGCAGCACAACAATCCGTTTGATACGATCCCCCAATCCGTTGACGTTCCAATACATCAGTCTCAACCCGTCCCCCCCCCCCCATCCCCTCCAATAGATCAAAGGTCCCCCAGCAAATAGCGCGACACCTGAAACTGAAACAGAGCCAATACCTCGACTTGAAAACAAAAAACACAAATCCAAACAACCCCTCCCACCCACCAACCCCCCCCCCCCCAAATTCAACTCCCCCCACCCTGCACCCCTGCGGTCCAGAAAACCACCCCAACTTGCAGTGTGCCTGTCTCCCTACAAACCCCATTCTACGAAAAGATCCCGGAGGAGGAAAGGGACCCGTCCCTGCCCGCCCCCAACATAGATCATAATTAAACAAAATGTACAAAAGAAGTAGAACCCAGCCGAACAAAACAAAATGTCAAAGTCAAGGACCAAAAGTCACTCCGAAGGAGGCCCGCCACCCTCGGCACCACCAGAAGGCCCAGGCCGGTCACCCCGGTCCGGCAGAGAATCCAGCCAGTCACTCACAGTCGCAGGACAGTCAAAAAAGGTAGCCCGGTCTTCGTATTCCACTCGGAGCTTAGCAGGAAAAAGCATCGAGTACTTAAGACCCAGGTCCCGGAGACGGCGCTTCACCCCCTGGAAACCCATCCGCTGTTTCTGGACCAGTTGGGTGAAGTCCGGGAAAAAGTTAACGGATGAGTTCTCATATCGGACCGGGCCATGTACCCGTGAGGCCTGCAGAATCGCATCTCGGTCTCTGTAGTGAAAAAGTTTTGCGACAATAGGCCTCGGGGGAGCTCCCGGTCGCGGCCGACCGCCTGGGACTCGATGGGCCCGCTCCACGGCAAAGAACTTACTCAGGCCAGTGGGGGCAAGCTGTTTGAGGATGAGTTCCTCAACCATAAGATCCACCGGGCGATTGTCGGAGGTCTCCGGAACACCTATGACGCGGATGTTATTGCGTCGAGCCCGTCCCTCGAAGTCCTCCAGCCGCCGGGCCATCAGGTCGTTGGTCGACTTGAGGTCGCCGAGAGCAGTCTGCAGGTCCGACACATCCGTACCAAGGGTGGACGTCCGCAAATCCAGCGATTGGACCCTCTCATTGGTCATAGAGAGATCCGCCCGAATTAGCGTAACATCAATGGCCACTGTGTCGATTTTACGGGCCAAGGCCTCGTACTGCTGAGCGGTGGTCTCCTTGATGCCATTAATGGCGCCCATGATGTCCTGCAGGGACAAATCCGGAGGGGCGGACGGAACACCCCCAGCGTCATCCGGGAGAACACTGGCCGTCCCAGGGGACCCTTTACCCTGAGTGTAGCGGTCCATGTTGTTGGTCTGGACCGGTCCCCCACGTAGGGATGTCTTGGTCTTACGCCTCTCGGGATCCCCTCTGCCTCCCATGTGGAACCACGCTCGCCGAAGGGGACCACCGAGCAAGCGTCAAAGTGGCACGGGCGAAGCCGACACGAGCCGTACCAGGGACCGCAATGTGGCGGTGCGAGAGGATCAAAGTCAATGGGCACACTGGGTTCAGGCGGAGGCAAAGGCACGGAGCGAAGGCCGAGTAAAAACCCAGCCGCACAAAGCAACTCCACTGTCCAGCCACTCAGAGATCCAAAAGTGAAACCGAAAGTGATGAGACGGCCGCCGGCACAGCCCCGATGCCGTTGTTGTTCAACTATGCCCCGGCTCCACAGTTCACCTTCGCACCGGGCACAGCCATCAGTTGGGCCTCAAAAGTTCAAACCACAATAGATCAGGTCTCCCAGGTCCGATTTGGTTTCTGAAAAGAGTTTAGGGTTCAGCCAACGTTCATCTTCCAGAATCCGTCAACCAAGTCAGGATAGAGTCAGGATAAGTTCCGAGGAGCAGCGAGGGTCCGGGGAGCCCTGTGCTCACGCGACCATCTTGGATGCGTGCTAGGCTCCTCTCTTTCCACAAACTTGATGTTTGTGTTCCTTTATTTTGAGATGCTTTTAGTATTACTGTTTTGTGACTTAAAGAACATTAAGGAAATGTTACTGTGAAACTGGACAACATTCACAGTGTTTATTTCTGATCGCAGCGGCTGCTTCATGTCCGTTGCACCATTCAGGGAGTCCTTTAGTTGGCGCTTTCATGAGGACATGATGAGGAAGCTGGAAACTTGACACATTCTCTTTAAAAGCACAGCATGTTGGCGACTGGTTAATCGATTAGACCTATGTAGCGCTTTAGATCTCAAAGCGCTATGGTGGGTGCAGCAGTTACAACTCATGAAATATGGGGTGCAACTCACAAGGAGGGGGCATGTTTGAGTGCACATAGGCTGCAAATGAACTCTTAAGATGATGGGCTGTGTGTATCCATTATCAGCACTCAGTCTTCGCTAAGTGATCTTGTTTGTTTTGTTGTTGTGTTAATGCTTTGCTGCGCCCGTTTGACTTACAACGTGCTTTCTCTTTCCACAAACTCGATCTTTGTGTTCCTTTATTTTGAGATGCTCTTAGTATTACTGTCACACCCACAACCACACACACACACACAACCACACACACACAACCACACACACACAACCACACACACACAACCACACACATACAACCACACACACAACCACACACGCACACACAACCACACACAACCACTCACAACCACTCACAACCACTCACAACCACACACAACCACACGCAAACACACACAACCACACACACACAACCACACCCAACCACACCCAACCACACCCACAACCACACACACACAACCACACACACACAACCACACACACACACACCACACTGTTAGAAAAGGTAGACGGACCGGGAGGGTCGGCCGGGGTCAGGAGGAGAGGTCTCCGGGGAGAGCCGTCTCCAGTGATCGTACAGACAAGTAACTTCCCCCCCACAGACAGATATCACACACGGATGAGGTTCAGTGTTCTTTATAAGCACTTATTTAAGGTACGGTTGGATGGTACAAGGAGGTCTGGACTAAGGGGTCCCCTCGATTATAGTCTCGCAAGGTAGGGAAGGGGGTAGCGGGACAGTCTATTTACCAATCAGGTAGTTCGGATGAGATGATGATGAGCTCACAATCCTCGAGCTTGGTGGTACGGGCCGCGGCAGCGCCAGCAGGTCCCGGTGTGGATGGTCGATACAACGGGCCGCGGCAGCGCCAGCAGGTCCCCGGAAGATATACGGTCCGCGGCAGCGCCAGCAGGTCCCGGTGAGGATGGTCGTTACAACGGGCCGCGGCAGCGCCAGCAGGTCCCAGGAAGATGACTGTTGCAGAGGGCCGCGGCAGCGCCAGCAGGCAGGACGATGATTCACAAGAGCGGGCTACGGCAGCGCCAGTAGACCGTCAAGGTTGAGTTCACTCGGTGTCTCTCGACTCCAGGATACAACTGCCTTCCTGCTCCGGAGCTGCCTCAGTTATAGGGCTGGTGCCCTTTGATGTCCGGACCCTCGCACTTGGAGGTCGGAGGGTCCGGGATGAAGGTGTCCAGACACCCAGCAGGGGGTGGAGCCAGTGCCTGGGGGAGCTGGGGGCGATCGGCACCTGGCGGGGGAGAGCCCTTGACACTTCGTTCTCCCATTGACCTGCCAAGTGGTCCGCTCACCTCCTGGGTGGATGGTGGTGCCGGGATGTCGGGGCCGGCCAGGCCCGGGTTTAGGGTCGGGGGGAGGCCAGGCGGCCGCGTGGTGCAGGGCCCAAGATGGCGGCTTGACCCGGCCGGGGAAGCCGGTGGGGCTGGACCCTGTGATGAGTAAGGGTCCGAGGGCAAAGGGTCCGTCGGGAGACGGAGTACAGGTGCTTGTCGCGGGGTTATGCCAGGTGGGCCGGAGTCCGGGCCCTGTCGAGCGGGGAGGGAGCAAGCCGTCTGTGAGGCCTGTCCAACATGCGTCCCCCCCAGCTGAAGGCGGGGAGAGTCACCCATCTCCTTGGGGACTCTCTTCGTCGAGGCGGAAAAAGCGGGACAGGCCATCCGCGTTGGCGTGGTCTTGGCCTGGTCGGTGCTCCACGGTGAAGTCCATTCCCTGCAGGGAAATGGACCAGCGCAAGAGTTTTGGGTTCTCCCCCCGCATCTGCATCAGCCATTGCAGGGGTCGATGGTCGGTTTGTACCCGGAAGTGGGTACCGAAGAGATAGGGTCGGAGCTTTTTGAGGGCCCACACCACTGCGAAGGCCTCCCTCTCGATGGTGCTCCAGCGCTGTTCTCGGGCCAGGAGACGTCGACTGATGAAGGCCACCGGCTGGTCATGACCTTCGGGGTTCAACTGAGAGAGGACGGCTCCGATGCCGTGGGCGGAGGCGTCGGTCTGCACCACAAATTCCCGACTGTAATCGGGGGCCTGGAGCACCGGGGCGGTGCACAGGGCGGCCTTCAGCTCCTCGAAGGCCGCTTGACAATCAGGAGTCCAGTTGACCCGCTTCGGTTGATTCTTGGATGTGAGACCCGTGAGGGGCCCCACGATGCTGCCGTAGTCCTTCACGAACCGCCGGTAGTAGCCGGTGAGCCCCAAGAAGGCTCGGACCTCGGTCTGGGTGACGGGGGGCTGCCAGGACTGGATGGCAGCAATCTTAAGTTGCAGTGGGGCCACCAGCCCGCTCCCCACTTGGTGCCCAAGGTAGGTCACAGACCCTTGGCCAATCTGGCACTTGCCGGCCTTAATGGTGAGGCCGGCCCGCTGGAGGGCTTGTAGGACCTCTTGGAGGTGACGGAGGTGGTCGGACCAGTGGCGGCTGTATACAGCGATATCGTCCAGGTAGGCAGCGCTGAATTCTTCAAGCCCCGCCAAGACCTGGTTCACAAGGCGTTGGAACGTGGCGGGGGCATTCTTCATGCCAAAGGGCATGACCTTAAATTGATAGTGGCCATCGGGGGTAGAGAAGGCTGACCGTTCCTGAGCCCTGGGTGTGAGGCCGATCTGCCAGTAGCCCGCCGTTAGGTCGAAGATACTAAGGTAGCGGGCGGCCCCCAGCCGGTCGATCAGCTCGTCTGCCCGGGGGATGGGATGAGCGTCGGTCCGGGTGACATCGTTCAAGCCCCGGTAGTCGACGCAGAATCTCAGTTCAGGTGCGGTGCCGGGGGCAGCGGCTTTGGGAACCAGTACAACCGGACTGGCCCAGGGACTGTCCGAGGGCTCGATGACCCCGATCGTGAGCATCTTGGCCACTTCCTCCTGTATGCAGGCCCGTACCCGATCTGGTACGCGGTAGGCCCGGTGCCGGACAGGGGGACTGTCCCCGGTGTCTACGTCGTGCAAACACCAGGGGGTGACCCCGGGGGTGAGGGAGAACAGGGCAGCGAACTGCAGCAGGAGGTCCCGGCAGTCCTGGCGTTGCTCCGAAGTGAGGGCGTCAGAGAGCCGGACCCCGTCCACGGAGCCGTCCTTCTCCTGAGTCTTCAGGAGATCCGGGAGGGGCTCGGAGTCTTCTTCTGTGCCACTGTCTGTAGCCATCAAGAGGCTCAGTTCGGAGCGCACAAAGTGTGGTTTGAGCCGGTTGGTGTGGAGGACCCGAAGGGGGTTCCGGGAGGACCCCATGTCGATGAGGTAAGTGACGGGGCTTTTGCGCTCGACCACTTTGAAGGGCCCCGTCCACTTATCTTGCAGGGCACATGGTTCGGTGGGGGACATCACCCATACTTGCTGCCCAGGCTCGAATTCAACGGAGGAGGCATTGTGATCATACCACCTCTTCATGTCCTCCTGGCTGGCCTCGAGGTTCGCCTTGGCCATCTCCCTGAAGCGCCGGGTCTGGTTTCGTAAGGCCAGGATGTATTTGAAGACGTCTGGAGGGGTCGTTAGGGGGGCCATCTTCCAACCTTCCTTGACTAGGCTGAGGGGCCCTCGCACAGGGTGCCCGTATAGGAGTTCGAAGGGGCTAAAACCGAGGGACTTCTGGGGAACTTCCCGGTAGGCGAAGAGGAGGCACGGGAGCAGTACATCCCACTGGCGACGGAGGGGCTCTTCCAATCCCCCAATCATCCCTTTGAGAGTGCGGTTAAAACGCTCCACTAGTCCGTTCCCTTGGGGGTGATAGGGGGTCGTGAATCTGTAGGTGACCCCGCATTGTTGCCAGAGGGACTTCATGTATTTGGATATGAAATTCGTACCCCGGTCGCTGACGACTTCTCGGGGGAAGCCTACCCGGGAGAAGATCCCCATCAGGGCCCGGCCAACCACCGGAGCGGTCACTGTCCGTAGGGGCACCGCCTCGGGGTAGCGGGTGGCATGGTCCACTAGTACCAAGATGAACCTGTGTCCTTGGGCTGTGCGGGGGTCCAGAGGTCCCACAATGTCTATCCCCACCCTCTCGAATGGGGTGGTGACCACAGGGAAGGGTTGTAGAGGGGCCTTCAGCTTCCGGCCACTCTTCCCGCTGGCTTGGCATGTGGGGCAAGACCGGCAGTGGTTCAGGACGTCATTCCTCATTTTCGGCCAAAAAAAATGGGTCACCAGGCGACTGTACGTTTTGTCCTGGCCCAGGTGTCCAGCCAGGGGGACATCGTGGGCCAGGTTGAGCAGAAAGTCTCGGAAGCGGAGCGGTACCACCAGAACTCGACCGGCCCCCAGCTCGGCGATTCTTTGCTCGCTGTAGAGCAGGTCGTTATCCCAGTAGACCCAGTGGGTTCCGGTGGTGTCCCCGGCGTTTTGGGTGCTGGCTTGTTGGCGGAGTCCCTCGAGGGAGGGACAGGTCTTTTGTTCCTGGCGGAACTGTTCTTGGGTGGGCCCCCCTTCTTGCCGCCACTGAGCCAGATCCGGAAGGTCCTGGTGTGGCGCGTCTTCTTCGGTAGTCGGGTCCGGTAGGTCGGACTCGCCGTTGTCCTCTACAGGGGCAACCGGGGGCGGAGGTGCTGGCCATTCGGTTTCTTCCGATCGGGGGGCGGCACGGGCGGCCATGGATCGGGTGGTTATGCAGGCCCAGTCCGGGAGGCCCAGCATCCCCAAGTGCTCTCTTCTCTCGACGGTGGCCCACGGGGAACTCTCGAGGTCATTCCCCAGGAGGCAGTCCACGGGGGCATCGTCCCGGACCGTCACCTTCAGTAGGCCGGAGACCCCTCCCCATTCAAGCGGGACGCAGGCCATCTTACACATGCTCTCAGAGTTGTCTGCCGAGCGGACGGGGCAGAGAATGTTCGGTAGGATCTGCTCGGGCTTCACCAGGTGACAGCGGACGGCCGTCACGCTGGCGCCGGTGTCACGCAAGGCCTCGGCTCTCTGTCCATTAATGGTCACCCACTGACCGTATTTTCTGGTGTTGGCGGGTAGGGGGGCCCGCGGAACCATGTCTCTTCCCCCTAAGCATGCCAGGACCATGGCGGCCGGTTCCCACCCTTGCTGGGCCGGCTCATACTCTTCGGGTCCCTCCGATGATTGCTCTTCCCCTAGGGCAGCGGCAGCTACCTGGCGGGGCTTGGGTGTTTGGTTTAGCGGGCAGTTCGGATCATTGGCGTAGTGGCCTAGTCGCTGGCACCGGTGGCACGTGACGTTGGCTCGGTACCCAGGCCGCAACGGGGGGTTGCCCCGGCCGGCCGGAGCCGGGGTGTTGGCCACGGGTGTTGCGGGCAAGGCGTCTCTCCCTCGCCCCTGGCCCCCTCCTCCTCCCCGAGGACGGTGCTGGCCTTGGTTGTTTCTGTTCTGTTTGTGTGGCCCCCTCCGGCCCACTCGGGTGCTTTCCCATCGGTCAGCTTCGGCGGCGAGCTGCCGGGGGTCAGTCAGCTTACTGTCGAGTAGGTGCTGCCTGAGCTCGACGAAACAGTTGTTTGACAGGTGCTCCCATACCATGAGGTTGAAGAGTTGTTCGTAGGTGGTGACCTGACTTCCCTTGATCCAACCCTCGAAGGCCCGGCTGAAATAGTTCACGTACTCTACCCAAGTTGTACCTGGGATCCGGGTGCAATCTCTGAACCTCTGGCGGTACATCTCGGGCGTGAGGCCGTAGCGGGTGAGGAGGGCAGCCTTCATGTGGTCGTAGGACGACATTTGGTGATCGGGGAGCTGCAGCAGGGCATCGCGACCCTCGTTGATAAATCTCCCCCAAAGGCCGGCTCCCCAATCACTCCGGTCGATCCGGTGGGAGGTCATTGCGATCTCATAGGCTTTAAACCACTGTTGTATGTCGTCTTCTCGGACATACTCGCGGACCACATCCTTGGGGATGTGAACTTTTTTCTCAATTGGCCCCGGGGTGTGTGGTCGCTCAGGCACCCCCAGTTCCTTATTCTGTTTGCGCAGTTCTATTTCCGCCAGTCGGCGCTCGTGCTCGAGCGTTATTTTTTTCTCTTCCAGCTCTCTCTGTCTCTGCTTTTCCTCTCGTTCCTCTCGAAGCCGCATATGCTCGAGGTTGAGTTTCTGTTCAGCTAACTTGAGTTCCCCATCCATCTTGAGTCGTGCCATCTCTAATTCGTGTAATCTGACTCTGTCTCTTTCTCGTATCTCCTCCTGCGAGAGGCCCGTTCCCCGCTCCTCGGGAGCCGTGGCGTTCCCCTCTGGTGTGATGCTGTTTTGGTCTGGTGCGACGCTGCTTTGGTCGGAGGGTCCTGCGACCCCAGTTTCTGTCCATGACTCAAGAGCACGCTTTAGATCATCCTTGGTACTCAGGCCGGTGGTAGCAATGCCAAGTTCTATGCAAAATTGTCTCAGTTCGCGGTGGTTGTATTCTTCTAATTTCTCCATTTGGAACTTCTCGGTGGAGCTGCTATCTTTGGTCGACATCGTGCTTTGTCGTGGGGTGAGCTACTCTCTGTACGATTACGCGTTGATTCGGATCGCGCCGCTGGCCACCAATGTTAGAAAAGGTAGACGGACCGGGAGGGTCGGCCGGGGTCAGGAGGAGAGGTCTCCGGGGAGAGCCGTCTCCAGTGATCGTACAGACAAGTAACTTCCCCCCCACAGACAGATATCACACACGGATGAGGTTCAGTGTTCTTTATAAGCACTTATTTAAGGTACGGTTGGATGGTACAAGGAGGTCTGGACTCAGGGGTCCCCTCGATTATAGTCTCGCAAGGTAGGGAAGGGGGTAGCGGGACAGTCTATTTACCAATCAGGTAGTTCGGATGAGATGATGATGAGCTCACAATCCTCGAGCTTGGTGGTACGGGCCGCGGCAGCGCCAGCAGGTCCCGGTGTGGATGGTCGATACAACGGGCCGCGGCAGCGCCAGCAGGTCCCCGGAAGATATACGGTCCGCGGCAGCGCCAGCAGGTCCCGGTGAGGATGGTCGTTACAACGGGCCGCGGCAGCGCCAGCAGGTCCCAGGAAGATGACTGTTGCAGAGGGCCGCGGCAGCGCCAGCAGGCAGGACGATGATTCACAAGAGCGGGCTACGGCAGCGCCAGTAGACCGTCAAGGTTGAGTTCACTCGGTGTCTCTCGACTCCAGGATACAACTGCCTTCCTGCTCCGGAGCTGCCTCAGTTATAGGGCTGGTGCCCTTTGATGTCCGGACCCTCGCACTTGGAGGTCGGAGGGTCCGGGATGAAGGTGTCCAGACACCCAGCAGGGGGTGGAGCCAGTGCCTGGGGGAGCTGGGGGCGATCGGCACCTGGCGGGGGAGAGCCCTTGACACTTCGTTCTCCCATTGACCTGCCAAGTGGTCCGCTCACCTCCTGGGTGGATGGTGGTGCCGGGATGTCGGGGCCGGCCAGGCCCGGGTTTAGGGTCGGGGGGAGGCCAGGCGGCCGCGTGGTGCAGGGCCCAAGATGGCGGCTTGACCCGGCCGGGGAAGCCGGTGGGGCTGGACCCTGTGATGAGTAAGGGTCCGAGGGCAAAGGGTCCGTCGGGAGACGGAGTACAGGTGCTTGTCGCGGGGTTATGCCAGGTGGGCCGGAGTCCGGGCCCTGTCGAGCGGGGAGGGAGCAAGCCGTCTGTGAGGCCTGTCCAACACACACCCACAACCCCACCCACACAACCCCACACAACCCCACCCAACCTGCACACAACTCCACACACAACCCCACACACAACCACATACAACCGCACACACACACACACACACACACACACACACAACCACACACAACCACACACACACAACCACACCCAACCGCGCACACAACCGCACACACAACCACACACACACAACCCCACACACACAATCACACAACCACACACACATCCACACAACCACACACAACCCCACAGCCACACACAACCACACCCACACCCAACCACACCCAACCACAACTGCACACCCACAACTGCACACCCACAACTGCACACCCACAACTGCACACCCACAACTGCACACCCACAACTGCACACCCACAACTGCACACCCACAACTGCACACCCACAACTGCACACCCACAACTGCACACCCACAATCACGCACACACAATCACGCACACACAATCACGCACACACAACCACGCACACACAACCACACAACCACACCACACCCACAACCCCACACACACCCCCACACACAACCCCACACACAACCACATACAACCACACACACACACACACACACACACACACAACCACACCCACACCCCCACACACAACTGCACACACAACTGCACACGCACACACCATCCCACACACACAATCACACAACCACACACATATCCAAACAACCACAGCCTCACACAACCACACACAACCACAACCATGCACACAACCACACACACAACCACAACCATGCACACAACCACACACAACCAACCACAACCACACGCACATCCACACAACTACACACACAACCCCACACCCCTACACCCAACCCCTACACCCAACCCCTACACCCAACCCCACACCCAACCCCACACCCAACCCCACACCCAACCCCACACCCAACCCCACACCCAACCCCACACCCAACCCCACACCCAACCCCACACCCAACCCCACACCCAACCCCACACCCAACCCCACACCCAACCCCACACCCAACCCCACACCCAACCCCACACCCAACCCCACACCCAACCACACACCCAACCACACACCCAACCACACACACAAGCACAACCATACACAACCACACCCACACAACCACGCCCACACAACCACGCCCACACAACCACACCCACACAACCACACCCACCCACACAACCACCCACACAACCACCCACACAACCACATGCAACCACACGCAACCACACATCCAACCACACACACACATACACACACACCACACCCACACACACACCCACACACACATCCTCACCCACACCCATAACCTCACCCACACCCATAACCTCACCCACAACCGCACCCGCACCCACAACCGCACCCGCCCACAACCGCACCCGCCCACAACCGCACCCGCCCACAACCGCACCCACTCCCAACCACAACCACAACCACACCCAACCACAACCACACCCAACCACAACCACACCCAACCACACCCAACCACAACCACACCCAACCACAACCACACCCAACCACAACCACACACCCAACCACACACCCAACCACACACATAAGCACAACCATACACAACCACATACAACCACAACACCACACAACCACACACACAACCACATACAACCACACACCCACAACCACACACACAACCACATACAACCACACAACCACAACCACACACACACAACCACAACCACACACACAACCACAACCACACACACACAACCACACACCCAACCACACACATAAGGGCACACTCACAAGCACAACCATACACAACCACAAGCACACACACAAGCACAACCATACACAACCACACTTACACAACCACAACCACACACCCAACCACACACACAAGCACAACCATCCACAACCACACACACAACCACACACAACCACACATACAACCACACACACAACCACACATGCAACCACCCCCACACACACAACCACATACACACACACACACCCACACATCCTCACACACACCCACACATCCTCACACACACCCACATCCTCACCCACACCCAACCAACCACTCACCCAACCAACCACTCACCCAACCAACCACTCACCCAACCAACCACTCACCCAACCAACCACTCACCCAAGCACTCACCCCACCACACCCTCACCTGCACCCACACACACACACACAACCACACCCTCACCTGCACCCACAACCGCAACCACACACACACACAACCACACACACACACACAACCACACATACACAGAACCACACAAACACACAACCACACATACACAGAACCACACAAACACACAACCACACATACACAGAACCACACAACCACACATGCACATACACAGAACCACACATACACATACACATACACAGAACCACACAACCACACAACCACACATACACAGAACCACACAACCACACATACACAGAACCACACAACCACACAACCACAGAACCACACACACAACCACAGAACCACACACACAACCACACAACCACAGAACCACACATACACAGAACCACACATACACAGAACCACACATACACAGAACCACACACACAGAACCACACACACAGAACCACACACACAGAACCACACACACAGAACCACACACACAGAACCACACACACAGAACCACACACACAGAACCACACACACAGAACCACACACACAGAACCACACACACAGAACCACAAACACAGAACCACACACACACAGAACCACACACACACAGAACCACACACACAGAACCACACACACAGAACCACACACACAGAACCACACACACAACCACACAACACATCCACACACACAACACATCCACACACAACACATCCACAACCACACACGCAACCACACACACGCCCACACACACAACCACACACACAACCACACACACAACCACACACACAACCACACACACAACCATACACACCACAACCACACACCCACACCCTCACCCACACAAACCAACACCCACAACCTCACCCACAACCTCACCCACACCCACACCCTCACCCGCACCCACAACCTCACCCACAACCTCACCCACAACCACCCACAACCGCAACCACCCACAACCGCAACCACCCCCAACCGCAACCACCCCCAACTGCAACCACCCCCAACTGCAACCACCCCCAACTGCAACCACCCCCAACTGCAACCACCCCCAACTGCAACCACCCCCAACTGCAACCACCCCCAACTGCAACCACCCCCAACTGCAACCACCCCCAACTGCAACCACCCCCAACTGCAACCACCCCCAACTGCAACCACCCCCAACTGCAACCACCCCCAACTGCAACCACCCCCAACTGCAACCACACCCAACTGCAACCACCCCCAACTGCAACCACCCCCAACTGCAACCACCCCCAACTGCAACCACCCCCAACTGCAACCACCCCCAACTGCAACCACCCCCAACTGCAACCACCCCCAACTGCAACCACCCCCAACTGCAACCACCCCCAACTGCAACCACCCCCAACTGCAACCACCCCCAACTGCAACCACCCCCAACTGCAACCACCCCCAACTGCAACCACCCCCAACTGCAACCACCCCCAACTGCAACCACCCCCAACTGCAACCACCCCCAACTGCAACCACCCCCAACTGCAACCACCCCCAACTGCAACCACCCCCAACTGCAACCACCCCCAACTGCAACCACCCCCAACTGCAACCACCCCCAACTGCAACCACCCCCAACTGCAACCACCCCCAACTGCAACCACCCCCAACTGCAACCACCCCCAACTGCAACCACCCCCAACTGCAACCACCCCCAACTGCAACCACACCCAACTGCAACCACACCCAACTGCAACCACACCCAACTGCAACCACACCCAACTGCAACCACACCCAACTGCAACCACACCCAACTGCAACCACACCCAACTGCAACCACACCCAACTGCAACCACACCCAACTGCAACCACACCCAACTGCAACCACACCCAACCCCAACCACACCCAACCGCAACCACACCCAACCGCAACCACACCCAACCCCAACCACACCCAACCACACCCAACCACACCCAACCACACCCAACCACACCCAACCACACCCAACCACACCCAACCACACCCAACCACACCCAACCACACACATAAGCACAACCATACACAACCACATACAACCACACCCATACAACCACTCCCACACAACCACACCCACCCAACCACACACCCAACCACACACCCAACCACACACCCAACCACACACCCAACCACACACACAAGCACAACCATACACAACCACACACACAAGCACAACCATACACAACCATACACAACCACACACAACCACACACACACAACCACACACACAACCACACATACAACCACACATACAACCACACATACAACCACACACACAACCACACACACAACCACATACACAACCACATACACAACCACATACACAACCACATACACACACACAACCACACAACCACACACATAAGCACAACCATACACAACCACATACAACCACACCCACACAACCACTCCCACACAACCACACCCACACAACCACACATACAACCACACACCCAACCACACACCCAACCACACACCCAACCACACACCCAACCACACACCCAACCACACACCCAACCACACACCCAACCACACACCCAACCACACACCCAACCACACACCCAACCACACACCCAACCACAACCATACACAACCACACACAACCACAACCACACACACACAACCACACACACAACCACACACACAACCACACACACAACCACACACACAACCACACATACAACCACACATACAACCACACATACAACCACACACACAACCACACACACAACCACATACACACACACAACCACACAACCACACACATACCCACATCCTCACCCACACCCAACCAACCACTCACGCACTCACCCAACCAACCACTCACCCAACCAACCACTCACCCAACCAACCACTCACCCAACCAACCACTCACCCAACCAACCACTCACCCAACCAACCACTCACCCAACCAACCACTCACCCAACCAACCACTCACCCAACCAACCAACCAACCACTCACCCAACCAACCAACCACTCACCCAACCAACCAACCACTCACCCAACCAACCAACCACTCACCCAACCAACCAACCACTCACCCAACCCACCCACTCACCCACCCACCCACTCACCCACCCACTCACCCACCCACCCACTCACCCACCCACCCACTCACCCACCCACCCACTCACCCACCCACTCACCCACTCACCCACCCACCCACCCACCCACCCACCCACTCACCCACCCACCCACTCACCCACCCACTCACCCACTCACCCACCCACTCACCCACCCACCCACCCACCCACCCACCCACCCACCCACCCACCCACCCACTCACCCACCCACCCACCCACCCACCCACCCACCCACCCACCCACCCACCCACCCACTCACCCACTCACTCACCCACTCACTCACCCACCCACTCACCCACCCACTCACCCACCCACTCACCCACTCACTCACCCACTCACTCACCCACTCACTCACCCACTCACTCACCCACTCACTCACCCACTCACTCACCCACTCACTCACCCACTCACTCACCCACTCACTCACCCACTCACTCACCCACTCACTCACCCACTCACTCACCCACTCACCCACTCACCCACCCACTCACCCACTCACCCACTCACCCACTCACCCACTCACTCACCCACTCACCCACTCACCCACCCACTCACCCACTCACCCACCCACTCACCCACTCACCCACTCACCCACTCACCCACTCACCCACTCACCCACTCACCCACTCACCCACTCACCCACTCACCCACGCACTCACCCCACCACACCCTCACGTGCACCCACACACACAACCACACCCTCACGTGCACCCACACACACAACCACACCCTCACGTGCACCCACACACAACCACACCCTCACCTGCACCCACACACACAACCACACCCTCACCTGCACCCACAACCGCAACCACACACACACAGAACCACACAACCACACACACACAGAACCACACAACCACACATACACAGAACCACACAACCACACATACACAGAACCACACAACCACACATACACAGAACCACACATACACAGAACCACACACACAGAACCACACAACCACACATACACAGAACCACACAACCACACATACACAGAACCACACAACCACACATACACAGAACCACACAACCACACAACCACACATACACAGAACCACACACACAGAACCACACACACAGAACCACACACACAGAACCACACACACAGAACCACACACACAGAACCACACACACAGAACCACACACACAGAACCACACACACAGAACCACACACACACACCACCCACACACCACACCCACACACCACACCCACAACCACACACACAACCACACACACAACCACACACACAACCACACACACAACCACACACAGAACCACACAACACATCCACACACAGAACCACACAACACATCCACACACAGAACCACACAACACATCCACACACAGAACCACATACACAACCACACACAGAACCACACACAACCACACACACAACCACACACACAACCACACACACAACCACACACAACCACATACAACCACATACAAACACACTCAACCACATACAACCACATACAAACACACTCAACCACACACACCACACCCACACACACAACCTCACCCACAACCTCACCCACAACCTCACCAGCACCCACAACTGCACCCGCCCACAACCGCAACCACACACCCAACCACACACCCAACCACACACCCAACCACACACCCAACGACACACCCAACCACACACCCAACCACACACCCAACCACACACCCAACCACACACCCAACCACACACCCAACCACACACCCAACCACACACCCAACCACACACCCAACCACACACCCAACCACACACCCAACCACACACCCAACCACACACCCAACCACACACCCAACCACACACCCAACCACACACCCAACCACACACCCAACCACACACCCAACCACACACCCAACCACACACCCAACCACACACCCATACACAACCACATACAACGACACCCACACAACGACACCCACACAACTACACCCACACAACCACACACACACAACCACACACACACAACCACACACACACAACCACACACACACAACCACACATACAACCACACACAACCACACACATAAGGGCACACTCACAAGCACAACCATACACAACCACACACAAGCACACACACAATCACAACCATACACAACCACACCCACACAACCACACCCACACAACCACACCCACACAACCAACCAACCACAACCAACCACAACCACACACCCAAGCACAACCATATACAACCACACACAACCAAAACCACACACACAACCACAACCACACACACACAACCACACACACACACAACCACACACATACACACAACCACACACATACACACACAACCACGTACACACACACAACCACACAACCACACACACACACAACCACACACACATCTTCACACACACACATCCTCACACACACCCACAACCTCACCCAACCAACCACTCACCCAACCAACCACTCACCCAACCAACCACTCACCCAACCAACCACTCACCCAACCAACCACTCACCCAGCCAACCACTCACCCAGCCAACCACTCACCCAGCCAACCACTCACCCAGCCAACCACTCACCCAGCCAACCACTCACCCAGCCAACCACTCACCCAGCCAACCACTCACCCAGCCAACCACTCACCCAGCCAAGCACTCACCCAGCCAAGCACTCACCCAACCAAGCACTCACCCAACCAAGCACTCACCCAACCAACCACTCACCCAACCAACCACTCACCCAACCAACCACTCACCCAACCAACCACTCACCCAACCAACCACTCACCCAACCAACCACTCACCCAGCCAACCACTCACCCAGCCAACCACTCACCCAGCCAACCACTCACCCAGCCAACCACTCACCCAGCCAACCACTCACCCAGCCAACCACTCACCCAGCCAACCACTCACCCAGCCAACCACTCACCCAGCCAACCACTCACCCAGCCAACCACTCACCCAGCCAACCACTCACCCAGCCAACCACTCACCCAGCCAACCACTCACCCAGCCAACCACTCACCCAGCCAACCACTCACCCAGCCAACCACTCACCCAGCCAACCACTCACCCAGCCAACCACTCACCCAGCCAACCACTCACCCAGCCAACCACTCACCCAGCCAACCACTCACCCAGCCAACCACTCACCCGCACCCACACAACCATACCCTCACCTTCACCCGCAACCACACACACACACAACCACACATACACAGAACCACACATACACAGAACCACACAAACACACAACCACACATACACACAGCCACACATACACAGAACCACACATACACAGAACCACACATACACAGAACCACACATACACAGAACCACACATACACAGAACCACACAACCACACATACACAGAACCACACATACACAGAACCACACATACACAGAACCACACATACACAGAACCACACATACACAGAACCACACATACACAGAACCACACATACACAGAACCACACATACACAGAACCACACATACACAGAACCACACATACACAGAACCACACATACACAGAACCACACATACACAGAACCACACATACACAGAACCACACATACACAGAACCACACACACACACACACACAACCACACACACAACCACACACACAACCACACAACACATCCACACACACAACCACACACACAACCACACACACAACCACACACACAACCACACACACAACCACACACACAACCACACACACAACCACACACACAACCACACACCACATCCACACAACACACAACCACACAACACATCCACACACACAACCACATGCAACCACACGCAACCACACGCAACCACACGCAACCACATGCAACCACACACAACCACACGCACACGTAACCACACGCACACGTAACCACACGCACACGTAACCACATGCACACGCAACCACACGCACACGCAACCACACGCACACGCAACCACACGCACACACGCAACCACACGCACACACGCAACCACACGCACACACACAACCACACACACACAACCACACACACACAACCATATGCACACACACAACCACACACACAACCACACACACACAACCGCACCAAGCATTGGCATAGCCAATAGGTCTCGCCTTTGGGACCTTATAAGTGTTTAGACACGCAACAGTTGATGTGGTTGCACCAAGGATATTGTGCTGCATATCTAAATGCTTAGAAGGTCCCAAAAGCGAGACCTATTGGCTATGCCAATGCTTGTTTTCGACTCACCTAAGGCACTTTCCTTGTTCCTTGTGTGAATTAGAGGAACTTATCGCCTTAGGCAATTACTGGTTCATTCTTTCAAGTGCGCGCATACATTATTCAGTCAGCTCCACCTTCATGTTTATATCCCAGTAAGTCTGTGCTGCTGTGATAGCTATGTGGCTTCAAAAAGCGGAGCTAAGTTTTACGGCATGCACAAAAAACAAAAATCCGTCTCTGATATCTGAATTTTCGAGGGTACATTCCGGAGAGCATTTTGTTGCCAGTAAAGTACACGTTGGTGTTTTCAAAGTGTATTGCTAGGGCATTGTGCCATCAAGGTCAGATTCTAAGAAGGTTCCTTTCCAGTAAGGGGTGAGATGAAAAAATTGAGCAATAGTATTAATGTCTTTAGCAGGAGTCAACTTATATGATAAGGTGTATATCTTTCATTACCATGTCACTTTTATTAATGTCGATGAAACCGTCCCCTTATATTCAAAAACTAATTTTAGCCCAACCTCCTTACCAAAAGCAGTCCAGGCAATATGTTTAAACTATTCCCACTCCCTATGTCTTCTCCCTTAATCTCTTTCTTTACATGCATCCATTCTCTCTCTCGTTTCATTTGCCCTCAAATGAGCTCTCCCTCCTATGCATGGACACATCGGGATGGTGGATTCTGGTTCAGACGTTTGGAAAGGGGCCGTTGCACATTGCATTAGCTCTGTTAAACACCACTGCAAGGAGCTTTCCTCTCATGAGTGATGACAATCTTGTTCTCCCCGTTCCACACCGGCCACTTGAGCCACAATTCAAGGACTCTCCAGAAGAGATTGTCATAAAAAACGTGGAAACTCAGGATGCCACAGATGCTAACAACGATTTTGCAATTCTCACACCCAAACGGATTCTTCTTGAATAGTGGACATTTATGGAGAAAAGAGCAGAAATTATTCCTATAGAATTTTTCCCAGATTTTGTGTTGTATTCAACTCCTAGATAATTGTCCTGCTAGAAGAAAAGAACAAGCATTTGCAATGCAATGGGTCTCTCATTTGCTATAGTTTAAGCAATTGGCATTGTAAATCACAATGTCTTTCATTTATGTTTTAAAAACTAAACATAAATAAAAGGCATTGTCATTTACAATGCCAATAGCTCAAACTCACGTAAATGCGAGACCTATTGCATTGCAAATGCTTGTTAGGCAAGTCTTTGAAAGTTCACAGGCTCTGCATGTGCAGTGGCTCTGCTTATGCGTGGTCTCAGTATAGGATAGCTGATTGATAGTCGTAGGCAGGCCCGTAGCCAGGAATATTTGTTTGGAGGGGGAGGGGGGCAATACCCCGAGTAATGACAGCAACATAGGAGTGGTTCAGTGGATGGGAAAATAAGCTTAATCGCTGAATTGTTTAAAAGATGTTTACGTTTTGGTAAGATAGTAAAGACTGCTGGAAGCAAGGCAAGCAGCGAGAGTAGGTGTATACATTTTGGAATAGTGTGGGAAGGGCTCACAGAAGGTTTTTGGTTTGGTTAGGGAACACTAGGCCCCATCTTTGTTAACCACCAGATGAGTAGCAGATTGCCTAACACTTCATTGCCAAATCACACACTAGGTTAATAATGCATACCGAATCGAAATTTGGAAGGGGCGCCTCTGGTACAGCATCCCTTCTAAATTGCATTTCAAAATACTATGTAAGAATTGTTTGAGACAATTATTTGGGTCGCAAACCATTCAAAGGTCATTGTAACACATTCACAAAGGCGAAGTGGTCATCTTAGGACACTTCCCCTGTTGTGAATGTAAAACAAAAGTTTGGAATGGGAAGTGGGTCACTGGAACTTTAAAAAAACAGCATTTTAAATGAAGCACTGTTTCATTCAAAACAAAATGTCTGGATTAATATTTGTTATTTTATTGAAAACAAAATCACAGACATGATCTGCTGACAGCAGTCCACCATTCCTCTAATGGCCATCCTAATTCATGAAGAGTAATGGGGTAGGTTGGATTGTGCCTCTCTCCAACTGACCTATTGATATAAGGTTGGTTCACTAAATAATTTAGCTGCCACAAAAAAATGTAGCAAATTATGTACATCTGCCTTAAGTTTCAGTTATGAATTGCTAATAATAATTGTATAGTAAATGTTCTTTGCAGAGGGTTATACAAATAACAAATGTGTTTAATTATCACTTATTTTTGTTGTTTTTGATTTAAAAAGAGATGGGGAAACTGTTTCTTCCTCCTTAGATCTTAACACAACAGAAGAAAGAACAGGGGCAGGGTATTTTACAAAGCTCACTGTTGTTCCTTGGGGGTCTCTCTGTCCTTGGAGGTAAAATTAGAATATTTCTAGCAGCAGAAAAAAAATAGGCCTGATGCAATGGCCTAATGTCTGCAGCTTAGTGAGGAGGTCGTCAGGACTGCCAACTGGCCCCAAAATGTGGGTCTGACTTCATTCAGTTGTGTTTTTTTACCCAACACATTTTGGTATTCTGAGATTTGCAGCCTCACTTTTCCAAACAATGTATCAGTTGCATATTGTAAAGTGTTGTTGGCTATAAGGTGGTCTGCCTGAAGAGGTCAACTGTGACAGTATTTGTGAGTAAGTGTAAAATAGATAGGCTACCTTATTCCAATTAGACAACTTCTGCCCATACGATGAACTAATCTTAGTGGTATCAGGTTCTACTTTTGACTTGTGAACTCCTGGTTTAAAGTGTGAGTGAGCTTGGGTACCCAACCAATATATGAGAAAGTCATAGTCCAAAGGCATCCATTTGTTGTGATTTTGAATCTACAGTACTTTAAGTTTAAAATGTCTCTTCCTCTGCTTTGTTGTTTTTCCTCCCATGTGACTAGCATCATGTTGTCACATTATTGGGCCATGTTCATACCCTGCAGCTCCTTGCTTCCTCCAGGCCTTAAGCTGACTACCTCCACATCAAGGTCTGGTCTCTTAATGTCTCCATTGACCTGCAGGTGCAGTAGTGGAGTCTACAGCAGACCAGCCCCCCCCCCCCTATAAATGATGCTCAGCTCACTTATTTAATCCCTCCCATCAATGTGTCCATCTCTGGCATCCAACTAAAAGGAAGAATCGAAGTGTCTGTCTGTGGTGTGTTCCCTGTGACGCATGATAAAAGAGAGGACTAGAGCCAGAGTTTGGTTCCCTTCCATCTGTTTTCTTATTCTCAAGCCTCTACCCACTCCACCCTGGGTGAAATCCATACACTGCTGTTTTGGTGGTTGCTTCTATGTTGCACACTGATATACTCCTTTGTATTTTAACAATCCCTCCAATGGATTACTCCTTTGTTTCTCATGAGTGAACCCCAGACATAACTCTTTTGATGTTTCTACAGCACCTCCAATTAGTTGCTCCTCTGTTTCTCCCTGATGCTTCTAGAGAGATTTCACATAATATGTTGAAATCTACAATACCTGTATAAAGGCCCATGCCTGATTTCTTTGTAACCGTTGAAGTGGGATGCATCTAGTCATCTATAATAAAGAAGCAACATAGCTGCTCAACTATATTAAGTTACTACAGTTGAGTTCAGACATCAGAATGCCTGCTGCCAACAGGAATGGAATGGAATGGAATGAGGATTTGTAAAGCGCGTTGGCTACCCAGGGGCGTCCCAGTGCTGTAAAGAGCTTGAGCTGAGCTGGAGAGGCTGGAATAGGGGGGGGGCGTGGTGAAGTTTTAAACCGAGGTTTTGCTGAATAGCCAGGTTTTAAGAATCTTCCGGAAGGTGAGAAGGTTGGGTTCAGACCTGATATGGAAGGGGAGGGAGTTCCAGATCCTGGCTAGGTTGTAGGAGAGCGAGCGGCCTCCGCATTTGGCCTTCCTGATGCGTGGTACTGAGGCGAGGTGGGAGGTCGCAGATCTGAGGGAACGGGTGGGCTGGTAGGCTTTCACAAGGGGGGGAGTTGATGGAGGGACCTGTTCCCCAGTAAGAGCGGTGTGCGATGCACATGCTCTTAAATTCAATTCTGGATCTCACCGGGAGCCAGTGAAGATCTCTCAGTCTGGCTCTTACTGAGGTTCGGCGGGGGATATCCAGGAGAATTCTTGCCGCACAGTTCTGAATGACCTGGAGTTTGTTGAGTGTGGATTGAGGTGCTCCAAGATATAAGGCGTTTCCACAGTCGAGGCGGGAGAGGATCAATCCTTGAACCATAATTCGTCTCGAGTGGAATGGAAGGAGAGGAAGGAATTTACTAAGCAGTCTCATCAGCCCGAAACAGGTGGCAGCGAGCTTGGTGGCCTGATGGTTAAAGGAAAGAGTGTGGTCAAGCCAGATGCCTAGGCTCTTGATTTGCTCCTTGGGTTGCGGGGGACTCCCTAAACAGAGAGGCCAGATAGGGTCAATGGTTTTTGCGATGTTATTTCCAAGGAGCATTGTCTCTGTTTTGTCCCCGTTAAGTTTAAGACAAGAGCCAGACATCCAGGTAGCGACTGCTTCCAAGCATTTGTGTAAACTGTGATAAGAGTTAAGGGGGGGGTCCAGCGCTACCACTAGCTGCGTGTCGTCCGCGTAAGTAACGATCTTCACCCCAAATGGGCAGACGACATCAGCTAGGGGGCGTAGATAGACATTAAAAAGGGTAGGGCTCAGGGAGGAGCCCTGAGGCACTCCACAATTAAGAGGTCTACTAGCAGAAGTGAAATCCCTCTCAAAAACCCTGAAGGATCTATCTGTCAAAAAAGATCTCATCCATCTGAGTGCAGTCCCTGACAATCCTATTCCTTCTAACCGATGGAGAAGGATATTATGATTAACAGTGTCGAAGGCGGCACTTAGGTCGAGTAGGACGATGGCCGTGGACCCGCCATCGTCCAAGATCCTTCTTGCCTCCTCCGTCACTGCAATCAATGCCGTCTCCGTTCCGTGATGGGGCCTGAAGCCGGTCTGGGAGAGATCTAGTATGTTATTGGCTTCCAGGAAGTCAGTGAGAATGGAGTTGACATGCTTCTCGAGAAGCTTACTGAGCCATGGTAGAAGGGAGATGGGTCGGTAGTTGGCGGGGTTAGATTGGTCGAGACTAGGTTTTTTTAATAGAGCTTTGACCATTGCTCTTTTCCATAGAGGAGGGACAGTACCAGTATGGAGTGAGGAGTTGAGCAGGTCTCGAACAGTGGGCGAGATCTGATGGGTGATCTGGGTGAGAATACTGGGAGGAGCTGGGTCGGTGGGTGATCCAGATTTAACCTGTCCCAAAAGTTTTTCCAGTTTAGTAGGTTCTAAGGGAGGAAAGTTATTGAGAGCGTGAGGAGGAACTGTCGTGCAGCCTGAGTTGACAGAATCTGTGGGCAAAGTGACAGGGTGGGGGAAAGAAGAGTTGATGGTTTCTATTTTCTGGTAAAAAAACTCCGCTATTTCCTCACAATGGGTCTGAGTATTGTTATGATGCTTTGGTGCCTCCGGTAGTTGCAAAAGGGTCTTGGCTATTCGATAGATCTCCTTGGGTTTGGACACAGCATTCTCAATCTTGAGTTCGAAATATTTAGCCTGAGCTAGGTGAATGTCCGCTTTGTAGTTTTTAATTGCTGTTCTATAGCTCAACAGCAAGGATGAAAGGCAGTTTAATAAATGAAAATGGGAGCTGGCTATTCCTTTGGATATGTATTCCTAAAGAGGAACGGTGAACAGCAATAAAGAGATATTCATGCCAACGAGTTTATTTATTTTCCCACACTATAGGTCATTGCAAGAAACTTAGATACTCTACAAGTCCCTACATAATCTGATCCACAGCCTTGTTAACTTGACTTGCATTAAACTGATTGTATTATATTTTTGAAAAAATTAGTACACGCATTTGGTGTGCTTAATATCGCACTATAGATTCTACTTTATACTGATCTGTAATGAACATGAAAGAGCCAGGCACCAAGCCCAAATAACCAAACAATTTGTGCTGCGTTAGTGTCACAAAAGAGACGAGAACTTGTGCACATCTTTTTTTTAAATTTACTTTCAAGTGCAAATCTTGAGTTTCCTCAAAGAAACTTAAAGAAACCCTTAGCTTTGCATTATTCTGCAAAGTGGGGTGTTGCGAGGGTTGCAGGCGTTAAAAATGAGAAATACTTTTATTTCTCCTAACTGTTCCCACTTTGCATGTGTGCTGCACTGCACAGCATACATCAGAAGTGGGAAAAGTTTTAAAGTTAGTCTAAGCACAGTATTTTGTACTGGAAAGATGCCCTTCCAGGGCAAAACATATGCAGGACTCGTGCACAATGGTGCAAATGTGTGTGCATCACACTCAGCAGCCTGATTGTGCTTTGGCACTAGGCAGAGAGGAGGAGAGTCCCATATCTCTGTAGATATGGTGCCTTGCTCATCTCTCCTTTTCACGCGATTCAGCGCAGCAGCTTTGGTTGCTGTGCTGCAATGTGTAACACTTTTGATTTTCTGGCCCAAGGTTTTAAGATGTTTGTGGGAAGGCAGCTGTTGTACCTGTCCTTCTTCTTTGCTCCCCTATATGTTCTGGGAACTTCTTGGTGATTTGGAATATCTTTATAATGTACGGAAGGGGAATCTTCATCCCATTTTATAATACCACTTGGTGATTAAACAATGCCTCTAAAATACGTATGGTCTCCGGTTGTTAGTTGGTGAGTGCTGTATACCATAATGGACCCTCCTGATGCACATCAACAGCGGATTTCATCAATAGTGCATGCAGGTGCTGCTGAGTCTTTCTCACACCCTCTGAAACACTTACGTGCAGCTACATTTCATGTGACCTGTACCCACTATGTTATCATATTTTTATTTAGTTATAATCTTTAATTTGTGCTGTGACCAATGACCACTAGATAATTTCTAATAAGAGTTATACTATCAGTAATTGAATATTGGTCACAAAAGAATTTAATCAAAAACAAGATTTTGAGCAACACAAGAATTTACTTTCAAATTGTTGAATATTATACTGATACCTTTGTTTTTGCTACACTTTGTCCTGGTGGACCTGGTCAGGTTTAACTTTGGGCTGAAACATCATCGGTCTGTACTCGTAATATGGACTGCTGAATATTTTGATTGATTTTGTAATCCAATCTGACTTCCTGTCAGATTCAATTAATTGTGTTGAATCAATGGTAGCCAATTGCTCTGTATAGTGTATATTATGATTTCTTGTGTTGCTCTCAAAATGTTTTTTTGATCACATTCCTTTATGACCAATATTCAATTACTTGTGGTTTCAGGAGGAGAGAGTTAGCACTCCTAGAAGGTTTACCCCCTCCGGATAATGCTAGCTTTTGCACTAGATAACTGAGGGTTTTGAAATTGAGGGCTTTGTGAGACAGGCAGGCAATCTTTAGCTGAATTCTTGCTTCATAGGCCAACCAATTTAGGGATTTTAAGACTGGGGAGATGTGCGCATTTCTTTTGGTACCCGTCACCAATTTGGCTGCAGCATTCAGTGAGACCCTTAGTGGGGCCAAGGTATAGTTGGGGAGGCCGCAGAGCGTAGCACTGCCTTAGTCTAGCCTCGGCAAAACAAGCGATTGGACCACTTGCTTGAAGTCAGCTTGTGGGAGGAAAGGTTTGAGATTCCTGAGTATCCTCATCAGGTGATTAGCTCCCTTGCACACATTGCTGATATGGTTCTTCATGTTCAGATGCTTGTCCAGGGTGATTCAGAGAGATTTAGCTGAGTCAATAATATGGGGGGTGCAGTTGAAGGCAGTGCAGTGGTTCATCCAATGGTCTAACTTGGGGATGTGATTTGGAGGAGAAATTAGAAGGAATTCTGTTTTGGAGGTGTTGAGCAGGAGGTGGTTCTCAGTTAACCGGTTTTGAGTATTAGGTAGGGTAGTGGTGAGTGATATGAGGCTATCCGGAGAGGAGATTTTAAGATAGAGTTGCGTATCATCCGCATACATATGGAAGAGAATGGCCGTGGAATTTAGAACATTAGCTAATGGTTTCAAGAACAAGTTGAAGAGTATGGGAGATAAGGCAGACTCTTGGGGTAGCCCCATGGATACTGGTGATGGCCGGGAGTGAGAGTGGTTCGCCTTAACTCTTTGGGATCTGTGGTGGAGGAAGGATGAAACCATTGCAGCACCGATCTAGAAAGGCCCATGCTATGCTCCAGAGTGGATAGGAAGTTGTTGTGATTAACTGTGTCAAACACAGAGGAAAGGCCAAGAAGGATAAGGAGGCAATATTCATTTTGGTCAAGCATTTTTAAAATGTCATCCATAACATGAGTGAGAGCCGATTCGGTGCTGTGTCCACTCCGAAAGCCAGATTGATGTTTGTCCAGGAGATGGAAATTCTTGGTGTGAGCACAGAGTTGAGATTGGACGCATTTTTCTAGGAGTTTGGCTAGAGTGGGGATGTTAGAAATAGGGCGGAAGTTGTTATGGTCAGACCTATCTGCGGTAGGCTTATTTAAAATAGGTGTTACCTGAGCAGCTTTTAGGCTCTCCTGGATCGTGCTTTGTGACAGAGACACATTGACAATCTTTGTCCAGATGGGAGTGACGACATCCTTGATTTCTTTGAAGATCAAGCAATCATTTGCATTTATAAAGCGCGCTACTCACCCGTAGGGGTCTCAAGGTGCTGGGGGGGGGGGGGCAGTGCTCGAAGAGCCAGGTCTTGAGCTGCCTTCTGAAGGAGAGGTGGTCCTGTGTGGCACGCAGGTGGCTGGGAAGAGAGTTCCAGGTCTTTGCTGCCAGGTAGGAGAAGGACCTGCCTCCGGCTTTGCGGATGCGTGGCACGGCTGCCAGGGCTTGTCCGGCCGAGCGTAGGGTGCGAGGAGCGGTGTAGAAGGAGACGCGGTGGTTGATGAGTTTAGGTCCGATATTGTGCAGGGCTTTGTGTGCATGGGTGAGGAGTCTGAAGGTGATCCTCTTGCTGACTGGAATCCAGTGAAGTTTCTTCAGGTGTCCGGAGATGTGGTGGTTGCGAGGAATGTTCAGGATGAGTCGTGCGGCCACGTTCTGGATTCGTTGTAGTTTCTTCTGTAGCTTGGTAGTGATGCCGGCGTACAGAGCGTTTCCATAGTCCAAGCGACTGGTGACGAGGGCGTGGGTGACCGTCTTCCTGGTGTCGGTGGGGATCCAGCGGAAGATCTTGCGGAGCATGCGGAGGGTGTTGAAGCATGCCGAGGTCACCGAGTTGACCTGTCTGGTCATGCAGAGGGATGAGTCCAGGATGAAGCCGAGGTTGCGTGCGTGGTCGGTGGGTTGGGGAGTGCTGCCTAGGGCGGGGGGCCACCAGGAGTCGTCCCAGGCGGTGGGAGTAGGGCCGAGGATGAGGACCTCCGTCTTCTCTGTGTTAAGTTTGAGCCGGCTGTCTGTCATCCAGAGCGCTACTTCCTTCATGCCTTCGTGTAGTCTGGTTCTTGCTGAGGTGGGGTTGTTGGTGAGGGAGAGGATGAGCTGGGTGTCATTGGCGTAGGATATGAGGTTGAGTCCGTGTTTTCGTGCAATGTTCGCCAGGGGGGTCATGTAGATGTTGAAGAGGGTTGGGCTGAGGGAGGATCCTTGGGGGACGCCGCAGATGATCTCCGTAGTAGTGGATCTGAAGGGGGGAAGGCGGACTCTCTGGGTTCTTCCGGAGAGGAAGGAGATGATCCATTCCAGGGCCTTGCCTCTGATGCCGGCGTTGCTGAGGTGACGTATTAGGGTGCGGTGGCAAACCGCGTCGAAGGCTGCAGAGAGGTCCAGGAGTATGAGGGCCACGGTCTCTCCTTTGTCAGTCAGAGATCTGATGTCGTCCGTGGCTGCGATGAGGGCGGTCTCGGTGCTGTGGTTAGCTCTGAAGCCAAATTGTGAGGGGTCGAGTGAGTCGTTGGTTTCCAGGGCGGTGGTGAGTTGAGTGTTGACGATTTTCTCAATCACTTTGGCGGGGAACGGGAGGAGCGAGATGGGCCGGAAGTTTTTGAGTATGGTGGGGTCTGCTGTTGGTTTCTTTAGGAGGGCGTTGAGTTCGGCGTGTTTCCAGTTCTCCGGGAAGGTGGCGGTGGTGAAAGATGCGTTGATGACGTCTCGGAGGTGGGGTGCAATGATGTTGTCGGCTTTGTTGAAGATCTGGTGCGGGCAGGGGTCGGATGGTGATCCTGAGTGGATGGAGTTCATGATGTGGGTGGTTTCCTCGGTGGTGGTTGGGTTCCAGGTGTGGATGGCGGTGTTGTCGGTGGCCAGTTCCGGTGGTGGGTTCTTGTTGGTTGTGGTGAAGCTGTTGTAGATGTCGGTGATCTTGTGGTGGAAGAAAGCTGCGAGGGAGTCGCAGAGATCCTGTGAGGGGTGGATGGCGTTGTTTTCGGCGTCGGGGTTGGAGAGTTCTTTGACGATGCCGAATAGTTCCTTGCTGTTGTGGGCGTTGTCGTTGAGTCTGTTCTGGAAGGCTGATTTTCGTGCGGCGCGGAGGAGTTGGTGGTGTTTGCGGGTGGCGTTCTTGAGAGCAGACATGTTTTCGTCGGTCTGGTTGAGGCGCCAAGACTTCTCGAGGGTGTGGGATTCTTTTTTGGGGTCCTTGAGGGTCGGGGTGAACCAGGAGTTTTTCTTGTGATTGTTTTTGTTTGCTTGGGTCTTCAGGGGGGCCAGGGTGTTGGCGCATTCGGAGATCCAGTTTGTGAGGTTGTTGGCGGCTTCGTCGGGGTCTGTAGTGCTGGCGGGGGGGTTCTGGGAGAGGGCTGCTGTGAGTTGTTTGGTGGTGATACGGTTCCACTGCCTTCTCGGTGGTTGGACGTGGTGGTGTACGGTGGTCTTCTTGAAGCTGAAGTAGACACAGCTGTGGTCCGTCCAGGAGAGTTCGGACGTGTGGCTGAAAGAGATGTATTTGCTGGAGGAGAAGATGGGGTCGAGAGTGTGTCCGGCGTAGTGGGTGGGGGTGTTGACCAGTTGTTTCAGTCCGAGGTTGGCGAGGTTGTCCAGTAGGGTGGTGGTGGTGTTGTCAGCGCGGTTCTCCAGGTGGAAGTTGAGGTCCCCTAGGAGGATGTAGTCGGTGGACGGGAGTGCGTGTGGGCTGATGAAGTCTGCGACGTCTTCGCTGAACTTTGTGCGTGGTCCTGGTGGTCTGTACATGAGGGTGCCTCTGAGGGTGGTCTTGGGGTCGCTGTGGATAGAGAAGTGGAGGTGTTCTGCGTCGGGGAGTGAGTCGTCGGTGTAGGTCGAGACGCGGATGGAGCTCTTGTGGACGATGGCGATGCCTCCTCCGGTGCGGTTGGTGCGGTCTTTCCTGATGATTTTGTAGCCGTCGGGGATGGCTATGGTGATGTCGGGTGCCGAGGAGGGGTTCATCCAGGTCTCAGTGAGGAAGGCGATGTCCGGGTTTGTTGAGTCGATGAGGTTCCATAGTTCGATGGCGTGCCTGTGGACGGATCGGGTGTTGATCAGGATGCATTCGAGGTTATTTCCGGAGGAGTTTTTCTTCTTGGGTGTGTTGTGTGTTCGTAGGCAAGTGAAGCGGCAGTTGCGACAGGTGAAGGCTCCGTGGGTTCGCTTCGGGGCGGCGCGGCAGCAGCCCGGCGTGCGGCCGGGGTTGAGAGCGGTGAGGGAGGCGGTGTCGTAGGTCAGGCGGAGGGGGCGGGGGGGGGGGTGGGGGTCGCGGGGACCAGGGGTCGTGGCGCTGGGCGCGATCCAGGCTTGGACGGGCGCAGAAGGGCTTGCCTTAGGCGCGCCAGCAGCGCGCCCACTGCGCGCGGCCGCGCAGCGGCCGCCATATATGGGGTAGCCGGGGAGGAGGAGTCAGCTGGGAGGAGGGAGGCGGGAGGGTAGGCGGGGTGGAGAAAAAAGGCGGGAAAACGGCGAAGTCTGCGAAAACGGCGAGGGGCCAGAAAAGGCGCCTAAAAAGGCGAGAAAACGGCGAGGGGCCGGGGAAACGGCCAAAAAAAGGTGGAAAAAACAGGAAACAAGCACTAAAGGGACCGGGCACTCGGGGGGGGGGGGGGGGGGGAGGGGGGGCACGCACTCTAGGTACAAGGAGAGAAAAGGGGTCAGAACGCACTCTGGGACACTCGTTCAGGGAGACAAGAAAAAAGAGGGAAATTGATCACTCAGACCATCAACTGTGGGGCACTCATACGAGGATACACGGAGAGAAGGGGAAATACTCAGATACACACAAGGGGCACAACCGGGCACACAAGGCAGCAGGCAGGAGGCAGGAGAGCACTGGTGGTGCTGCGTGGGCAGGGGAGCGACCTACCCAAAGGTCAAGGGTCGCTACCTCTGCCGCGCAGCGGCCGCCATATATGGGGTAGCCGGGGAGGAGGGGTCAGCTGGGAGGAGGGCGGCGGGAGGGTAGGCGGGGTCGAGAAAAAAGGCAGGAAAACGGCGAAGTCCGCGAAAACGGCGAGGGGCCAGAAAAGGCACCTAAAAAGGTGAGAAAACGGCGAGGGGCCGGGGAAACGGCCAAAAAAAGGCAGAAAAAACAGGAAACGAGCACTAAAGGGACCGGGCACTTGGTGGGGGGGGGGCACGCACTCTGGGTACAAGGAGAGGGAAGGGGTCAGCACGCACTCTGGGACACTCGTTCAGGGAGACAGGGAGATGGAACCTATTAAATTAATATGTGCTCTAATGTATTTATATAGCTTCATTCTTTGTTGGTTGATGCTATTTCAAGTGAACCATAGTTATTTGAACATAATGTTTGAGTTATTATGGCAATGGGTACGGACTTACTGTTTCCAGACCATCCTGTAAAAAGAAAAAACACATTTGTGTTGTTGGTTGGAGACCTATTTATTCTGCATTTTTCTTCCCACAGGTATAGAGAAAGTGACCCATTTAACACATTTTGTCTTTTCGCTCGATATGTGAGTGCCACACAGTTGTGATTGTCTGTCTGTCTCGTTTATTTGCATTTGAAGTGAGGGGTTGACTGACATTAAGATCCACAGTCTTTCAAACCTCTCCAATGATTCGCCTTATTGATCCTGAAAAGTGTTTCAAAACGTGTTTCTCTTTTGATTTTAAGACAAGAGACATTGTATTGATGTTAGATTTAAGACAAAAGAACATTAGTCCAGGTTTGCTTTGTACATGGTCAATAAAAGGTTTAAAAATAAATGCACATGTGAAGAGTTTCTTAATTTCACAGCTTCAAAGTAGGTACTTTTTGTAGAGGGGTTACTGATGTGGACCTGGATCATTGTATACATTTTGGGCTACTGCAAGACTGATTTCATAGGATGAATCCAATGAGAAGAAGACCATTAAGAAGACTAAGGGGAAATGCAAGAGTAAAATAGGGACTCAAAGAGAACTGGCATGCACACACTTGTCCTCACCTCCAGGAAAGAAAATTGATGCTAGAGAGCATCATTTGAACTTGGCACCAATTGAAATCTGCTTTAAGGATCAGTGAAACAAAAATCAAGGTAAGAAAACACTAGTCCACTCAGACTCTTAAATGATTGCTGCTTACATAATTTTTTATTTCAATACTTTGGTTTACCAACCTAATAATTTTACAATATAGAATACACTTACTCTTAACCTACTCTAATGAGATTCCCACACTTTTTCCCCCCTAACTTTCACCCTTTAGAGTATGTTGGCAATATCGCGTTTCTGGGTGAGGTCAAGTGAGTGACAACATTTTTCTGCAGTCACAGATGGTCCAGTTATCTTCTCCTGGTCTTCTGCAGTAGCCCAGATGTCTACAAGGTCCAGGACCACAGCCGTGATTTCTTCTGACTCTGCAAGTAAGTGTTTGGGACATGCAGCTATGTTGTAAGTACATGTCTTACAGTATTAACTTAGAAATATTTTTGTGTTCATTTTCATAGGTATAAAAAGATCAGTGTCATCGGCCGGATTTGATTCATGTCCAAAGCAATCTCATATCCTAAACAGGAAAGACTTTGCTAAGTCTCCAGATTGCATTGCATCTCTGCGATCAAATGAGTTTACAGTAGGCACACCAAAAATGGTCTGCTCCGAGATTCCAAATGAGAAGAAATTGAAACTAGCCTCTTCAAAGCAATACACCAGCCGCCCATCCCTCGTCTCTAAAACTTCTATCTCTTATGACTCTATCAGGACGGAATCAAGAGCCTCAAATCCTCCTAGCCTACATTTGTCAATGTCTGAAGTTCAAAATTCTCAGCTAACAAATCGGGACACTAGGACTTTGAGCGGCCCACATGTAATGTTAGATTTGAGCAGAAGCACTCAGTCTAACACCAAGTATGTAAAAGCTCATTGCATGCCATCAACCAGAAACTCCACTTTAGAAGACCTTTCCTCTACTTCTGACAGCAGTGTATCCTATTCATCTCTAGACTCTTTTGTTCTTGCAGAGTCTCCAGTTTCTTCCACTTCAAGACTGGGTTCAAGAGTAAGTAGAAGGAAGAAGCGAAATTCATCTCGACCGTCTCGCACTTCATGTCGTTTTGGTCTGACTGATCTTTTGGAGCTGGAGCAAAAGAGAACAGAAGCTCAAAGACACCAGCATGAGCAGTTTATGAGTCAGATGACACACATTGATGAGCGATTAAACAGTTTACATGGCCTTCACAACACTATGGCTTCTGGCTTGCAAGGCCTTCACAAAGAGATGATCAATGTCGGTCAAGTTTTAGGTCGAATATTAGAGGTACTTGAAAAGTCTGTTGGTCCACTTCTTTCAGCTCGTCAAGCTTCAAGGGAAGTTGAATCTAAAATGCCAGCAATTGACAGATCTGCTGAGAGACCCCAGGATACTGAAAGGCTGGCCTCTCCATTTTTGCCTACTCAAGTAGATTCTCCCCATTGTGCACCCATAGCCTCCTCTGTGGAAACAGCAGCAAGTGGAAGAGTTCAACCAGAGAGCTGATTTTCATCCTGCTTGGGCATTACAGTTTTTCTGCTTTGGCAGACTTTTGTGCTCTTTTGCATTAAATATAGATTTGATAAACTGTTGTGTGCATATTTTTTAATTAAATTCAGTTGCAAAATATAGTTGTAGGTGATTTCAAAACCTCATTAGTTGCAGGATTCATAGGATATTTTTTATTGGTTCCAGGCCAACTGAATGCTGACATTGAAAGAACTATGGTACTATTACCCAATGTTTCTTAGTCTGGCCATGATTGTGTTGTAGCATGACAGAAGGACAGTGTAGCCATTGGCGGTGCTCCACATTGTATAGTGGGGTTCAACGTTATACCCTGTTTCCCATTAGTAAGTTGGTGCCTTCAATAGGTTTTACCCCGCACACCAGACTAAGGGGTGACATAGCAGTTTATGGTAGTGGATTTGTAGCCCCTGGTATGCTTACACCTTTTATTTGTTCATATAAAGGGGAGCAGACCTGTCTTTCTCTAAAACTCGTAAAAGGGAGCAGACCTGTCTGTTTCTCTGAAACTCAAAGGAGATTTGTGTAGATCTGCAGACATTGGTGTTTCTATCATTGCATTTGCTCCCTCTTGATGGGGCAACCTATCTAGGTCCCTTCCCTGAAAATGAACCTGTTGATGGGTTGAGTGGGAACACATCTGCTCCGCTGCCAAACCAGTTTTCTTTCACCGTTCCATAAACCCACCTTTTTAACTTTCCTATCTTTTACTGTGTCTAGCCTATCAACTGGAGTCCCAGGCTGTCTGGGCTCATTAGGAAAGTCTGGTGGACACTTCCTCTAAGAGGAGCAGTATTTTGAATAAGGCTGACCTTGTGATTGGCACTGACTTGGCCGACAATTTTAGTATTTATCCAATACCATACCTATGGCATGTGACTTTCAAATCACAACAGTAATGCACCTGTTTAAACTGGACATACATGTAACACTGGGGTCTCCTTAGAAGACAGTTTCCCACCCCACCCCACCCCACAACAAAAAATTTCACAGGAGTGGGTAATTCAAGCTCCTGGGTGAGATGAATCGCACATCCCAGTAAATAAGGAGAATATAAAAGCTTCATTTCCTGACATAAAAAGACAACATAGAGTCGAGAGTGTCTTAAAGAGTTGCCTCTAGACTAGGCTCTGGTGAAATTTCATTTACTCCTTCAAAATCTCATCTAAGGTGCAGCATTTTGTGTTACGATTGTTACCCATTATGCCTGAGACTATGCCACATCGCTTTATTGAGACTCTGCTGGACTAAAAATCCTATCACAGGGAGAACGTGAATGAGCCAAAAGGGAGTGAATTTTTGTGTCAACGAGGATTTTACTCTGTTTTGTGCAAAATGTGTCCTTGTGCCAAAAACAGACACACAGACACATTTTGCAATTAAAAGATTAGGTAATGATTAGGTCATCATTTAGTGGAATAACACATAATTTTAAGTAATTGTTTGGGCAATTCATTTAAAGAAATTACACAAATTCTGTTCAGTCATACTTCACACCAGTAATCTCTGAAATCTAATGCTTGAAGCTCAGCATACGTAGTCCCTGTAGGATGACTGCATATGAAGGGGTACATACTTTATAGGTAATTTTGTCCACAGGAAAAGGAGAAACCTGTTTGTGTGTCATTATGTGATTGAATTTAGTGGAGTCAAAGACTTCCAGAACTCAAGTTAATTTTCTGGTTTGTACTGAAAGATATTGTGATACAGGATTAAAAACATAATCTAAGCCACAGATGTGAAGGAGCCTTGGGCAAGGTTACTAGAGTGCAGCAGGATGACTGTTTTGACTAGGTTTCGGTCAGTGTCAGGTGCTTGTGTTCACTGATGTCAAATAAAGGTGAGTACATCCCTATTTTCCTAACACAATATCTAGGTTTCTGTTGGAGTTCATGCGGAATCAAAAGTACATCAGGCGCCAAATAAATAAGATATTGCAGCAATGGACGAAAATTTCCTAAACCGTCCCACTAAACAGTCATGCAGGATTTTCTAAAATATTAGCAGTATTCAGTCTTTGTGTTAACTGTTATTCTTGGATTAATACAATGCAAATGGCCCGGAAACCTATAATTGACAGTTTTCAGAGAAAATATGGAAATTTACTTAAGCCTTTATTGGTATTGGGTATTACATTCCTATTTTAAAATTAAGTGCCTGATTTAGATCTTGGGGGACAGGTTACTCTGTCACAACGGTGAAGGGTATCCCGTCCCTCGAAAATATAAATCCAATTAATTGCTATGGGATTTATATTTCTATATCTAAATCGGGCCATAAGTGGCTAATGCATTGCTAATATGGTAATTAAAGTTATATGAAAAATTTAATCTAGTTAGGTATTTCATGAATTTTGAATATTTCATATAAAGGTTATGGCATGTTGAAATCTGGATTACTCCAGGTTTAAATATGGAGGATTTATTTTTAATCTAAACAGTTAGAAAGGTTAAACATATTTTTTTTTTAATTTATTAAAATTGATTTTGGGTTCCTCTAAAGAAAAAATTAGAACTATTGGTTTTACAATTCTTAATTTGCAAAATAGCTCAGTGGCAGTGGACCTGAAAGGGTAGAAATCTAAAACAGTTAGTCAACACTTCCCAAACTAATCCTATGATAAGCACCATCATTATTCTCAAATGAACAAGCAACGTCTGCCATGATGAAAATGTTGATTTAAAATGTTTACTGTATTTGAGTGTTTATTAATCTGTCTATCTTAACTTAATTGACAGTACAAATAATAAACTCATAAAAAAGGGATCTATCATTATCTGATTTCCGCAGGCCCAACAGACCTGACAAAAGGAACAGTCTACGCGTTGTCAATGAACCAATTTAAAGCATCAAGAGAACAGGCACCTGCAGTAACCTAAAATGAAGCAACTCATTCCAAACCTTACTCTTCATTTCTAATTTAAAGTATCAAGAAAATACTAGAGGGCCAGTGGAACAGCTATAAAAGTTATTAACCAAATTAGCCTCTGATGCGCTAGAATGAATTTTTAAAGTTTTTAGTGGTGAGGGTGCTTTTAATATTGACATTCTCCTAGTACCGTAATGTGGCAGATTGCACTTATGAAGCACGTTTTTAAAATAAGACTAATAAATATTACAGTGTAAAAATTATCCCAAAGTAATTGTGTACCAAACTAGATGAAGTAAAGAATTTGATTATTATCTTGCTTTCAGAAGACAAACAAAAGATTTATTCACAAACTAGATCAGGCAATTTCAAATTTCTATGCAGCTGTAATGTCTACAGTGAATGGGAGTTGTTTGAAGTGTCTAATTGATATTGAATAAGATGTGGATTTAATTTGCCATACCTTGTGCACTAGTGAAGCATAACTAAGGATGCCATTCACTTTGAAGGCTTTGATCTCCCGAGCTAATTTATAACCTCTATAGACTAAGCTAAATATTTTCATCCATAATCCAATACTTCACTCCAAAAGGAGTGCTTTTTAGCTTAAGGTAAGAGATGACTTTGCCTTCTATATGATCGGTTGTAAACCTTGCCAACTGTACTCCCTCAAATCAAATAAATATTGTATTGCCTCAAGCATTAGTATGATCTATATTTCAGTGATTCACTCTGTCACTTATCAAAAATCTCCCATAATGATTTAAGTCAATTGGTGTTCTGTCCCAAAGTATCATTCGCATATATTAATTTAACACAGTCCAGTCATTTCTTAGTTGAAGTGTGGCAGGTGGGAAATTAAACGACGTTGATTTTGTTTATGAAATCCACTATGCACAAGTTGATTGGCAAACCTGCAAGACCAAATCTTCCTTGACTTAGTTTGACATTTGTTTCTGAGGGAAACGCCATTTTGCCTGCGTTATTCTTGTTCAATTGTAGGTGTTGGATTGAAGGCCGTGATGAGATTGTTTAGGGTCACTATGTACCATAAGAAGTTGCAACTCAAAGCAGAAGCTGCGAAAAACGCCCAAAACAAGTAAAAAATGTAGTGCTCCCAAAAACAGTTGTTTGTGAACAAGGGCACATAATGAGAGAATTGTGTTAATAGTTGACTCTCATTCTAAATAGTGTTTGATTTAGAGGGAGGCCAATAACTTGATTCAAAGAATACAAGCCAGTGATTTGGCTATATATGGTAGACATCCTCTCTCATATATTACCTACTGGCGGTCACCAGTAGGTATAGTTAGGACTTGTTTATATTCTCTATTCAAAAAGCGTTTTTTGCCAATATCTTTGGCGCCGTTCAGTGTGATTAGTCAAGCGGGGGCCGAGAAAACGCCCAAAATGCGTTTTCTCGATGTTAATTTCCATAGGAAACTTTGGACACGGCTACAGTCCGAACTGCTGAATAGAATTACACCAAATTTGGCAAAAAGGTAGCTCTTGGTCCAGAAAGCACTTTATTAGTTAAATGGTGTAAATCTGTCCAGTAGTTACTGAGAAATGTAAACATTTCTCACAAATCCATGTATCAATAGGAAGCGATCAGATTGGCTACCCACAGTTCCAACCAGGAAGTGTTGACCGCCATCTTGTGACTCTGTTGAACCGAGTCACAAGAAAAAAGGTTAAAAAAAAGGGTTAAAAACAATAAAAGGGAGCAGGGTGTAAACACCCTAACCCCCTAGGCCTGCTCAAAGGGTCCCACATGGAGCCCCAGGGCCACAAAAACATTGTTTTTTTCAATTTTTGTCGTGATCATGTGAGTTACTGGACAAAAGTATATATTTCAACTCACCCACAGATCATGGCGTGGAAAGAAGATATCCCCTATAAGATACTTCTCTAAAGTGTGGGGCCCGTAATTTGAACCTTTTTAAATGATTATAAGGGAGGGTTTTGTGACCAGTGTATGCACTAGCACTTAATTTAAATGATTACATCATGTATAGGCCTTAGCACCTTATTGAGGATCTTCATATCAGGTTATGGACAGTAGATTGATAAAACATCTCAACAATGTGTGGGACTTTCAACTCAGAGTTTTGAAGTGACTATAACTTGAGAATTTGTTTCTTCTTTTTTTATGACCAGTGCATGCACTAGCACTTTAATGGAACCATTACAGCCTGAGTAAGCATTAGCACTTTATTGAGGATTATTATACTAGATCATGGGCAATAGATCGGTAGGCAAAGAAAATGGATTGAAAATATGGAAAAGCTGATTTAGAAAATGTAAAAGAGTACTGTTGCACATGTCACTTTATGGAGAGTAGGACCATATATCTCATCAATGAATTGAGCAAGCCTTCTTTCTTACCTATTGTAGGCCCTAGCAACTCATTAGGTGCTGCCATTACTATGGTATGTGCAATACATTGATTTGTAAGAATATTTAGCACTTTACTTAAAACATAAGCGTACTGTAGCACATGCCACTTTATAGAGAACAATGCAAAATTACACTCCTTTAGTGAAATGTATAAGTCCCGTTTCTTCCCTTTGTAGTACAAACAACCTTATTGGGTGCTGCCTTTAGTATATTACGTGCAACACATTAATTAGAAAGAATAATAAAAAGGAGAACATAATGATTGGCAGAAGTAAAATAACTGGGAGCAGTTAAGCACAAGTCACTTGATGGAAAGCCAAAAGGAGAACACACATTGAAAAGTCTCATACTATGGTACCTGTATTAAACAATTAAACAATGTGGGAAGTTTCATAATGAATAGGAATGCTATTATAATGATTGTGTTAAAATGTTCAATGTAATGATGAAATAGGGGAGCTTGAAATAAGTTGGACTACAAAAGAAAAATAATATGTGGTACTGTGGGTCATGGAGGGGAATATGAGTTATGTTGATAGAAGCGTTAACCTTCCAGCGCTCAACTGGGCATCCAAAGAGCAAACAGACATTGAAAAAGAGTTGCTCAGCCTTACTATGGTGTAACTTGAGGCTCAGTAGAAGGGGGAAGCTGAAACGTGTCGGCCTGGGAGATAATTTGTTTGCTTATCTTGCCCTTTAAATGAAGGTTTCTTTCAGAACTTTGTGAAAAATGAAAAAATAATAAAAGGGTGATACTCATGGAGGATGGTGTCTGAGGAGTTTTTGTGCCGCTGTATCACAGGTCGTGAAGGACGACGTTTTATATAATTATTTTTTTTTCCAACGGTTGCAGGGACATTAAAGTTGGGTTCAGATTTCACTTGTCCTAAACCATAGAAATTCAGCAGTTCAAGTTACCTGAGCTAACTTTAACTTACGCCCCCGCAATGCATTGCTTATGACCTCACATATTACATCACTCATGACATGGTCAGTGATATCACTGAAATCTCAAATGACGTCGCTGATGACACCATATAAAGTAAGCTACTACAAAAGTTAAGTTAGTATACTTGGTGTACTACTAATGAGTAATACTATTTCTAATATACATTATGTGAGTGTGTATCTGTGTGTGAGTGGGTATCTGAGTGGTTGTATTGGTATGTGAGTGACTGTATGGATGTATAAGTAATGGTGTGAGTAGCTGTATTGGTGAGTGGGTGTGTGAATGGCTTTGAGTGAGTGGGTGTGTAAGTGGCTGTATGGGTGAGTGTGTTGCTGTTTGAGTGGGTGTTTGGTTGAGTGAGTTGGTGTGTGAGTGACTGTATTGGAGAGTGAGTGTCTGTGTGAATGGCTGTATGGGTGAGTGAGGGAATGCGAGTGCTTGTATGGATGTGGGAATGGGTGTGTAAGTGGTTGTGGGGGGTGCAAGCTCATGAGTGAGAGGCTGTATGGATGAGTGGGTGTGTGAGTGTCTGTATAGGTGAGTGGGTGTGTGAGTAGCTGTATGGGTGTGTGGCTATGTGACTGGCTGTACAGGTGACTGAGTGGCTGTATGTGTGAGGGAGTGGGTGTTTGAGTGAGTATGGATGAGTGTGTGGTTGTGTGAGTATTTTATGGGTTTATGAACGGGTATGTGAGTGGTTGGGTGGGTGGGTGAGATTTATATAGGGGTGTGAGTGGGGGTGTGAGTGGTTCTGTGGATGAAGTCATCAGTGATGTCATTTGAGATGTTATCAGTGATGTCACTGACCATGTCACTAGTGATGTAATATGTGAGGTCATAAGCAGTGCATTGCAGGGGCGTAAGTTATAATTAGCTCAGGCAACTATAACTGCTCAATTTCTATGGTTTTGTACCAGTGAAATCTGAGGCTACCTATAAGGTCCCTGTAACCTTTGTATTTTTCAGTGAATTTCAACTTCATTTGTTTTTATTTCCTAACTATAACGTCACTGTAACCTTTTTTATTTTTAAAGTACATTTTTAAGGTTTTCTTTAATGTTATTTCCTTATTGTAACCAGTTACCTTTGACAGTGCATGAGTGTCTCAGTTGGTCTGTGAGTGGGTGTGAGAATGCCCGAATAGGTCTGTTAGTGGGTGTGTGGGTGTCTGGGAGTGGCTGCATAAGTGTCTTACTGGGTGTGTGAGTGGGTGCTGGGTGTCTTGAGTGGCTATCTGGGTGGGTGCATGAGTAAGTGGATCTGTGAGTGGGTGTCAGTGTCTGAGTTGGTTTGCGAGTGCCTCCATACACGTGTGAGTCATTCTGTGAGTGAGTACACGAGTCTCTGAGTGGGTCTGTGAGTGATTGGTCTGTGAGTGTCTAGTGGCTCTGTTAGTGGGTGCGTGAGTCTGAGTGTTTCTGTGAATGTGTGCATTAGTGAGTGGGTATGTCAGTGGGCAAATGAGTGAGAAGGTACATGAGTGAGTGTGTGCCTGAGCGGGTCTGTGAGTGCATGAGTCTCTGAGGGGGTCTATGAGTGAGTCTGAGTGAGTGTATGAGTGGGTGAATTAGTCACTGAGTGGGTCTCTTAGTGGGTGCATGGGTGTCTGAGTTTGAGTGTGGGTTTGTGAGTAGCTGTTTGGGTCCGAGTGGGTATGTGATTTCATGTATGGGGGAGTAGATGCGAGTGGCTGTATGGATCTGTAAGTGGGTGTTTGAGTGGCTGTATGGGTGTCATGGAAATGGGAGCATGGAAACTAGGTCACAAATGCAGCTGGTTTACCATTTTTCCTTCTATGCTTCCGGCATTGTCTGCATTTCAGGAACAGATTTTTCTTTTCCATGAAGCACTCCATGAGAGTGCATGTACTTTCCAGCTGTCAACTTTGTGTGCTTCTCTTCCCACACTTAGCGCTACAAGTTTTTTTCTCTCCCATGTTCTGCTATACCTCCATGCTCCATTTGGTTGTCTCACCTGAATACTTCTGCCCTCACCCTCCCTGGTCTTGCTTCATCCTCCTCCCGCTCCCCAAGCATGCATTTATATCCTGCACTCCATGTTCGTCTCCCTTCCCAGTGTGCTGGTTTATCGTCTCCATAAAGATTCTATCCACCTGCCGACTCTCTGTTGTTGCTTTTTTCCCCATTCACCATCTCCTTCCGTTCTTGCTTGATATCTGTCCACCCTGACTCCATTCC
Organism: Triturus cristatus; assembly: GCF_964204655.1. NCBI lineage: Eukaryota > Metazoa > Chordata > Amphibia > Caudata > Salamandridae > Triturus > Triturus cristatus. The sequence continues at coordinate 788,921,594 of NC_140592.1, read as the reverse complement.
CTCCATTGCTACTACTGCTTTTCCTCCGCCTACCAACTTTCCTTTCCCTTCATTGACACTCTTGCTTTTTCCCTTCCTCCCTCCATTATGGCTTTTCTTTACCTCGCCCACCCTCTCTGTTGCCACTTTTGCTTTTATCCCTCCGTTTATGCTGTTGTTTTACCTCCATCTCCCTCCGTTTATGCTGTTTATTTTCCCCCCTGGCCCGGTCTTAAACTAATAGGGGAGGGGGGCCGCGCAGCCTGCATCCCTGGGTTGCTGTCGGCCCCAGGGACTCCAACCCCAGGCCCAGACACTACTCCCAGGGTGCCCTGGAGCCCACACAGGCACCCAGTAACAACTGTTTGGGACCACGGGGGAAGCATCAAGGCCCCTGCTGTCCCAGCAGGCTCCCTGCCTCCTGTGGGACCCACAATTGCTGCTGCATGCAGGGAGCTGCTGAAAATGCAGCACCCTTCATGCAGGAGCAATACTTTCATCTTTCCCAGCCCGCATGTCTGTGGGCAGGGAAAGAGATGAAACCTTTGCTTCCAGCTTCTGCCGAGTGTTTGCTTTTGCCTAGTGGGAGCTGTCCACTCCTGCCAAGCAAAAGCAAACAGCTGTGTCCCGGAAGTGGGAACCCCAGGACAAAGAAGGAGCCGTACCTGGGGGGTGGTGGTCCAAAGAGCCAAATATGGCTCCAGGAAAGGGGCCACGTAGCCCCAGTCATTTTTCTTTTCAGGGCCTGACCTGAGGAGGTGGTGGTCCCCAGGGCCTTATGTGGCCCAGGAAGGGGTCTGCACGGCCCCCCTTGTGTCATTTAAAAATAATTTGACCCTGGGAAGGTGGTTGTCCCTGGTGCCTGGGGGGGGGGGTCCCCCATTAACTGTTATTTAGCCCCCAGGGAGGTGGCGGTCCCCGGGCTTATTGGGTCTCAGGAGGGGAGTCCCATGCACCTTCCTCCCCCTTGTTTTTTTTTTTTTTTTAAATATAAAGACCCAGGGAGATGGTGGTCCCTGGGGCTCCAAGAGCCTCAGGAGAGGGCCCCATACACCCACCCTCTTTTTTTTTTATTATAAACAATGCCCCTGGGACCTGGCCCACCCGGGGGCTTTTCCCAAACCAAGCGCAGTAGCCCAACTTGTTTTTTTTAAATATTCACTGGAGTCGTGGATCTGCCGTGTTTTTTGGTGGAATTCTTTTTTTTTAAAAATGCTTTTTATGCTCTTGCCAGAGGTAAGGGGTCAGGGTATTCCTACCCTGCTCACTGTTTTTTTTTTTTTTTTTTTTTTAAATGTTTTTTCTGGGACTCGGATAAAGTAGAGTTCCAAGATGGCTGCCAACACATCCAGCTTGAAGTGTTGGCAGCGAATCGGATCTCAGCTCAACATCGAGAGTGTTTGCAGAGCCTTTGCGTCCCTTGCTATCCAAATTAGTTTTTTCTTTAATACCTCACAATCTATTGAGCAGATTTACACCAATTTACAAAAAGGTCACTTTCTGGATCAACAGCTACCTTTCTGCTAAATTTGATGTAATTCCGTTCAGTGGTTCAGGCTCTTGTCGGGTATATAATTCCTATGGCAAACGCACATTTTTGACCACGCCCCTTTTTCTTGCCCCCCTCCCTCCATTGATGGATCACCACAAAACTTTCTGTGCGCAACAAGAATCACTGGCACACTTAAATTGTGAAGGCGTCAAAGATATATGCAAGTAAAAACATTCTTTTCCTTTGAAAGCCAGGTCCTATAGGATATATATATATATATATATTTCACTGAAAAAACCCTGGGTTTCACACACGTTCTAGTTAGGAATTAGCATTTAAAAAACCTTGCAAATTCACTTAAAAAACCATAGGTTTCACACATGTTATATTTAGGTGGATATTTCACTCGTAAAAAACCAATGAAATTCCCCCGTTATAGTTAGTTCAGATAACTATAACTCGCGCGACCGCCACTCTATCACAAGGATGATGTCATCAGTGATGTCATGAGTGATGCCATTGACCATGTCATGAGTGATGTAATGTGTGACGTCATGAGCAGTGGATTGCGGGCGTGCGAGTTATAGTTATCTGAAGTAACAATAACGGGGGAATTTCATTGGTTTTTTACGAGTGAAATGTCCACCTAACTATAACCTGTGTGAAACCTATGGTTTTTTAGGTGAATATATATATATATATATATATATATATATATATATATATATACACATAATTTCTCTGTGGTGTTATCATCATGTACAATTGTACAGCAATCCATTCCCAAGATTGGACGGGGCCTAGAGGCAGAGACAAAAACATCTATTTGCTCATTGCATGTTTTTCCTTGTGGGAGGGGTGACGATGACTAGAGAGTAAATTGAGAGCAAAGAGATGTCCAGCAACAGGTCCCAGAAAGCATGTTGACCTTTATTTTTTATTTAAATATAGTTTTGTCAATTGTGATGGAAATGTTACCAGATATAATAAAGATTTTTTTAAATTAAATTCTCATTCACTCTAGAGCCTTAAATGGGAATATATATCTAGCTCCATGTGTCACTAATTAGTTGTAAGTAGAGCCCTCAGTTTTATGGGATTTATTTTCTTGGCGTTTTAGTTTGTTTCATATTTATTTTCTATTCAACGTTATCACTATTTAGCATATTTGTTTTGGGGATTGTGGGGGGGAAAAAAACCCCGAAGGTGCAAGTAGTATATTTTCGTATGTATTTAACCAGCAACGGTATGCTAATATATGAATGCCCAACGGGGTTTAATGCTGTAACTACCCATCTGTGATGATGCATCAGTACGCTTATATCAAAACATGAGTGTTGAAGAAAACATACAGGTTCATATCAGCAGCTGTGTAAGCTCCATTAGTAAACATTCTCCTATACTTCTTAACGGGCCAACCTGAGCAGTTGGCCTAGTAACAATGACTGACTGGAGGGGAAAATGGCACCTATGGAGTAGGTCGGGTTCCACATCACTTCCCTCCTAACTCCACCATCCACTGCTGTCCTGTATTAGAACTGCCCACTTGGGAGCTGTAACGTGTTCAGCAACTATGGTTGTGTTTGTGACCATCCTTCAGAGGAAGCATAGCACAGGCGGGCCAGGGCTTGATGTGTCCTCTCAGTCTCCTGTGTTTTGGCGGCCGCACCATAAGATGGCAGGCGGAACGGCTTGACCCTGTGGCAGTTGGTGAGCGGCTGACGCAGGTGAGCAGCTATATCATTTGAGGCTGAATGTTTGATCTGCATCCACATGCAGAGCGATGTCAGAGGAAGGTGAAATTAAATTTAGGTGCGGTGGTTGCTGGCTGAGCGGTGACTGCGTGGCTGGCCCCAAAATGGAGGCTTGACTGCAGCTGTGGTGGAGACGTTGGGCTGTGTGGCTGTGCAGTGACACTAAAGCAGATAGGAACCCATCCCAATGAGTAGCACACAGAGACTTTGTAGCTGTAAAAGTAATGCCCAAAGGTGTAGATCTGAAGATAATCTTACTGATACCATCGAACTCACCTTGGCCAGCCACCCATTGGCCGAGGGTCTCTTGGCACTGGAATTTAGAACCTCTTCTCCAGGTTCTTCTCCCATCCAGTTTAGGCGCTTTCCTTTTGTCGAACCATTAATATCGAGGGGTTTTGAATTAAATTAGCTGAAAGTGGGTCAATCCACTTTTGACAACAATGATTGACTAACCTCTGTATCTTTAGCTACGAACTCTAATATTGTTATTCCATTAGTTCAACCCCAAGACAATATTGTCCTACTCCGCAATATCTGTGAGAGTATTGTTGATAGATCGAGTGATTTGTTTACCATGTGAAATGTTTGTCCATGTTGATGATACCTTATCGCTCTCCACTTTAAATCTCAAAATAATCTCATGGAACATTGCGGGTTTATGTAACAAATTGTTGTTGCCAGACTGGAATAATTACATTGAAGAAAACAACATATGTATTTTTCAGGAGACCTGGAGTCTAGTGCCAATATACAAAACTGGCTTTACTTGGTTTTTTTTACCAGCAATTTCCAATGGTCGTGGGCGACCTTCGGGGGGTCTCATTGTCTGGGTTAGCATTAACCTTAATTGTAGGGTAAAACATCATGAGTGTATATCCCTGGATTTGATGCGGTTAACATTGACAGGGGTTAGAGGTGGACCTGTCATCGAGCTTTTTAATGTCTATGTTAGAGGTACGAAGGGTGGTCTAAAGTCGCCACTTGTTACAGCTTAGGGTTACGAACTTACCTCCTGTCTGCTTGACTCTCTAATCATGGTGGCAGGGGATATGAACTGCACCTTCGAACCTTTGGCCTCAGAAGATTTGCTCGAGACAGAGGTTGAGGATGCCAGGTGGGGCATACCATCCTTGACTTTACCGCCAATAATGAAATGGGCGCAGTTGGCCATCCAAATGAATGCCCTATCACTTGAATTTGGCCTAAGAGCCGCCAATGGTGCCAATACTTTTAATAGAGCAAAATGCCCATCTCAAATTGATTATATTTTAATTGATCATAGACTATGGAGACATTTAGTAGATCTGGTTATAGTTCCTATAGTTGAAAGTGATCATAATTCCTTATGTTTGTCTATGAAGAATCCTTGGTCTCCTGACTCCTTTCATTCTGGTACTGGTCGAATCATGTCTTCAAAGGAGGTAGTTCCATCTAATTGCAGGAGGTACCTGAAATGGCCGAAAATAGTCTGCGACGTCCAAAAACTGAACGCTATAAAAGAGGTCTTGTTGGCTAAAACCACGGAACTACAGAAAGCAAGTAGTGTCGTGGATGGGCCCCCTAACACCGGGAGTATCTACCTAGATACAGTAGATTTGATAGGCTCTTTTTTCTTGGTACCACCCTCTTTTAGTAACTCAAACAAGCCCCCCAAAGTTTCAGGTTCATGGTATAACTCGGAGTCTAGACAAAAAAAGTGTCTCTTGATAGCTGCTGTTAAAAAACGCGTTTGCCATCTGGTGCAAAGCGCTAGAAAGGATTATAAAAAGGCAGTACTAGGCGCTAAGCGTGCCTGGGAAGAATCCTTTTGGTTAGATCTAAAGGTTGCCAGTCTGGCGAAAGATGGAAATGCCTTTTGGAAACTGTTCAGGAAGTCCAAAGGCCAGGGCTCCGATACAATTCCCAATCATATTACGAACCAGGAGTGGTTCGATCACTTTAAAAAAACTCTACTCTGGGGATGTTGCTCATAGCCTAGGTGACTTTCCTGGTTCTTCTTTGTCATCTTTCGTTTTAGAGACATATGATCCATTTGTGGAACCTGAAGTTTTGGCTGCTATTAATAAAATAGTCCCAGCCAAGGCTTCAGGACCAGACGGCCTACCTGGTGATTTGTTCCGAGCCGATCCCCTAAACTGGGCCAGGTATTTCACCACCCTGCTTAATGCTCTCCTTAAAGGATCCCCCATCCCAGAATCATGGAAAGGGGCGGAGGTGATCCCAATATTTAAAAAGGGACTTAGGGAAGACCCTGCCAACTACCAACCCATCAGCCTCATTGATGCTGGTCAGAAGGTCGTTGGCAGGGTCTTGTTAGAGAGAATCTTGACATGGGCCAATGATAACAACATCCTGACAGATTACCAGGCGGGTTTTAGAGCAAACACGGGTACCATTGACCAGGTCTTTAGGCTCCTTCTTTTGTATTGGAAGGTGGTCTCGATTGGCAAGGGCAGTCTTTATTTGGCATTCATAGATATAAAGACTGCCTTTGATCTAGTCCCTCGTGAACGCTTGTGGTTGGACTTGAAGGAAATGGGTGCTCCGTTGCCTATCCTAGACCTTTTGATTCGTCTTCATGAGGGCAACAATGGTCAGGTGAGGTGGGGCTCTCAGCAACAGAAAACGGATAAAATCCCTGTTAATAGGGGAGTCCGCCAGGGCTGTGTTATGGCTCCCACCCTATTCTCTTTATATGTGAATGGGGTGGTAAGTTTCCTGCAGGAAACTCCAGCTGATGCCCCGACCCTGGCGGGTGATAAAGTTCCTGCCCTACTTTTTGCAGACGACACCCTGCTAATTTCTAAAACCCCGGCAGGGTTGCAAAAACTTTTGGATAGGTTCTATCTTTTCTGCAGATTGAGAGGCTTGACTATAAACACCTTGAAGACCAAACTTCTCTCGTTTAATCCCTGCAGATCCCTTAAAATAACTCCTACTTTGGAAGGAGTCCCCTTGGAGCTTGTTAATACTTTTGATTATCTCGGAATCAGAATTTCAGACAGACTAAGTTGGAGACCCCATATTGATAAAATGCTCTTGAATCACAAGCGGATTACGGGAGCAATTGGGAAGGAACATCGCTCTTCGCAGAGCAGGCCCATTGCTCCCGCCCTTGTGATTTATGCTGCTAAAGCTGTCAGCTCGGTACTTTACGGTGCCGAACTCTGGGGTTTTGATAATGTCGATGAAATTTCAAGATCTAAAAGCAAATTCCTTAGGGACTTGGTCTAGCTCCCAAAGGGTACTCCTCTTAAGCCCCTGATGAGCGATATGGGCAGGCGCTCATTTAGGGATCTTGCTAGATTACGCCCCTTGCTTTTTTGGACCCGCTTAGGGCGCACCCCGGAGCTATCCAAATACGTTGATGGCCTTAGAGAAGTGATGAGCGCGACGGGTTCACATAGGATTGGTTGGTTGAGCAATGTCAAAAAGTCTTTTCTTTCAATGGGCTTAAGAGAAGTTTGGGAGTCTGGAAAATACTTGAGCGGGGCTGATCTCAAGAAGGCCTATTGGACCTGGATAGATAACCAGGAGAATAGCACTCCCAACCTAGGTAGATTGACTGGGGATTTCTATCTACACAAATTGGTGGTAAGGTTGGAGTGCTATCTTGATTTTATACAGAAACCTAGAGATAGGACTCTTTATACCCAGTTTAGGTTTGGCACACTCCCTACACGTGAGTGTACTAGTAAATGGAAACCCCCCCATCAAACTATTGCAAATTGTCCATGTTGCAATGGGGAGGTTGAAACTGTAGCGCACCTTTTGTTCGAGTGCCCAGCTTATAAAAATCCTCGAGCAAGATGGCTCCCGTCTGCAGGCTGCTGGGCACTGCGAACTATCGTGTAGCACTTAGAATTTTACAGTCAGACACTAGTGCACTGCTGGTATGTGGTGTGGCCAAATTTCTTGGCTGGTCATGGGTTATTAGATTTAGGTCTCTGCGTTCTTTGATATGATATATCTCTTAACTTATCTTCTTGGGGGAAATAACTGCATTGTTACTTAGTGCAATTTAATGTTTTTTATATAGATTGTGACTGTCCATTTTTAAATCTATTTATTCTTGGTTGTCCTTTAGATTCTCATGTGTTTCTGCGGGGGGGGAGAAACGTTTGGTGTAGCAATGTATCTTTTATTCTACGATTGCTCCCTTTGTAACAATATTCTTTTTCCCCCGACCAGATTTTATTTGTCTTAATTTTAGTTATTTTATTCCCCATGACAAATTTGTATTATTTGTTTGTTTGTATGCTTTTATGATATAATTTTTTATCGAAATAAAGCTTTGATTGATTGATTGGTAAAAGTAATTAATTAAAAAGACATTTGGATACAATGAAGCTGGCATGGAGGTCAGCATAGCGGAGTATGTTGGAGATTGGCATCTAATTAAGGAGGCCCTTGTGCACAGTGCTTGTATCTAATTGAAGAGACACTTGGAAGTAGTGAAGATGGTGGAGCTCAGCTTAACAGAGTATGTTGGAGAATGTGAAGAGATTGGTATCTAACTAACGAGGCACCTGTGGAAACCGTGTAGCGGGTTAAGTGGAACTTGAACTGCGTGACATTTGCGGCACCTCTGGCCTCAAAATGGCAGCTAGACCGAGCCTCCGGTGGAGATGTGGGGCAATATGGCTGTGCAGTGACCCTGAAGCTAGCCAGGGTCTTCTCCAATGCGTGGCACAAAAGTATCTAATGAAAGACACTTGGGACGCATTGGCGCTGGGAGAGTGAGGGCAGACTGGCATAGAGATACTTGGAAGCAATGAAGCCGGCTGGGGCTCGGCTTAGTAAAACATGTTGGAGAATGTGAGGAGGTTTGTATATAATTAATGAGGCACTTAGAAACAGTGTGGTCGACTAAGCGGAACTTTAACAGTGTGGTACATGCGACACTTAAGCCAGTGGAAGCAATAAACATGGTGTGGTCATGTCCACCATTGGTGGGATACTGGTGGAAGGTAGAGTCCTGTTTTAATGAGTTGACGGAGGGAACTATTGAGTGTGCGCCGATGGTCTGTCTTTTAGGGGGATTTCAAAGACCTGCTAGGTGCCGGGTTTATTGACTTGCCCCTGGTACTTGCCAGGTGGGAGATAACCGTACATTGGAAGGTAGCTACGCCCCCTAGGGTAGAGAAATGGAAGGAGGGGCTGATTCAGTGGGCGAGCTACAAGAGTGCTGTGGCACATGGAGAAGTGATGAAAGGGAGAGGATCAATTGACAGGGTACGAGTGGGGGATCATTTTTAAGATTGTCTAAAAGATCCTGAAATGGTGGATGAATCCCGGGAAGAAAGCATATAGAAGCAGCATAAGTAGCTTCTGAAATTGAAGGCAGGGAATATAGAATATGTAGTTGCAGATTTGAAACTAGGAACAGAGCATGTGTACAAATATGAAGAGGGGTGTGGAGGCTGACAAATATGCAGTGATACATGATGTGATTGGGACTGGGCTTTTGGAGACGGGGTGGGGAGATTAATTGGTTAATTATTGCAACGTTTTGTTTACCTTATAAATGACAAAATTAGGTTTAAAAATATTAGTAACAATGACTGACAGCTTTGAGAATAAACCAAATAAAACGTTTTCCTTTTTTCATCCTTGTTTAAAAATAAATATAGAAGAGGTAATAGTCACTTCTTTTTGTATTTATCTTTAAAAAATTTGTAAAAACTGAAAATTGGGAGCCTTGGGTATAAGACAATGATTGTGCTTTCTTAGCTAGACATTGCACAGCTGTGTATTATTCAGTTTCTAGGGTCCATGTTTTCATAATAAAGCCAAACACATATAAGGCTTTTATTATTAGTTATTGGCCAGAATTCAATCTCGTACCTACAGTATTTCTCCAGTGTAGGCTAAGACAAAAATACAGGGTGCTGTTCTTACCACAACAGTAGGAATACCCTCTTGCAAGTGTAAAAACAACTTTCCACACCGACTTAAAGTGACGTATCTCTATAATTGTGCCGACGGAAGAAGCCAGTGTGCAGATAATCAGAATGGTACATCTGCATGTGAATTATAAGTACTCTCTCAATAACAAACCGCTAGCCCATTGGAGCAAGCTGATCCTGTGATACCTTTGCAGTACCCGTCAACATACAAAAGGAGCTTGGGAGGGTAGATGGATGAAGACATTACCCAGCAATCTTAACCATTCACATTCTAAGATGATTTACATAATGTTTGGGTGCTGAATGTTTTGTATATTTTTGAAGATCTGCAACGGCGCACACCCCACCAAATAAAGAAAATGGTTGAGACAAATTCTGAAAGTGTATTTAACTAATGCTTTTACATCACTTCAGTTTAATGATACCTCTTTATTTTTGCGCTTAAGAAGTCTTGAGCAAAATTGTGAGTGGTCTGAGTGAATTTTTATACTTGCATATAGAGTAAAATTCAAATGTATTTAAGTAAAACAATATTCTGCAAAGGCTCAGCCAGCAGAGATACTTGGGGCCCGATTAGGAGTTTGACGGTGTGGCGGCAGCACCGCCCTGCCGCTGCACCGCGAAACAGATGTGAGGACCGCCCGACCTATAATTGCTTTTTTTTGCCATAGGCGGGCATTTCCTTTGCCGTTTCCACGGCAGTATCTATAAAAGAGGAACGTCAGAGAAAGTTCCACCACAGCATGGACTGAAAAGTCCATGCCATGCTGGAACTTCTGTGCATGCACACGGGGGGGAACATGTTGTGCCCCCCTGTGCGTATCCACAAGGCGTGAGGCTTAAGGGAGCCCTGCAAAGCCCTATTTCTTTCCTCACCGCCACTGTTTTCATGGAGGAAAGACCTCCCTGAGATTATTGGAGGTGATGAAAGCTGTAATATGCTTAGTGGGAGCGCGGCGGTCCCGCCAAACATAAAGATAGATGCCTCTGGACCGCCGCGTCACTGCCAGGGAACGGCGGTTCCCTGGCACAGTTGGCGGTCCCAACGTGGCAGGACCACTAGGTTCATAATGTGGCAGTTGCAAGACCACCACCGCAGCACCACCACAAGTCTTGCGGTCCTCGGTCCGCCAGGCTTGTAATCGGGTCCTTAGTGTATAACTCAACTGTGGTACACCCTGAGAATTTGGGTATAATATATACTTCACATCAAATTGAACGTGGCCAGCAAACAACTCTTGGGCTGAGTAATCTGAATATAAGAAAAGAAAATATTGGGGACATAAAAGGTCACAGGGCACGTTTGACAGAAGCTGCAGGAAACATGTTCACATACTCTTGGGAGCTTACACCCACTCTTGAGAATGCCCCAAAAGTGAGAAATGTTCTCTAGAGAATTGCAGGTGAAATTCTAGGAGTTGCCTGACTGTTGCAAATTCCAGGGAGTACCAAAGTGTAATTATTTATGCATGTGGAAAAGTAATCGCTGTACATTTCCACATATGGAAAAGGACATAAAAGTGCATTTGGGCTTGTTAATAGATTTTTTCTTTGCTCCAGGGGTAGACATCTATTTCCTTAGTCTGTTACATTTGTGGAATGGGATTCTTCACATTCCCTCTCTAAATACAGATTAAGTTATGCAACTGATGAGAGCGAGTACACAAGTGGATTTGGAATGGGAAACTACCTATTAAAGTTTGAATACCAACACCATTGCAGGTATAAGGGTACCTATCAACCTTTACACCTTCGAACACAATCATGTCACCCTGAAAGCCACCCATAAAAACAGATTTGCTCACTTAAATTCCACCCTACTTGGCAGAATTTGTGTTTGTGCTAATCTCGTCTAATGGCAGAACCACATAATTTCTTATTCTGGCAATCATCTATTGAATCTTACCACATTTTATTTAATCATACAGTATAATAAAATAATAATGGAATGCAGAATTCATAGGATTGTAGAAGTCTTCACCAGCATTACTATGTTGGGTAATGCAGGTGGGATTTTAGACACAAAGGCGTATAACCTGATCTGTGCTCTTCTTGGTACCTTCAAATAATTTTATTAATTTTTAATATTTAATTTTTAATAATTACCAGGCATTTTAGCAGTTGATATCTCTACTAAAGTCATTGCATAAGTAACTAAACATTCACCAACTAGCTATAATGTGGAAACAAGTGTATACTTATACTTAAAGTATAAAAGGATAGGCAAAAATGCAGTTTAATGATCATGCATTTTTTTTTTAATTCAAATATTTTTATTCAAGTTTTCATAAAGAAAGGCACAAACGCATTACGTATAGTTTAGATTCACAATGAAAAGTGTACACCGGTGCTCGTGGGGACAATGAGAGCAGTACTTGCAGAAGCAAGTGGACCGAGCAAAAATCAACACATTATATGCATTTTAACAATAGCTCCCGTTGCACAGTGCCTTAATCATGAATGTCCTGTAGAAAGGGAAATACAAGAGCAACAAACTATAAAATTAAAGGAGAAAGACCCCCACCCACCCGTTCCCAACCAATTCCCAGCAAAGGCAAGACCTGGGTAAAGGAGGGTTGTGGAGGTTGAGTGGGAGGGTTGAGGCACACCAATTTTGTCTCAGGTTTTTACACAAGTTATTGTCAGGAAAGGAAGTCTTTGTGGTGTCACACCTCAGTCATCATTGAAAGAGCTGCAATGCACATAATCTGGGCGGGGGAAGCATAAGTATTCTAATCTAGACATGTAATCTGAAGTGGTGCCATATCGTGGACAATTTTGTTTCGGTTAACAGGCAATTTTAATACGTTCTGTCAAACGTTTGATCTTGGAAACATGTTCGGCATAGGTTGCATCATCATGCAGGTTCCAAGTTGATCTTGTTTCTGAGGTATTCTGTAGCCCAGTGTTTCCCTCTCTTAGTTGTTCGACTTTTAGACTTGATATGCACACAAGCCTATTGGAGTTATCGTAGGATCATGAAGCATCAATGCTGCACTTGATGTATAGATCTATCCTGGGTTACCTTTTATATTTATGATGTCAGAACCATGAGAAGAATTAAGAAAGCAGACACAAATCAGAAATTTTGGAGGTTCTTGGGACTTGCATGATCTGGTTTCTTGAAGATCAATCTCTTTTCGGTGGATGGTCTGTTAGTCTTGGTATAATTAAATCTGATTTTATTTTCTCCGGATGTTTTGCATGTTTTAAAGCCTGATGATGGGAAAATCTAAAGGTGGTATCAAGAATTGTAGCATGATGAGCCAAAGCTCATAGACATCTTAGTGAGTCATTCTCAACACCCTTATGATTGACTCCTGCTTTTCCATTAAATAAAACACAATGTACTATTGCAAGTTTAAACAATATATCCTATTGTAAATCTATAATTGAAACAAGCTGCTTAACTGCAATTGTTGTACAGTAATATTTTTTATACTATTCTCCCATAAACATTGAATAGACCTTCATTTTAATTCAGTACATTGTTGTGCTTTGAAATAGCACTTAACAAACTGGCCATGGACCATTTAGCCTTTGTATATATGTCCACATGTTAGTTCAAGCTATTCTTGAAAATCATACCTACCATAAAATATTTAATTCTAACTTTTTGCTGAAATTTGACTGGCAATTCGTGAATGGTAAGGTCCGGTTAGCCCCAATCACAATCAAATACCTAGAGCCACTGTTCCCTTCAACATTGCCACACCAACCCCATAAGAATTAACATTAGAAAACCGAATTAAGCAGAAGCAGTCTGAAGTGATTACAATTATTTCTTCCACATTATGTAAGTAAAAACTGCATTTTTGGCAAATGCAAGGTCTTTCTTGGATTCCTTTAAATATGTAGGTTTTAGCTTGATAGATAATTTTCAGATTAACTGCATGAATTGTTGACTACTGGTCATTTTTCTTGTTAAATCTTTTTCCTTTCCCAGAAACTGAGTTCATACAAGTGCACACCCTTAGGCTGGACATAGGCCAGATATCAGGTTTGAAAGAAATTTATTTTTTGCTTCTTGATGAATTGAAAAGAGTGTTATCAATATTTCTTTCTCCTGGTGTTCTTTGCTTCAAAACCTTCTTTACCACCAGGCTTGCACAAGCCCGGTTATTCCCTTCTAATCTAGCACCCTGTTGGACCCGGCCTCGCAGAACGGCCCGCCGTGCACCCGCACCACCGAAACCTGGTACCTGCCGCCCCAACCACCCGGCCCAGCCGGTCCTTCCTACCAGAACACCCACACCCGGCCCGGACATCCCCGTCCATGGCCTCTCTCCTTTCGGCCACCCCGGGCCCGCAGGCCCACTTCATGCGTCAAGATGGCCGCCCGGCCCCAGCGCGACCCTGGCCTAGAGGCGCCACTCCGGCTGGAGGACATCACACTTCCCGGGGGATGAGAGAGGGAGGAGCAGTTTCTATCGCACCTCTGGACTCCCCTGGGACGATGGGTTTCGATCGGCCCTCCGGCCTCCCTGAGAGCTGGCTCCACGCCTGCTGGGTGTCTGGGACTCCTCCCGGCCCGGCCCTGAACGAGATCAAAAGACAATAGCAGGAAACCCCGACAAGCGACCCCCAGGTGACAAGACCCCTGCCTCGACCGACCCCGGACATCAAAGAGGGGTCGACCTATAACAGGGGGTGCTTCGGGTCGGTCCGGAGATTCGACGCTGGAACAACGTAAGCCTGCTGAGTGACTCGCGGCTCCTGAAAGATCGTAACATCTCTGAACTTGCGCCTAAGCCTGCTGAGTGACTCGCGGCCCCTGGAAGATCGTACCACCTCTGAACCTGTGCCTAAGCCTGCTGAGTGACTCGCGGCTCCTGGAAGATCGTACCACCTCTGAACCTGTGCCTAAGCCTGCTGAGTGACTCGCGGCTCCTGAAAGATCGTAACATCTCTGAACTTGCGCCTAAGCCTGCTGAGTGACTCGCGGCTCCTTGAAGATCGGACACCCCTGAACCTGTACCTGAGCCCGCTGAGTGACTCGCGGCTCCCCCAGACTCTCCCGGTCCCGCCGGACCCCGACTACGACCCCGTATCCCCCGGCTCGAGGATTGTGAGCTGTGCGCCGGGTACGTCCCTGCTTGAACTTTTGCCAAAGACTGTCCCGCTACCCCCCTACCTTTCCGAGACTCTTGAACCCGTGAATACCTTGTACATATTTGCCGTGATAACCTACTTGATAAAGATTGTTTCTGAGAACAACCGGTGTGATTACTCTGTGTCGTGTGGCGCCAGAAGTACGATCCTAGCTGCGAGATTCCTCCCCCTGGGGAGTCTCCCGCCAGTGCCCGGCTACGATACTTTGAGGGTGGGTCTCAGGGTAGTCAGGACCCCCTTTCCGGGCTCCTCTGAGGTCGCCGTCTAACATTGGTGGCAAGCGACGGGATTCGGGCCCATCACCTAGAGATCGTACCGTGAACAACGGACGCACCACCGACAAGGATGGCAGAAGGAAGCGCCATGAGCCCCGCAGAAACCAACGCCAACAGGGTGTTCCAGGTGGAGCATCTAGAGGAATATACACACAAGGAGCTGAAGCAGTTTTGCAAGGAACTTAAAATCGCTACCACTGGTCTCAACACAAAGGAAGATTTGCAGAAAGCACTGAAAACCTGGGTGGAGACCGGAGCCTCCCGCCCGGAAAGCACGGGGGAGCGCCCCGACGAAACCGAACCTCCCCAAAGTGAAAGCAGCAGCAATCAGGTGCGAGGAGGTGTACCAGACGGGGGCTTCTCCCCAGAAGAACTCGCGGACAGAGAGAGAAGCCGCAATCATGAACTAGAGCTGGCCAAACTCAAAATTGAGGGCGAGTTGAAGCTAGCGGAAAAAAAGCTAGCGGTAGAACAAATGCGTGTGCAAGGCGAACTGGAGGAGAAAAAGCTCCAACGAGAGCATGAAGGAAGGAAGCTCCAGCTGGAGCACGAACGCAGCTTAAAGGAACTCGAGCTCAAGGCCCGAAACGAGGAAGGGAGGCCCCCAAGTAACCGAGAGGCGGTCTCCCCAGCGGAACAGAGGGTCCACATCCCGAAGGATGTGGTCAAGGAATATTATAAAAACGATGACATTCAGCAATGGTTTCGGGCCTACGAGGTCGCCATGACCTCCCATCGGATCCCAGAGAAGGACTGGGGGGCGGGGTTGTGGGGGCGGTTTCTGAGCGAAGGAAGGGACACCCTGCTCGACCTACCCCTCTCCCTGCAGACCTCCTACAGCCACATGAAAGAGGCTCTCCTCACAAGATACGGCCTCACCCCAGAAATGTACCGTCAACGGTTCCGGGACTGCAGGAAGATCCCGGGCACCACATGGGTGGAATATGTAAACTTTTTCAGTCGGGCCTTCGATGGGTGGACCAAGGGCAGCAAGGTCACCACCCTGGCCGAACTCACTGATCTCATGTTGTGGGAACATCTAGCTGCGAACTGCTTCGTAGAACTACGTCAGCATCTGCTGGACAGTAAGCTCACAGATCCCCGGAAGCTGGCTGTGGAGGCCGACCGCTGGACCAACACCCGGGTCTCCCGGGGCATGGTAGGAGAGTACCCCCGAACCAGTCAGGGACCACCCCGCCAGAGAGGGGGAGGGAACCAGGGAGGGCCGAGAGAGTCCCAGCCTAGCCCCCCGAAGACACCACCTCCACCTTTCCCGGCACCCCCTCCACCAGTAACCGGGCCCCCTGGGAAACGGGGACACCGGGTGACCGTCACATGTTTTCGCTGCCAGAAACCCGGGCACTACGCCAATGACCCAGAGTGCCCCATGGCCCCCCAAGTCCCCCCGACGAGACAGATAGCCAACGTAGCCCTGGGGGAGGGAGTAGAGGAAGCCGAGGAGTGGGAACCCGCAGCAATGGCCCTAGTATCCCTGGGAGATAGGGAGATGATCCCTGGTAGCCTCCTCCCCTCCAACACCCAGAAGTATGGGCAACTTGTCAAAATCAATGGCCACCAAGTAGAGGCCCTGCGAGACACCGGGGCCAGTATCACCGGTGTCCTCAGGCACCTAGTCCCCGAAGAGCAGATCCTCCCCAACGTCTTTTGCCCTGTTATATCCGCAGACAATCGAGAGAGCATGTGCCAGGTAGCCCTGGTGCCATTTGAGTGGGGAGGGGTGATAGGCAAACTCAAGGTGGCCGTAAGAACCTCCCAGCCGGTCGACTGCCTTTTAGGGAACGACCTAGAGAGTTCCCCATGGAAGCACGTGGAGCGTAAGGCCCACTTGGGAATGATGGGACTCCCCGAGTGGGTGTGCGCCACCACCCGCTCTATGTCCGCCCGACTCACTCCCCAGAGGGAGGTCGAGAGCACCCCGATCGAAGAGATCAGAACAGTCCCCGCCGAGGGTCCTTCCGTCCCCCCCTCAGAAGGGTCCGTCGCTAGCGATGAACCCACACCATCCGACACTGACCCAGTCCCTGAGTTAGGCGATCTACCCGAGTTGGCCCAATGGCGCCACGAGGGCGGACCCACTCGGGAAGAGTTTTGCAGGGAGCAAGCCACTTGTCCTTCCCTGGTCGGGCTGCGGCGCCAAGCCGAGGGCCAAGCCGCAGGGGACCAGACCGGGACGCACCGAATCTATTGGGAGAATAGCATCCTGTACAGTGAGCAGAAGTCGGTGGAGCTGGGATCGGGACGGGTACTGGTAGTACCCCTCCGCTTCCGAGATTTCCTCCTGGGTTTAGCCCACGACGTCCCCCTCGCCGGTCACCTGGGACAGGACAAGACGTACAACCGTCTTGTGACCCATTTTTACTGGCCTAAGATGAGAGCAGCAGTAGAGGCCCATTGCAAGTCCTGCCCCACGTGCCAGGCTAGTGGAAAGAGTGGAGGGAAACTCAAGGCTCCCCTCCAACCCTTCCCGGTCGTCAGTACCCCCTTCGAACGAGTCGGGATCGACATCGTGGGACCACTGGACCCCCCCACCTCCCAAGGCCACCGTTTTATCTTGGTCCTAGTGGACCACGCCACCCGATACCCAGAGGCTATCCCCCTGCGCACCATTACGGCCCCTGTGGTGGGCCGGGCCCTGATGGGGATCTTTTCCAGGGTGGGGTTTCCCCGCGAGGTCGTGAGCGATCGCGGCACTAATTTCATCTCAAAGTATATGACGTCCCTGTGGCAACAATGTGGGGTGTCCTATAAGTTCACTACCCCGTACCATCCCCAAGGAAACGGCCTAGTAGAAAGATTTAATAGGACTTTGAAAGGGATGATCACTGGCCTAGACGAACCCCTCCGGCGGAAGTGGGATGTCCTGCTCCCTTGCCTATTGTTCGCGTATAGAGAGGTCCCCCAGAAGTCCCTAGGATTCAGCCCGTTTGAGTTGCTCTATGGGCACCCCGTCCGAGGTCCCCTCAGTTTGGTAAAGGAAGAGTGGGAGGCGACACCCCAGACCACTCCCCGAGATGTGTTCCAATACGTCTTGGCCCTCCGGAACCAGACCAGGAAGTTCCGAGAACTGGCCGAGGCCAACCTGGAGGCGAGTCAAGAAGAGATGAAACGCTGGTACGACCAGAATGCCACTCTGGTTGAGTTCCAGCCGGGCCAGCAGGTGTGGGTCATGGCCCCCATGAAGCCTGGCGCCCTCCAGGACCGATGGACTGGGCCGTACAAGGTGGTGGAGCGAAAGAGTCCAGTTACGTACTTGGTGGACGTCCAGTCGCCACGGGACCCCCTCCGGGTCCTGCACGTGAACCGACTCAAGCCTCACTTCGTGCGGACAGAACTGAGCCTCCTGCTGGCCACCGATGACGGGGCCGAAGATGAGTCAGATCCCCTCCCGGACCTCCTGTGTGTCAAGGAGCAGGATGGCTCCGTGGAGGGAGTGAACCTTTCCCCAGCCCTCACTGCCCAACAACAAGCGGACTGCCGCCAGCTCCTAAGACAATTTGCCGACCTCTTCTCTCTGACCCCCCGGGTCACCAACTGGTGTGTTCATGACGTGAACACCGGGGACAGCCCGCCGGTGAGACACCGAGCCTACCGGGTTCCTGACCGGGTCCGGGCCTGCATTCAAGATGAAGTCTCGAAGATGCTGACCCTGGGGGTGATTGAGCCCTCTGACAGTCCCTGGGCCAGCCCCGTGGTCCTGGTCCCGAAGGCAGCGGCCCCCGGTGTCGCCCCCGAGCTCCGATTCTGCGTGGATTACCGGGGGCTCAATGATGTTACCCGAGCCGATGCCCACCCCATTCCACGAGCCGACGAACTCATTGACCGACTAGGGGCAGCTCGGTTCCTCAGCACATTCGACCTCACCTGCGGATACTGGCAGATTGCGCTCACCGAAGGGGCCAAGGAGCGGTCCGCTTTCTCCACCCCCGACGGGCACTACCGCTTCCGCGTGATGCCCTTCGGGATGAAAAATGCCCCGGCCACTTTCCAGCGACTGGTGAATAGGGTCCTGGCCGGGTTGGAACAGTTCAGCGCGGCATATCTAGACGATATCGCCGTCTTCAGTTCGGAGTGGAGTAGGCATCTCCAGCACCTCCGGAGGGTGCTAACCGCCCTGCGCCAGGCAGGCCTCACAATAAAAGCTAGCAAGTGCCAGATCGGACAAAGCTCCGTAGTCTACCTGGGGCACCGGGTCGGGAGCGGCCAGGTAGCCCCTCTACAACCAAAGATCGACGCCATCCTGGCCTGGGAACCACCAATCACCCAGACGGAGGTCCGAGCCTTCCTGGGACTCACAGGATACTACCGACGCTTCATTCGGGGATATGGCAGCCTGGTCGGCCCTCTCACCGAACTCACATCTAAAAAACAGCCAACGAAGGTGCAGTGGACGGCTGCCTGCCAGGAGGCTTTCGATGCTCTAAAAAAGGCCATGTGCACTGCTCCCGTCCTCCGGGCTCCCGACTATGCCAAGGAGTTCCTAGTCCAGACCGATGCCTCCGAACATGGCATTGGGGCCGTCCTGTCCCAAGTGAATGACCAAGGCCTAGACCAGCCCGTCGCCTTCCTCAGTCGGCGGCTGCTGCCCCGAGAGCAGAGGTGGAGCACCATAGAGCGCGAAGCCTTTGCCGTGGTCTGGGCACTCAAGAAGCTACGACCCTACCTGTTCGGCACGCATTTCAGAGTCCAAACTGACCATCGGCCCTTGCGGTGGCTCATGCAGATGCGGGGAGAAAACCCCAAGCTACTGCGGTGGTCAATCTCCCTCCAGGGGATGGATTTCACCGTAGAACACCGCCCTGGTACGGGCCACGCCAACGCTGACGGCCTCTCCCGGTTCTTCCGCCTCAGCGAAGAGAACCCCCCAAGATGATGGGCAGTTCTCTCCGGCTTTCAGCTGGGGGGGACGCGTGTTGGACCCGGCCTCGCAGAACGGCCCGCCGTGCACCCGCACCACCGAAACCTGGTACCTGCCGCCCCAACCACCCGGCCCAGCCGGTCCTTCCTACCAGAACACCCACACCCGGCCCGGACATCCCCGTCCATGGCCTCTCTCCTTTCGGCCACCCCGGGCCCGCAGGCCCACTTCATGCGTCAAGATGGCCGCCCGGCCCCAGCGCGACCCTGGCCTAGAGGCGCCACTCCGGCTGGAGGACATCACACTTCCCGGGGGATGAGAGAGGGAGGAGCAGTTTCTATCGCACCTCTGGACTCCCCTGGGACGATGGGTTTCGATCGGCCCTCCGGCCTCCCTGAGAGCTGGCTCCACGCCTGCTGGGTGTCTGGGACTCCTCCCGGCCCGGCCCTGAACGAGATCAAAAGACAATAGCAGGAAACCCCGACAAGCGACCCCCAGGTGACAAGACCCCTGCCTCGACCGACCCCGGACATCAAAGAGGGGTCGACCTATAACAGGGGGTGCTTCGGGTCGGTCCGGAGATTCGACGCTGGAACAACGTAAGCCTGCTGAGTGACTCGCGGCTCCTGAAAGATCGTAACATCTCTGAACTTGCGCCTAAGCCTGCTGAGTGACTCGCGGCCCCTGGAAGATCGTACCACCTCTGAACCTGTGCCTAAGCCTGCTGAGTGACTCGCGGCTCCTGGAAGATCGTACCACCTCTGAACCTGTGCCTAAGCCTGCTGAGTGACTCGCGGCTCCTGAAAGATCGTAACATCTCTGAACTTGCGCCTAAGCCTGCTGAGTGACTCGCGGCTCCTTGAAGATCGGACACCCCTGAACCTGTACCTGAGCCCGCTGAGTGACTCGCGGCTCCCCCAGACTCTCCCGGTCCCGCCGGACCCCGACTACGACCCCGTATCCCCCGGCTCGAGGATTGTGAGCTGTGCGCCGGGTACGTCCCTGCTTGAACTTTTGCCAAAGACTGTCCCGCTACCCCCCTACCTTTCCGAGACTCTTGAACCCGTGAATACCTTGTACATATTTGCCGTGATAACCTACTTGATAAAGATTGTTTCTGAGAACAACCGGTGTGATTACTCTGTGTCGTGTGGCGCCAGAAGTACGATCCTAGCTGCGAGATTCCTCCCCCTGGGGAGTCTCCCGCCAGTGCCCGGCTACGATACTTTGAGGGTGGGTCTCAGGGTAGTCAGGACCCCCTTTCCGGGCTCCTCTGAGGTCGCCGTCTAACACACCCTCTCGGAGATGTTGCCATAAATCTCAAAAACCTTCAATAATAGGATCTCCATCCATCATAATAAATAATACTGGAGCTCTGAAAACTGATTTCTCTGATACTCTGCATTACAGATGGGTGTCAAGCACTTTGCATGTACCTGATCATAAGATTATCATCAATAAGCTTGCATTTAGCCCCTATACAGACATTGCGATTTATACAGAACTCATTAAAGAGCTGTTAGCCCTTTCACCACCCCTGATTCTCTTGTACCATCCATACCATGTTGAAGCAAGGAGAATTCCCTTGTTTTCATAAATGGGCAAATTATCCCTCTTCTAAAAATAGCCACTGTTTAACTATATAGACTTTTTTAATTTTTATTTTTACTTTAAACTAGCCAACAAATTGCTATCTCTGGCATAATAATCAAGGAAGCATTGTTAATCCAACTTTCCTAAATGCCCACAACTACCTACAAACTAGTCTCGCCCCTGACTATGATGAAGCACTGACATGGCAAACTTTTATATGTTGGATGAGGTGTGTAGGTCATTCAGCGCTGGTACATATGAAACATTGGTGAGCATTTAAGGCAGTCAGCCATGGCTGGAACGTTCTGAACTGATTTACCTCATTCTTACTGGGGATGTCAAATTGGAATATCTGCACACCTCCCTTACAACCAGAACAGTTCAGTGCTAGATTATACCGCCCATGCTATTCAGTCTAAATATGAATCAGCTGAAAGTCCTGGTATCTGTTCGGTGAGTTAAAATTCATCAATATGTTGATAAGATCCAGCCGTCCATTCTCACTGAAATCCTTCCTTCTTAATATTGAATGTTGTTTAACTTCTTGAAACCTTGTTTGTTAGACTTTCAGTTTCACTGTAAAGAATCTCCTTTATGCATCTAGAATTGATCATCTCGAGCAATCTCTGGGAATTTCTTACCTCGGGTGCCAGGGTTAATTCTCTTGGTTTCATTATTGATCTCTCTCTATCTGAGGCTACATGATTACTGTATCAAAGTGTCTATTAACAGATCTGATACAACGGGTCAATTATTTCAAGTCCTTGAGCGAACTGCTGTCCACTAATTTAATCCATAATTCTGTCTTTCCTTGACGGAGATAATGCTGTTTGGTGTAGTCTTCTGCGCTGCAGTCTTGTTCTGGTCAAGGCCATCCAGCAGTCATCAGTTTGACCCATCCTTTGAACAAATGAAAGCACCTTCTTTACTAAGTATAGGCTTTCTGTGCAGCCTTGTGATCTACAGATATTCTCTTCCTACATCCATTTTACCGTAATTAACTCAAATAAATTTGTCATCAGGACATCACCAGTATAACGGCTCCAGCTGCCAACAGCTGAAAAATTCGAAATTTGTGGAAGTTGGATGCCTTCTGTATTGGGGGACATTTCTAACTTTTTGGGTATTTTAAAGCATTCCTAGGATATTTGTGGGAATCTTGTATTTTTCTCGAAGAAATCAAAACATAAAATGTATTAATGTGAAAGTTCCCGGATGGATACGATTTGTGTAAATATGATTCAAATGTATGTTCTCAATTAACATTTGTATTTTCCCTCCATGTGAAAAATATTTTGCCTTTGATGAAAAACATTTTTCTACATCTCCATCTAATAAGGGAGTCTTCCCGCCTGCAATCTTCCCCACCAAATAAAAATAGTGTCGTGGAAATTGACATCTGCCCCGTCTGAAGTTTTTCATTTCCAGCTTTGGAAGCTACCTGTGAGGGATATGTAATTTAATCAAATGTAAGTTGTTCAGCCCCACCTAGAAACAACAACAAGCTTTCCTCATCCTAAATTTGTGCTTGCAGGAATTTTACAACACATGATATTTTCTAGACTCACAAATTTAATTAGTGCGCATAATTCCCGACAATATTGATTCTAAAATATGGGATTGAAAATGTGCCTATTTTATTTTATTGTATATTAGCACATTCAAGATGACCTTGGGTGTGCAAATAGCTTTCTAAATAGTAAACCAACGCAATCAATCCAGACTTGTGCACCACAAGAAAATGAACCAACCCCCCCCCCCCAATTACAAGAACACAACTACATCTGTGTATATCCTGATGTTTAGTAGAAACTACATCTTGATCTCTAACTGCAAGTGTTAAATGTTATTGGTCCCTGGTTCTCTTTCGATGTGGTGGGTCTATCTCCCTCCTCTATATTTATGATGTATCGTCTTTTCTGTTTTGCAGTCAGTCAAGCTGAAGGCTTCTATATGAGAAATAAACTGGGAGGAAAATAGCATTATTAAAAGCAGTTATGGTATTTAGTAGTGTCTTCCGTGTACACCTGAATGTTTGGTGCAAAGTCACTGAAACTATATTTTCTTTCCAGCCAAAACTAGCATTAGCAAAGCGCAAAGGTCGGACACTGGCTGCGAGGCTTTCCGCTTTGAAAATAACTATTTATTGACATGGTCTTTGTAAATCTTCATTGATGGTGAAGATGCTGGGAACTTACCAATATTTTAAAAAAATATATAATTTTCTAAAAGCAAAAATATTTTTCATTCCAGAAAGCACACATAAATTACCCTTGTAGTCTCTGGCACTGAAAATACTACTTCGAGGGCATAAGTGCTCTTTGGGAAACAGCAGAATGCCATCACTCACAGTGAAGTTATCCAGTAGCTGAAGTGACCTGACCAACTGTACCATGCTCTGTGCTGAAGTGAACGGAAGAAATATGTGAAAAACACGACAATAGACCAATAGGTGAAGAGGGCTGGCTGTAAGCCACTCTCAGTATATTATATGTGTAATTTTATTAAAATCAAAAGGTGTTGGCTAACGTAAGTTGAAAAAAAAAAGTACCTTCAGAGATACAGGCCAGCATTTGTGAAATCGATAAAAATAAAATGGCAGCGCCTAGTCAACAACCAAGACTCCCCTGAAGATGTACTCCATTAAAACATACGCTCATTTAGACTATTGGTGTTCCTCTTTACCCTTCCCTTGTAATTGTTTTTCTTTCCTATCATTCAAAACTTTCTAATAACGACTGGATGCATAATAAAGTTAACTGGTTTACATTGGTGGGATGTGTTACAATACAATGCCTTAGTCACCTGTGAGCAGTACATGGATAAACAGATTGATGGTTGTAGGTGCGTGGAGTGGTAAATGAGTGGATCGGTGGATGGTGTGGTGGATAGCTGGATGGGTTCAGGTGGGAGTGGATTGATAAACACCTGGGAGTAGGCAGGTGACTGCATGGGTGGGTGGAGGCGAGACAAACAGAAGCACGAGTGGCAGGATCTGAGTGTATTGGTCTGCCGTTGTGGGGTGGATGATTCAGGGCTACATAGATAAGTTAACGGTTCCTCCATATATGAAGAGTGCACATTTGATGGATAAAGTGCGATGTAGGAAGAAGGTGAGGGCACACAGAGGTAGAGAAAGCCTCTGTGACAGCACTGACTGAGGGAAGGCTGTTGGTTGATGGATACAGAGGACAGAAGGAATGCTCGGGCTCGGTTTTAGAGTCCGAGGTTGTAGAAGTTGGTAAGTTCTCACCAGCAAAGAGCCCTTACTGCAACAGTCTGAGCTCCAATAGCAGCAGAGCCTCACTGTAGGAGCTCTTGTCCTTTGTGATAGGGACAAAGAGTAGAGAGGATACTTGGAGACCGAGTGAAAGCAGTCATACCACATAGCACTGGCTGCGTGCATCCTATACGGTGCTCTATAGTTAGGTTCTAAAAAGCTCAAGTTTGGTGTGAAGGAGATCTGAGGTGGTACCTGGACATAGCGGCAGAGAGCCCTGACTGCTGAAGACACCACAGCCTTGTATGTAGAGAATTGAATTGAACTGGGGTGACGTTTGGACGCCAAGCTGGTCATTTCTGGCATGATGTAGGTCTGTGGCTGCCTACCTATGCTTCTAAACTCAAGGTGACATAGAATGCCTATGAATGAGTTGAAGCAGCATTCTCTGTAGAGAGCAAATAATCATAGCACATTAGAAAAGATCTGTGTTGCTATTTGTTGTCAGGCCGGGTTCCTCAGGAGCAGTCCCCCGTCCAGAAGCCCACCTTCAGGCAGCCTAGAATCTGCGCTCAAAAACACCTGAATATCAAGATGGCCAGATGGAGGGGGGGGAACGGAATTGGGGTGGGTACTGCAGGTAGGGAGATCTGGAACAGATATAATCGACAGTTGAGTTGGTAATCTTCTGTTTGTCTCCAAGAATACATGCAGTACATATAATATAGTCAGTAAACTATGACTCACTATTACCTGTAAAGGAAAATACCAAATGTTCTGTAGTAGCGATTAGAAGTCACAAGCAGATTGGCAAAGTCTAAAATATATTGTCTCTCTTGTAAGAATTCCAGAGACTTAAAAGATTGGGCGACACTGCCTGTGAATGAGTATCCAAAATTACAGATGTCGAGGATTAATTATTGTCGCTAAGCTTACGCATAAAATACCATTAAAAACACTCATGATATTATTGTGCACAAATTGGTAATATTCACATAATATGTTAGTAATAGTTTTCTATTTGAGATATCAAAAGTTCAAATGGTCATAAATGTCTACATTTCTTTCAAAACATCCATACCATATGCTTAACTTCATGTGTATAGGCATGTGCTTAAATAATCATTAACGCCATAATGTCATTCACTGCCTCTGATATGCTCGCAAAGATTAATAAAATCCTTCGACTCGAAATGACCTTTAACGTATGCCACAATGTCTGAGATAATGAGTTCACAAAAGTCTAATGCAAATGAAATGCGCTGTCTGGAGAAATGCTTTCAAGAGATTTTCCAAATAGCTGTTAAGCAAAGTTTAAACGCTCGATGAGAGTGAAAATACTTGAGCGCTTAAGAATTTTGGAATGCTGCGGAGCGCTTTTGAAATCGACGTCTCCTACCTGAAAGTGTCTGTTCGGTCTAGGACTCAAAACTGGAGGCCTTACCGGACTGGAAAAAACATTAGCGGTTAGACGCGAGCAGAGAACTCGTCCTGGAAGCCGCTGGAATAATCTGCAGGGAGCGGCAGGGTGTGGTTCCTATAAATAGCCATGGAACGGTTACGGCAGCCACGGAGGAGCATAATTAATGTTTATGCAAATCCGTTCAACAGTTGTGCAACTCTGGGTTGAAAATGAGAAAAATGCTCAAAAAAGAAATGTGAAAACAAGGAAAATGCTCAAGAGTCAGCAACACTAACATTATGGTGTCAATGTCAAATAGCAGAAACCACAAGGACTAACAAGAACACAATGCCTCCAGAATCAAGGATGTCCATGCAAAGTCTAGGCAGAATAGAAGCATCACCTGCAGGCCACATCCATGGGCACTAGCTGAACCCCTGTAGCGCCTACAGAGTTTGGAGGATATGATATTTGTAGTGGTATGTGTATGCCGCCTCGTGCTGGGCATGGAATCGGAATGCATGTGAGGATTCCATGCTCAGGACGTTATAGATAGTTGGAGAAGTGTTTGGCTGCCCGGACAGCTCGCTGTTACTCGGATCTAATAAACAACATTTATTACTTACCTGAAGGTCTACGTCTTCCTTCTTCTCTACGTAATTTGGTGGCAAGCGCTCTGTCCACACAGACCCATCGCGAAAATCTTCTCATCAAAGACTGCTACGCAAATGAGTTTTCTTGGCCCCATACGGTTCTAGTCCTGTGGTCGGAAGTGAGGCGCCCCGCTAACTGGACATAAGATAAGTGGGTGTTGTCCACCTTGGCATGAAAGAAAATTAAATAAACTGGGAGCGGAAAAGAAAACTGTGAGGTTGCACATGCGCAGGACTATGAGGGCAGGCGGTCGAACGCACACGGCACTGAAATGCAACGCGTTTGATGTGCTCTACATACGTGGGGGCCATCTTAAAAACAAAGAATCTAATTTCTTTCGCCTGATCGCAAAGTTACAGCGATTACATTTACGGAGGGAATCACCAGGAAATGTCAGTCAAAAGTTGATTTCTCAGAGTGAAGCTTAATTGTTGACACGCACAGCTGAAGTGAATTGCGTGTCATGGGGCCCAATGGAAGGAAAAAAATTGTAAATGTTGACAAGCACTGCAATACGCTGACACGCACAGCATCTTTTATATGCTTGTATATTTTGGCACACACGCTGAAAAAACTTGTGCTCCAAGTGTAATACTGTCTATGCCAAGGCAATACTGGAAAACCGGTGTGTCTCATCTACTTCCATAATACGCTGACACGCACAGCATTTAATGTACATTTGTATATATTTTATTAGTTTGCACAGGCACGTTCTATTTACATTGGGTAGTGTTGAATGATCGTTCATCAGTGAGATTTCAGGCACATACATTCAGGTGTAGTTTTTTTGTTGGACCATCGTTTTTTCAGGAAAAAGATTGATTTGCTATGGAAGCAAACGTCTTAAGTAATATTAATACAAGGGTGTACAATGCAAGCTGTATGTACACTCCAGCACCACATTTCTTACAAACACTGGGAGATCCACCTGCGGCGTAGAAGGAATGATTTGAGGGCTTTCAGACTTATCTGGGTGCTATTCTTGATTCGTAAAGCTTCGAAGGGAGAGTACTTTTTAAACACTTACCTGGAATTAATGTGGTGGATGAAAAATTAGATGACTTTCAAGTGATTGTAAGGAAGTTACAAGAGTGTTTTTGACGGTCAACCCAGTCTGGTGGTGGTAAGACATAAATGTTTTAAAAGGGTGCAGCAAGCAAGTGAAGACATGGACACATACATAACGACTGGAAGTTAGCGTCGGAGTGTCAGTTTAAAAATGTTTGTGACCAGTTATTCAGGGATCAGTTCATTGGTCACTGCATTGACAGAACCATTATGCAAAAATTACTTTCCATGGGAAACCCATCATTAGAAGCGACTATGAAAGTGGTAGAGTATAGAAACATCCCAAATTTCGGCAAAAGAGCTGGATTCAAAGAAAGTTAGCGGGTGCTGTTAATTTGAACTACAATCTAATTCCGAAGGACAGTAGACAGCAGGATATATGTTTCAGGTGTGGGAATCGCAGTCATGTTCGTGGTGGTAGACTGTGTCCAGCAAAAAGTGTTGTGTGTAGAGTGTGCAATAAACGTGGATACTTTGCGAAGGTGTGCCAAAGTCAAAAGAACGAGCTGACATAAGCAATCAAATGTGTCATTGATGACTGTGCAGGAGAAGAAGAAGACAACATTGAAAGAGATTTAAAAGACATGGTTATGGTGGTTAAACCTGACGACATACAAAGTGGAGACCCCAACTCTTGTATCCACCCTCTTGACATTGTGGTTGCTGGGAAAATTCTGTTATTGGTAGACTCTGGTGCTCGAATAACAATGATAACTCGTGAATTATTTGACAGATTTTGGCCTAAAAGAGATTTGTCTCCTCCTGACTGCAAAGCTGTATCATTTGAGGGGCGTAGCATTGATCTATGTGGGTATATAGATGAGATACTAGAGTTAAAGGGGCGAAGAATTGCTGGCAGAATATGTTGCAAACAAGGGTCTAAACATCCTGGGGTGGTTTCACCAAGCATTTTTTGGTATGATTCTTTAACCAGGGACATCAGAACAGTTTTTAGCCATAAGGGACAACTCAAAATTGGAGAATATTATGAACCAGTATCCATACATGTTCTAATGCGAGTTAGGAAGGATCTCTGGGTTTAAACGCAAAATAATTGTTTAGAAAGGTGCTAGGCCTGTCAAACATTAACTCAGGAATGTTCTGTTCAGCATTGCTAAGGATTTAGAAAAAGAATTAGACATGCTGTGTAGGAGGGGTCTGATTGAACCGGTGGAGTCTTCTCTTTGGTTGTCTCCTTTGGTGGTGGCACAAAAGCACAACAATGAATTGAGAGTATGTGTTGATCTCGGATGTTTAAATAAAGAAATATGGGTGGACTTGCATGCATTGTCTAATATCTCTGCGCTCTTGGCAAGGTTGTCAGAGGCCAAGGTCTTCTCCAAGCTTGACCTAGCCTCTGCGTATCACCAAATAGAACTGGATGATGAATCCAAACACCTCACAGCTTTTGTTTCCCCTTTTTGTACATACCAATATCGTAGGATGCCTTTCGGCTTAGCTTCAGCTGCATCTGTGTTCCAGAGAGTTATGGTGAACATGCTCAAAGGTATCAAAGGGGTATCAATTTTTCAAGACAATGTATTGATCTATGCTCCTGACAAACGTGCTCATGACCTCATCCTTGTTGAGATTCTGAGCGGATTTCAGTGTAGAGGTGTGGTGCTCAGGTGGATTTCTCACGGACCAGGTGGAATATCTTGATCATCTCATCATCTCATCACTGAACTGAGTCAAAGCCAGGTTTAGTGAAGAACATTATAAATGCCAACGCCCCAGTAGACAAACTTAGTCTTAAACCTAGTCTTAAATCTTTTCTTGGCCTATGCGAGTTCTACTCCATATTCATCAAGGATTATGCTACAAAGTTGCGGACTTTGTCCAGCATGTTAAGAAGAGGTGTTGTGTTTGACTGGAATCAAGAGTATCAAGATGTTTGATCTGTTTGAATGCGTGAAAGAGCAGCTGTCTTCGCCGAAGGTATTAAAAAATGTGTATTGACAATTATGCAAGCAATGTGGGTTTGGGTGCTCTACTCGGCCAAGTGAAGAACTGTGAAATGTACACGCTCGGATATGCATCCCGGGTGTTGTCTGACACAGAAAACCAATATTCTGTAATTGAGAAAGAATTGTTGGCTTGTTAGTGGGGGGATCTTGAAATTTAGGAACTATATTTGGGGACCACTTTTTGTTATCCAAACCGACCACAAACTGCTAATTTACATTTTGAGTGGAAAAAACTCAAAAGGGTTCACCCACCCCGTATTGCACATCTTTCCACTAAATTGTTACAATTTGATTTTGCCACCAAGTATATTCCTGGCTCGAAAAATTAGTGTGCTGATTTCTTGTCACGCTCATCAGACTGGAGTGAAGATGACAAGACGTTGTGTTATGATGAGGATACAGAAAATTGCAGTGTGGCATCCATTGATTTACCATTGCTTAGTGCTTTTTCTGAAAAGAATTGGAGGGATGCTCTGGAGGAGGACAACCAGCCAGGAGAGGTTTGTTCTCTTCCTAGGGTTCTTAACGAATGTGATCAAGAACATTTCCATTTTTCTATCAGTGTCTGATGTGAGAGCCACCTTACCCTCCCATGACAGATGAGAGCACTGTGTCCTCAGTCTATACCAGATCTTATAGTCCAAATGTTTTGCAACCTGTTGCAAATGTGCTGTGACTTTGTCGCTTGTTCCCACTCTGAGGACTTCAGTGATTTCATCTGCCACCAGCAGGTCTGATACAGTGGTCTTACTTGGGTCTACTAATATCTGTTCTTTCAACTGGGGCTTTTAGCCACCAGAGATGGGACACCTTAGCCAGCTGTGCCAGGCATATCTGATGGGAGTCCTCCAGGTAGCCTCCATCTTCTGTCTGCGGTACCTTCTACTTCTGGTACCACAACACAGGGGGGAGGCAAGGTTTCTATTGTGGTAACATCTTCCACCTCACACTGTGGGGCGTGATTGGGGTCAGTAATGTCTTTAGGATAGAAAGCCTCCCACAATAGGATCACGCTTTCTTTTAGCCGCCCCCTGTGTCTGAGACATGAGATCCCTCTGGGGTTCTGGGTCCTTTGGGACCAGGGATTCCTTTTTCACTGTGAGGGCTATACTCCTGCCAGGAATAAGTCCTGCCCACCTAAGGGCTTGATGGCAATACTTACAGCTTTCTGAAAGGAGGATTCAACTGCCTTGAAAGACCTTCCCCAGTGTGGTGCAAACCTCTTCTATGATATCCTTGAAGAAGTCCTGATCACAGCGTCCTGACCTTTGCAGCTCTTTCTTTGACTAGGCAGCATTGCCTGAGATACCTTCTGTGATAACAAGGGGTTTACAGTAGACACTTGAAGCAACCTAATTTTTAAGAAGGCAGGCATCCACATGGTGCCTGTGAGTCTTCTTTAGCTGTGCTGGCAGATTAGTACAGACCCTATGTCTGGTATCAATAGCGGGTTTGTATGAGGCGGTGTTGTTACAGAGTTTAGGCTGGTAATACATTGTCTGGCATAGAACTGTGATTGCCCAGTGACCACAACTGGTGGTTCTACTGATCTGCCAGCGAGTTGCTCCCTCTATGCCAGATTTGCCCTGAGGTCCACCGATAGTAGAGAGACTTGCACTTACTGGCTCACATACGGCACTCCTTGTGGTTGGCAAGTACACCTCCTGGAGGGCATGACTCAGTGCGCTCTCTTGCCCCATATCCCCGTCGGATGCAGTGGTGTCTCTCTCGAGCCCAGGCCCATGCACTGCCAGTCTAAGCTTCGCCCTGTATCGGCCTGCTAGAGTGTACTCTGCTCCAAAAATGGAAGAGCAAAAGGTACCATTTGTGAATATAGTGCATGGTGTGGGGATGAAGGCGGAGTCATGAACATATGCACCTTGTTGCGGGACCTGAGCAGAGCGTGGTGAGAGAGGCAAGCACCAGTTAATAGGTGGTAGATCTGAATAGTAAGAAACCTGTTAAATAAATTGCTACACAGTTTAATTCACAGTGAAGATGCCATTGATATTTAGTAGAAATATGTAAGGGAAACACAAGAAAAGTTGATGCCACCCTGTGCAGTTCCTAGAGTAGAGTAGATCAAATCCCAGGATAAGCACTTAACTGGATGCTGAGCAGTGAAGAATTTGGATATGCTGTTTCTCTTGAGGGCTTATGTCTTTGTTGGGACACACTGCTATTAGCCAATTCTGT
This sequence comes from Triturus cristatus, assembly GCF_964204655.1. NCBI lineage: Eukaryota > Metazoa > Chordata > Amphibia > Caudata > Salamandridae > Triturus > Triturus cristatus. The sequence goes on along the minus strand of NC_140592.1, from coordinate 788,890,094 downwards.
TGTGTTCTTTTTCCATGGACTCATGGGATTTGTAGTCCCAGGAAGTGGTTTGTTTGAGTTACTTTGAAAGCTGTTAAGAATAAAAACTAGAAACTCATGCATGATCCTCGCCTTCTGCCCAATGTTAGAATCCAGGTGCAGCATGGAGTTTCCATTTTCAATGCATTTGTGTTTACTATAGATAACTCCACTTTACAAATGAAGTAGTTACTGAACTTTGAGTAAAGATTCGCCAATATTAACCACAATGTCTCTATCTCTGTAGGTAATGTTTCGATGAATCCTGGTACGTCCAATGGAGTAACGTTTACAAATGACTCTTCTGCAACAGCACAACAAGGAAAGATTTTCTTGGGCACTCTTCCATCTAATACCGTGGTGTACACAGTTCCAAATTCAGGGCAGGCATTGGGATCTGTCAAACAACAAGGACTGGAGCGAAGCCTTCTGTTTTCTCAGTTAATGCCCGTAAGTCAAAATGCACATGTGAATGTTAGCATACCTTCGGACGGTAGCCTTCAATCTATGGCAGCCACCTTAGTAAATGGTACAATGCCAAACTTTTCATTAGCCCAGCCAACTTTGGTAAATGGTTCCGGGGAACTGAACTGTGTTACTGGGATGATAAGTGATCAATCTGTGTCTGCACCGGTAACCAGTTCACCCACTGTGATCTCGGTCAACAACGCTAACTATGCAGCTCTCCAAAACTGCTCTTTTATCACCGGGCCGGATACTTTATCCTTGTCAGCAGCACACTCTACTCTTGGTGAAATAGGTTCTACAACTGACGAGAATGAGAGTCACCAGTCTGGACAGGTTCATCAGGATGTCATCGGGCAGCACATGATGGTTCTTCAGTCGGTACCCAGTGTTAAGGAGGACTTCTTATCCATGTCACAATGTACATCTACAAATGGCAATGTTGTTGTGCCGGATTCCAGATCTACCTATGTGATCAGTAGCCTGATCAACACAGTCTGTGGAGACCTGGACATGGACAAGAAAAAGCTTGCCAAACTCCACAATGTTCACATGGATGAAGAGATGCAAGAGATTTAATGAATGGCATTGTGGGACTTATGCAAAATAGTACAGCTGCAAATCCTTCGAAAAATGACTTATTTAATGAAAAATAGGATTGTATACATAATATTTTTTCGTTGTCAAATGTTCAGTTACTAAGTAGTGGGATGGGTTGATGCCTGGTTTAGGCATCCAAAATGTGCTGTTAGAGAAGAAGAGAGCTAATTACATAAAGAGCACAGAACAAATATTCAGTAGTGTCTCTCCAGAATATCTTGTAATCCGTTGGTGGCAACCGTGTGAATAGTAAAAATTACTCTGCACAAATATGCAATAAAAGGATACATGGAGTTTCCATCTCCCCGTGGGCATTGCAACATTTGAATGACATTCAATACCTCATACACACTCCCATTGTTTGAGTTTCAAGTGATTCTTCAGATTGCAAAACATCTAATTTGAAAGGTTTTTTTTTTTTTTTTTTTTTACAAGGGATGTCGATTTTTAAATCTTCGTGGTGCAACTTTTGGATTGTGTTGCCCTCCTTACCAGTGAAATAAGATGCATATGAAATTTAGCAACACTGAAGATTTTACTTACAAATGAATGTATATTGACAGTTATTTTAATCAACTTTATTGAAGTGTGAGCATTGATTTGTGTTTGTTATTTATATGTCTTTTTTGTTTGGACAAATGTCTTCTTTTTTTAAGAGCGCGTTCTAAATACTGTCAGTGCTGAATCTATAAGACAGGAAATGCATTTACAATTTATGGTTGGATTTTTATTTGGGATGTTTTGCTTTGTCTTTTATTAGGACCAGTTTTAAACGGTGTGTGTGTGTTTTTAACCAAATTCGTTGTGCCTTTCTTCCTAGTGGCCTTTCATTACTTTTTATTTTCTTAAAGCACATATCTGGAACAACTGACAATTCAAATACAGTATACTAGTGAGGAGGAGCATACAGTATGAAGTGTTTCAGGAATACATGATTTGAAATCTCTAATGTCTTCACACTATTAAAAAAGCTTAACATTTGCTGTATCTGCACACAACTGAAAGACGATCAATTGTGCCCTTTCATTCGCATTTTCTTATTGTTTTTCTGTAAACCATTCTAATTATGAATATGTTCTTCATGTTTGTGATCTGGGACACTAATCTATTGTATTGCACTACTGTATTATTGGGCTCTTAATTGCATTTTTTACTTCAAGTACCTGCATGGCCTTTGGTACGCTTGTTGTTGACTGCAGTGGTTACATTGTTAGGTGCCTGAATCATCAGAAACTGCGTGTGTACTTATGTTTGTTGGTGTAACCTAACCCCAACACCGATCAAAATGTTTTCAACACAACTGTAGCTATTGATACATAACATGAATCGGTACACTATTCTTCCTGTTACAGTGAGGTTTCGGAACAAATTGTTGAAGAGATGTTTCATTCGTCATTTTTAGGATTAAAGTTAAACTTTTATATTTCTAAAACAAATCTATTTCTGAACTCAAAATTATTATATAACATCTATATTGCATGTCAATCTTTTGGGATCCCTACTATGGAAAAGTCAAATAATTTGTTGCATGTTTGTCTAGATCTAGTCATTTTCTGTTTCTACGTTTACTGTAATTTTAATTGTGCCTTACAAGAAAGAATGACATGAACTATTTATGTTTTCAAAAGAATAGCCAGAACCCCTACTGCACTGTTACATGATGGAACACAGAGCGTGTCACAAAACATTTCTGTGCTAAAGTACTCAACCAAAGAGGTCTAAAGTATGTATGTGAATTGTACTGTAAAAGGGATTATTTTGTGCCTGGACAATTAAGTGTTTTATTGTATTCTGAAGTTAAGTGTACTTATTTTTCTAAAGTGTAATGAATAAACTCTCTATATTTATACACAGCTTGTGTAGTATTTTATTCAACTTGAGATGGCATACAATAAAATAGTACAAAGCAATTAAACAAGAATTACAAAAAATCAAGGTAAACAATAAGGAAAACCGAAAGAGAAAAAAAAAGTTAATTGCATATTAAAAAGGACATTACAGTCTGATTATTTGTCATTGTTACAAACTTGAGAAAATATAAGGAGATATTTGATATTAACAGGTCTTAGAGAATTTTTGTAGGGAAGTCAGGGAGGTACTGCGTACCACCATGCTCTAAAATACAGTTGTGTAAAATCTTTCCAATTACGGGTTATTTGTTGGAAAGCAAGTGCTATTAACAGATCTAGCTAGCATCAGCATGTGAAAAGGAACATTCGCCCAGTCCTCGCATAAACTGCCTAAAAACACCTTGGAGATGTAAAAAGAGACGTTACTTTGAAAAGTAATATTGATTTGGCGCCAAACTTGCATCCAGAATGCAGAAACTAAGGGGCAAGTGAAGAGTAAATGCATCAAGTCAGCTTGTGGTGCAGAGCAAGTCCAGCAAGTGTCAGGGATATCCTGGTTAATCTTGTGCAGGAAATGAGGTGTAATAAAAAGTCTGTTGCAAATGAAAAAAAGTGTTTGTGTAGTGTTAGCAGCACGGGAGGACTTCCTAATTTGACTCCAGATTTGTTTCCAGGAAGATATAGATATTTTAGTGGAAAGATCTTCTTCCCATTTAAGTTCCGTCATGGTTTTGAATCTCAAAACGGGGGAATCAAGTAAGTGAGAATAGATAAGTGATGCCTTGGGGCACGTAGGTAGGATGTCAGATAATTTTGTAGGTGATGGAGATTCAATAGATGAGGTGAATTTGAAATGATTATAGACTTAAACCACAATCTCTTGTAGAAGAAGAAGAAATGTAGTTCAGAAAGTAGACAGGAGGTTAAAAATATTCTGTACTTAAGGAAAAGTAAGGTAAGAATCCTGATCAAATAATTGGTGAATCCAGATCATTCCCTTAATCCTCCAAGAATGCCAGTAAATAGGATGTCAGTTTGAACTAATAAGCAAATTATTCCATATCGAAGAGTTAAGAAAGGAGTCGAGATCAATTGGTGAAAAAATGTATTACAGAAGAAAACTATTTGGAAGTGTTCTTGATAATAGGTTTAGACATTTTCCGAGGTTTCTTTACAAAAGACAGGAATTCTGAAAAAGAGTATGGTGACAAGAAAGCTCGTTCTAAATCAACCCAAAGCGGAGTATATAGTGAAGAAGGTGCAATCTAATGAGAAGATTGTCGTAAAAGGAAGGACTTATGATAGCTCGGAAAATCAGGGAAGTGTACTCCACCTTCAACTTTAGGTCGTTTCAGATTAGCTAGAGACATACACGGTTTCTTGGTGTTCCAAAGGAAATCAGATAATATAGAATTAATTTTCTTAAAATGTTTAAGAGGAATGCGTAATGGAATATTGGAAATGGGGAAAAGAATTACAGGAACCAACATCATCTTAATCATGTGTAAACATCCCCACCAAGATAAAGAGGATGTCATTTACTGGTTAAAGAAGTGATTACCAAAGTAGAGAGGGAGGCAGAGGTAGAGGCTAGGTTTATCCTCCTGACAGTTGCATAGTTAGAAAAAAATCGAGTATATCGAAGAAAACCTGCCCTTAGGGAATTAGCTAGGATACAGCAAGAATTTGTTGTAATCCCTTGTCTAGAAAAAACACTTTTCTTCTAGAGACCCCTCATCCACTATGGTTGCCCCTAGATAGCATGCTTCATCATTGGGGTTCTTCTCAATCCTCTACTTATTGAGGCATGCTGCGACTTGCGAATTACGTAGGAGCACTTTTTATTGTAGACTATGTGTAGTGCAGTGATGTGGAGTGGAAAGGGAAAGAAAATCTAAAAATACCTAACTAGTTGGCCACTCTTTTATTCCCGCCTCTAGTTGGTATGGTTAAAAATCAGGGGTTGTTTACTGAGAAGAAACCTGACCTTAATGAGTCCCGTTGTCTCAGTAATGTGACTGATTTTGGTTGGACATCTCTAAGAGAAGGTATGGTTCTATCCAAACATTGGGAGAGACAGTGTTGTGACTTAAATGATTGGCAAATTTTGGAACCTTTGAGGCTTTCCATTGTTAACTTTGCCACCTGCACTGAGGACATTTCAGTGAATTTAATGAGTTTGGTAACACCAAACTCTGATACCATAAAACTTTTCAAGTAGTGCCAGTTCAGGGGAGAGCAACTTGGTGTTCCTTCCCTGCCAGTGGATTACATTTGTAGGTCAAAGCCTACTAGACCGTGCATGTGATTTGGCGAGACATAATGTGGCTGATCAAGAACATTCAGGGGCTTGGAGCCCGCCATCGCTTACCATTGGTTGGCTTTCCTTGCCCCATTTGTCTGCTACCTATTCATGTCCCAGCTTGTCAATCTTGTGTTTTTCCCTGCCATCGAGCATTACCTCTTTAAACCTCTTTTGATTTCTGCAGCTTCCACTGCTGGCTTTTTAAGAATTTTGTTCTTTTGTGCTAAGCACTCTATGAGAATGCTTGTGTTTTTGAGCGATGTACTTTTCACTAATTACAGTCCGTGATACTATGTCACACGTCGGCTCCTTCCAGCTCCCTTAATGTTGTATTCACCCATGTACTATTACCCATTGATAACCGCACCCTAAGTGTTGCTTCTTCCACCCATGCTCTCCTTGTCTCTTGCTCATTGTGGTTTCACCCAACCCCATTATTGCTATCACCCCTAGCCTTCCGCATTGCTTCCATGTCTTCCACCTTCCTCAATGTTGCTTCCACTCTCCACACCCCCCCCTTGTTTCTTCTGTGTCCGACATTGTTTCACCCCCACCCCGTTTTTTCCGTTCTCCCCACCCGCTTTAAAAAAAAAAAAGAAATCGCTTCAGAGCATTTAATTTTCTTTTTAGTTACCAATTCAACTCAGATTGGTAACTAAAGAAAAAGTGTTAGCATCATTTTGTAGGCATGTCCATCAGTGCTGCACGGGCACCTTCAAAATGATGTGAATGCTGGCATCAAAGGCTTTTTAAAAAATATATATATTAAGCCATGCATCATAGCATTGGGGATGCTGTGAAGCCTTGCTACGTGCAATTGGCATGGCCAGTTGATGTCAAAGGTGAAACCTTTTGGTTTGTCTTGGTTTACTTGGTCTGGGAGGGACATGGGGACATCTGGCACAGGTTTCCTTCCATGGGATGGATGTCACTGTGGGAGGCGGCGTGAGGCCGAGAGGTATATGATAGGCCGGTTTGAAGGGCTCAGCATTTTGTTATATACAGCATTTTAAATACCATTCCAATAATGTTCTTGCCTAGCAAAGACATTTCAGGGAATATAGGTATGTTTTGCTTAGCATATGTTTCTGTTTGATGCCGATGATTGGTCAGCATGTTTGGAAATCATTTCAATAAATCGGTCAACCTTAGTCGTTTAGCGAGTAGGATACGATTTCCATGCCATTCGACTTGGTTCTTTTATTTATATTATTCACCCACAGGACCGAGAAATGCATTTTAGCATGACGACAAGCCAGTGACATGTGACACCATTTCAGGTAGCACACTGTGGCTAGAACCACCAGTTAGGAATTCTTTCATCCAGGAACTAGCAGCAGTGTGAGTGAAAAGGAAGTTGACCTATATTGTTAAAAAAACAGACCGATTTAATGAGGTTCCCAGGGTGAAATTATGCTAGCTGCTAAGAAGGTCAGGACTAAGAATGAGGTCAGTCCTCCCTGATTTGCGAAACATGCATGGCAATTTTAGAAGATTTTTTTTTTTTTTAGGTCGAGCATGCAAAAGCATGCCCTCTCCCTTGAAAGACTCTTGTGCTCAATAATGGACTTGGAACCCGCCCATAGCTTACCATTCGTTTTCATATTGCCACTATTCTTTGCTGCCTTCTCACTGGGCAGTGCTTGCCATGTGTCATTTCTTTTTTTTATTCTGTGGTGCAGGGACCATGTCCAGATTAATTTGCTTTAATCAGTGCCCCTCTGCTTGCCATCTGATGCTCGTGCTGCAATTCAGGTACTATTTGCGCTATGACATGCCACAACACTGGCCCGGGTCATAGCTTTTAAAAAAAACGTATCCCCACCTCCTTGCCTGTTATCACTTTTTTCACCAACCTGTTATCCTCCAACACCCTCCTCCTGTTCAACACCTCCACCTGATTACCAAAGACAATAGCTTGCCCACAGGCACGACCTACTGGCTTTGTCAATGCTTGATGGATTTTAGTTACTCCCGGGTCTCCAACCTTTTCTGCAGTAATATCTACTTGTGTTCTGTGAAAATTATCTCGAGCTACTAATATTTTTAGAGAATTAATACTGACCACATCAGAGAAGATTACATTAGTGCCCACCATATGCAAGATTACCAGCAGCGATCACCACAGTGCATCAGGCACGGTTCCCAGCAGTAATGCAAAAAATTATTTGTCAATGCGGAATGCCTGGGCAATGCGCAACAGTCATTGCTGCGATGCCCCTTGCACCACATTAATATTAGTAATAATTTTCCCCCAAACACCCGCTCACGAGTTCTTGAGAAACACACAATTTTGTCTCATGTACACACTTTTCAATTTTGGTATACATATATTTATTGAACAAGCAAAGGCTTCTGATTTATTAGGTTGGGCTGCTGAACACAGGAGATCTACTTTTGGGTAGCGGGAGAGCTACCAGTACCTCACGAGCTACTGGTTGAATAAGCGTGCTCCATAGTCAAACGCATCACAGACTCCTTCATGGAGTGACAGGGTTCAACCATCATTATTCAATTTTTCGACTAGCATCAACTTGAAAGAGGCAGTCTTTTTGGGCCATAATAACTGTAATGTGCGTGCTTGGAGCCTGGACTGGTCCAGACAGCTGATAGCTTACCAATTTGAACCACGCATTTAACACCGATTAACACCCCGGTCTTAGAAAGTGTGATCCAGGTTGACTGGCTATATGCTAGCAAGCTTATGCAGCAGCCAGATCTCTAATGATCAGGCCTGTCCTCCGAGAGGAAGGGGGCAGGAAATGCAAATACTGAAACTACGGCGAAGAAGGACAAGAATGGAACCTTGGACTCCCACTTAAATAAAGCCATGGAAGAGCAAGCAAGGCAATGGAAAGGGTGGTTCACTGTATCAGTTTGCCAGTCCAGACATCGGTGACACCAAGCAAGATGAACTTCGCAACAGGTCCCATAGAAAGAGAGTATACTAGTCAGCCAGTGCAGCAGGCAGCTTCCAGCCTTGCCCCAGGTATAGCAGGCCAGTTAATACGTGAAGAAGTAGGTAAGGAAATGGCAATGCAGAGCATAATCACCTCTGTGGCTGCGCTTTCAGGCTTGGGCTCAATGGTTGAGGGTGGCTATTCCTCTACACATGTGGCACCAAGCTATGTTTGGTTTTAAGTGTGATGAGAGTCGGGGAGGCTGGTAGCCTTTGAAAGTGGTGAATCAAGTGAAATGCCCACCACTTCCCCCCCCAAGAAACAAAACACCCCACTTCCCCCAAAACCACAAAGCAACCCCCCCCACCCTCGAAAAGCCCAAAATAAAATACCCCCTCCCTCCAAAAGCCCAATACAAACCTAACACCAACTACACAATAAAACACAACCACTACACTTGCATGCATTACACATATCAAGTAAAATAAAATACACTTACCCAAGGGCTGCACGTCCTCGTCTGTGTTCTCCTTCTCTGATGCTTGACAAGCCCCCCTAACCAATCCAGATGCTGCTCTCATGATGTTAACCAGCATGAAAGCAGTCCTGAATTGGATAGAGCGGTCTGGCTGAACGCTCCTTCAGGCCCCGGGGCCTGTGTTGGTCTCCACCTAGTGGGTGGAGAGCTTCAAAGTGCGCATGTCACTTTGGCTGGCGCAAAACAGCTGGACAAAGTGACATGCGCACTTTGGAGCATCTAGTCAACACTGCTTTAGTCCTCCTCTGCAGAAGAGGAGACACCCAGCATGTCTATGGGCTTGGGGCTGGCGCTGCAGCAGTGCGCACTATGGTGGTAAAAATAAAATGGAGATGAAATCTCTTCATTGCCGTTTTATTTTTTCCTGCATGGCTTGCAGCGGGTGGGGGAGCCCTCCCTCGAGAAAAAAAACGCCACTGATGAGAGTGAGAAGGGGGTCAGGCAAGTTCTCAGAGTGCAGGGGGCTCTTTTGTTGCAAACACCTAGTAGCTGGTAGTGTTGGGGAGGGGCGATGAGGGAGGGATTGATGCAGGTAAAAACACTGCTGAAGGCAATATCCCAGCAGCAAGACCCGACCTTCGCCTTCTGTTTGGATTGTCATTCTTGGCCGGGAGTGTTCTTCTGGCAGCTAGAAATGGGTTCTGGAAGAGACTGTCTATTTAAATTTGTTCAGCAAGGCGCGTTCTGACATTTGTGCCCATTACGCGAGAAGAAAAACAAAAGTGGAAGTGCACGGTCAAACAAGAACAGCTATAAATAACTTTTTAGAATCATTCACAATTCTTTCTTAAGTGATTGTGGCAATGCTTTCAGAGAAGGGCACAGCTCTTCGTAAATATAACTGCATAGTTTGGTTATAAGAGCAATGTGAACACAGGTTATCTGACCTAAGATAAGGCGTTGAGTAATAAAATGGAAAATTCCAATGTCTTGGAATTGCTCGAATACTGAGGAATTATTACTCAAATGCTGAGCAGTGGTTACATTGTATTGGTGTAGACTTGTATCCATACAAGTATATCCCCGCAACAAATTCCAATGTCTACAAGACCTATCCATACAAAACAGATTTTAGGCAGCTGTTTCATGGGGCTAGGGATAGAGGGAGAGGGGACTTTACATTATCGGAGTAATGTCCCCTTTTGCAGCCTTAACAATGGATGGTTGTGCACCCAAAACCTGAATGCAACAAAGTTAACCGGGACGAAGTCCAACTTCTGACACTGCAAAACACCAACCACACATGACATGATGGCGCTCTCCCCTGTATCCATAGATTTTCATACTTGTCTCCTCAATGACTACCCCCAAAACGTGAGCGCAAATTACTCTTTGCAGATTTGAAAGAAGCCTGCAGTGCCCCATATTCTGGCTTAACAGTGAGGCGATGACCGAAACAACTTGCTCTCAACTTCAGAGTTACTCCAGGAGCTTGAAAACAAATTGTCCATAGAATGAGGATTATGTCGGTTGTTAGGCTATGCATCTGTGGATGAGGCAATAGACTTGATGCATGGAGCGAGTAGAGGTGCACTGCTAGTAAATGTAAACATAGTCTGCTTTCTGGCTAGTCTAAGTTCACCCAGATATGTTCCACCTGTTCAAGATGCAGTCTAAGGGCCAGTATTTCTATTACAAATGCATGCCGTGCGGTGTCGTACTCCTTACAGGTGGCATCCGATTGTTTCTTGGAATGGGCAGCAAGCTGAAATGTCCAGCAGCAGAGAAGGTGTAGGGTCCAAACAAATGCCTAATGTCCCTGGGAGCTGAGAGGGATGCCATGCAAGCATATACATACGGTCACACAGGACAAGGTGGGTACACTAATGAGCAACATTCTGAGGAACAGCAAGGCTACATTAGTGACCATATAGAGTCTCCTTGGTAGACTGCAATTTGCCGCAAGGGTTATACCGCTCTTGGGAAATAGGGCTCCCTACTTTATAAAGAATTGGACTATAACAATAACAGGTTTGAAATCAAAACAATGTATTGCTATCCAAAACTATAGATACATTTTCATTGACATCTATAACCGTGGGTAGTGATGAAAATGTGACGGTGTGCTCAGGCAAACAAAAGTGATACACATGGTTTAAAAGTATAATCTTTGTCGCAATCCAAGTAACGGTAATACAGCCCAACAAATTTCCAATTTGTTTAAATAAAGAGTAAGGTTGTTATGCAATGTTGATGATTTTACAATCCTTTACAGATACTAGGGTCATAATCAGCATGAATATACATAAGCACCTGAGATGCAGAATGCCATGACTTTCAGGATTTTCATAGTGCCAATCTTAATGAAATAATAGCATCTGAAAAGCAGGCAATGCGAGGGAGACCCGTTGGTGTTCAGTCCTGTTAAGATTATGAATATAATGGGGATTGGCATCCCAGAATTTGCTCACAGTGAGAATCACTGCTAGGGGAATGGGATGGTAAGGAGTCGCCGCTAACCAGCATAGGAGATGGACGCGGATAAGCACTGCCCGTTGGTGTTCGCTGTCCTTTAGCCAGTTTCCAATGGTTACTGCTTTTTACGTAAATAAAAAGCACCTGCTCCTCAAGTGATTGTGTCTTAGGTAAGAAAACAAATGGCTGCCATGAAAGGATTATCCTTTTGCTACATTAATGATGGAGCAGGTAAAACAAAATTTTTATACCTCCTCTATTTGCATAAAATGAATTACGTAATCATTCTAAGCATTAACTCGTACTAATTAGTTTAAAGTGAGACGACTAATCAACTTTTACACCTTAATAAACACGAGATATACGTGGGACCAAAATGCTATTTGCATGGCAGAACTACTAAATTAAATTAACTGTGGTACGCAAACTAACTAGATTGTGGTGAAATAGAGATTTGCATGATCCATGTTGCTTTTGTGATAGTTTGTGCTTTCAGAAATGCAGAATGGTGAGTATTATCACTTTAAATGTTGCTATAAGCTAGGAAAATACTAATATACATTGGGATTAGTGTGGGTTTAAACATTAGAATCTCCATTTCTATATTTTAATTACTGTTATGTTTGTTTTTGCTTAAGTTGGCATTCGGGCCTACTAGGCCGCAGTACTTAAGATGGAGTTCCTGTGGTACCGCCGTCATGTGAGCGCGATGACTACTGCGCAGAAACAGATGGCTCTGGAGATCTCCAAGTGACCTTAGCTCCTGTACCAGCATGTCCCTTGTCAAGGATAAAAGCATGGAGGGTTGCCAAGTGATGAACGGTGTGAACTACCAAGGGGACAAAGGCTTGTTTTACTGAGAAACTTTCGCCTGTGAACAGAAGGATACAGGACACATTTTATACTTTGCTATGCCAAGTCTCATGGAAAACCGTGGGACATGTGAAAATTGTGAGAAATTACAAATTGAATTGAGCTGACCAATCCAAACAGTTTCTGCCTCTAAAATTGTTGCATATTGATCTGAAGTAAGCGGGAAAAGGGTATAAAGACCCTCGTCTGCACACGGGGAGGGGGTGTTTATTGGGATGATCGTCTATGGCGTTGTGTCTACGTTGAGCTGATGAAGATTTCCATGGTTTACCTTGGGTTTCTTTAAATTCGAGAGAGCGATTCTATCTGATGATTTTGATTATTGCCGTGGGTTGAACAGTTTATCCTGGAGATTGTCGCAGAGATTTGAATAATCCTGTATGTGATCGGAGAGTCGCCAATTTCGAGATTTGGTAAATATAATGCAATGCGAAATCTATGCTTATGTTCCAAAGATTTAATGTCTTCTTGAAATAAATCAAATTATTCTATATTCTGTAGCGTCTAAATGCTAATGCAGAGCGAACTAATATCAGATAAACAAAATTTGGATTAATAAGAAATGAGTTTGTGATTCTTTAACTGAGTACTGGAATTCAGAAAAATGTTTTCTTGGCTTTAAAATTTGTTTTAGCTGGTTCTAAATCAACATCAACCTGTCCAACTTATTGGTCCGTCGACCAAGTGGTGGAGTGCCTGGATGTCAAAGTCAGGATTCTATAGGTGGAAATGTATATAATGTAAAGAAATTTACTCCTGGCAGGTAATAAGGTACCCCCACATGTCTAGCGCTTTTTCTCCGGTGTACAGATTCGAGTGAGACGTATGTGTGTTGGTGTTATGGGCCCAACCATTGAATGCATGTATGGATGAGTTAGTGGGATGACGAGTCTGTGACATAGGGAGAATATGTAAATTTGCCCTTTTCCGCTGGAGCATTAACATGATATATTATACTTTGGTATGTATCTATGGCATACATTTCCTGGTGTTCATCAAGCTATGCAAGGTAAAGTTATTTGTCCGTTATTTGATGGGAAATCTTATTCTCTTTTTCTACTAATAGTCTTCGAGAAATGTTCAGAAATCGCTTTTACAGTGAAGTCCCAGATTGGTGTCTGTTAAGCAGTTGCCAGATATTCATCAAGCTATCTATTTCAAGTATTCACAGCTTACAAAATTAGCCAACTCTGGAAAACGGAAATCACATTTTTACTGCACTAAGTAGAGAATTTGTTCAAAACTTTATTTTCTGTCTGCAATTCTTGTAAGGAGTGAAGTCGCCACACCAGAAGAAATGTTAGTTTTTTTTCTGTCATCAAGTAGCACACATCCACAGTATGAGAGGCAGAGATGTAAATGTTCTCCATCACTGGGAACGAACCAAGATCCTTAGGTTCTGAGTATCATTCCAGAGTGGAACTTCCTCCAGGGACTTATATGCATTAAGCCCCACTGGAATTCTGCTAATCATTCCTTCAGTTTTTTCAATGGACACACATTCTGCATTTTGTGAGGTGTGAACATAGATTTAAAACATACCAGTTCTGCTTAGGCATGTTTGTACATGAAACAGGCACTTAAACATCCCACAATTGCCTGCAATGTAGCTGCAGGACATATTTGAGATGTACCAGTATTCCAGTTATAATCCATTTGAATTCAGAGATAAAACTGGGGTAATTGGCGTACTATACTATTTGCAGCTGTAGCCCTTCAACATTTCTCCATCAGTGAGCAAATTCATGCTGATCTGCAGACATCCAATGACTTTGTAGGAAGCTTGAAATACTATTGGCAGAGCAACTAAGACTACAGCTGTTGGGGCAGATGCAGTTTTATCTGAAATGTATATAAGTTGTCTATATACTTTGGTCCCCAGTCTGTTTCAGGTTGTACACCAAATCTGACAGAGGGGATTCCCCAATGCTTTCTGGGCAACTTGCTTAAATGATGGTATTTCCCAAGCAGGGAGGCCATATGTGGTCTTACAGCATGATTTTACAGTTTAATGTGGATGTTAAGTGCATGCTCACATTTTCCCTCGGAGTATTGCACTTGGGTCCTTGATATCAACACATCAGCATGGGTTCCAACATGTTTTTGGTTCAAACAGAATTACTGGGGTATACGCAATACAAAAACATTTTAAATGACTGTCCAGAACTAGCCATCAGCCACTGACATTACTTAACTTGAGTCTGTCTTTAACCAGCGTACATTTGGTGTGTAGTTACACTGGGAATTTATTTTTGTTCTGAAATCTCTCCCTCAGATATATCATTCTCCAAAAATTGTGCAGCCTGTGTTGTCAGTTTGGGGAGACTGTGAATTTTTTGGAAATGATGCTCAAGGTTTTTCCGTATTGTTTCCTATGTGTATCGGGAGGTAAATAATGTTTTCAATTCCATGACCATGTCTTGGAGGTTGTTCATTTTTTAGCCTTCAAATTGTTGTGGCAGGAATTGTTCTCAACATTTCATCCCATCTCAATTGCATGGCCAAATGTCACCCTCCCTTTTTTCTCTGCTCATACTGTTGCTCTTTAGTTGTATTGACTCCTATAGTGTTGTGTGAGTTTTTAATGACGGATCACTTGTAGCTCCTGATGGACTCCATAGAACTGTGAAATAAGCATTAGAGCATAGTGAGTTGAATGCCGGTTTAGAATGTTGAGTTCGCGGTTAGACAAAGAAAAGTAAAGATGTGCTATACTCATCTCTGTGTGTGGTATAGTCATTGAGTAGTACCTGGGTTGGGTAGGACACTACAGCTGGCGCCGAGATAGGCGATAGGCAACCTGAAGATTGACTGTGCTCTCCCAGAGAGTTTGCTGTGGTCCAACAAAATGCTTGTGCGTACCACATGCGCTTCTCTCAAAGTGCGTAATTGATGTTTGGAGTATTTGGAGTTAAAGTGATGCCCCAGTTCTGTGTAAAGCATTTGAAGTTGTTGAAAGCTACACTGACAAATATACACATCGGTGGCAGAAAACCTGCTGGGAGGATCGCAAAGAAAGGTACTGCACTATTATGCAACTCAAAGCCATATATTATATGAAATGATAACACTCCGAACAGAAGTGCTGTGAGGCAGAGATCAGCCAGGTGTCAGACAGCAGAAAGAGACACTTGCAAGCAATGAAATTCAAAAACAGTCACCTGCTTACCAGAGTTCAGCGAAGAGAGCCAATGTGCCACTGCGCTGGGGAAAGTAACCCCAGAGGAAGCACCCAGGTTTGTTCTTGCAGAGCTGTCCCTACCTGAGGCGGCACACCACGAAAGCTGCCAGCTGGTGACTCAGAACAACTCTCAAGGTCTCCTGAAAGAAAAGGGTTCCCATGGAGACCAAAAGGAAGGTCATGGTTCCATTGGCTGTCAAAGATTACCCAGAGGCCAGCAGAGACCAGCACAGCCCAGGGCCTTAGAAATGGTGTAAATGACGCAGGTCCTAGCAGATAATGTTGGAAAGAACGCCACCTTCATTGTCACCCATTTCGTAAATGGTTACAATGCCTCCGCCTTCTTGAAACCACCAGTGTCATTTGATACCGCCAAAAAGTTGAATATTGGCGACAGATGGACTGCCTGGATAGAGACATTTGATGATTTTATTGATGCAATTGAAGAAGCAGATTAGATGATATAAATACCTTAAGAATCTTAAGAGGACAAACACAGGTCCAAGAGAAATCGACATGGCAAAGCAACAAAGTAATTTAAACGTTGTCTTAAGATCACACTAAAAGTCAATAGTTGTTCGATACCTTTCATTATCGATAGTGGTGAGTCAATGCATATTATGCCTGAGGAAAAATATAGCAAACTGTTTCCATTGTCCCAACTTACGTCATTGAAATCTAAAGTGTATATGTGGGCTGCATCAAAGCCACTAAAAATTCAAGGTTCATTTGTAGCAACGATGAAGCATAAGAAAGTTAAAGTACAAGCACAGATTCATGTACATCAAGGTACGGGGTCAAGCGCCTATTTACTCCGCTTCAGCACAGCTGTTGATATGGGACCGATATCCGTGAACTAGAACATGAATGCTCATCACAAAATATTAAGCTACTTCCCTTCATTGTTCAATGGGTTGGGAAGACTCAAGACTATAAAAGTCCAAATACGCATTCATGAGGGCTCCTGTTCTTTTGCTCAAAGTGAAAGACGAATTGCCTTTCACTTATAAGAATTTGTTGAAAAGGAGCTTGAATCCTTACTTAAACATGAGACCATTGAGCGTTCCACTAGTCCATGAGTTTCTCCCACAGTGGTAGTACCCAAAAAGGACAGTGAAGGATCTGTATCGGATCCGTCGCAATTGTAAATGGCAAAAGGATTATTTTCGGGAGGCTGCTATTCTCTCTGAAAAATTGACCAATCGGGGCTATCCAAAATATTTGGTTAAAAGAGCCCTCAAACGGGCCTGGTATAGTCATAGAGAAATTATCCTGACACCGACTATCAAACGTACAAATACACGGATTCCTTTTGTCTCAACCTTTAGTCCATCGAGCCATAAAGTTGGGAGTATAATCAAAAGAAATTGGCCACTGCTCTGTACTTTTCCACACTTCGCAGATCCCCCGTTATTTTCATACAAAAGGGGTAATAACCTCTCGGATAAATAGGTCCATGCCATTACTTGGCCATCTAAAGAAAAACATGACCTATCAGTTACTACAATGTGGGGTCTCCTGCCGGTCATTGGTCATTTTAAATGACAGAATTGTAATGTATGTGATCTTACATTTAACACCAAAGTATTTGTCACACCTGACTATACTTATCCATTAAAACAATTTTCTAATTGTCGCACCAACAATGTGATTTATGCTATCCGCTGTCCCTGTAATCTATTTTACATTGGGCAGACCACACAGATGATTAAGCAACGCATCTCGCAACATAAGAGTCGCATCAGATGCAATGTCACCACTGCACCTCTGGTAACACATTACAGAGATTGTAACCATTCCGAGAATGACATTATATGGCAAGTCATAGACCGACCACAACTGACTATACGTGGGGGCAATCTCCAACTTCTACTTAACAAATGTGAATGTAGATGGATCACTCGCTGTAACTCGGTAACACATGGTTTGAATTCCCTTGATGAGTGGAATGCAGCTATTGTTTACATTTAAGATAATAACTATTCTCTCAAGCCATATCGTATATGGCATTGCTTCTCCCCTCTCCCCGCCTCTCTCCATTGACCTTCCCTCTGCTTTCCCATTCCCTAAATGGTTTTTCATAGATATGTGCTAATTGGATTTATTGGAATTTTGCCATCCTCATATACAATGTTTTTGGAGGATCTTTTCCTTTCTATCTCCCCTTTTTGGCCCAGCCAGTATAATGTCATGTAATGTACGTAATTTTTACTTATCACAAATTGTTTGCTTAATTTATAATTCTGTGTGACCTTAAAGAAACATATTATGTTTTATTGTCTATTCCTGCATAATCGTGTATATATCTCTCCTTTGTTGAATTTCTATTGTCAAAGTTGTATTATTTATTATATGTCTAACGCATAATAATAATGATGAAATCCTTTAATAGGGTCTGTTTTTCTCGCTTTGGTCGGCCATCTTTCTATGGCCCTTCAATCTTTTTACCTTCCCCCTGGGGTACTGCTGTGTTTTTTTTTCCCGCTTTCCCTTTTTCTAGTTGTTATTTTCACTTCCGATCACGTGATACCGGCCACTACTGGTTATACTCCGGTCTCTACTTCCTTGAGCCGAGAACGTTTCATTCGTTTCCCTGGCATACTGCAAACCGGATTGACCCCGATTCCTTGCTTCCCTGAATAATTATTTGTTAATTATTTGAAATTGATTGCCGGTTGTCTGGATTCGTTTTCAGTCGGTAAGCGGTTTTATCCACTAACGCTTACTTTTTAAACGTACGAGTTTGTCTGCGTTTTTTCTTGTGAAATGGATATTGGATCTTTAATAGGTCCTATCTTGTGTCCCCTTGTTATTTCAGAGAGCTGCCGATTTAATACAGTGAGAATTTAATACCACCCGGACTTACAGTCCCCTTTTCAACTATTGGTAAGTGCCCACTAATTTGTCTTGGCTTTATGATCGCCTTTGTAGTTGAGGTAGAATCATTAAGGCATTATTGTTTTCCCTTCAGAGTCATCCCTACCACGCCCAGATGTTTGTACCTTGCCGAGACTGATCCAGTATATATAATTTTCCTTATTCGTGGACATCAGGTAATCCTTCCCAACCCACACAACCCAAACCCCCCCCCCCAACCCTCTCCCGCTTGCTGTTTTTCGGAACCTATTCTTACCTTTTAGAAGTACCTATTGATGCAATTGTAACCGTAGTCCTGATGATGAACTCAAGCTAACGAGTTCGAAACGCCGTCGACCCCACAACGTTATTTGCGGTCTTGAAAAGGGTCGTGCCCCAATTATGAAATAATGTTGCAATGATCAATGTTTTGTAAATATTGTGCCTGACTCTTATTGTTTATTTAATTTGCGCCGCCTCACGTTGTTCCTGCACCTTTGTGTCACTGCGCCGTTTTCACTCAACACTTCACCCCCAGTGTTCACATGGTTGTTATGGTTACTGTAATCTTGTTCTTGTACTTCTAATTATAAATAACAACCTGCAATTTTCAATTTGGTCTCCCTTGCCCTGTTTGTTATGATTAATTCAATTATAGTGATGACATTGGATTTCGGAGCTACACAGAAGGAGCACAACAAAGCTCTCACGTAAATGTGTCAGTTGCTCGCTGATGCCGGTTTAACTTTGAATGCCTAGAAATGTGAGTTCCATAAGACGAAGTTACAATTCTTTGGCCATATCATTTCTGATGTGGGCATGACACCCAATCCAGCTAAATGCAAGTGCTGTCAACTACCAGTCCCCTGAAGATGTTTCCATGCAACATTCATTCCTTGGCAATACCAGATATTGCTCAAGATACATACAAGACTTTGCCACTGTCAGGGAGCTATTAAGAGACTCAACAAGAAAGAATACTTCTTTTCTTTGGTTATATGAATGTGAGCAAAGCTTACAGAAAATCAAACAAGCTATTGAGAACGCTACTGAAAAGGCATACTTTGATCCAAAGCTTCATACTGAGATTGTTGTTGATGCTAGCCTTGTCGGGCTGGGCACCATCCTTGCACAGCACAGCTGACACCCAAATGCTTGAAGACATATTGTGGCGTATGCAAGCCGAAGTTCATCCCAAGTTGAACGTGCTTATTCACCACCTGAGAAAGAAAGCTTAGCAGTAGGGTGGGCTTGTGAACATTTCCACATATTCTTGTATGGGAAGCCCTTCACACTTGAGACCGATCACCAAGGATTGTTGACTATCTTTGGCAATCCAAAAGCAAAAATGCCTCCTTGCATTGAACATTGGGTTCTGCGATTGCAAGAGTACAAATACACATTTGTGTATCTTTCAAGGAAAGATCAGAACCCTACCGACTACTTCACACGAGTGCCTCTACAATGCCCTGACACCCATTCTAAGACAGCTGAATCTTACATAAATTTCATAGTGAAATCAAGCACAACAGCTGCCATTTCGTTGGAACACATTGTCACTGCCATAAGTCAAGATTGTGACATGCTGAAACTAAAAGACATTATTACACATCAATCTGTGGTACCAGCTCCCTCAACCACTTATCAGTGACAGTGATTATCAAAAATTTGAAAATTTCATAGATGAACTGTCCGTTACTCAGGAAGGTATTTTTCTAAGATGTTTGAGAATTATCATTCTGGAGAGTCTCCAACAACAGAAAATTGAAGTGGCCCATGAAGGACAATGTGAAATTGTTGCCACCAAACAGGCTCTCCGAGACAGAGTCTGGTTTCCACATCTTGACAAACGAGTTGAAGGAGAATTAAAGGCTTGTCATCTATGCAACTGCCTGTCATCAAAAACCACTGAACACCCATTAGACATATCAGAATTGCCAATGCTTGCATAGGAAAGAATTACTGTGGACTTCTTTTGTCCACTTGACAACCAACATCACTTGATGGTGATCATTGATGAATACTCCTGTTTTCCATTGATCAAAGATTTTTCATCTATCACTGAAGAATGTGTCACTGAGTGATTAGACAGTATCCTCATGACATGGGGTATTCCTGCAATCTTAAAGTCTGACAATGGCTCACCTTTCAACAGTCGAGATTTCAGAGACGTTCTCAGTCATCCTAATGTGAAAAATCAGAAGAGCACTCCTCTTCTGGCCTTGTCAAGCATTTTATGAGTACTCTAAAGAAATCTGTCCAGCATGCTGTACTAGAAAAGCTCAACCTTAAAGCTGTCTTAAATTCCAATCTTTTAGCTGACCGATTTACCCCACACTCCAAAATATTGGATTGTAAGAGGAAAAGCAAGGCCTATGTAGACAAGGGTCAACTGCAAAATATGTTGCGTTCATTTACTAGAGGATATTGAGTGCTTGTTCATCAGCATAGAAAATGAAAGTCTGAAGCTCCTTTCAATATTGAACCATTGCATGCTATAACCTGCAAAGGACAAATGGTGACTGCCCAACATCCTGGGAAGTCCATTGCACGAGACTCCATGCATTTCAAACATGTGGCTCCTTCCATCATCCCCATTGGTTTTGCTTTGTTCGCCCTAAGTTGGCAGGGTATGCCAGACGTGGGTCCCTTGCTCACTTTGCCACTGGATTCAAGCTAGCCTGGCTGATGGCGGCTGATTAGCCAGAAACCGGTCCCAGGATGCTGGTTTCCGGTCCCGGGAAGACATGGCTTGGCAGTTTGGGCTCAACTGTTCCCATGAGTCACAGGGTCAGACTGATTTGCATATGGCCATGTCTGAACTGGGGTGGCGGAGTGAGCTAAAGAATGATGATGTATTAATCCCAGATCAGTTGACTGGGGGTGAGTGCTTGCAATGTTCAACACTTTGTCCATCATCCCCTTTGGTTTTGCTTCCTTGCTTGTCAGGCACTGATTTCATTGTAGAGACTGGGTCTGTAAGGATAAGTAAAGAACCCCTGACTGCTGCTGTTTCTACATCACCAACATCAGTCATGGACATTTCTACTGCCTGTCCCCAGTTTCAGAAGACATGGTTGGGATGTGTGATCCAAGCACCAAGAAGACTCATTGAAGAGCTATAATTTTATACATTTGTAAACATTTTTTATTTTTTATTTAACAAAGGGAGAGATGTAGTATTTTATGAGTTTGTAATGGGGGAACCGTTGTGGCTCCTGATGTACTCGTACAATTATGGCGTAAGCATTAGAGCGTAGTGATTTAAATACAGGTTTAGAATGTTGTGTTCGTGCTTATGCACAGAAGAATAAAGACATGTTATACTAAGCTCCATGTATGACGTAGTCATTGGCAAGTACCCGGGCTGGGGAGGATGCTACAACTCCTATTCAGCAGTTAGCAGAAATTGCCATGTTGATTTGAATTTGGAGTTTATTGAGCCAGTACACAATGGAGGCTCCAGTTTACAGCATTCAGCAGAGTCCACCTGCCTGAAAGGGTGTAGGAAGGAGTTGAATTGTCTTCAGCACTGTATACTGCTTGTCAAAATTCCAAAACTGCACCCCTTGTGGACTACCTACATCATCCGTGAGCGACCTTCTCAGGCAAAAATGGTGCCCCAATTGGTACTGTCTTTAGGGCTGGCGTGTCTCTACACCTTGGAAGTTTCCCCATTACCTTCATCACCCTGGATAATGCTGGGTTTGCCACTGATCTTGGCTCTGTCTCTGTGAAGAGCAGTGTGCATAAGCAGGATGCTGCTTGCAAGAGCCCTAATGGAGCTAGCAGCATTGGCACCTCTCAATGTCTCTAGTGAAGCAAGGTAGGACACAATGGGGGGCACTAGAGGGCGCCAAGCAAAATGGCCGCACTTACGTGAGACTCCTGCAGCTCGGGAAACAATCCATCTGCCATCCTCCTCAATCCTTGTCCTACACGCTCGAAAAACCGATGATGGAGTCGCGTATGCCACCTGCTACCTCCTGCTGGGAGAATATCGCCGCAAAACACACCGTAGACTGAAAGGACTGCCTCCTTCTCCCCCTAGCCTGGCTGAACTCAAAATGGTGGCCGCGGGGAGTGCAGCCCCTTGAATTCTCCGACATGGCGTTGTCTGCCAGCTTCCCCTGACCCACTTACCCGCCTGTGACAACTGCCGACCCCGGAACCTCTGCAGCTTGTGAAGCAAGGCCGCTCTGCCTGCTGCCTGGATGCCTGGGGAGCCTGCAGCTGTCTTTGCAGCTGACTGTGCGGGCAGCTTCCCCTTGATCACCAAGCGGCACTCGCTGTCTGCGGGAGTGTTTGCGGTCCGCACTCTGCCTCGGCGCCTGCATGCCCTGAGGATTCTGCACAGGGGGTGATTGGCGGAGGCCGCGCAGGCTGTGCTGGCGCTGACCTGCGGGATGGGGGTCTGCTGCTGCTGCGGGTCTGGCAGAGGCCTGGGGACACCTGGTCCAGCGCGACACCTGCTGGCCCTGCTGAGAGACTGGAGGCCGGCGCTGCCTCTCGGCTACATTCGGATGCTGACTGGCTCGACCGCGCTGGCTGATCTGACACACTGCACCCACCAGAGCTGGTGAGTTTGTGCTCAGCACCCGCCACCCTCCATTGCCGCCCCATGCCAGCAGCGACATTCAGCATCGCACACCTGCTGTGCGCTACACATCGGACGTCCTTCGTTTGGCTGCACCTCCGTACTCGCGGAGCACCGCCTCACGGCTGGGGGCCACTTCTTGTCCTGCTTACTGCATCCCCTTGATGGTCCTCACTCCCCGACAGAGGACCTATACCACATTGGGACCTCTGGACACTGCACAGCCTCACGCTGCCCCTCCCGCCTGCCGTTGGGATCGCTCTCCTGCTGTGACCTATCCGGCCTGAAGACTTCCGCGCCTGTCCGGCCTACCGGCACCACTCGCCATCCCATTTCCTCAATAAAAGACCCTTAGGGGCCCATCTGGTCTCGGACCAACCCAACCCCATTCTATCATCTGTCTTCCTGTACTCATCAACAGGTTGAGGTGATAAGGACAACAGGCCAATACAGCCACTGTTCTTCACCACCCCCCTCCTGCCTCCACCAGCGAGACCCTACGACACCTTCACCCGTGCTTAATACCGCCTCAGGCCATTGCGGCGACTCATCAGTGCCTGCACACCACCTGACATTTACGCCCCCTGGGCTAAAACGCACTACCACATCTCCCACTCCCTTCCCCAGGAGTACCAGCCTTTAACCCAGGGGACATTTCACCGCCTGCTCCCTCCTAACTGGCAGCCTCCACCATGGGCAAAACGGATGGCAAACAACCTAAACTTACCTTTGAAGCCCGTAAGTCAGTACGAATGCAGGCGGAGGCAGAAGGAGACCAACCCGGAGCCACCGCTACTGACTCATCCACTTATATCGAGTAACTGAAAGAACTCTTCCGGTCATGCAATCCAGCCTGACGTCCATAGAGTCCAAAATGGACGTGATGAATGCGCGCATGGACACTCTCACACACAAGAGCGAACGCCACGAAGAACGGCTCAATGAAACGGAGCGCCGCATATCTGAACCTGGAGGACACCTCTACCACGACTGTTGATAAAGCACCCGACATGGAAAAAGTCCTGAGGGTCATCCCTGCGAAGAACAAAGTTTTAGAATCCCGCTCAAGGCGAAACAACCTGCGAATAGTAGGAGTACCAGAATCTACCGCCACGGGAAAAATGGAGGACTATGTGGAACGTATGTTCATCGCGGCCTTTGGTAGAGAGGCCTTCCCACCAGTTTTCATCGTTGAGCGTGCGCACAGGTCCCTTGCCCCCCGCCCTGTCCCCGGTGCCCCCGCTCACCCTATCATCGCGAGAGTCCTAAATTACAGGGATCGTGATGCTGCACTACGGCTCGCACGGGAACACGTCAAGGTGCACTTCGCCGGCGTGGAGGTGTCATTATACCCAGACTTCACCATGGCCGTTCAGGAGGCGCGCAGAAAATAGCTCCCGATGAATAAGAAACTTCAGCAACTGAATATTGCCTATTCCATGCTCTTTCCAGCGTGCCTCAAGGTCACGTATCAGGGGAAGCAACATATCTTCACGAATCCCCAACACTTTCAGGACTTTATAAAAACTGTGCCCAAGCCGAACGCAGGCCGTGCCTCCCCCTCTGTTCGCTCTTCCGATACTGGGGGCACCTCAGATGTCGAGTAACGCGCTAGCCCTCCTGTGAGCACTATACTACGCATTAAATTTGCATCTCCAACTGCCTTCCAGCCGCCTAGCCCATCGCTCGTTATGATGCACTCTCAATGAAAATTCCCATACCAAATACCTACTGTGCCCTGCTTGCGGGTGCGATGGCCGCTACTCCACCTAAGAATGACATAGCTTGAACTCAGGACAGGTTGAGACTTTTCATTGTCCTCTTCCCGAGCACCCTCGCTGTTGCGAGGCGTTTCTGGTTCACCCTCTGGTAGCTACCCACTCAGGGAATCCCTATTTTACTCTGGTTCCACAAGTTAAGGGCCTTGCATCCACCCTCCCCTGTTTGGAGCATGGAATGTATGGCATTGGGGAAAAGTGGGTGGGCATCTTATCTCAGCAGGATTGGGCAGCTGATGGGGGTGGGGGACCGGGTAAATTTGTTTACTTCCACTTATCGACACTCTGCTGTGTGACATTATGACAGACGCACATGACCGACCCATACGTTACCTGACGCTCATCAGACCGCTCATAATCTGTTCCTGTGGAGACCTGCCCTAGCCCCCCTCAATACAACTTCCTGACCTGGAATGTGAGAGGCCTGTGGGACCCTCGCAAACGTTGTCACATGCTTTCGTACCTGGACCGCCACAATATACACTGCGCTCTGCTCCAGGAGACACATCTAAGCCCCACAACCCCATCCTCATTCGCTGCCCGGTGGGCATCCTGTCGATGCTTTTCCTCCTACTCTACCTACACACGGGGCATGGTTGTTCTGATCAAACGCATGCTTCCTTTCACCCGTATGGGAATTCTCACTGACCCACAAGGCAGATACAGCATACTATGGGGCAGACTAGTAGTTCAGTCCATCACGCTTGTCTCTTGCTATGGCCCGAACACTGATGACCCCAAATTCTTCCGGGTCCTCTGGGGAAAGATACTAGATTTAGGATCGACGCATGTGGCATGGGGGAGACTTCAACGTCACCTTAGATTCATCGCTAGACCAGTCTCACCCGCAACCCCATCATTATTCTAATGCTCACAATACTCTCAACCACATTGTAACAGACCATGCCCTTGTGGATGCATGGCATAGCATGCACCCACTAAATAAAGAAGGCACCTGTTTTTCCACTGTCCACTCCTCCTGGTTCCGGATAGACAAATGGCTAATTTCCAGAGGCCTCACCCTGTGGCTGCTCAGCACCTCCCACTTGCCGCACATAGACTCCCCATATCTATCTTGGCACCTCCCCGTGCAAGCTCTGCTAGACCCTGTATTTAAAGCCGAGCTCGAACAAGAAATCAAAGATTTCTTCCCCCGCAATGAGAACTCGGTCACACAATACTCCACGATCTGGGAAGCCTTCGAAGTCACCGTGCGCGGTATTTGCATCGCCAAAAGTGGGGGGATTTTAAGGGACATTCACTCCACACTCCGTAAATTGGAGGGTGAACTCAAACATACCAAGAGCCAGATACAAGCCACGCCTACCCCTGAGCTGCAAATTCATCTACGTGAACTCCTCACGGACTACCAGGAGATAGCTGAATGGGAATATAAATTTAGAGGGAAATATTTTCAAGCTCGCCGTTATGGAGAGGGGGAGCGACCGGGCAAAGCTCTTGCGGCTCTGGTCCGTCCCCCAAGACTTTCCAACACTATACTAAAAATTTCTGATGAAGACGGGCATATTCACAGGGACACACCTGACATAGTTGCTATATTCCAAAGATTTTACAAAACGCTGAATACCTCACACAGAACACACCCTGTAGACTTCACCCCTTTCTTTGATGACACCGCCATCGCCTGGCTAGGGGACAACCAGAGGGAGTTTCTCCTCACGCATCACGATGACGACGAGATTATCACCGCCATAATGCAGTTACAGTCCGGCAAGGCCCCTGGCCTGGACGGCCTCCCCGCCGAATTTTACAAAACCTTTCGCCACATACTCATCCCTGTTCTGCGCCACGTCTACGAAGAAGCCAGAGAGACGGGTATACTCCCCCAATCAATGAGAGTGGCACTAATAATTTCCTTACCTAAACCAGACAAACCCCCTGCACAGTGTGACTCCAACAGGCCCCTCTCCCTCATTAACGTAGACGCTAAAATATTAGCAAAACTAATTGCGAATTGCATCAGCCCCCTTCAGGGTTTATACCTAGTAGAGCCACCTCTCATAACCTCCGGATCCTTTTCGTCGTCCTTCAAAATATTGATCCCGACATGAACGCGGTGGCTGTCTTTCTCGATGCCACCAGGGCGTTTGACTCCCTCTAATGGGATTTTTGGGCATTTGTCCTTCAGCACATGGGCTTCCCCGTCCCCTTCCTGGTGTGGATTAACCTCCTTTCCACAGGCCTGCAGGCCAGTGTACTAATTAACGGGACCAGGTCCTCCCCCTTCCCCATAGCCAGAGGCACCAGACAGGGATGCCCACTGTCACCTATCCTTTTCACCCTCGCCATTGAACCCCTGGCTGCTAAGGTCCACCAACATTACCGTGAACATGCCCTCATTTACCTCGAGCGACAGCTCCTAATCTCCCTGTACGCCGATGACCTCACCTTCTATCTGCGTAACCCGGAAGACAGCCTTAACCCCATTCTACGGCTGCTTATCTTCTTTGAACACCTTTTAGGTGTCCACTTCAACTGGGGGATGTCCCAAATCTTCCCACTAACTGACACAACCCCACAATTTACCTCAGACTACCCCCTTGCATGGTGTGAAGACACAATCAAGTACCTGGTTATAATAGTCACATGCGACCGAAACTCCTTGATGGTGGCGGATTATGGGCTCACCTTAGACCTCCTCACCGATAAAATCACAAGATGGATTGCTATGCCCCTTTCCATGGCCGGGAGAGCCTCACTCATAAAGATGGTAACTCTGCCCACACTGTTTTACCTATTCACCAACATCCCCTACGCACCCAGTAGACACTTCTTTCAAGCCATCAAAACCCAACTCATTCGTCTCACCAGGGGAGGGAAACAAGCTAGACTATGCTGGGACACTCTCACAAGGCCCTTCAGCGAGGGAGGTTTTGAGATCTCGGATCTGGAGCTGTATTTCAGTTGTGCCCAGGCACATTTTTCCGTATATTGTTGGACCCCCCCCTACATGCTCCACTTGGCAATTGAGGACAGATACATGTCCCCAACCCCTTCCTCCGCATATCTAAGTACGCCTGCTATACCACGTCGACTCGCTTCCTCTACTGTAGATTGCACCACTAGTGCTTGGAATGACTTGGCCCGCCGCTTCCACATCACTACGCTTTACTCCCCCTTGCTGCCTCTTCGAGGCCGGCTGTAGCTTCTAGTCACAAGTGAGGGTGGGTTCTGTCAATTCCTCCGCAGTCTTGCGATTCAGACATGGTGTCAATTATACACGACAGGCATCTTTCGCACTAGTGAGGAATTCTTTGGCACCACCATGCCCACTCCCCTAAAATGCTTTTACTATATTCGGCTGAAACAGGATGTTAGGACCCTCACCCAGTGCTTCCCACCGGAACCTCCTACACTTACTCCACTGCATAATCTCCTTCAGACGGACACCCTGCGCATGCCATTTCAATGCTCTACCGCACCACCCAAAAAGACTGCATATATGACCCCCTTCCAGCTAGAACATGTTGGGAGGAAGACCTAGACCCCCCCTATCACTGACAACCAGTGGTCATTCTGCTGCCAGCAAACCGGAAAAATGTCTGCTAATAGTAGGCTATGCATCATTCACTATCGTTACCTACACCGCCTCTACTATACATGCATGATGCGCCCTCACATCTGTGAAACCGACCGCTGCGACCACTGTGGGAGGGTAGGGGCTTACTTCAGACACCTGGCTTGGGACTGTCCTCCCATCCGAAGTTATTGGACGGAGGTATTGGGTGCACTTGACCGCATGACTGGACTGCAAGTCCCTGCGGACCCGCTAATTACACTACTAGACTACACCTCAGCACTGACCGCCTCGTTGCGGAAATACTTCTCTCTGGCACTTTTGCTTGCCAAGCAAAGGGTAGCTTGCAGATGGGGACGTGGGAGGGTGCCCAAATTTAAAACATGGCTGTACGACCTAGTATATTGTCAAGAACAACTAACTACATATGCTGAACTTCTCCCACCATCCTCCCGCCCTCGAGATATCTGGGCCCCCCATCAGACATATCTCCTAGAGCAGGCCAATATTGCCGACACAGACGCAGAACCTTCCATGGCCGACTGACGCGGCCCAGAGGCGATGGATATGTCACACCATTACACATCCCAATATGGTCCTTCAGATCGTACTTAAAGTGGTCAAACTTGTAAGAATCGGGTCAAACACGATACACCGCTCAGAATGTGTCTTGTACTGTAGTGCTGGTCAATTTTCAATGTTAATGTATTAAGTGGAACTAGTTAATTGTGACTATTGTAATCTGTGCTGAAAAACCAATAAAGGAATTTTCAACAAAAAAAGGTAGGACACAACAGGACTATTGACAGTGGTGAGTCAAATATGTAGTCTTGTATCAGTCCGTGTATCTGCAGCATGACCCGACACAATGCATGGCCTGTAGTGTCTGCCGTTTCAGACAACGGGTGTAGCTCAGTTTCACCTTACTTTTATAAGGTGTGACCAATATCGCAAGAGTATTACCTTAAAGTATAACGTGTTTAAAGTATTTCTACCCTCCAATGAGGGATCCTCTGGCTGTATAGCTAAGAATAAGCTCAGCTTAGTGGAGTTTTTCTAGAATGCAGTCACCTTCAACATGTGCAGACTCCACCCACATCTTTAAAGTTCATGATCAGTCAGAGAACCTACCAAGGGTGGCCACCTTCAACAATTCTCTGTGGCTTGCGCATAGAACTATTCTCTTACTTTCAACTATTCTCTGAGGCTTGCACGTGGAACTATTTTCTCTGGTGTACGATATTCACATACATTTGGTTGCATTATCCAGGTGCATGATTAAAAACTAGCTTTTGCTGATGACTTAGGTCTATTCTACTGATACCATATTCATTTGTGTCAGTCACAGACTATAAACTTTAACCCAAATAAGAGCAGTTGTTTACTAAAGGCATTTGAAGGTTTAAAAGAAAACACAACACTCGGGCGAGCACATTGAAGTCTAACATGCATTTAATGCAAAATAGCCAGTATGCATTAAAAAATAATGCATGACAATTGCTGTTGCATTAGAGCAGAGTTTTCCCCTTGTTCAGTTTCAATGCAACTAAATAGAAATGGGAACATGTGACAGAATATATAGAAACTGATAGCTAACTACTAATGAACTAATGAGCAGATGCCAAGAACCTCTTGTGGGTAGGACTAAGAGAAGTCAATGAGAGAGAGAGCTTTTAAAGCTAACTGGAGCTGTCACAACTAGTTTCTCGAATCCTTGTTTTGTTGTACCAGCTTCAGAATGAGGCTTCACTTTGGTAACATGATTAAGCAGAAATGTGCCATGTATGAAATGGAGTATCAGAACTAAAGTTCTTTTGACATGTACTAGAATACAAGATGTTTGAGGTGAGCAAAGTCAGAGAGTCGGTGGTGTTGTAGGATGATCCATATAAAGGAGTTGCTCTCTGCCTAAAACTTTGGAACTACCTAGAGTTCCCTGCTTCCATCTTTTTTGCATAATCTATGTGGCACTCTATGCCTCAAAGGATATTGTCTTGACTAATGCTGGATGCTCCCTTGTGTCTGAACAAAGCTATAACTCTCAGACGAACTCTAATCAGTGTCAACCACATGTCCAGGATTGTTTTTATTCTTTCCAGGCTGCCTGGGATTGGTATTTCACCAATCGAAAGCTGTAATACTGTGCCTAAAATGGTAAAAGGCTTTTGACATTTTTCAGCTCGGCGTGGATGGCACTAGCTAATCCTGTGCTTAAAGATTGCTGTAAAAATGGCGAAAGGCTTTGTGCCTTTCTAGCTCGACGTGGATAGCACTGTGCTAATACTATGCTTGAAAACTCTGCTAGAAAAACAGACATTTGAGGTGAGCAGATTGAAATTGTTGTTGATGTTGGAGGGTGCTCCATATAAAGGGGCTGCTATTTACCTAAAACTTGCGAACTACCCAGAGTTCCCTGCTTCATTTTCTGCATAGTTTGTGTCAATCTAAGCCTGAAAAGGTATTGTCTTTTCTTTTAAATTGTGCATAGTGTGTAACAGTACTAAGGCTTGAGTGATTTGAATGCTGGTACAAAAACTAAATCACAACTGATAAAATGTGACAGTGCAGAGTGTAACTCTTCCCAACTCGATTTTTGGACACAATCAAAGTTGAGGATAATAAACTATATACTACCCTATACACTAAACTGACCGCTAAAAACACGGTATTGATGTAGGGTAGTCATCATCCACAAGCTCTGAAAGAAAATCTCCCCTTTGGGCATTTTTTATGACTGCACCATAATTGCTCTAGAAGAGAAGATTACTGTGATTACTTTCTTGAAGCAAAAAAACTTTCAGGTAAACTAAGAGCAAAGGGCTACCCATACAGATTATTAAGGAGATCACTAAAAGTTGCATGGTATAACAGTAATGAGTCACTCTTAAAAATAAACCAAACAACAAAGCATTGTAGACTAGTGTGCGTTTCTACCTTTGGGACCCTATCAAACAAAATCAAGAAAACAGTTCTAAAGAATTGGAACCTGTTAAATGAAGACTCAATTTTTCATGACAAACCTATGTTTGCGTTTAAAAGGAGCTCCAATCTGAAGGACTGATTAGTCAAAGCACATACTCAACCCATGAAAAGTACTCTACTCCAAAGCCTAAATTTATTTCCAATTGTTGTAAATTTCTGTTGTGGGATTTGCACACGTGACACATGTAGAGTAGTTAAAAACATTTTCAATAAATTGATTAAATTTCCTCAATAACCTTTCAAACTGTAATACTTCTAATGCCATCTGTTGTATTAAGTGTCCCTGTGATCTTCCATATTAAGTAAGTAAGTAATTTTTATTGTATAAGTTAATAAAAACCTTTACAAAAGGCAGTTGTTCAAGGCGAAAATTCATATAAAAGAAGTGCACTGCAATTTCATCATTTATGCAAACAATAAAAGAGAGGGATATAGGACAGTTTTGCCTTGCCCAGCGTTTCCTTTTCAGCAGGCATGTGCCTTCCTCCGACAGAGTGTCTATTTCATCTAATCAGCATTGGTCGGTCCTTACTCCCAAACATGTGATATAAAAACATGAGTTTAAAAGGAGCTTATGTAATACATTTATAAAAAAAAATAGCAAGATTGATAGTTTCATTTATCAGATTTGAGTCAATTATTATAATAGTAATACTAGTAGTCTGTGGCCTTTCAGATGTCCAATAGTTTCCAATGTGGTGAAAGGAAAGATTTTTGTGTCAGGCGTTTCTCCAGTAAAAGAAACCAATACCAGAGAATGGGGAGTCCTCAATTAGAGCTGTTTATGTTGCGCCATATATAGGGAAAACCACAGAACCAATACGAAAATCAATATTACAGCACCAATCATGCATTAGGTGAAAAATTGAACCTGCTCCTCTTGTTGAACATTTCACCAAATTCAATCATTCAGCCAGAGATATTTCATGGTGGGTCACTGATGTGTTTAAACCAAATGTCAGAACTACCAATACTGAAACCCTGTTAACCATTCATGAAAACAGTTGAATTTGGGAAATGAACAGTGTTATATGGGGTTTGAACATTGCTGTAGAATGGCAAACTTTGGCCGCTCTTCCGAAATAGTATAATTTTGTATCTCCATATTACAGTGTTGATCCTGTACTGACATACCTTGTCTATCTTTCTCTTTATAATCAGGACAGTTCCTCACTTCTTATATTCTACAGCTGGTCATCCCATAAAATAGGACCATCACTGGTTCTATAGTAATATCCCTTTTTTTTTGTTCATTTTCAGTTGAATGTACAGCAGATTTGTTTTTCCAATGGTACTGAATGTAGCTTTAGTCAAACATCATTGTTAATTATTTGTATGTATATATATTTAATATAAGTTGAACCGTACAGGTGCAGAATGTAGGTCTTGTCGAATGTCATTGTTAAATATTTTTACGTGTTAATTGCACAATAATTCATTATGTCATAAGAGATTATGAATATGTTTGATCCTTTTGTATTTCAAACCATTTTAAGATGGCTGCCATTGAGTCATCTGAACCAAGTGTATGTATATGTAGGTACCCCTTTGAATCATGCGCCCACACACAAAAT
The DNA here is from genome assembly GCF_964204655.1 of Triturus cristatus. NCBI lineage: Eukaryota > Metazoa > Chordata > Amphibia > Caudata > Salamandridae > Triturus > Triturus cristatus. The sequence continues at coordinate 788,857,624 of NC_140592.1, read as the reverse complement.
GGCTACTTCAGTTACTGCTCTAGTTTATTCTAAGATAAGTCCGACCTTGAGTAAGCATAAATTCGGAAGCACCTTCTGTGCTCCATTTAACACAAACCACACACAAGAGATGCCTCGCTTACTGATTTATTCTACCAGGGTAAGTGTTTTTCTCCCCTCCAACTTGTTCTTCCTTTCCGCATCTGTTCTGATTGTTGTAACTCAAAGGACTGACATATAGTGGGTAGTTTCTGATTCTATCTTTTTTGAACAGTTTTCTTTGCTTGCCCTGCATGTGCCCGACCATATGGAATATGGCTAGCTCCCACCTGCAGGCATTTATACCAGCATAGCCATTTGGCCGCCCTTCGTATCCTGAGATCAGACTGCAGCTTACAACTTGCCATACCAGTTGACAAGTTTCTGCGGGCTATGTGGATACTTCACAGAAAGACACCCCTCCCCCCAATTTAATGTGGCTTATTGTATTCTATCCTTGTTTTTTATATCATGCTGTAACAATGTTTAATACTTTTTAGCATTTTATTCCATACATGCAAGTCAACATTTAAATTTACTATTTGCAACATTTTGGCATCTGCTTTCAAGTACTATGATTGCCACAAGTCAGATTGTATTGTATTGCACTATTATATTTATTTTTTATTTAAAATGTACTGTTTTATTTGCACTTCTATGGCCCTGGAAGCTGAAAAAACGTCATTTGAAATGAAATGAAAAACTGTTTTCAGCTCAAATTGAAGGTTCACTGATATACCATGTAACATATTGGAAGTAATAGGTGAATGTTCTGGATGATAACATTACTTGAGTGGCTGTTTAATCATTTTTAAATATTTAATGCACATGTATTTGGTTCACAGACTCTCCTAGGTCTTTTCATTTGTGATCAAGACTATTGTTATTTTTTCCATTAAGTAAGTCTCTTTGGTGTTTTTGCTTTGAAACTGTCTATACAATTTATACATTTATATTTATAAAGGTGCGCTTGACAACACTCACTTTCTTTCCTTTGTAGCACGTAGAGATTTTGCACATTGAGGTCACAGGTAATTTCTAAATCAATATTCTGGTGCGTACTAAAATATTTATTTTGCTTATATATTTTCTTAATACCTTTTAGTTCATACGGGGTCTTCATTATATTTCCTAAAAATCTGGCTGCCCTGAGGATGGTCTCGAGGACTTTGCACATTAGAGACCGAAACGTCGACGCCAAGTCCTTCTCCCTCCAAGTATAACTATTGGATCTTCATCATCGTATTGATTCATCTTTTGTGGTGCATTGATATCATTCAGAGGGGGCTTTGTAGACATACATTTCTGATTTGTTTATTATTTAAACAGGATTTTCAAGATCAATGTCATTATAGAACTTTATGATTTGTACTGTTTCAAAATATATCTATCAAATATAATGAAGTTTTCTGTAATTTTTCACTGGTCATTTTTGAGAAAACTATTGTGTTACGAACTACTTATTTAATTGAGTTATGTTTCATTCTATGTTGTCACATTTTGGAACAAGCAATTATAGCAGAATTCTCTGAATATTTCCTTTATGCAAGTAGTTACCTTGTGAGCTTGTTTCCTTTCCATTTAGTTCATACTCATGCTTGCAAGAGTCTATTGGGTTGCCCTTTTTCTAAATGTACATGCATGTTAAGGCACCCATATTTATTAGCGTTTACATGATCAACACAAAAGCATTAGGGCACATATGCAGGTAAATTCAGTTTCTCAGGGGGATGCTGACTGCATGGCTACTAACCAGGCTCAGTATTTAGGTTTCCCAAAAACACAAGACTACTCCTATTTATAACTTTATGCAAAAAAACAAGCTACGGCTGACCATAAGTTAAGCACTTCAAATCCCAAATTTTTTTAGTTAAAAGTTCAGTTCCTGTGCACAAATCTTCCTGGAGCACGCCGTAGATCGACTCCACTGTAGACCAGTTATATGAAAGAAAAGCAAAAGAGGAAGGTGCACCAGTAAGAAGTCCAGGTCCAAACAATATCTTTGAAATATTCTTTTAATTTTCTTGTAAAAAGACTCGCAGCCAACGCGTTTCGTTCCACACTGGAACTTCTTCAAGGCTGAAAACATGCAACATAACCACATTTAAATACCAAAAACACCACAGAACATCACATGACACAACGATACATTCTATCCGATAGTCGATTTTTTCAAAGCTACCAGAGGCAAGTAATACATCAATTGAAAAGATTATATAAGTAGATGAGAACGACATCAAAAACTTCACAAAAAGGACAAATTTGGCAAAGAAAAAACATCACAACATTTATATCATAAATGAATAAAGCACAAAACAACATTTATATCACATATATCTTGTACAATAAAAATACTGCATACACGCATATAATAAAGAAATATAAATACGAAACATTTAGACATCGTCAGCACCGATTTTAAGGTACCTATCCCTAGTATGTGGCTGGGAGGAGTTGATTTATATATGTAAGGCAAGAAATCATTCCCCAGAAATAACCACAAACTTCTATAAGAGAGGCGAAAGAGAAGGAGAGAGGGGGAAAAGAAAGAAGAGAAAAAAGAGAAAAACGAGAAAGAGGGGGGGAGGGGGGAGGGAAGGGGGGAGTGGGGTAATATGGGGGGAGGGGTTAAAACCCAGTAGAAGTGGTCAACCAATAAGCAATATGAAATATTGCAAGAAAACTCACCAAAAGCAGGCTTCCGTTAGACAAACAACGTAGTTAAGGATGCAACGTAATGGTGTCCCGCACGTGTGAAGAGTATATATTCACAAACAGTAATCAGATGGTAAGTATATCTGTATTAAAAAAGTTTATATATAAATGAAAAGTTTTAGAAAAAAGAGACAGCCCAATATCACAATTAAAGCGTTCAAAAAAGGAAGAAGAGTAAGATGTGCTAACAGTATCTCAAAGTAATAAGCGTGGGCTTACCAATAGTAAGGATATAATATGGCTTCGTCTTATATTAGAGTTCAGAACAGGAAGAGTCACCATGACAGCATATGTAGCTTTAGAATGCAGGTGACCAAAGTAACGGCTCCGTAATACGAGCACACAAGTATCAAGGATTCCAATATTCTAAAAGAAAAAGTATAACGAATAATTAAAATGCTAATTGCACCCCAAGGCTAAAATCAGGTTCTCTAGTATATTTATGGTACAAGTAACCAATGATAGATGTACAATATAGTACCGGAAGAGAATGAAACACGGGCCAGTTGGGGGTGTAGCAAGATCAAACCCTTCACATCAATATCAAAAATAGGCTATCAAGTTGGCCATGGCCCCAAAATAGTATGGAAGAGCAAAGTGTGGCCATAATATATATATATATATATACAGCAAATAACTTCCAACTAACCAGTACCACGATCTAACAATAAATGCCAACTCTAAAAGAGGCCGCCTTCTTAAATAGTACAGGACGGTGCCACATTCTAAAAATATATCTATTAAGTGCTTGAAAGCAAGCAGTCCACTAATAGTAGAAAGTCTGTCAGGGGTGGGTATCTAAGTAATTGCTGCGTGCTACACGCATCACCCAAAACGGCAATGGCCGCATATTCATATATAAGGGGTGTGGGATATTGTATCTGGAAAGAACGTGACCAAAAATTCAAGACTGCGTACTGTACGTATATCCCAAAACGGCAAAAGCCACGTTACCGTGGTGAAGAAGAAAGAGAGTATTTAAAAGTAAACAGTCGGCTAAAATAAGAGAGTCTGTAAGGAGTGGATCTCTTAGTGATAACTGTGTACTGTACACACCACCCAAAGTCACAGTAGACGCATATCCGTCCACTGTCAGTCCACTGATATCAGGGAATCTGCCTGGAGTGAGATTCTGGGTAATAGCTGTGTAATGCACAAAACATCCAAAGCGGCAGTACACGCGTTTCCGTGTATGAGCCATCGTAAATGTAAAAAACGTTACGGAATAGCTAAAGGCATATCCACATAAGTACTATGTGCTCCAGATATATCCCAAACCACCAAAAACACGAGCGGCTCTTACCTTGAAATCCAATGTCCCCAACCCGTCCTCAGAACGTATAACAGCAAAGTGCAGAAAGCGAGGAAAACCGCACCGGGCCATGTTTAAAAGTACAACATCTAACGCTCATATGGAGAGTCGATCACCTGACGTCGTGGGTCACCTGACGTCGCGGGTCACGTGATACTATCGAAAGGCGGTAGAATGGAGCCGCCATGATGGACTGGTAGGATAACCCATCCAAAAGATGGTGAAGATGGGAAAAAGCAAGTATGAGGACACCAGGTTGAAATCGAAGTGGAATAGACAAAAAACATAGGTCAAGAAATTGTTTAAATTCGTTCTCCAATTTTCAAAACCCCTGCCCATAGAAATTCAAAAACGACATGATGAAAAAGACGACATGATGAAGGAGATGTAATAACATTTCCAGTGATGTGCAGATGCCGAGCAAAACATGTAAATCTACATATGTTACGGTAATAGATGTAGATGAATCTGTAAATGAAAGACATGCCAGTCCATCATGATGGTAGGATGGCGTGGAAATAATAAGATACTGATGAAATGAGCACTGTATGGTGCATAATATCTTAATACACCCAAAGATCACATTAATCCTGTAAAGGAAATACCAATAATACAAAAATAAAAAATAAAAAATAGGTAAGGAAGAAATAACAAGTGAATAATGAAAAGTAAAAAATGAATAAAAGGTAAAAAATAATAATAATAAAAGATAAAAGGACCCCACATGAGCCCAGCTAGGGCGAGTTTTGTTATATACAACAATAGTTGTCCCCCAAACGATTGTAAGTCCATGGGTAGAATAGTTGTTTTTCATATTCCATTTAGCGGAGTGGAGTATCGGAAAAGGTGTGTATTTTAAATTAAAGGAAATAGTGCATCTCTGAATCGGAGTTGTGTCCCAGTACAGTGGCACGCAGACGACAAATCCATTTGGATTCTAACTGTCTTAGGGCCAGTCCCCGATCAGAACCCCTCTTACCCAGAGGTACGTGGTCAATGCCGTAGAACCAAAAGTTGTTGGCCCCAGTGTGTTTGACATTATAGTGCTCGGTGATGGGATATCTTGTGTCCCTATTTAGGAGGGCCCTCCTGTTTTCCTGTATGCGGGTTTTTAAACATCTTATGGTACTGCCTACGTATATGGTATTACAATCACATCCCAGAATGTAAACCACGTGAGTAGTGTTGCAGTTAATAAAGTGGCTGATAGTGTAGACCCGTGAGCTGTTATGGGAAAAAGACTTGGTTTTATTCTTTCCACTTCCACAAATGTTGCAAGACCCACACGTAAAAAAACCCTTGGGTTTTTTAGGTATCCAATTAGCATTGTTTGGAGGGGACACAACATAACTGGGGCATAGCTGATTTCTCAAAGAGGTCCCTCTTTTATATGTAATGCCAGGCGTTTTAGAAATGCAGTCTTTTAATCCTGCAACAGAGGAAAGGAGATGCCAGTTTTTTCGTAGGGCGTTAAAAATGCCATTGCTATGTGTGGTGTATTTAGTAACAAATCTCAATCTGTTATCAGTTTTCATTTTCCTTTGTGCATTAGACCCGTCAAGTAATGTGGAGTCCCTATTTGTGCCAAGGATTCTATACTCAGCTTTATCTAATACTTTGGTATTGTAGCCTCTGTTTTCAAATCTTTTCCTTGTTGTCTTGATATTATGCAGGAAGTCCTCCTCAGTACTGCAGTTCCTCCTTATGCGTGTCATTTCGCCATAGGGGATGTTATTGATAACCAAATTGGCATGGGCACTAGATGCATGTAACAGTGCATTACACGCCGTTTCTTTTCTGAACAATCTGCTTTGTATCACCCCATCCTTGATGTAAAAATTTATGTCTAGAAAGTTGATATTGTCCTTGTGATAGGACATAGTAAATCTGACATTGAACACATTATCATTGAGATAATCGGAGTATTGGTGCAACATATTAACAGACCCCGACCAAAGGCAGATGACATCATCGATGTACCTCCCCCAGAACACAATAAATTCAGTCCAGGGGGAGGCCACCCGGGCCCAGGCATGCTCCTTCTCGTACCACCCCATAAAGAGGCAGGCGTACGAGGGAGCAAACCCGGAACCCATCGCAACGCCCTTGGTCTGTTGGTACCAATTAGAGTCATGTAGGAAAAAATTGTTCATCAAGATAATGTCAACCATTTCAACACTCATTTCATTATGTTCGTAAAAATCTGCGCCTTCCCTGTCAAGGAAAGAGCGCATGGCCATGATACCAAAATGTTTATCAATGCAAGTGTATAAACTCGTGACATCTAAGGTGACAAACAAAAGCTCTTCTGACCATTGGAAGTTTTTAAATTTTACCAAGATGTCCTTACTGTCCTTGATATATGACGGAAGGTCCACCACATATTTTTGTAATTTTGTGTCCACGAATTTAGAAAGGTTCTCAGTCGATGAACCTACCCCAGAGATAATGGGTCACCCCGGTGGGAAGGGGCCCCCCTTGTGTATTTTGGGTAAAGCATAAATACAAGGATATGATGGACAATCCACTCTGAGGTATCTATATTCATCCTCTGAAATGAGACAAACATCTTTCCACTCACTGAGCCTGGCATTGATAGTGACAATTAAGTTAGAAATTGGATTGTGTGCAACGGGCTTATAACACGAAGTGTCGCTAAGTTGGCGATTGATTTCACTCAAATAGTCAAGGCGGTTCATAATGACTACGTTGCCGCCCTTGTCTGCTTCGCGTATCACAATCGTGGTGTTCTCCCTAAGCTGTTTTAAGGCCAGTCTTTCAGATTTGGAGATATTCTCCGTTGGTTTGGGCTTATATTTGTTAGGTATTTCCAATGCATATAAGTCCTCTGATACCTTTTTGTAAAAAGCATCAATATTTGGATCGTAGCCAAAAGTAGGCATAAACTTAGATTTAGGGCGGAGGCCACTATCTACATGACCATCCTGTCTAATTTCGAAATCATTCAATAGAGTTGTCATGTCATATTGATCTTCATCGCAAATAGAGAGAAGGCATTGTATGTTTCTAACATCAGCTATGGTATGTGATGCAGGCTCATGAGGAAATACACTTTTACTGGGTACATCTGGTCTGGTCGAAAAGAAGTCGCGTAGTTTTAACAACCTTACAAACTTAAATAAATCGATATGAACATCAACCAGATCCCCACTTTGTGTCGGACAAAAGTTTAGGCCTTTACTAAGAACCGATGTTTCGTCTTCAGTAAGCAATTTATTAGAAAGGTTGACAATTTTTAGATGACAGATATCATCATTATTCACAACATTTACATCATTCTCTAATATTATTTGACATTTCCCTTCTTGGCTCTGACTGAGGTGTCTATTTTTCCAGTTGTGATTTTGGTTTTTACCATTGTTCCTCCTACCTCCGCGTCTGGTTTTTGTTGTTCTTTCGTTTGCTGAATTCTGCTGGAAATGCGTAATTTTGCCATTTCCTTTTGAAATGACGTAGTTCCCTCCCCTAAAGGGACATCATTCATCAGAGAGCATGAGGCAGTGCTCCCCTGTGATGAAACTGACAAGTTGCTAGTGGAACTAGTGTCATCACTTTCGCCCGTTTCCTCCCTATTCCTCTTCTTGTCCTCCAATCCTTGGACATTGTCAAATTTCTTATGGAATGTATAGATTCTTCCATTACGATAGTCCCTATCATCCCTTTTAATCTTTCTGAGCTTTTTGTCTTTTAGGTATATCTGATGACTATCTATCATCTGTTTAAGGATGGCATAGTTTTTCTCTATCAAATCTTTTTCTGCTATCTCACTAATCAATTTCTCAGTTATAGCTATCTCTTCCTGGAGCTTTTCCCCTTTCTCCATCGCATGTTTGACCAGGATTCTCATCATGGTCTGTGACGCTCCCTCTAGATTATCTTCCCACTCCTTGAGCAAAGCATCACTAAGGTCCTCAAAAGTCGAAAAAATTAGGATACGTAAACCCCTTGGAACCTTGCCATTTTCCATGTATTGTTTAAGGGTTATACCGTCCCACCACCGGCTCAATTCTTGTTTCTTTAAACGTTCCAATCTAATGAACAGAGTCTTTAAACCATTTTTTGTGACAATTCTGGAGTAGTTTTATCAATAGAAATTCCTGTACCAAAAAGGTTGTGTGCCATTTCTTCGCGACCATCGTTGAATTTGGACATCTTTGAATTGGAATTATATTACTTAAAGGATGAGTGCATCAACAGTCAATTTAAAACCTTAGTGATGCTTTGCTCAAGGAGTGGGAAGATAATCTAGAGGGAGCGTCACAGACCATGATGAGAATCCTGGTCAAACATGCGATGGAGAAAGGGGAAAAGCTCCAGGAAGAGATAGCTATAACTGAGAAATTGATTAGTGAGATAGCAGAAAAAGATTTGATAGAGAAAAACTATGCCATCCTTAAACAGATCATAGATAGTCATCAGATATACCTAAAAGACAAAAAGCTCAGAAAGATTAAAAGGGACGATAGGGACTATCGTGATGGAAGAATCTATATATTCCATAAGAAATTTGACAATGTCCAAGGATTGGAGGACAAGAAGAGGAATAGGGAGGAAAAGGGCGAAAGTGATGACACTAGTTCCACTAGCAACTTGTCAGTTTCATCACAGGGGAGCACTGCCTCATGCTCTCTGATGAATGATGTCCCTTTCAAAAGGAAATGGCAAAATTACGCATTTCCAGCAGAATTCAGCAAAACAAAGAACAACAAAAACCAGACGCGGAGGGAGGAGGAACAAGGGTAAATACCAAAATCACAACTGGAAAAATAGACACCTCAGTCAGAGCCAAGAAGGGAAATGTCAAGTAATATTAGAGAATGATGTAAATGTTGTGAATAATGATGATATCTGTCATCTAAAGATTGTCAACCTAATAAATTGCTTACTGAAGACGAAACATCGGTTCTTAGTAAAGGCCTAAACTTTTGTCCGACACAAAGTGGGGATCTGGTTGATGTTTATATCGATTTATTTAAGTTTGTAAGGTTGTTAAAACTACGCGACTTCTTTTCGACCAGACCAGATGTACCCAGTAAAAGTGTATTTCCTCATGAGCCTGCATCACATACCATAGCTGATGTTAGAAACATACAATGCCTTCTCTCTATTTGCGATGAAGATCAATATGACATGACAACTCTATTGAATGATTTCGAAATTAGACAGGATGGTCATGTAGATAGTGGCCTCCGCCCTAAATCTAAGTTTATGCCTACTTTTGGCTACGATCCAAATATTGATGCTTTTTACAAAAAGGTATCAGAGGACTTATATGCATTGGAAATACCTAACAAATATAAGCCCAAACCAACGGAGAATATCTCCAAATCTGAAAGACTGGCCTTAAAACAGCTTAGGGAGGACACCACGATTGTGATACGCGAAGCAGACAAGGGCGGCAACGTAGTCATTATGAACCGCCTTGACTATTTGAGTGAAATCAATCGCCAACTTAGCGACACTTCGTGTTATAAGCCCGTTGCACACAATCCAATTTCTAACTTAATTGTCACTATCAATGCCAGGCTCAGTAAGTGGAAAGATGTTTGTCTTATTTCAGAGGATGAATATAGATACCTCAGAGTGGATTGTCCATCATATCCTTGTATTTATGCTTTACCCAAAATACACAAGGGGGGCCCCTTCCCACTGGGGAGACCCATTATCTCCGGGGTAGGTTCATCGACTGAGAACCTTTCTAAATTCGTGGACACAAAATTACAAAAATATGTGGTGGACCTTCCGTCATATATCAAGGACAGTAAGGACATCTTGGTAAAATTTAAAAACTTCCAATGGTCAGAAGAGCTTTTGTTTGTCACCTTAGATGTCACGAGTTTATACACTTGCATTGATAAACATTTTGGTATCATGGCCATGCGCTCTTTCCTTGACAGGGAAGGCGCAGATTTTTACGAACATAATGAAATGATTGTTGAAATGGTTGATATTATCTTGATGAACAATTTTTTCCTACATGACTCTAATTGGTACCAACAGACCAAGGGCGTTGCGATGGGTTCCGGGTTTGCTCCCTCGTACACCTGCCTCTTTATGGGGTGGTACGAGAAGGAGCATGCCTGGGCCCGGGTGGCCTCCCACTGGACTGAATTTATTGTGTTCTGGGGGAGGTACATCGATGATGTCATCTGCCTTTGGTCGGGGTCTGTTGATATGTTGCACCAATACTTCGATTATCTCAATGATAATGTGTTCAATGTCAGATTTACTATGTTCTATCACAAGGACAATATCAACTTTCTAGACATAAATTTTTACATCAAGGATGGGGTGATACAAAGCAGATTGTTCAGAAAAGAAACGGCGTGTAATGCACTGTTATATGCATCTAGTGCCCATGCCAATTCGGTTATCAATAACATCCCCTATGGCGAAATGACACGCATAAGGAGGAACTGCAGTACTGAGGAGGACTTCCTGCATAATATCAAGACAACAAGGAAAAGATTTGAAAACAGAGGCTACAATACCAAAGTATTAGATAAAGCTGAGTATAGAATCCTTGGCACAAATAGGGACTCCACATTACTTGACGGGTCTAATGCACAAAGGAAAATGAAAACTGATAACAGATTGAGATTTGTTACTAAATACACCACACATAGCAATGGCATTTTTAACGCCCTACGAAAAAACTGGCATCTCCTTTCCTCTGTTGCAGGATTAAAAGACTGCATTTCTAAAACGCCTGGCATTACATATAAAAGAGGGACCTCTTTGAGAAATCAGCTATGCCCCAGTTATGTCGTGTCCCCTCCAAACAATGCTAATTGGATACCTAAAAAACCCAAGGGTTTTTTTACGTGTGGGTCTTGCAACATTTGTGGAAGTGGAAAGAATAAAACCAAGTCTTTTTCCCATAACAGCTCACGGGTCTACACTATCAGCCACTTTATTAACTGCAACACTACTCACGTGGTTTACATTCTGGGAGGTGATTGTAATACCATATACGTAGGCAGTACCATAAGATGTTTAAAAACCTGCATACAGGAACACAGGAGGGCCCTCCTAAATAGGGACACGAGATATCCCATCACCGAGCACTATAATGTCAAACACACTGGGGCCAACAACTTTTGGTTCTACGGCATTGACCACGTACCTCTGGGTAAGAGGGGTTCTGATCGGGGACTGGCCCTAAGACAGTTAGAATCCAAATGGATTTGTCGTCTGCGTGCCACTGTACTGGGACACAACTCCGATTCAGAGATGCACTATTTCCTTTAATTTAAAATACACACCTTTTCCGATACTCCACTCTGCTAAATGGAATATGAAAAACAACTATACTACCCATGGACTTACAATCGTTTGGGGGACAACTATTGTTGTATATAACAAAACTCGCCCTAGCTGGGCTCATGTGGGGTCCTTTTATCTTTTATTATTATTATTTTTTACCTTTTATTCATTTTTTACTTTTAATTATTCACTTGTTATTTCTTCCTTACCTATTTTTAATTTTTAATTTTTTATTTTTGTATTATTGGTATTTCCTTTACAGGATTAATGTGATCTTTGGGTGTATTAAGATATTATACACCATACAGTGCTCATTTCATCAGTATCTTATTATTTCCACGCCATCCTACCATCATGATGTACTGGCATGTCTTTCATTTACAGATTCATCTACATCTATTACCGTAACATATGTAGATTTACATGTTTTGCTCGCATCTGCACATCACTGGAAATGTTATTACATCTCCTTCATCATGTCGCCTTTTTCATCATGTCGTTTTTGAATTTCTATGGGCAGGGGTTTTGAAAATTGGAGAACGAATTTAAACAATTTCTTGACCTATATTTTTTGTCTATTCCACTTCGATTTCAACCTGGTGTCCTCATACTTGCTTTTTCCCATCTTACACCATGTTTTGGATGGGTTATCCTACCAGTCCATCATGGCGGCTCCATTCTACCGCCTTTCGATAGTATCACGTGACCCGCGACGTCAGGTGACCCACGACGTCAGGTGATCGACTCTCCCTATGAGCGTTAGATGTTGTACTTTTAAACATGGCCCGTGCGGTTTTCCTCGCTTTCTGCACTTTGCTGTTATACGTTCTGAGGACGGGTTGGGGACATTGGATTTCAAGGTAAGAGCCGCTCGTGTTTTTGGTGGTTTGGGATATATCTAGAGCACATAGTACTTATGTGGATATGCCTTTAGCTATTCCGTAACGTTTTTTACATTTACGATGGCTCATACACGGAAACGCGTGTACTGCCGCTTTGGATGTTTTGTGCATTACACAGCTATTAACCAGAATCTCACTCCAGGCAGATTCCCTGATATCAGTGGACTGACAGTGGACGGATATGCGTCTACTGTGACTTTGGGTGGTGTGTACAGTACACAGTTATCACTAAGAGATCCACTCCTTACAGACTCTCTTATTTTAGCCCACTGTTTACTTTTAAGTACTCTCTTTCTTCTTCACCACGGTAACGTGGCTTTTGCCGTTTTGGGATATATGTACAGTACGCAGTCTTGAATTTTTGGTCACGTTCTTTCCAGATACAATATCCCACGCCCCTTATATATGAATATGCGGCCATTGCCGTTTTGGGTGATGCGTGTAGCACGCAGCAATTACTTAGATACTCACCCCTGACAGACTTTCTACTATTAGTGGACTGCTTGCTTTCAAGCACTTAATAGATATATTTTTAAAATGTGGCACCATCCTGTACTACTTAAGAAGGCGGCCTCTTTTAGAGTTGGCATTTATTGATAGATCGTGGTACTGGTCAGTTGGAAGTTATTTGCTATATATATATATATATATTATGGCCACACTTTGCTCTTCCATACTATTTTGGGGCCATGGCCAACTTGATTGCCTATTTTTGATATTGATGTGAAGGGTTTGATCTTGCTACACCCCCAACTGGCCCGTGTTTCATTCTCTTCCGGTACTATATTGTACATCTATCATTGGTTACTTGTACCATAAATATACTAGAGAACCTGATTTTAGCCTTGGGGTGCAATTAGCATTTTAATTATTCATTATACTTTTTCTTTTAGAATATTGGAATCCTTGATACTTGTGTGCTCGTATTACGGAGCCGTTACTTTGGTCACCTGCATTCTAAAGCTACATATGCTGTCGTGGTGACTCTTCCTGTTCTGAACTCTAATATAAGATGAAGCCATATTATATCCTTACTATTGGTAAGCCCACGCTTATTACTTTGAGATACTGTTAGCACATCTTACTCTTCTTCCTTTTTTTGAATGCTTTACTTGTGATATTGGGCTGTCTCTTTTTTCTAAAACTTTTCATTTATATATAAACTTTTTTAATACAGATATACTTACCATCTGATTACTGTTTGTGAATATATACTCTTCACACGTGCGGGACACCATTACGTTGCATCCTTAACTACGTTGTTTGTCTAACGGAAGCCTGCTTTTGGTGAGTTTTCTTGCAATATTTCATATTTCTTATTGGTTGACCACTTCTACTGGGTTTTAACCCCTCCCCCCATATTACCCCACGCCCCCCTCCCCCCTCTTTCTCGTTTTTCCTTTTTCTCTTTTTTCTCTTCTTTCTTTTCCCCCTCTCTCCTTCTCTTTCGCCTCTCTTATAGAAGTTTGTGGTTATTTCTGGGGAATGATTTCTTGCCTTACATATATAAATCAACTCTTCCCAGCCACATACTAGGGATAGGTACCTTAAAATCGGTGCTGACGATGTCTGAATGTTTCGTATTTATATTTCTTTATTATATGCGTGTATGCAGTATTTTTATTGTACAAGATATATGTGATATAAATGTTGTTTTGTGCTTTATTCATTTATGATATAAATGTCGTGATGTTTTTTCTTTGGCAAATTTGTCCTTTTTGTGAAGTTTTTGATGTCGTTCTCATCTAATTTATATAATCTTTTCAATTGATGTATTACTTGCCTCTGGTAGCTTTAAAAAAAATCGACTATCGGATAGAATGTATCGTTGTGTCATGTGATGTTCTGTGGTGTTTTTTACTCCTATTTATAAACACAAAGATAAACAAAAAACGTCTTCACTAGATGACTAGGTCCAGCAACTGTGGTTAAAGTGCCTGTTGATCAATCAACCCAGATTCTTTCATATAAAAGACACTGAAGACTTTCCTAAGAAGGGGCAAGTCAGGGAACCAATTTAAAGTCACTTATCTTGGCGACCTGTCTCCTAAAGTCTTAGAGTTATGATATTTATGTCTTCCACAACACTCTATGGATCATTAGGGAGGCTAGGGGCACAAAAAGATGGAGGTGCTAAGCAGTCAAATGGAAATTCGTCTTTGAATGGTTCCAGTGAATGCACAGTGCATTTGTTGAAGATATACTTCAGTATCAAACTGGAACAAGGCTCTCCTAAATTATTTCCACAGAAACTAAACTTGGTAGTCTCTAACTAGAGGTGTGACAAGTGGAAAGGAAGTGGAGAACAAGGTTTTCACACCAAGTCAAAATTTCAAGATAGCTTGCTTGCAGCTTCCTATGAAGATGCAATTTGTGATCCAAAAGTATTACTTCAGTATTACCTGGCCCACTATTCTGCCTATATAGCCGTTCTATAATATTGCAGAGTTTCAATTGTACAAAGCTAGCCAAACCATTCAGCAGCCTTTACCACCATCAGCCATAAAATCGTTATTATAATTTTTTTAAATAACTTCTTCATGCAGATAACAAATTACAAACCCATTGTGCATGTTTTTCGTTTACAAGTAAGAAAACAAATCATCGAAAGGATAGGTATCCTTTTTGTCCCCTCCCCTGTGCCCACCTTTCCATCAGGCCAACACACTTCATGGTCATCACTCTATATTGTCAATCAATTGTAAGCAGTGTACATCCATCAGCCAAGAGGTCCACATATTTGTTGCACATTCCAATTGTACAGACTTCTGCTACTGGCCCCATATTCGTTTTTAGTGAATCTCTTGAGTTACTTTTGTTCATCTCTGTCTGTCCCCTCAGCAAAGCACTCTGATTTTCCCCGAAGTCATCAAGTCATCCTGCACTTTCTTGTCTCTGCTGGCCATTTTAATGGTCATCATTACTACTAAATCTGTAGATGCGGCCACTGGCCAGGTTACTTCATCAGCCTCAGGCCTGTTTTTTACATGAAGCAGACTATCTTTCGCTTGTCGCATTGCGCAAATGGAGGGAGAAAGAGCAGTGACTGGGTAGACTAGGGAAGCCCCTTGCTATCACTGATACTGAATGTCTACCAAGTTTTTAAACACATAATCTATCAAATATGGAACTGCTCACCTCCAAAAACACTTCTTGGTGGAGTGATGCTGCCTTGTCATCAGTGATGTCTAGGCCTGGGCAGAGTTCTGCTATGCGGAACTCCGTGAAGTGACAAAAAACCAGTTTGTTCCCCATGCCTTCTTGCTTGTTGTTGTGACCATGCGGCTGGTGGCCATTTTGTGTAGGCAGCTCGTTTGCTTTGTCATAGGCCTGCATGTCTTCTTTGTTACCCATGCCGTCTTGCTTGCTTGTTGTTGTGGCCATGTGGCTGGTGGCCATTTTGTTTAGGCAGCCAGTGTGCTTTTGCCATAGGCCTGCATGTCTTCTTTGTTGTGGCCATGCCTCCTTGTTTGCTGTTTGACCATGTAGTCGGTGGGCATTTTGTGTAGGCAGCCAGTATGCTTATGCCGTAGGCCTACATGTCTTCTTTGTTCCCCATGCCTTCTTGCTTGCTTGTTTTTGTGACCATGTGGCTGGCAGACATTTTGTATAGGCAGTCAGTGTGCTTTTGCTAAAGGCCTGCATACCTTCTTTGTTGTGGCCATGCCTCCTTGCTTGCTGTTTGACCATGTGGTCGGTGGCCATTTTGTGGAGGCAGCCAGTGTGCTTTTGCAATAGGCCTGCATGTCTTCTTTGTTCCCCATGCTACCTTGCAGATTGTTGTTATTTTTCACCATGTGGCTGGTGGCCATTTTGTGTAGGCAGCCAGTGTGCTTTTGACATATGCCTGCATGTCTTGTTTGTTTCAAATGCTTTCTTGCTCAGTGTTGTTGTTGACCATGTGGCACTGGCTGGCAGCCATTTTTGTTCTCCCCATTTTTCTAACATCCGGCATCAACCCCATGGCTGCTATAGGCGCACAACAGCATTCATTGTCTAAAGATTATTCCATTGTCACTTGCACCTCCCTGAGTGTCACATCCCAACTTATTGCACCTAAAGCAAACGGTTATGTCTGTATGTTGTTGTTGCTCTTTCTTATCCTTCCTGAGTGTACACTATGAAAGTTTATGTTGTTGTGGTTTTACGAATAGATGCACTGTATTGTTAATTATTTATAATAACTTAAGTAACCACACTAAATTATATTGTTTGTTTGTACTACTAATTGAACAGCTACAATGCCACGTTTCACTGATGTTCTTTTTGCTTGTTTGCTTTTACGTCAACAAGAGAACCCCCACAGTACTGCCAGACAGAAGGCTTGTGCATGACGTGACTGACTACGCAACACAGAAATCTCTTCAACTTGTGATGAAGCTAAGTGCCACTGCCAACTGACAGCTTCAAGATGGCCCCAAAAGAAAGGTGCTGCCAAGAAAGTGGCCAGCAGATTTTCACCACTGGCGTACGGACCAGAACCTTTTTCAGCAAACTTGTGCCTGCCGCATTGCCCTACCTCGAGCAAGCTGGGAGCAGCACTCCTGCAACAGCAGCCCCCAACCTAAGCCCAGGATCATGTCTGTCAGTGAGGCAGCCACTGCAATCATGTTGACGCCGACGAGTAGTGACGTTGAATTGGATTTGTCACTTTTGCAAAGTAGTATACAATCATTTCAGGAAACAGAGCAAAGTGGACAGCAGCCACAGCCAGCAATAGTAGATTACTCTGACGTTAGAGCAGAACAGGAGGTTGAGCTTCCTTCCGAGCAAAAACCTCCTTTTTCAGGGTAATTGGCTCTCAGATCTCCAGCAAGGAAAAGGAAGGGTACTACTCCACCACTTTCTCCAAGTACCACTTCTGATGATAGAGTGGCCCCCGACAGAGTTCAGGAGACAACAGGAGAAGCAAGGGAAAAGAAAAGTTAGTGAAAGACTTAGACTTATGGAAAGGGATGATGAAGAGGATGACGAAGACGAGGCAGTCATGGTGAAAGGTGACAAAGAGGAGTCTGACATTGTTATTCAACCTGCTCTGAGGGATGTGGCACAGGTAGCACCGCCATCAGCTTCCATATTTGCAAAGCCCCAGCTGAGACCTGCAACAACCCCTAACTCAGGAGAAGCAGAGACGCAATCAACAACATGCCCACCTACTTCCAGTTCTTCTTCAGGCATTGGCAGTGGCACAGTAAAAAAATACTCCTCTCCAGTTTAGGAATTTGTTACGGTTAGTAAATAGGAGGAGCACATTTCAGTATGCACCATTTGTCACACAAATGTTCACCGAGGTAAGGCTGGTACACATTATGGTACTGTAGGCCAAATTGAAATGACCCATATGAAAAAACACCACACAAACAAGTGGGAGGAGCACCTTAAAAAAATTGCTGCATGTGATTGTGGTGGTGATGAGGAGAGCTGGGGAACATCAGCTGCAAGTCCAAACACGATGGAAGGTGATGATGAGGAAAAAGAGGGTGACATCATCACGCAAAGCAGCTCTGTCCCCAGTATTGCAGCAGCAGAATCACCCACTTCAGTGACTTCAAATTGGCATAAGGAGACTCTCAGTGAGATAGAGACACCACAGCATACAGTGACTGCCCCACCACAACTCACATTGAGTCTGCAACCACCATCTACTTCCTGAAAGACGCTTGTGTCAGTGGCACCAGAAAAGAAGAAAAGCTGGCAAAAATGTTTGTTCTGGACATCCTCCCTTTTTCTCTTGTGGAAGGAGTGTGATTCTTAGAATTTGTGGCAGCCATAAGCCCGAAATGGAAGGTACCAAGTCGGACCGATTTTGCCAGAGTTGCTGTTCCATTGCTTAATCATGATGTGTTGCAATTGGTTGGACAAGCTTTGCAGCAAAGTGTTGTTCACACCATCCACTTGACGTCAGACATGTGGACCAGTTGTCAGGTGACTGATTACATGTGCATCACTTCACACTGGATCTCTTTTGCAGGAGTAAAGCAAAACATATTTGCAGGTCTTGGCCCTGAAACAAGTATTAAGAGCATTCAGCGGCATGCAACAGTGGCCATGTTTGCCATGCAGAAATCACATATAGCTGTAAACATCTTGGAGGAATTTAATAGCAAGGTGTATGAATGGCTGCGACCCAGAGGTCTCAGAATTTGATTTTTTGCTACAGACAATGGCAGTAACATAGTCAAGGTTATGTCAGACAGAGGATATTTCAGGGTCCTCCTGTTTGACCATCAACCTGGTGGTGCAAGACAGCCTCAAAAAAGACCAAGTCAGCAACATACTGACCACCTGCAGCAGAATCTGCACTAATTTCAGCCATTCTTTTAAAGCCCGGAAGAAGTTGCAGATTATTCAGCTTAAAAATAGAGCATCAGTTAAAGCCCAGATACAGGAGGTGCCAACACGTTGGAACTCAACCTATTTATTACATGATGCAATGTCGTTTTGAGCAGTACAAACAGATCAATAACTATATCATTTTAAGATGTGGGGATGCAGTTGGAAAAGCTATGACCATAGATGAGGACAAATGGGGCCTAGTCAAATGCCTGAAACAGATGCTATTCCCTTTTGAGGTTTTCACACCGGAAGTTAGCAAGGAGGATAGTACGATGGGCCAAGCTATCCTATTGTTGCATCTTTTAGAGGATCAGGTAAATAAAGTGTCTGAAAGATTCACACCCCGCTGGTGTGAATGAAAACACTTAAGCGCATGCCTTGGTTGAGACCTTAATCCTTCGCTTGGCTTGTAATATAAGGCTGCAACATGATATAATTGCGTCCAAAGAGTGTATCTGTGCCACACTACCTGATACACAGTACAAATAAATTCTGCCCACTTTCATTCCTTTTTCTGAAGGGGATGTTTTAAAATACAAGAGGTGGATTGTAGAGCAAGCCGAGGACTTGAAAGAAAAACATCTGGAACACAGTTCTGGGGTGCCACCTTCAACTTCAAGAGAGGGCAGTCTTGTCTCACATTACCATCAGCTGCGGATCAGCCCACTTGGTTATATAAAGGGTCAAAATCATGTCGACTTTGCGGCTACCATAAAGAAGATTTTATTCACATTATTTGCATATGTAATCAACTTCATAATGCCCGAGTCACCCTTCTTAGACACATTTTTAATCATAGAGGTGTCAGATCCTGTAGAGCTGCTGTAACAGCAAGCTTAAATCCATCGGACACACAACTAAACTGTAAGCTGATCAAATTTTTGAAAGCTTTTGATCAGGCACACAAAAGTCACCAGGTCTGACATCAGAAAAAGGATAATAATGTGGTAAACTATCTGTGAAACAATGTCATTTTATGATCTTTTTAAATTCTTTTTTCGTTTTTAAATTGATGTACAGTGAGGTTTTTTTTATTATATGTGTTTATATTGTTAAGGTTTTAATTGACCAAACAATAACAATTTACTTACTTACTTACTTGTCTCACAGCAGCCATCAACACCATCAACCAAAACACCGGCAACATTAGCAACAGAAGAACCGGATCCAACCTCCTCATTGTATTGGTTTCAATTGGCAGGGCTCAAGTCTAGTGCAGAGGTGATGGCAAAACAGGTTGAGCAATTGGCGTCACCAGTGACCATCCACAGGATGTTCCAGAAGTATCTGGATGATGCAAAAGTAGTCTATGTGGATCAAAATCCATGATGTATTGGTATGGAAAGATGCGTCAATGGCCAAAGCTCAGCAGGCTGGCAATAACGTATCTGGCTTGTCCTGTCGCCAGGGTGTCTGCTGAGTCTGTGTTCAGTGCAGCTGGAGCAGTTGTTACAGTGAGAAGGAACAGTCTCTTGTCCCAAAACATGGGGAGATTGACTATGAATATGATAAAAATGAACCAACATTTTATACCACACAATTACACCATTCCTAAACCAGCATAGGAAGAGGATGATTGGTCAGAAATTGAATCAAGATTGTTAGCTAATCAACTTCTGAGTGAACCACCTGAGTTTGAGGACAAACTCTACTTCCCGGACTAAGTATGCCAGTGCCCCTATAGAAATTGTTTATAATTTCTTGTTGAACAAAAAAAAAGACAAAAAAGTAGCTAGTTTAATATTATTATTTTTTGTGTCAGATTTATGCTGCCTCACCATTTATTTAGTCACATATATTGCCGGATTGCACTTGGAACAGTGTGCATTAAAGAAGCCTCCACAATTTCTTCATGACATTGGAGAAAAGGCCTGCCCCTCTCATGCCTATTGCCTTTCCCTTTTTGCATCACTTAGCACAAGAAGGTCTGCCCCAGAAGATCGTTGATTTACAAGAGTGCCTGCCAATACCATATTCTAATGTGTTGCCTTAATCAAAGATGAATACCTAATACCTAAACTACCCATGCTTGGATTGGAAGGGGTAAAACTACAACTACTGTAACGGTGAGTGAGTGAGTGATGATGATGATGATTCATGAATCATGTAGTGGAAGACAGTGAGGAAGGGTGTTGAACTGTAATGTGGGAACTTGCCTGTAATGATTGATTTGCAATGTTTGGGGCCTGAGTGATGGGCAATCATTTTTTCCCTGGAGGTGATTGGCCTTTACAAACTTACTTAGTGAAAATTAAGTAACCTGTATAGTCCGCTCCTATGATCCTTCTGTTTTTTTCATCATTTAGGATGGTGGCCCCAGACAATCGTTTGAATTACAGAACTGCCAAATACCAATCTGTTGGTTGCATCAAAGGGGAGATAGTGTACCTACCATCATGCTTGGATTGGAACAGGTAACCATTGCACCAATGAGTGATCTGGTTATCAAGTGACTGTGAGTGAGGACTGATATGGTGACTGACACTGAAGGAGGATGTGTTGAACTGTAATTCCGGAAATTTCTTGAGATGATTATGAATTTGCAATGTTTGTGCCTGATTTAATTGCAGGGTCCTCTCCTTTTTTTCTGGTTCTTCAGAGACCAGAATAGTCACTTTCGTTAACAAACAAAAACCTATGCATAATACTGCAATTCTGTATCTCTATGTGTTCTTCAACAGTAGTACACTACACGTCTATCTTGCTCGGGTAATGATGACTTGTCTGGGACAGAGTTACTCTGAGTTAGGAGGAGGATGGAAGAACTCGGAGCGGGAGCTGCGGGACTACCTCATCAACAGCTAGACGCAAGAAGTTATCGACATCAATTCAAAGAGTCTGAGGCCTAATACTCAACTATGTGGAATGGAGAGAGGTGTGTTTATTTGTGAAATGCTGCTTTGTCTGTCTGTGTGTGTGTGTTGGACTTGTGTCAAAAGTGAAACTCTGAGGCTCCCTATTGTTTATTTTGCTCTGCCTCTGAGTCTTTTGATACACTCCTCATGGAGCTTATCTTCCTTCTGTCCTTCTCCTTGACTCTAAAATGCAGTTTCTGTTTTGCAATCTGCAGGCCTTCTAGTCTCCTGCATGAACAAAAGGTGAAAGAAGAGGTTAACACTTCTGCTTACCTAACGGATCAGTCCAGACAGGCACCCAAGAGTGGACATTCCAGAAGAGAATGCAGATGCATCACCTTATTTTGCAATACAGTATAATTTTTCTTTCAACAATTATATTTGGAGAACTAGGTGGGTGGGTTCACTCCCCAACCGGAAGACTGAACATGTAGATATCTGTTAACTTGGGTCTCAGGGGCAGAAGGACTGTTTGTAATGCATTTATCTATACTCTGGCATACTCATTCCTTTGTTTCCTTTCACAACAGATTGATGACGAATGATGTGCTGCTCATTGCCCAGATGAATGTTGTCCTTCTGTAGTGTTTATCTTTGTCAAACCTTTCCCCAAATCCTCTTTCCTATCCATTCATCAAGATCCTAACCCACTTCCTCCAGGCTGTGTGATTTATTGAGGTGCGGCTTAATTTACACCATCAATGGATCACATACTTGGTGGGACGGATGTGGTGAAAACAACTCCAACTTACTACAGTATTTTCGAATGCAATAGCCCACACTAGCCCCATTTACTTACCCGTGCATGAAAAGGGATCCATATTTTAGATATAGAATGAAGAATGTCAGATGTCAGCTTCATTCAGGCCTCCTTCTGTTGTGTAACCGTAAACGCCAGACCTAAGCTTGTCCAATCCAGACTTGAGTCCATTTTTATGACTCAAGGATTTCGTAACCAAATTACTACCAGCTCCCCATTAGCCAAATTATTTTTTGTTATTTTATCACTCACTCTCAGGAAATTCTGTTGTGTCGTCAATGTGTAGTCCTCTGGTGTCACTTCATTGTAAAGCTTTGATATATAACCCACTAACTCAGTCTTCTTATTTCCATTTGGTTGCCTACGATTGATAAACATTCTGTTGATTAATTCTACAGTTGGAGTTCACTTGGGTGAAACTGGAAGTGGGACCACACTTGTGAAGTTGTGATACCATCCCTGTTATTGCTTTATCTATATTCAGGTAAGACTACTGAACCAGTTAACTTAGTAGCAGTTAGTTTCTTATGAACTATCGTTTATCTAGGTTTTTGTAGACAATGTAGGTCATGGCAGTATCCCCCCTAATGGGCAAGATAGTTAGGTATAACTAAGCAGTACACTCGCCCTTACGAACACATAAACAGGCTGTGTAAAAACAACTGAAGGCAGCAGTGCAAAGTAAAAGTAAAACAAACTACCTCAGGCATACATTTAAATAAACTATAAATTCCCCAAATTCTTTACAAAGATACCCACCCTCTCCACCCACACAACATGCCCACCCCTCTCCACAAACAAATTGAACTGACCCAAGCTCCAATGTCCCAAATGTCCAAAGAAAGTCAAACCCAGTCCACTCTCAACTCCCTTTCCACCCTCTCCACCCAGCCACAAGTCTCTCCCACCAAAACAGAAAATTTTAAAAAGTCCTAGAAGAGGGCTCTATGGATGTCGGTCTGGAGCTGGTCCAGGGTCTCTTTCATGATGGTGAGCTGGCCCTCGATAGTGTCCAGCCACTACAGGATGCTGTGCAGCAATGGCCTGTTGTCAGTGTGAGGGGGTGGCAGCAGTTGGCTGGCGGCAGCGCCAGTGATGGGATAGCCGGGAAGCTGGAGGCTAAGGAGAACCGGTTACACTGAGGCCCGTCAGAGAGGAATTTATTTCCTCCTCTTCCAGGACCACCAGCTGCTGGTATTCTAACTGGATATGCTCCAGTGTCTGCCGTCGCAAACGGGCTGCTATCTCCTGCCTGTTGGGTCCTATGGGTGGACCAGCAGGAATAGCTATATTAAGAAACAAAAAAGAAAAAAGACAAATTGTAAATAATGCTCTGTGCAAACAATTGTTTTAAATTAGTGGGAGGCACAGTAGCAGTACATTGCTGGTCCTCTAGGCCATTGGAATGTGATTATGATTAGGAGAGTCACAAGGCCAATTTTGTTTTGCCCACAAATGCCTTTAATAAAAAGCACTGACTGTGTGGCAGAAAAATATTAAGGCACAATAACACCGGCTTAAACAAACTATAAACCGACACTTTGATTAGAAAAATAAATTACCTCTCATTAATGAGTGCAGCATTATGTACATGCTTGTGTGTTGCGCTAAAATAATGGAGCCATGCTCATTACTAGCCAGCACGTTGGGTATTTTGCTACTGTCTGCAGCTGGGGCAGCTGTAGTTGACAATAATCTATTTTTAATTCCAATGGATCTCCTCTTCTCCAAATGCATTTTTCTTTCTACTCTGACTCCAAAGAGGCAGATGAATAATAAATTAGATACTACGTCACACACTTCACGTATGGAATGCGGATATTCATATTAGTCAACGTTGAGGAGTGATGGACTGCACTACATGGAAAGGAACGGGCTATATAGATTGTATTTGGCACATTCGTCACTGTGTAGCCCATACGCCAAACTTGAAATCAAATCATGTACTTACTCCTACTTTAATCTGTAGCCTCACCCACCACCACATATTATTTCCAACAAATTCATCGCTGGGTAGTAAGCAAGAAAAGGAAACTTGACTTACTCTACTGCAGAGTAGGGTAGAGGGATTAGACATATAGGGTAGAGCTTTTTTCATATATAATAGAGGGGCCACTACACTGATCATCAATTCGTCATCTTTGGCTCATGCAATCACTGTAGAAGTGGAACGGAACAAATCTGAACGGGTGTAAAATAAATCTGTTATGGGAAACCACAAAATATTTATATTCTGGAATCACTTCACTTCACATGATTATAAAATGAAATGTGGAACATGCCAAGAATGGATTTCCCGATTTGGTAGGCTGGGAAGAAAGAATGTAGGGGAAAATAAAGGAGTGAAGTACTAAGAGGTGACTGAGTGGACAAAGGGAAACAACACACCTTGTGTGTTCGGTTTGCAATGCATTGAAAACATTGTAAATGCAGCATTAACTGAAGCGACACACATTGCACAGCCAACACTGCAGTCACAAATTGACCCATACTGCACTTCGGTCATAGATGGAAAAAAAATGCCATAGGTGGGGGGGATGATGTATGATGGGTGCGATACATCTGGCTCAATTAAAAAATACAGCAAGTCAAGGGAGTAGAACAACAAATTAAAAATTCCCCCCACTTTGAACCATAGCTTTGATAACCCTACATAAGCAAAGCTGGTGAGCAGCAGGCTCCTCATGAGAAGAGATGCCTTGCTTATTCATCCAAACAATAAAAATATTAATTCATTAATTCAGGGCATTTGATTGGTTCACAGAGTTAGATAAGCCAGGGGTGGAATAATGGTCAATGAAATACATATGATTTTGGTTGGCAAACACAATGGGAGTGGTACCTCATACTTTTTTTTACCAGATATGCTGCACTGTCATGGGAAACTTTTGGTATACTTTATAAATGTATGAGACAGCAGCACACTACATGGGGAGTCCATTATGACCATGGCCACTCTCTCGTGAACTCAACTGTTAGAGCATGAGCAGGAAAAAGAAAGCCTTCTCTCAACAAACATACATGGTGATTATTTATAATACTGACTGTAATTGTCACGGTAGACAATAGAGTACCAAAATGAGTTATTCTTAGCCTTAGAGAACCACAAGATATATATAGAAGAGAGGGAAAGATTACCAACAAAGCAGAAGATAAGTGAACTAGAGACTAGAGTAGAGACTGGAAAAAGTCAGCTACCTATAAAGAAAACAAAAAAACAGATAATGCAGGGATAACAGAAATGAAGCAAAAATTGAATCCATTGTGCTTTGCACAAGTGGATTTGTATCCCTTCCTCATCGCAGAAAGACGGCACGCAAGGGTGTCAGAGAAACTTTATTTCTCACCAGCAACACCAACCTCCAGGCAGAAACTCCCATCCTGGAACCCAGTGCCAACATTCCAATACCCCAAGATTCTATCCTAAGCCTAAAACAGTCCTAAAACCCAACATTAGGGAATATTAATTATTAGGACTTACTGTGGTCAGCAGAGCCTTCAGCAGCAGCGCTGGTGGTTGGCGCCTCCTGACCAGCTTCTCCCTGACCCTTGACAACGTCCCTCTTCTTGCCCTTGGGTGCTGATGTAAGAAATGAAGAAGATAAAAAAAATTACATTAGTGATTCAATTAATCTCCACAAAGTTTTTATGCCAAAAAAACGCAGTCATGTTGTACTTCTCTAAAACAGATCGCCTAAGTACTAGTTTTGAGTCTATTGACTACTGTGAGTTGGCCATACTAATCCTGAAATCCCTATTATAAATTTCCTTAACAAAAACTACATTTGGAACTAATGCCTTGCAGTGAATGAGCTTTGATTCTATTCCCATTTTGTTCTGTCTCCCTTTTTTGCAATGCATGGATACATACTACACATCACTGTGAAATAAGTTAGAACTGTACGAGCTACATAAACAAAGTCACAGAGAGAACACACTACTCACTGATATCACTGATTCAGTATAGTGACAGGAGAACAGTCAATGGATTCTTAATTAATCAGCCAAAGCGAGCTCCAATGATGACTATGATAGGGTAACGCTGAGCACCTGCCTAGCAGAAACTAGAAGCTGATCCCACAATAATATTCCAGCATAAACTAAACATAATTTACCTCTGAGTGTGAGCAGCATACTATCTGGATTTTTTTTTTAGCATTGTGGAACACAAATACAACAAATAAATTATTAATTTTCACAAGCCTCAAATTATCGACGCCTACCAGGTTGACCAAGTCCTGTTCCCGGTCCACGATATCCGCCCAGTGGTGCGCCAAACCTGGCTGGTGCGCCACACACACTGGCGTAGCATCCCCCAGTGCTGCTGATGCTCCCACTTCGCTTCGGGCATGTCACCTGCTGCCAGCATGGAGGGGAGGTGGCACTGCACAAAAAACAGTGCTGCCACCTTCTCCTCACCAAAGATTGCCTGGGGCTGCACACCTGGCCGTCCATGCCGCCTGCAACGTAGCCGTCCTGCCTCTGCCATGGCACTTAGTGGGTTTGAAAAGAAAAAAAAAGAAAGGGAAAGAAGAAAGTAATACGGCAGTAAGAGGAAATAAAAATTCACAAAAACACAATTGTTTTCCCCTAGATGTAAAATACACACAGCCACACCCTATAATAAAAATGAGGGGTAGATTAGTTTTAAAGGGGGAGGATTACACAGTTGAAAGAGAGATTACATTTTAGGCCCAACACTATAACAGAGAGCAAAAAAACAAGATGGCTGTGCCCATGTGGACCGCGTGGTGCCGTTCGTGCGTGATTTGGAATCTGAGAACGCAAATGGGAACCGCGAGACACCTTTTGCACGTGATTTTGAAAGCATGAATGCACTTCACGTTCCCATTGCAACATGAACTGGTGTGCCAGCAAACTCCGGCTGCCAGCGGAACTGCGCATAGCGTGGCAGAGTTTTTTGCGACTTCGTGGAGTTCCTCCTAGCACAACTTCACAAACTCTTCCCAGTTCTAAATCTTGCACTGGAACATACTGATCCTGAATTCCCCACACTTATTGTGTGTGATTCGTATTACTGTGTACAGTCCTTTAATGATATTATACATTTCTGGCGGCAGAATGGATTCAAAGATTCTAACGGTAACACAATCATGCATAAAATGCTTTGGGTTAAAGTCAGGTTACCACGGACTCATGTTATACATACTTTGAGTCATCAGCATGTGGGAGCACACATTGCAGGGAATTTTCTGGCAGTTAAAGCTGCCAAACACCCAGATGCGACTGCTACTTTTGCGGCAATTAATTGTTCTAAAATGAGGATAGATAGCAATATCTTAGCTGCCTTTAATGCAAATAAAGACAGCACTCCTTTACAAAGAGGTTTTCCTTCTAAATATACCTACCACTTAAGTGAACCTAAATATTCCTTGTGTAACTATTCCAGGGATTGGTGATCATTTAATACTCAAGACTGCAGGCTAGCTTTAGTGATAGCTGCACATGAAGGTGTTGCTTCTGATCATGGACACTATTTCACTTCTACAGCAATGTTATTGATGACCAAAAAATATGTCCTGTGTAGTGACATTTGTCAACAAATTAAGGCTTCCACCGTGGCTCGTACACTGCAGGCTCACATGTTAATCTCTAATAAGCCTTTTGGCTGTGTTTACCTGGACCACTGTGGTCCACTAATTTTGGATACTGCATTAAAATGTATTTTATTTGCTGTTGATTCTTGCTCCAGGTTCCTCTGGGTTTGGCCACAGCACTCAGCTGACACTCAGACTGTTATTAAAGACATTCAAGTCTTTATTGGGACACACGCATGGAGTACACTCTACTCGGGGGATTCTGTGGCTTCCCTAGGTGTACAGGTTCATTATTTTTTTTCCACACCGGCCCTAGGGCAATTCTGTTGTGGAAAGAATGACTGTGACCTAAAGCAGTCCTTAACAACTAGAGTATTAGGCACTGGGTGTATTTGGATCCATCACCTTTATGGGGTTCAAAGGGGATTAAATAACCTCCCCAAAAGATCTCTGGGTGGCCGGATCCCATACAAAGTCCTTTTTGGTATCAAAATTTAAATTCCAGGGGAGGAGCCTAGCGTGCAACCAAGATGGCCGCGTAGGTGCGAGGCTCCCGAGGACCTCCGCGACCTCCTGAATTAATCCTGGCGATATCCTGTCCTTGTTGAGGGGACTGTGTTGGGGAACCGGAGCTGAGGCGCCACCCGTTTTTTGGGCTCGAATCGGACCCCGAACGCCGGTGGGAGCATCGATCGAAGGTTGCGGCCTTCTCCTCGCCGACCCCCCGGATTGGAGTAGTGGGGCGATCCGGGGACAAAGTGAATAACAGCGGCGAGCGGGGCTGGGCGACTGGCGTGCCCCGCACTTTCACTTTCGCTTTTGCGCCCTCCTAGCTCTCAAGCCGGGTCGGGCTGCGGAGCGGGGTGCGGTGGCCTTGTCCGGGAGCCCGGCTGACCCGCCGGCGGTGGGTTGACCCGCGGTTCGGTGGTCGCCCCTGCCCCCCCCCTGGCACCCGTGACTGGTATAGCGGCCAGTTTGGGGAGCTTGGCACGACGGTGGAAGAGCCAGCATGTCCACCAAACAAGATGGCGACCGGGCGAAGGTGAAGACGACCCGCCGTGGCACGGCGCACCAGGCCAACAGTATGGACCGCTACACGCTTCAGAAGGGTTCTCCGGAGACATCGAGTGCATCCCCGGTGGGCCCGACGGAGGCATCTGCTCATCCAGGGGATCTTACCCTCCGGGACGTCATGGGCGCCATCGCAGAGATGAAGGCCTCGGTGGACCAGCGTTTCGACACCTTAG
Source organism: Triturus cristatus (assembly GCF_964204655.1). Taxonomy (NCBI): domain Eukaryota; kingdom Metazoa; phylum Chordata; class Amphibia; order Caudata; family Salamandridae; genus Triturus; species Triturus cristatus. The sequence goes on along the minus strand of NC_140592.1, from coordinate 788,828,634 downwards.
CGCAAAAAATAGACTCGGTCCTTGTGGATGTGAGCCTTGTGAGGGCAGACTTGTCCAAAACAAACGACCGAGTCGACTCCCTGGCCCACACCACAACGAGCCTCACGACAGACGTGGTGGCCCTCCAGAAGGAGGTGCGCCGGCTTGGCCAGGCGAGCGCCCTGATGGACCGGCGATTGGAGGACTCCGAGGGTCGGGCCCGGAGGAATAATGTCCGTATTGTGGGGGTCCCGGAGGGACGAGAGGCGGAGGCGGCGGATCTTTTCGTGGAAGATTTGATCCTGACCCATCTCCAGCCCCGGGGGCTGAGTAAGCTTTTTGCGGTGGAGCGTGCTCACCGGGTCCCCGGGGGCAGACCTAAGACTGGTGCCCCGCCGCGGCCGCTCATTGCCCGGATTTTTAATTTTCGGGACAGAGATGCTATCCTCCAGACCTCCAGGCAACAGGGACCGGTCAAGCTTGACAACATGGAGATACATTTCTACCCAGACTTTACTCCGGCGGTCCAGAAGCAGCGACAGAGCTTTCTTGGGGTTAAACGTCGCCTAAGGGACCTGAACCTCAAGTACTCAATGCTCTTTCCAGCCAAGCTGAGGGTAGAGGTGGATGGTCGCACGCACTTCTTTGACCGGCCCGAGGCGGCTGGGGACTGGCTGGACACTCTGCCTGGAGATCGGGGCCGGGGGGGCGGGGGGGCGCGGCTGGCGAGGAGGGCCCGCCGGATCAGAATTGAGGGGTGACTGAATAGGCCTTGCTCTGGACGTTATTCCTTCACCATTTATTGATTGCGTATGTTCCCCTCCTATGGAGGTTGCGTGGGGTCTGTTGGGGGCTTCCTTCCTCCTCTGGGGGACTAGTTAGTATTTAGCTATGGGGCGACAGGCACACTGCACTTAGGGGGGCTGTCTGGGCTCATGCAGGGGTGCAGGGAGGGGGGAGTTCTGTTGGGACCGGGGGGTGGGGGGGGTGTGTTGTTTGTTAGCACCGCAGGGCAAACCCGCTACTATGTTGTTGTTATTAGGATGCTCAATGGGGGACGACCGATTGATTCGACGTATGATGGGGGGTAGGGATTTGACTGTGTTGTCATGGAATGTTAACGGCCTGGGGGATAGGATTAAGCGTGGTGTGGTCCTGCAGTACTTAAAACGTATTTCACCAGATGTTGTCTTCCTGCAGGAGACGCACCTTATAGGTAACTCCTTTCATGCAATGAATCGGCGGGGATATCGTTTGGTGGCACATTCCGGCTTCACCTCGGGCTCGCGGGGGGTGGGTATTATGATCAAGAACTCGCTCCCGTTGGAGATTGATGAGGTGCGCCATGATGAGAGGGGACGCTACACGGTTCTGGTGGGAAGAATGGAGGGTAGAGTGTTTATCTTTATATCCGTGTACGTCCCGCCTGGGTTACAAGCCACCACATTCGCGGACCTGGGGCGCCTCCTTCTGGCCCTTCCGAGTGGCCTGCTGGTGGTTGGAGGGGACTTTAATGCGGTAGCCTCTGGGTCTATGGATCGCCATCCCCCTAGGGACCTCCCCCGGGCACAGGCGTGGCTGCCCGGCCTTCTGGACACGCTGGGCCTGGTGGATTGCTGGCGATTAAAGCATCCCGCATTGCGACAGTACACCTTCCACTCGGGTGCCCATGGTAGCCTCTCGCGGCTTGATTACATCCTTGTCCCGGCGGCCCATGCAGGGAGGGTGGGGGAGGTGCGCCATCTAGCGCGGGGTATCTCAGACCACTCCCCATTGTTGTTGCATTTCGATGTCTTCCCGAGGGGGGATGGCAGGGTGGCCCCAATCAATGCATGGTATTTGCGTGACCCCACCATTCGTGCCGATTTGATCAAATCCTTACAGCGATATTTCGACGAGAATGTGGGGTCGGTCTCTTCCGCCATCTCCCTGTGGGAGGCTTTCAAGGTAGTCCTTAGAGGGGAGGCCCTCTCCTTTATCTCCCATGCCCGGCGGCTCGAGCGGGAGGAGGTGACCCGGGTAGAGGCCGAGATTGCAGAACTGGAGGGTGACCTGGGGAGCGGGGTAACAGACGCCAAGTTGCATGTTCTACACCTAAAGCAGGCGGCCTATCGGGCCCTCGTCACGGAGGCGGCCAGGGGCCTCAGTAGAGAGCAGCAGGGGCGATTGTATGATGTGGGTGATAAGGCTGGCAAATTGATTGCGTGGTTGGATAAGAGGGAGAGAGCGAGCCGCGTGGTGCCTTTGATTGAGAGTGTTGATGGTGCGTGTGTCACCGAGCCGGAAGCCATTGTCTCCTGCTTCGCGGATTATTTCCGCGAAGTCTACTCCCCGGTTTCCCCCTGCTCGGAGGAAGATTCCCATGCCCTGCTTCGGGACATCGCACTGCCCTCCCTAACGGTGGAGGACAGGGATTCGCTTGACGCCCCTCCCACCTCGGACGAAATTGCCTTGGCTATTCGCTCGGTTGCATCCGGCAAGGCCATGGGCCCCAATGGTATTCCCATCGAGCTCTACAAGCTACGCCCGGATGTGTTGGCGCCCCACCTGCGCGCGATGTTCCTGGCGGCCCACTCGCAGGGTTCCCTCCCGCCGGACCAGCGCCTGGCCACAATTGTGGTGATCCACAAGGAGGGGAAGCCCCGTGAACGGGTCACATCCTATAGGCCGATTTCGCTTTTGAACGCGGAGCCCAAAATCCTTGCCAAGGTGTTGGCCAACCGGTTGGTTGGCGTGGTGGGCGACCTGGTCCACCAAGACCAATCTGGCTTTATACCGCACCGCAACACGGCGCTCAATCTGCGGCGCTTGCACGGGGTGCTCGCGCGTGTCCCATTTGTGCGGGAGCCGGCCATCTTGGCGTCCTTGGACGCCACCATGGCGTTTGATACGCTTGAATGGCCATACATCTGGGCGATGCTGGCGAAATTCGGGTTCGGCCCGGGTTTCATTAGCTGGGTCAAATTGCTATATTCGGGCCCATTGGCGCAGGTGGTAGTGAATGGGCGAGTCTCGGCCCCATTCGCGCTGGGGAGGGGTACGCGACAGGGTTGCCCCCTGTCGCCTCTCCTGTTTGCCCTGGCCCTGGAGCCCCTGGCGGAGTGGCTACGGTGGCACCCCTCTATCCGTGGTCTCCGCTGGACCCCCGAGCATGAGGACCGTGTGTCCCTCTACGCAGACGACATCCTTCTGTATCTCGCCTCCCCGCGTAAATCACTGATCGTCCTGGTTGATGTTTTGCGCTCATTCGGTCGCAACTCAGGCCTGGTCATCAACTGGGCGAAATCCTGTGTCTATGTGCTTTCCGGGGAGGCTCCGGCCCTACCCCGGGACTGTCCGATCCAGATTGCCCCCCACGGTTTTCGGTACCTGGGTATCTATATTACACTTGACCCGGAGGCCCGCTATGAGCGGAATTTGCTGCCCCCCCTCCAGCGCTTGAGGGAGGACGTGGTGCGCTGGCGGCGTTTGCCGCTCTCGCCGCTCGGCCGAGCGGCTTTGTTCAAAATGATGTCCCTGCCGCGATTCCTCTACGCCCTCCAGAATACTATGGACTTGGTCCCGGCACGCTATTTCCGTGAGGTGGAGGGCCTCCAGCGGTGCCTGTTCTGGGACGGGAGGCCGCGCATTGCTCTGGCTAAATTGACGCTCCCGTGGTACGATGGGGGGGTCGCCCTCCCGGACATTAAACGGTATTACTGGGCCTCCCAACTAGCTGCAATTAATCATGGCCTTTATGGGCCCGCCTTGAACCCGGCATTTGAGATGGATAGAATGCTCCTACCCGGTGGCGATTACAATCGCGCGCTCTACTCTGGCGCGCCCGACTCCCGTTTGACGGGACCGACGCGTGTTATGGTGCGTGTCTGGCACGCGGCTAATGCAGCTATGGGGTGGAAGGACCGTTTGACCCGGGCGTCACCGCTGTATGCGTCTGAGAGGTTGGGCTCCCTATGGACGTCGAAGGGCTTCGAGAAGTGGGACACGATCGGAATCAGCACGGTGGGAGATCTCTGGACGAGGGGGGGATTCAAAACTTTTGAGACGCTGCAGGCGGAGTTTCAGCTGCAGGGCAGTGAGTACTTTCGGTACCTACAAGTCCGCCATGCGCTGGGCTCCGTCTTCCCGGACGTCGCATCCATTCCGGAGTCTTCCCCCCTGGAGGATAGAGTGCTGGACGGCCATGTACCGGACAGCACGATCTCCCTCATATATAAAAAACTGATCAACGATAGATCGTGCCTGCTGACTAGTCTCCGCGAGGCCTGGGTTGCCGACGGGCTGGAGCTGGACGACGAGGATTGGATTTCCGCGGTGGCCTCCCCGAAAGAGGTGGCCATCCCGGCTCGCCTTCGTTTCGTCCAGCTCAAGATCCTTCACCGGGTTTACGTGACGGGGCCAAGGCTTCTGCGTATGGGTTTTGCTGGTGACGGACTGTGTAAGCGTGGCTGTGGTGCGCTGGCGACTTTCATGCATATACTGTGGGAGTGCCCGAAGGTGGAGCGATTCTGGCGTGGTGTGCATGAGGTCCTGCGTGTGGTTACGCGTGTCGCGCTGCTGCCTGAAGCGAGGAGATGCTTGCTGAATGTATGGGAACCGAATGACTATTCGGTCCCGCAGACGCGGTGGGTGACTCTGGGATACATGATAGCTAAGCGTGACATTGCTCAGTTGTGGGGATCCCAGAGGCCCCCTGCGGTGTCGGCCTGGAAAGAGCATATGGATTGGTGTATGTTTCGTGAAAAGGTGGTGTATGTGGCGAGGGGTAAGCCTGGGGCGTGGGTGAAACTCTGGGGCCCCTGGAACGCCTACCGCGGGGGTATTTGTGAGCCACCACTGCTACCGGCTGCCTCACCTGCTCCGTCTCCCTAGACGGCCCCCCTCCCTCGGCCGCGGGCGCGCGGTCCCCCCAGTCCCTGACCTACTCCCATTCCCCTCCTCAGAGTTCTGCTGCTGGTTTGGATCCCCCACTTATGGAGCACGTGCTGTCACTTTGGATCGCGGGTTGCCTTGCGGGTGTGGTTTTTTGGTGTTGTTTTGTTTCAAGAAAAGGGAACCGTACTGTGGGCTTGGAGCTGTGTGGCCTGCACCATTGATTACTCCTGTTTCACTGCTCTGCACTGCCGAGAGACTTTTACTGTATGTATGCAATATGCTTTTGTCATTCTAGCGGCCGGCCGGGTGGTTGTAGGCCCATACCTGTAACTTTTACAACCTGCAATAAACGGTTTCAAAAAAAAAAAAAAAATTAAATTCCAGACCTTGATGGTCCAGATATTGTGGCAGCAGCTACGCCCTTTCACCTGGGTAATCGTTGTTCTGTCTTACAGGATCTACAATCCTTCTTTGACACCAAATCCAATGAGCAGTTGAAAGCGTCTGTCTCTGCAAGCATCGAGAAGAAACCTGAACCTTCTTCCTGGATTTCAAAAACTGGTGATCTTGTGTGAGAGAAGGTGGCGGTGAAGATGGAGTTTGGCCCTTCATACCGAGCGCCAGTGCCAGTCTTTGGCGTTCAAGGTTTGAGAACTATTATCTTGCCATAGCTTCCTGATTCTAAAGATTATCGATTTTTCTCAATTGATCAGGTCAAATGACACCATGTGGCCAATCCTAAGTAGTAGGCCACAAGGAGTCCTTGGTAGTTCCCTCTCTCCTCTTGCTACCATACAGGAAATTCCTTTGCAGCTAGTGACTACCACCGAGGCTGTTTCTCACTAGTTGGGAGGGAAGGTGGAGAATGCACTACTATTAATCTCTGCATCTGCATCCAGCGACGTGACTGAAGTGGGTATTGCCGTAACTACAATGTGTTCTGCAACAGATGTCTGGTATACAGATTCACCTTCTTTGGATTCTTCTGGTATGGTTGCAGTACCTGAGCCACCGGTTTTTCAATGACGGATTCTGGGTATTATATGGATCAAGATGATTTTTCTTCTGACAGTTCTTCTGTTTTATACACTTCTCCGTTAGGGGTCTGTGTTTTTATTTCACGCACATACCTGATCCCACCTTAGATATATGGTTGAATTACACTTTCCTTGGTTTTTCTATTTTTGTGGATTGTATCTCTGATTGTTTTTTTCTTATTGATTACTGGCCATTATCTATCAGAGCACCCTGCTACAGAACTGGTCAATGGGGTGTCGACCAGCATTTTAGTTTTAGTTTTCTTCCTCCACAATGGATGTTCTATTTGCAAGCCTACTGGACCTACCACCACTCCATCTGTGCAGCGAGCACATTCTTCGATTCTAAGGAATCCACATGCTTCAGGAACTGGTCCTTGTTTGGCCATTGTCATTCCAACATGCCTTGTTTACCTGCGTGCAACCCGTGTTTTCACTGTCTCTGGTGCCCCTTCGCATGGTCACTGGATATTTGCCTGGCTCTGCCGGCACCCGTGGACATAGACCTGTTGAGGAGTCCATTAGCGACCCATTTTCAAGGTTGTCCCTTGGGCCTGCTGCTTCTTCAGAATGCGAGATATGAGCCAGTTCTCCCGGAGGAGACAAGTGCGATGGCACATAGAATACTAAATACTGACTTACATGAATGTGGATAACCCAGCTACTTTCTTGGCATCGACTGAGGATCATGTTTGTTCTCTGGAACGTGTGGAATAATCCTTGATTGAGGAGATGTGATCCATTCTGGATTCACTCGCCTTCAAATTTGTAAGTAACATCATAGATACCTTTAACACACCATAAATTCAGCAACTTTTCAAAATTGACATGCTACATTTTATTCTCAATTGTTTTATACAATGCTTCTTAGCAGTGCTTTGAATTTGCTTATCTTGTGCCTTACACCTTTTAGTATTTAGTTGTTGTTGTATTACTGCTCCGACCACGGGGTGTCGTGAGACCCCCTATAGGGTTCACTGTAGTTTTCCATTATGTTAGCCTAACTACACATGTAATAGGCCGCTTTTGCTTTGCATGCAATACACACTAATATGATTGTTTTTGTGCCATACTGTTATTTTCGAAATACGCTGCACATGTTTTGTTATTTCGCTTTTCCGCTGTGATTCTTTCTGTACATTGTGCAAGGCCAAACAACATTGTGCTCTGTTTTTTTCTGTGGTCGGATACTAACACCTACACATAATAGAGAGATCCAGCTGCTCGTTTTTTAATAGAACAACTCTTATCATTTAAGCCGAGAATTGCCGTTCTAAAAACAGAGTGGAGTGAGACTTGCAGAGAAAAGGTACTGAGACGAAAGAGCTGTGTGCCTAAGATGTAGACCAACTGATTATGACTTGCAGGTATGGGGTTCCTACACTAATCCCAGAGATCGTTAGTATAATGCTGTGCTTTCACAGTAAGGGTAGGCTTAGGTTGTGGTGTCATTCGCTATGATAGGGCTTTTCATAGTGTACAGTTTATTAATTGTGCTAATCACATTATTAACCCCTTCGATGCTCATGACGGAACGGTTCCGTCATGAGCATCGGTTGGGCTGTGCTCATGACGGAACCGTTCCGTCATGAGGACAGCCCCCGGGGGAAGCGCTGGCGCTCCCCCCCTTGTGCAGCGATCTTCACCCCTTTACGGGGGTGGCAGCGGAAGAGCTTCCGCTGCCACCCCCGAGCCCCCCCGAGCCCCCCCACGCTTTCTGATGACGTCAGCGCGCACAGCGCGCGCCGGCGTCATCAGGAAGCGTTGGACGCGCTGGAATCCATTTCTTCCAGCGCGTCCAAGGGAGCAGAGGTAGGTGTTTGTAGTCCGGTGGGGGCCGCGGCGGTGAAATCTGTAGTATTGAGGCATCGGGGGAGAGGAAAGAGTATTTCCTCTCCCCCGATGTCTCAATACAGGGCATTCCTGCTCCACGATCGCGCACAGCGTCGCGATCGTGGAGTAGGGATGCCCCACTAGACACCAGGGATTTGGTATTTCGAATTTGGGAAGCGACCCCTTAGGCAAGGGTCGCTTCCTTGGGGATAAAAATTTGGCGAAGTCTTTTCTGCCCCCCCTGGGGGCAGATCGGTCCGCTTTCTGCGCGTTTCTGCCCCCAGGGGGGGCAGAAAAGCCCACTAGACACCAGGGATGTCTATTTCGTTATGTAGGAAGCGACCCCTTGGGCAAGGGTCGCTTCCTAGGGTGGTAAAGTGATTAGAAGACTTTTCTGCCCCCCCTGGGGGCAGATCGGTCGTCTTTCTGCCCGTTTCTGCCCCCAGGGGGGGCAGAAAAGCCCACTAGACACCAGGGATGTCTTTTTCTTTATGTAGGAAGCGACCCCTTGGGCAAGGGTCGCTTCCTTTGCGGCCTAATTATTTAGAATACTTTTCTGCCCCCCCTGGGGGCAGATTGGTCGTCTTTCTGTCCGTTTCTGCTCCTAGGGGGGGGGGCAGAAAAGCCCACTAGACACCAGGGATATAAATATTATTGTAGGAAGCGACCCCTTGGGCAAGGGTCGCTTCCTTGGGCCCCTAAATGTTTTGAAGACTTTTCTGCCCCCTCTGTGGGCAGATCGGTTTTATTTTTTTGCCGTTTCTGCTCCCATTGGGGGCAGAAAAGCCCACTAGACACCAGGGAATTATTTCAATTAGAAATAGAAGTGACCCCTCGCTTCCAGGGTGCAATTTGTTATATGTATTTGGCTCACCTGCCCCGGGACTGAATAGCCTTTTTTTTCCTGCTGTTTTCTGCCTGACCTGGCACACAAAAACCGATTGACCATTTGGGTAGTGACATGGCATGTTATAATGTTTATTGTTATATTTTTTGTGATTTCCAATTGTAATGTTTTTTTTGTTTACTTTTTTGTTCTAGGTGAAGGCTTTTCTTCTGTTCACGGTGACGTTTTGGTTCTGGTGGTTTTGCTGTTTGTGTAGTTTGGTAAGAGACTGTTTTTTTGTACAATGCAAATGTGTTTGATTTCTCTGCCTGTTTTTTTTTGCAAATGGTGTAATAATAGCAGTATGTTTGGTTTTTGAGTTTCAAAAACTTTTTGCATTGGTGCACGATGTGTATTTTGTTGTCTTGTGAGTAATTTGTTTTTTTTTCTTCTTTCTAGTTTGATATCGTTGGCCTTTGCTGTGTCACTGCAGAGTTTGTTTCTGGTGAGTGCAGCTGTCTCTTTTGATTTTGGATTGTATAGTTTTTGAGTACATTGATCTTATTGATATAAGGTACACATTTCTTTACTTACTTGGTTTGCACATTGTTGGTTGTTGTTGACTTGTTTGTGCAGTCTTCTATCTTAATAGGTATAATGGCTAGCCGCAGGATGACTGCTCAGCAGGTTGTTGGTTTGCTGTTTGAGTCTTCCTCTGATATTGGGTCAGAGACTGACTCTGCTTCTGAGGGAGAGGGGGCAGGGGACGATTCTGGCAGTGAGTTTTCTCTCCGTATGGGGTCATCGGATGATGAAGATACTCTTAGTGCGGATGAAGTGCCTGTGTTAGAGGAGGAGACTGATGTGCCGATAGTGCGGCAAGAGGCATCTGGGCTGCAGCCTGCGGCTGCAAGGCTTCCCGTTGGTGTAGTGCGGCAAGAGACATCTGGGCTGCAGGCTGGGACTGCAAGGCTTCCCGTTGGTGTAGTGCGGCAAGAGGCATCTGGGCTGCAGGCTGGGGTTGCAAGCCTTTCCGTTGGTGTAGTGCGGCAAGAGACATCTGGGCTGCAGGCTGGGGCTGCAAGTCTTCCCGTTGAAACTGATGACCTCTGGGTTGCCCCTGGCATGGTGCAGCCGGAATTTCCTGAGTTTACTGGTGTTCCAGGGTCTAGAGTGAATACCGAGAACTTTTTGCCTGTAAATTTTTTTCAGTTGTTTATGGACGATGTGTTTTTGGCAGAGATTGTTGAGCAGACTAATTTGTATGCCGAACAGTTTTTGAGGGACAACAGTGCCAGTCTTAAGCCACACTCTAGAGCTACCCGGTGGACTCCCACAAATGTTGAAGAGATGAAGAAGTTCTTGGGTTTAACTTTTTTGATGGGCTTGCTAAGGAAGCCATCATTGGCTTCATATTGGTCTAGCAGTCCCTTGATGGCAACGTCTATTTTTCCGGCAGTCATGAGTCGTGACAGGTATTTGCTTCTGCTTCGGATGATGCACTTTGTAGATAATGGTTTAGCGTTGCCACGAGATCACCCTGATTGTGACCGTCTTTTTAAGATTAGGCCTGTCCTTGATCACTTTGTTGATCGATTTTCTGAGATTTATGCCCCTGGTAGAGAAATTGCAGTGGATGAGTCTTTGGTGTTGTTCAAGGGCCGCTTGGTTTTTAGGCAATACATTCCTAGTAAGAGGGCACGCTATGGAATAAAGCTGTATATGCTGTGTGACAGTAGGACTGGATATGTCTCTAATTTCAGGGTGTACACCGGTAAGGAATCTAGGTTTAACCTCCCTGGTTGTCCGTCCACTTTTGGAGTGACTGAGAAAATTGTTTGGGAACTTGGTAGAGGATTTTTTAACAAAGGCCACCATTTATATGTAGATAACTTCTACACTGGTGTACGGTTGTTCAGGGAATTGGCCAAAGTGGACACTTTTGCTTGTGGCACAGTCCGCTGTAACCGTAAAGGTTTTCCGAAAGAACTTGTTTGTCAAAAGCTTGTGCGGGGACAGTGCAGTGCGTTGCGTTGCCAGGAGCTTCTTGCTGTGAAGTTTACAGACAGGAGAGATGTCTACATGCTGACTTCCATCCATGATGAAAGCACTGCACCTGTGACTGTTTGGGGTCAGGTCGCTGAAGCGCGCAAACCTGTATGTGTTTTAGACTATAATAGGTACATGGGTGGTGTTGACAGAGTAGATCAGAGGTTGGAACCTTACACTGCTCTTCGTAAGGCTTACATTTGGTACAAGAAGTTGGCTATCCATCTTTTCCACTTGGCAATGTTTAATGCTTTTGTTGTGTTCCAGGATTCTTGCCCTGAGTCAAAGATGACTTTTGCTAAGTTTCAGGAGTCTGTAATAGGCAGCCTTGTTGTAGTGGAACAGGCAAGTGTTCCTAGAGTTGGACTGGTGGAGGATGTTGCTAGATTGAAAGAACGCCACTTTCCAGATCACATTCCTCCCACACCCGCAAAAGATTTTCCCAGTAGGAGATGTAGAGTCTGTTGGCGAAGAGGTTTGCGGAAGGAGAGTCGTATGTACTGCCCCGATTGTCCCTCTCATCCTGCACTGTGTCTCTCTGCTTGTTTCCGAGCGTACCACACGCGTAAAAACTTCTGGGAAGATTCATGAGTGGTAAAGTGAACTGCCTGGTCTGTATTCTTTGGAAAATATGATTCTGTTTCAAGGTTGGTGTTAGTGCAATGTATTTAGTTGCTGATTTTCTGTTAGAAGATTTGTATCTATTTGCAATTTGTTTGTGTTTTTATTTTTTTCTAAAAAAATCAAAAATGTGATGGCGGTGTGTGTAGGCTTGCGCTTGGCTGTTGGTGTGTGTGGACTGGCACTTGGTTGGTGGTGTGCGTGGAATGGTGCTTGGCTGACGGTGTGCGTGGACTGGCGGTGTGCATGGACTGGCGGTGTGCGTGGACTGGTGCGTGGCTGGTGGTGTGCGTGGAATGGTGCTTGGCTGGCGGTGTGCTTGGACTGGTGCGTGGCTGGTGGTGTGCGTGGAATGGTGCTTGGCTGGCGGTGTGCGTGGAATGGTGCTTGGCTGGTGGTGTGCGTGGAATGGTGCTTGGCTGGCGGTGTGCGTGGACTGGTACTTGGCTGGCGGTGTGTGTGGACTGGTGGTGTGTGCGGACTGGTGTTTGGCTGGTGGTGTCTGTGGACTGGAGCTTGGCTGGTGGTGTCCGTGGACTGGAGCTTGTCTGGTGGTGTGTGTGGACTGTAGCTTGGCTGGCGGTGTGCGTGGAATGGTGCTTGTCTGGTGGTGTCCGTGGACTGGAGCTTGGCTGGCGGTGTAGGTGGATTGGCGATTGGCTGCCGGTGTGCCTGGCCTGGCGATTGGATGTCGGTGTGCCTGGACTGGCGCTTGGCTAGCGGTGTGCGTGGACTGGCGTTTGGCTAGCGGTGTGTGTCGACTGGTGCTTGGCTGGCTGTGTGTGAGTAGTGACTTTCTGCTGGTCACTACACACACTGCTAGCTGAGTGCCACTCCACGCAATCCTTCAGCCTGTGTAGTTGCTGTGTCTGGATTGTGGGCGTGTGAAAGTGATGGGCCCTTGAATGGCGCTGTGTGCTGGTGTGAGTTTTGTTATGTGATGGGCACGCGGCTGGCGGTGTGAATGGTTTTGTATGTCTCACACGTATGAAAGGTGTATGAATGGCCTGTAAAGAGGTTGGTGCCTTGTCGTGGCTTTACAGCTCACGAGCTGTGAGTCAATGGTTCAGTTTCTTGCCCTTTCAATTATTACCAGTGCATTTCATGTTTTGTGAAATCACTTGGTAATACAATTTTATCTACTGAACCATCACTCACCCTCGTGCCAAATCCAACCAGTATGTGTGTGTGCTTGCGGGTTAGATGACTGTGCAGTAATATTTGTCTTTCTGAAGCAGGGTGTACCTTGTCCCTTTTTGGTGATTTTTGTACTGTGTTGCTTTTGTACCTGGTGGTGCGAATGGTCTTGTTTGTATCACGTATGAAAGGTGTGTGAATGGCCTGTAAAGCGGTTGGTGCCTTGACGTGGCTTTACAGCTCACGAGCTGCAAGTCATTGGTTTGGTTTTTTGTGAATTTAATTATTGACAGTGCATTTCATTTTTGTGAAATCTCTTGTTAATAAAATTTAATACACTGAACCATGACTTGCCCTCGTGCCAAATCCAACCAGTATGTGTGTGTGTTTGAGGAATAGATGGTTGTGCAGGAATCTTTGTCTTTTGTTTCTCTGCCAAGGTACACTTTCCATGTAAGAATAACCCACCAACTGTAGATATTGTCGAAAACCCTTGGGAGTTCATGGTGATGTCTCTCTAGTGATTTGAAAAATATTTTTTATCCCCATTGTCCTGTAAACCTCAAATTGTCTGCCACATTTTCTTTGCAGTATTATTCCTAAATTCTCACGCTGTAGTAACAATAGGTAATCTGGTTTTGCAAGGGGGGTTACTTTGGTTTTTTGCCCAGGGCTCGGCGGCCATCTAGGGAAACCTTTCCAACCCATGCATTTCTGAAAACTAGACACCCGGCGGCTTCCAGGGAGGTATGGCTTGCGTGGATCCCCCAACGTTTCCTTACCCAGAATCCCCTGCAATCCTCATTTTTTGCCCAAAAAATCACTTTTTTCACACATTTTGGGGTGGGAAAGTAGTGGCATCACCGGGCTCACACAAATTTACCACCACCCAGCGTTCCCCCAGGTCTCCCGGTAAAAATGGTGCCTCACTTGTGTGGGAGGCCCAAGTACCCGCGGCAGGCAAGGGCCCCAAACGTAGTGAGGCGACATCAAGATGGCCTATCGCCAAACCACCTGGTTTTGCAAGGGGGGTCACTTTGGTTTTTGGCCCGGTGCGCGGCGGCCATCTAGGGAAACCTAGCAAACCCAGGCATTTTTGAAAACTAGACACCCGGCGGCTTCCAGGGAGGTATGGCTTGCGTGGATCCCCCAACGTTTCCTTACCCAGAATCCCCTGCAAACCTCAAATTTTGCTCAAAAAATCACTTTTTTCACACATTTTGGGGTGGGAAAGTAGTGGCATCACCGGGCTCACACAAATTTACCACCACCCAGCGTTCCCCCAGGTCTCCCGGTAAAAATGGTGCCTCACTTGTGTGGGAGGCCCAAGTACCCGCGGCAGGCAAGGGCCCCAAACGTAGTGAGGCGACATCAAGATGGCCTATCGCCAAACCACCTGGTTTTGCAAGGGGGGTCACTTTGGTTTTTGGCCCGGTGCGCGGCGGCCATCTAGGGAAACCTAGCAAACCCAGGCATTTTTGAAAACTAGACACCCGGCGGCTTCCAGGGAGGTATGGCTTGCGTGGATCCCCCAACGTTTCCTTACCCAGAATCCCCTGCAAACCTCATTTTTTGCTCAAAAAATCACTTTTTTCACACATTTTGGGGTGGGAAAGTAGTGGCATCACCGGGCTCACACAAATTTACCACCACCCAGCGTTCCCCCAGGTCTCCCGGTAAAAATGGTGCCTCACTTGTGTGGGAGGCCCAAGTACCCGCGGCAGGCAAGGGCCCCAAACGTAGTGAGGCGACATCAAGATGGCCTATCGCCAAACCACCTGGTTTTGCAAGGGGGGTCACTTTGGTTTTTGGCCCGGTGCGCGGCGGCCATCTAGGGAAACCTAGCAAACCCAGGCATTTTTGAAAACTAGACACCCGGCGGCTTCCAGGGAGGTATGGCTTGCGTGGATCCCCCAACGTTTCCTTACCCAGAATCCCCTGCAAACCTCAAATTTTGCTCAAAAAATCACTTTTTTCACACATTTTGGGGTGGGAAAGTAGTGGCATCACCGGGCTCACACAAATTTACCACCACCCAGCGTTCCCCCAGGTCTCCCGGTAAAAATGGTGCCTCACTTGTGTGGGAGGCCCAAGTACCCGCGGCAGGCAAGGGCCCCAAACGTAGTGAGGCGACATCAAGATGGCCTATCGCCAAACCACCTGGTTTTGCAAGGGGGGTCACTTTGGTTTTTGGCCCGGTGCGCGGCGGCCATCTAGGGAAACCTAGCAAACCCAGGCATTTTTGAAAACTAGACACCCGGCGGCTTCCAGGGAGGTATGGCTTGCGTGGATCCCCCAACGTTTCCTTACCCAGAATCCCCTGCAAACCTCAAATTTTGCTCAAAAAATCACTTTTTTCACACATTTTGGGGTGGGAAAGTAGTGGCATCACCGGGCTCACACAAATTTACCACCACCCAGCGTTCCCCCAGGTCTCCCGGTAAAAATGGTGCCTCACTTGTGTGGGAGGCCCAAGTACCCGCGGCAGGCAAGGGCCCCAAACGTAGTGAGGCGACATCAAGATGGCCTATCGCCAAACCACCTGGTTTTGCAAGGGGGGTCACTTTGGTTTTTGGCCCGGTGCGCGGCGGCCATCTAGGGAAACCTAGCAAACCCAGGCATTTTTGAAAACTAGACACCCGGCGGCTTCCAGGGAGGTATGGCTTGCGTGGATCCCCCAACGTTTCCTTACCCAGAATCCCCTGCAAACCTCATTTTTTGCTCAAAAAATCACTTTTTTCACACATTTTGGGGTGGGAAAGTAGTGGCATCACTGGGCTCACACAAATTTACCACCACCCAGCGTTCCCCCAGGTCTCCCGGTAAAAATGGTGCCTCACTTGTGTGGGAGGCCCAAATACCCGCGGCAGGCAAGGGCCCCAAACGTAGTGAGGCGACATCAAGATGGCCTATCGCCAAACCACCTGGTTTTGCAAGGGGGGTCACTTTGGTTTTTGGCCCGGTGCGCGGCGGCCATCTAGGGAAACCTACCAAACCCAGGCATTTTTGAAAACTAGACACCCGGCGGCTTCCAGGGAGGTATGGCTTGCGTGGATCCCCCAACGTTTCCTTACCCAGAATCCCCTGCAAACCTCAATTTTTGCTCAAAAAATCACTTTTTTCACACATTTTGGGGTGGGAAAGTAGTGGCATCACCGGGCTCACACAAATTTACCACCACCCAGCGTTCCCCCAGGTCTCCCGGTAAAAATGGTGCCTCACTTGTGTGGGAGGCCCAAGTACCCGCGGCAGGCAAGGGCCCCAAACGTAGTGAGGCGACATCAAGATGGCCTATCGCCAAACCACCTGGTTTTGCAAGGGGGGTCACTTTGGTTTTTGGCCCGGTGCGCGGCGGCCATCTAGGGAAACCTAGCAAACCCAGGCATTTTTGAAAACTAGACACCCGGCGGCTTCCAGGGAGGTATGGCTTGCGTGGATCCCCCAACGTTTCCTTTCCCAGAATCCCCTGCAAACCTCAAATTTTGCTCAAAAAATCACTTTTTTCACACATTTTGGGGTGGGAAAGTAGTGGCATCACCGGGCTCACACAAATTTACCACCACCCAGCGTTCCCCCAGGTCTCCCGGTAAAAATGGTGCCTCACTTGTGTGGGAGGCCCAAGTACCCGCGGCAGGCAAGGACAACAAACGTAGTGAGGCGACATTTGGGATAGGCAATGTTGATGTTGCCTCACTACGTTTGTTGTCCTTGCCTGCCGCGGGTACTTGGGCCTCCCACACAAGTGAGGCACCATTTTTACCGGGAGACCTGGGGGAACGCTGGGTGGTGGTAAATTTGTGTGAGCCCGGTGATGCCACTACTTTCCCACCCCAAAATGTGTGAAAAAAGTGATTTTTTGAGCAAAATTTGAGGTTTGCAGGGGATTCTGGGTAAGGAAACGTTGGGGGATCCACGCAAGCCATACCTCCCTGGAAGCCGCCGGGTGTCTAGTTTTCAAAAATGCCTGGGTTTGCTAGGTTTCCCTAGATGGCCGCCGCGCACCGGGCCAAAAACCAAAGTGACCCCCCTTGCAAAACCAGGTGGTTTGGCGATAGGCCATCTTGATGTCGCCTCACTACGTTTGGGGCCCTTGCCTGCCGCGGGTACTTGGGCCTCCCACACAAGTGAGGCACCATTTTTACCGGGAGACCTGGGGGAACGCTGGGTGGTGGTAAATTTGTGTGAGCCCGGTGATGCCACTACTTTCCCACCCCAAAATGTGTGAAAAAAGTGATTTTTTGAGCAAAATTTGAGGTTTGCAGGGGATTCTGGGTAAGGAAACTTTGGGGGATCCACGCAAGCCATACCTCCCTGGAAGCCGCCGGGTGTCTAGTTTTCAAAAATGCCTGGGTTTGCTAGGTTTCCCTAGATGGCCGCCGCGCACCGGGCCAAAAACCAAAGTGACCCCCCTTGCAAAACCAGGTGGTTTGGCGATAGGCCATCTTGATGTCGCCTCACTACGTTTGGGGCCCTTGCCTGCCGCGGGTACTTGGGCCTCCCACACAAGTGAGGCACCATTTTTACCGGGAGACCTGGGGGAACGCTGGGTGGTGGTAAATTTGTGTGAGCCCGGTGATGCCACTACTTTCCCACCCCAAAATGTGTGAAAAAAGTGATTTTTTGAGCAAAAAATGAGGTTTGCAGGGGATTCTGGGTAAGGAAACGTTGGGGGATCCACGCAAGCCATACCTCCCTGGAAGCCGCCGGGTGTCTAGTTTTCAAAAATGCCTGGGTTTGCTAGGTTTCCCTAGATGGCCGCCGCGCACCGGGCCAAAAACCAAAGTGACCCCCCTTGCAAAACCAGGTGGTTTGGCGATAGGCCATCTTGATGTCGCCTCACTACGTTTGGGGCCCTTGCCTGCCGCGGGTACTTGGGCCTCCCACACAAGTGAGGCACCATTTTTACCGGGAGACCTGGGGGAACGCTGGGTGGTGGTAAATTTGTGTGAGCCCGGTGATGCCACTACTTTCCCACCCCAAAATGTGTGAAAAAAGTGATTTTTTGAGCAAAAAATGAGGTTTGCAGGGGATTCTGGGTAAGGAAACGTTGGGGGATCCACGCAAGCCATACCTCCCTGGAAGCCGCCGGGTGTCTAGTTTTCAAAAATGCCTGGGTTTGCTAGGTTTCCCTAGATGGCCGCCGCGCACCGGGCCAAAAACCAAAGTGACCCCCCTTGCAAAACCAGGTGGTTTGGCGATAGGCCATCTTGATGTCGCCTCACTACGTTTGGGGCCCTTGCCTGCCGCGGGTACTTGGGCCTCCCACACAAGTGAGGCACCATTTTTACCGGGAGACCTGGGGGAACGCTGGGTGGTGGTAAATTTGTGTGAGCCCGGTGATGCCACTACTTTCCCACCCCAAAATGTGTGAAAAAAGTGATTTTTTGAGCAAAATTTGAGGTTTGCAGGGGATTCTGGGTAAGGAAACGTTGGGGGATCCACGCAAGCCATACCTCCCTGGAAGCCGCCGGGTGTCTAGTTTTCAGAAATGCGTGGGTTTGCTAGGTTTCCCTAGGTGCCGGCAGGGCTAGGGTACAAAATCTACAGCTAGTCACTTTGCCAAAAAAAGGGTCATTTTTCACTGCAAAACCACGTTGCGTTTTGCGCCGTTTCCTGTCGCGGGCACTAAGCAGACCCGCACAAGTGAGGTACCATTTTTCTCGTAGGACTTTGGGGAACGCAGGGTGGGTGGAAATTTGTGGATCCACGCAGATTCCAGAACTTTCCATCACAGAAATGTGGGGAAAATGTGTTTTTTTTGTCAATTTTTTACGTTTGCAAGGGATTCTGGGTAACAGACCATGGTGGGAGGCAGTCAAGTCACCCCATCCTGGATTCCCCTGGGTGTCTAGTTTTCAGAAATGTATAGGTTTGCTAGGTTTCCCTAGGTGCCGGCAGGGCTAGGGTACAAAATCTACAGCTAGTCACTTTGCCAAAAAAAGGGTCATTTTTCACTCCAAAACCACGTTGCGTTTTGCGCCGTTTCCTGTCGCGGGCACTAGGCCAACCCGCACAAGTGAGGTACCATTTTTCTCGTAGGACTTTGGGGAACGCGGGGTGGGTGGAAATTTGTGGATCCACGCAGATTCCAGAACTTTCCATCACAGAAATGTGGGGAAAATGTGTTTTGTTTGTCAATTTTTTACGTTTGCAAGGGATTCTGGGTAACAGACCATGGTGGGAGGCAGTCAAGTCACCCCATCCTGGATTCCCCTGGGTGTCTAGTTTTCAAAAATGTATAGGTTTGCTAGGTTTCCCTAGGTGCCGGCAGGGCTAGGGTACAAAATCTACAGCTAGTCACTTTGCAAAAAAAAGGGTCATTTTTCACTCCAAAACCACGTTGCGTTTTGCGCCGTTTCCTGTCGCGGGCACTAGGCTGACCCGCACAAGTGAGGTACCATTTTTCTCGTAGGACTTTGGGGAACGCGGGGTGGGTGGAAATTTGTAGATCCACGCAGGTTCCAGAACTTTCCATCACAGAAATGTGGGGAAAATGTGTTTTTTTTGTAAATTTTTTACGTTTGCAAGGGATTCTGGGTAACAGACCATGGTGGGAGGCAGTCAAGTCACCCCATCCTGGATTCCCCTGGGTGTCTAGTTTTCAGAAATGTATAGGGTTGCTAGGTTTCCCTAGGTGCCGGCAGGGCTAGGGTACAAAATCTACAGCTAGTCACTTTGCCAAAAAAAGGGTCATTTTTCACTACAAAACCACGTTGGGTTTTGCGCCGTTTCCTGTCGCGGGCACTAGGCCGACCCGCACAAGTGAGGTACCATTTTTCTTGTAGGACTTTGGGGAACGCGGGGTGGGTGGAAATTTGTGGATCCACGCAGATTCCAGAACTTTCCATCACAGAAATGTGGGGAAAATGTGTTTTTTTTGTCAATTTTTTACGTTTGCAAGGGATTCTGGGTAACAGACCAGGGTGGGAGGCAGTCACGTCACCCCATCCTGGATTCCCCTGGGTGTCTAGTTTTCAGAAATGTATAGGTTTGCTAGGTTTCCCTAGGTGCCGGCAGGGCTAGGGTACAAAATCTACAGCTAGTCACTTTGCCAAAAAAAGGGTCATTTTTCACTCCAAAACCACGTTGCGTTTTGCGCCGTTTCCTGTCGCGGGCACTAGGCCGACCCGCACAAGTGAGGTACCATTTTTCTCGTAGGACTTTGGGGAACGCGGGGTGGGTGGAAATTTGTGGATCCACGCAGATTCCAGAACTTTCCATCACAGAAATGTGGGGAAAATGTGTTTTTTTTGTCAATTTTTTACGTTTGCAAGGGATTCTGGGTAACAGACCATGGTGGGAGGCAGTCAAGTCACCCCATCCTGGATTCCCCTGGGTGTCTAGGTTTCAGAAATGTATAGGTTTGCTAGGTTTCCCTAGGTGCCGGCAGGGCTAGGGTACAAAATCTACAGCTAGTCACTTTGCCAAAAAAAGGGTCATTTTTCACTGCAAAACCACGTTGCGTTTTGCGCCGTTTCCTGTCGCGGGCACTAGGCCGACCCGCACAAGTGAGGTACCATTTTTCTTGTAGGACTTTGGGGAACGCGGGGTGGGTGGAAATTTGTGGATCCACGCAGATTCCAGAACTTTCCATCACAGAAATGTGGGGAAAATGTGTTTTTTTTGTCAATTTTTTACGTTTGCAAGGGATTCTGGGTAACAGACCATGGTGGGAGGCAGTCAAGTCACCCCATCCTGGATTCCCCTGGGTGTCTAGTTTTCAGAAATGTATAGGTTTGCTAGGTTTCCCTAGGTGCCGGCAGGGCTAGGGTACAAAATCTACAGCTAGTCACTTTGCCAAAAAAAGGGTCATTTTTCACTGCAAAACCACGTTGCGTTTTGCGCCGTTTCCTGCCGCGGGCACTAGGCCGACCCGCACAAGTGAGGTACCATTTTTCTCGTAGGACTTTGGGGAACGCGGGGTGGGTGGAAATTTGTGGATCCACGCAGATTCCAGAACTTTCCATCACAGAAATGTGGGGAAAATGTGTTTTTTTTGTCAATTTTTTACGTTTGCAAGGGATTCTGGGTAACAGACCATGGTGGGAGGCAGTCAAGTCACCCCATCCTGGATTCCCCTGGGTGTCTAGTTTTCAAAAATGTATAGGTTTGCTAGGTTTCCCTAGGTGCCGGCAGGGCTAGGGTACAAAATCTATAGCTAGTCACTTTGCCAAAAAAAGGGTCATTTTTCACTCCAAAACCACGTTGCGTTTTGCGCCGTTTCCTGTCGCGGGCACTAGGCCGACCCGCACAAGTGAGGTACCATTTTTCTCGTAGGACTTTGGGGAACGCGGGGTGGGTGGAAATTTGTGGATCCACGCAGGTTCCAGAACTTTCCATCACAGAAATGTGGGGAAAATGTGTTTTTTTGGTCAATTTTTTACGTTTGCAAGGGATTCTGGGTAACAGACCATGGTGGGAGGCAGTCAAGTCACCCCATCCTGGATTCCCCTGGGTGTCTAGTTTTCAAAAATGTATAGGTTTGCTAGGTTTCCCTAGGTGCCGGCAGGGCTAGGGTACAAAATCTACAGCTAGTCACTTTGACAAAAAAAGGGTCATTTTTCACTCCAAAACCACGTTGCGTTTTGCGCTGTTTCCTGTCGCGGGCACTAGGCCGACCCGCACAAGTGAGGTACCATTTTTCTCGTAGGACTTTGGGGATCGCGGGGTGGGTGGAAATTTGTGGATCCACGCAGGTTCCAGAACTTTCCATCACAGAAATGTGGGGAAAATGTGTTTTTTTTGTCAATTTTTTACGTTTGCAAGGGATTCTGGGTAACAGACCATGGTGGGAGGCAGTCAAGTCACCCCATCCTGGATTCCCCTGGGTGTCTAGTTTTTAAAAATGTATAGGTTTGCTAGGTTTCCCTAGGTGCCGGCAGGGCTAGGGTACAAAATCTACAGCTAGTCACTTTGCCAAAAAAAGGGTCATTTTTCACTCCAAAACCACGTTGCGTTTTGCGCCGTTTCCTGTCGCGGGCACTAGGCCGACCCGCACAAGTGAGGTACCATTGTTCTCGTAGGACTTTGGGGAACGCGGGGTGGGTGGAAATTTGTGGATCCACGCAGATTCCAGAACTTTCCATCACAGAAATGTGGGGAAAATGTGTTTTTTTTGTCAATTTTTTACGTTTGCAAGGGATTCTGGGTAACAGACCATGGTGGGAGGCAGTCAAGTCACCCCATCCTGGATTCCCCTGGGTGTCTAGTTTTCAGAAATGTATAGGTTTGCTAGGTTTCCCTAGGTGCCGGCAGGGCTAGGGTACAAAATCTACAGCTAGTCATTTTGCCAAAAAAAGGGTCATTTTTCACTGCAAAACCACGTTGCGTTTTGCGCCGTTTCCTGTCGCGGGCACTAGGCCGACCCGCACAAGTGAGGTACCATTTTTCTCGTAGGACTTTGGGGAACGCGGGGTGGGTGGAAATTTGTGGATCCACGCAGATTCCAGAACTTTCCATCACAGAAATGTGGGGAAAATGTGTTTTTTTTGTCAATTTTTTACGTTTGCAAGGGATTCTGGGTAACAGACCATGGTGGGAGGCAGTCAAGTCACCCCATCCTGGATTCCCCTGGGTGTCTAGTTTTCAGAAATGTATAGGTTTGCTAGGTTTCCCTAGGTGCCGGCAGGGCTAGGGTACAAAATCTACAGCTAGTCACTTTGCCAAAAAAAGGGTCATTTTTCACTGCAAAACCACGTTGCGTTTTGCGCCGTTTCCTGCCGCGGGCACTAGGCCGACCCGCACAAGTGAGGTACCATTTTTCTCGTAGGACTTTGGGGAACGCGGGGTGGGTGGAAATTTGTGGATCCACGCAGATTCCAGAACTTTCCATCACAGAAATGTGGGGAAAATGTGTTTTTTTTGTCAATTGTTTACGTTTGCAAGGGATTCTGGGTAACAGACCATGGTGGGAGGCAGTCAAGTCACCCCATCCTGGATTCCCCTGGGTGTCTAGTTTTCAAAAATGTATAGGTTTGCTAGGTTTCCCTAGGTGCCGGCAGGGCTAGGGTTCAAAAACTACAGCTAGACTCTTTGCAAAAAAAGTGTAAATTTTCAGTGTGAAAATGTGGTGTGTTCACCTTAGGTTTTGAGCCACTTCCTGTCGTGGGCACTATGCCTACCCACACAAGTGAGGTACCATTTTTCTCGGGAGACTTAGGGTAGTTCAAATTTGTAAAGCAACTGTTATTACCTATTGATTTTTGATGCATTTCTCCCTTCCAAATGAAAGACATTGTGTAAAAAAAAAGTCATTTTGAAAAATGACCAATAATTGTCATGCAAATATGAGTATTCCCAATTTCGAAAATGTGCAAATATGCACTGTTTCTGAACTCTGTAATTTGTTCCCATTTCAGAAATACATAGGTGACTTTCATAACGATTTTTCCAAGTATACATTTTCCCACAATAATTGCTATATACCCGGACCAAAAAAAAAAAACATTACAAAATGCTGCTCATTTTTCTACTCTGGGTTCGTTGGGCTCTTGGTGAACCTACAAGTCCTATATGTCCCCACAACCAGGAAGGTCTACCGGATGTAACGGTACATTGCTTTCAAAGAGATGTCATAATTCGAAGAAGTTACAGGTAAAAACGTTGACTCAAGAGGCTGCTTTTTTCAACAAATTTTTAATTTTTCCTATATTTGCCTGTAAATTTCTATAAAGAAACCTTGATGGATCTACGCAAATGACCCCTTGCTGAATTCAGAATTTTGTCTACTTTTCAAAAATGTATAGCTTTCCAGGATCCATTATTGTTTTGTTACCCTTTTCTACCGTTAACTGGAAGGAGGTTGAAAGCACAAAAAATAGCAAAAATAGGGTATGTCCCAGAAAAATGCCAAAACTGTGTAAAAAATGTTGGTTTTCTAACAAAAGTCTGTCATTCCCTAAAAGCTGGAGAAATTGTGATTTCAGCCCCACAAACCCTTTTTTGATACCATTTGCAGAGAAAAACCCAGAAGCTTTCATTTGCAGCCCGTTTTTCACATTTTTCACAAAAACAAAAAAAAATTGCTGTATTTTGACTAATTTCTGGGAACCCTCTAGGAGAATCCACAAACCCTGGGTACCTTTAGAATCCCCAAGATGTTGGAAGAAAAGGACGCAAATTTGGCGTGGATACCTAATGTGGTCAAAAAGTTACAGGGGCCTAAGCGCGCACTACCTCAAATAGCCCAAAAAGGGCTTAGCACAGGAGGGGAAAAGGCCTAGCAGCGAAGGGGTTAACTTGCATATGTCTCCTAATTGCAGCACAGATTTTTCATGATAGCGCAAGTTAGTTTCAATAAATATTGTAAGCTTTCTTCATGTCTCTTTCCTTTTATTGTGGGAACGTGTGAGAATGATAGGTGATGACCTGTTACTCCGACTCCTGAGACAGTTCAGAGTGTTGTGTTGTGGGGTGCTAATTTATCTGTCTCTCTGGAAGGTTTGGAGGGAAGATACAGCACTATGAGTTAGTCTGGATTTGGGCCAATAGGTACTGATGTAGTATGGAGACTGAGTCCCTACATGCTGACATCTCGTGATCCCAGGCATAGTTCTGTTTTTAAGCAGAATCCCTCAACAAGAGTACCTCTCTTGTGAAGCGGACAGGTTGATTAGTCATAACATGTTTGACACTAGTCTTTCTGTATTAGACCTTAGATGTGAGTTACAATGTAAAGCCTACTCTCTATGAACTGTTATATGGAAAGAAAACTCCCCTGTGGAAAGCAAGAGCTCTGATGCCAGCACCAAAAACTGAACATGCACATAGGAAGGTGAAGGTACCATCTACTTGCTTACGCTAACTATAAAGAGTCATTGAAGACTCTGTCTGGCACCGAAAGAGATCTGTGAATTGTGATGGCCTGAACAAAGAGGCTGATTCTCATCCAGCCCTTCTGCCTGATGGCAAGATGTAGCTTGGAGCTGGTAGTCATCCTGTGCTCCTGGATTGGAAGGAAGCCTCCTGTGGCCATGTCTGTGTAGTGCCCATGAGTTTTTATTGACTCACAATAGAGAAAAAATGTGAAGTGCAATTGTTACTGTAAAACTCTATCATATTTCATAGAAATCATTATTGTAATCATAATATAGTTTTACATTTTACTAAAGTGGTCTGGGAGTCTCACTAAGTTTTTTTAAAATTCAAGTGTTGTGTTGGTACTGCCGATCCTCAACACTTAGGGCCCCATTACGATGGCAGGCGGACTTTGTCCGCCCACCACCGTCACGGAAAGCGGGACCGACCGCCAGAGGTGCGGCGGTCCCGCGGGGGAAGTCAGGATGTGACCGCCACCCTGGTGGTCGCATCCTGCATCTTTTGCATTGTGGCGGGCAGTGCTGCAAGCAGCCCCCGCCGCAATGTAAAAATGGCATGTTGTGCATTGACATGCACAACGTGACAGGCACCGTGCGGTGCCTGCCACCTTATGCATGCCAATGTAGGGGGGTACCATGGGTACCCCCCAAGTGCACCCCATCCCCCAACACTCCTGGGGCCCGCAACGGGCCCCCAATGCAAAAAAACGCATGCCCGATGCCGCCATGCAAAGTCCCTAATCTGCCCACATCATAATTTAGCGGGCGGTGCCTGCTAGGCACCGCCACCATATTATGGGCCAGGATCGCATGGCAGGCAATCATAATGATTGCCTGCCTGCGTTAAAGCGGCAGACGGTCTTTCCGTCTGCCGCTGTACCCCCGCTATTGTAATATGGCGGGGAAAAATGTCGGGTGGATCGCTACCACCGGTCAGGCAGTGGCGATCTACCCGACATCATAATGGCCCCCTTAGTATCTAAAGTAGCTACTAAGCCCTAGCTAGGACTACCTCAAGAAACAGTGTTTGCCTAACTAGGACAGAGTTTCCACAGTGGTGGGATTATTTGGCACACTTAGCAAGGCAACTTGCTACACCAGAACCCAAGATCTGAGTAGAGGATCCAGGATCTAGAACCAGGTAGTACGATCCAGATAGAAAGACACATGATGTAGATAGAAGTACCAAGTCTCAACTCGCAGGATGAAAAATAGCAGGATTGAAGTTACAGGACACAAGACCTATTTAAAAGGAACCAATATCCAGGTCTCATGTAACAGAATCCAGGACTCAGTAGTCACACACATGAAAAAGACCAGGTTGCAGAACATTGGATCTAGGTAGCAGCACCTAGAACCCAAGTAACAGGACCCAGGATGCAAGTAACAGGACCAAGATAGCAGAATCCAAGTAGCAGGATTGAGGTAGCAGGATACTGGCAGGTCAATCAATAAAATAGGTAGCAAGAACCAACTAGCAGGGTCCAGGAAACAAGCAATAGGACTCAGGGTCCGGGTAGCTTTACACTGGACCCATTATCCATGTAGAAGGACCCAGAAACCAAAATCCATGGAGCAGGACCCCAGTAACAGGGCTCAGGACCTAGGTTGCGGACCCAGGACACTGGACTCAGTATCCCTTGCCTTCCTGATGATCTTCATGGGCTCCCTATACCCTTATCAACCTCCTTTTGAGTCATACCAGTCCAGGGACCATATTCAAGCTCATCTATTCCCTGCCCTCCTCCGTCATATCGACTTTCCACCCCTCATACTTCTTCCCTGCAACTTCTGGGTCCATCTTGATTCTACACTAGAATAGCTCCCTAAGACCGCCAGGTCTTGTTATTTTTCAACCATTTATTATTTGCCCTTGAGTTTTTTTCTAATTTATCTATGCCCTACTCCACCTGACGGGGCGATGACTCAGTACCCCAGGGGTTGCTCCTATTCTTATTTAAAGTAAATTGCAGTAGTCTCACCGTTATATCCGTGGGCCAGTAAATAGCATTAGCAAATTGCCCACAGAAGGTTACTGCATCGGATATGTACTCTTTACCAACCTTTGTACTGCATGTATTGTTATTGACAAAATAGCAATAAAAATGATTATTTTAAAAATGAACACCATCCACCACTCTGGCAAGAGCTAGCAGAACATCTCAAAATAATTAGAAAGAACCGGAGTCAATATCCCAGAAACTCAAGTCATATATCAGGTTCCAAGATCCAGGTAGAAGGACTCAGGTGGCAGGGAATAGGACTCAACAGCTTGGTAGGAACATCCAGGAGCCAGGAGGTAGGGACAAGGACCTAGAACCCAGGACACAGGTAATAGGGTGCAGGACCCTTGTAGCAGAACTCAGTACCCTGGACACAATATACAGGGCATTTAATATGATATTATTTTATTTAACGTAGCTGTATAAAATATTGTTGTTTTAATTCATTTAATATTTATTAATTACTCTATCATTATAGTGCATTAGTGAGATAATATTTGTTTTTATTTTATATAGTTTGTAATTTAAAATGAGATTTTTCTTATTTAATTAGAAAGTTTTAATTTAGCAGTGGGTTGTAGGGGATTAGTGTAGATAGTTATTTAAAATGTAAATAATTGTTTCTATTTTTTAATTTTTTGAATGTAAATTAAATTATTAATTGATAACTATTATGTAGATCATGAAATTTATATTTTAATAATGTTTTGTTTTTAATTGTGTCACTTAGCTGATCAGTTTATCTAATTATAACATTTTACTACTGATATATTAATTCATTATTGTAATTTTAATTGTTTTATTTAATAATTAATTTCATATCAATGTTTAATAGTTTTACTATTTTCAATAGTTTGCTGTTTTAACTTTAGCTAATATTACATTTTTATTCAATACATTTTATTTTATTTACATTTAATATATTTTTATTTTTTATATGTAAATATTTTTATTTTGTTTTATATTTATATATTTTTAAAACATTTCGTAACTATAACCCCTTCAAAGTCCAACACTTTCTCTACTGTTATTCAGATTGCTGTGGAAATATTAAATCTAACCCCATCAAAGTCCATCACTTTCCCTGTATTTGCTTATGTTGAAGTGGGAATAGAAATTGTTGCTCAGATTAGAGTGGGAATAGTAAATCTAATTCCACCAAAATCCAACACTTTCCCTACTGTTGCTAAAATTGAACTACTGGGAATAGCAAATCTAACCCCTCCAAATTCCAACACTATCCTTGCTTTTGCTTAAGTTGAAGTGAGGATAGTAAACTTGTCCCTTACAAAGTTTAATACTTTCCTTCATTTTTTAACGTTGGACTGGGAATAGTAAGGGCCGGATTTAGATCTTAGCAGAATCAGTTCTGCCGTCTCTCTCTCAGTGGACTTCCAGCCCGCCTACTTGGAGGTCCGCTTGCCCTATTTAGAGGTTAGCGGGTCTATAGACGAAAGATCGCCACTGCTCCGCTGTCACTGCCAGGAAATCTCAACCGCGTTGATGGCTGTTGAAGGGCGGACCGTCAGTTTCCCGCCGGCCCAATCACTATGTTCCTCCCCACCGATGTGTCTGTGGTGGTCCAACCTCCACACCTGAGTTGATGGAATGGAAGGGATATAAGGTTAAACTCACCCTTACTCACTTTCACAATTCCTGTTTTGCTATGGATCTGATCTGGCAAGCCCTGCCGATGTTGCTTGATGACGAACAAAACCAAAGCAATCGACGGTAAGCTACACTGTTACCTGTTGCCCATTGACCTGTCTGTTAACATTTGCACAGGACTGTGCATTTAGAAATCGCTCGTACAAGCAATAGCATACCAACGTGCAATGAATATGTCTGTAATGTTGGCGCCTTCGAAATTTTAAGAAACACACCTATTTCAAAACATTGTATGCATGAATTTGGTGCAAGCTGCCTTCCAAAAATTGGACACTTGCAGAAAAATAGGATATCCAAATAAAAATCTAAAAGTCACCATACAGGTGTGTCTAAGAAATATTGAAAATTCCAGCATTAATAACATATGCAACACACATCATAGGGATAAGTGCAATGTGACATGATGTTGAAATTGCACTAGACAACGTATTACCTTTACCTTAGGGGTTAACACTCAAATGAATGTCAATCACACATTAGTACTAATCAGCATGTACATACATGTAACATTTCCCCTTGTCAAGTGTAGGTGTTGTACTGTATCCAATATTAATATTCAGAAATGAAAAATTAAGGTGTCAAGCATATGTGCTCATACTGGTCAGTAATCAAACAAACATGTAATATCAAATAGTTGGTGCAAGTGGCCATCACTATGATGAATGCCTGAATCTAAATTCAAATGGCCATCACATACAATGTATCACCTCCCATCATGGGCAAGATAAATAAGTACTTCATAGTTTACTCAGAAACATTGGTAGGAATAAAACAATTGCTATGGATAAATAATGCCAGGACAAACTTGTTGAAATTAAACATAGGTATTTATTCATGCCAATGAGAGTCTCTCAAAAATAAAAGTAAGCCAAATGGCAGTCCATTTTTTGTCCTAAATGTCCTGGGCACTGTTGTGCCTTGGCACTCAGTTTGACTGCCAAAAGGGACTTCCTCAGGAAGGGGCAGCTAGTGGGTAGAAAAGGCACCTTAAAGATCTTACATGGGAAGGGGGTTTGGGTTTGGGAGGGGTACCCTTGAGCTTGGGAGCGGTACCCTTGGGTTTGGGAGGGGTGCCCTGGGGTTTGGGAGGGGTCCCCTGGGGTTTGGAAGGGGTGCCCTTGGGTTTGGGAGGGGTGCCATTTGTGTTTGAGAGGGGGGTGTTTGGTTTTGGGAGGGGTGCTCCTGGGTTTTTTAAGGGTGGGTTGGGATTTTGAAGGTGTGAATTTCTGGTTGGCTGGGGTGGGCTGGATGTGGAAGAGGTGGGTTGGGGTGTAGGAGGGGTTAGGGCAAGGCTTAAACTGAGATCTCCAATGGGAAACTTGGCAGGCTGTTGGGGAGGGAGTGTAGAAGGAGTGGTAGTGTCTAATGTGCATGTATCTGTTGAGGGTGCAGGTGCCTGTAAGTCTGGTGCATGTTGGGCTTGTTTTTATTGTCTTGTGTTATAGGCATTTGCTGTGTTTTTGATTGCGTGCATCTGTGTTTTTTGGGTGTGTATTCTAAGGTAGTTGTGTCTGTGTATGTGT
This sequence comes from Triturus cristatus, assembly GCF_964204655.1. Classification (NCBI taxonomy): domain Eukaryota; kingdom Metazoa; phylum Chordata; class Amphibia; order Caudata; family Salamandridae; genus Triturus; species Triturus cristatus. Next base: position 788,799,267 of record NC_140592.1, on the reverse strand, counting down.
GTGCTGTGGAGGTGCTGGGTGTGGTTATGATGCTGGTGGTTGGGGTGGTGCATGTGTTTGTGGGGATGGCATTGCTGTTGGTGTATTGGTGGTAGGTGCGGTGCATGTATGTGTGGTGGGTGTGCTGTCTATTGTTATATTCCATATAGGTACCATAATTTAGGCCTCGGTAAACTCATTACCGTTTACCTATATTCTCTCACTACATTACACTTGTCATGGTTTACATGGACTGACCTTTTACCTAGATATTAAACTGCATCCAGAACGCGGGTTTTCCCTAGTTTGAAATCTCATACATTATGCATGAGGATTCTTGGAAGCCCAGCAGGACTACCATCTCCTGTATAAAATCTATGTGTAAAGTTCATGCCCAACATCATACTTAGGCCAACAGAGAAATACAGCAAGGTAGGACCCCTGGGGAGACCTGTGGGTATATATACATCATGCTAAGATAGATAGAGGAGGAGATCGAGACTTCCCGGCCGACACACTGACCGGAGACGCTGAGGTTCCTGCACACAGATATTCGCAGTCGTTTAACATCCCTCACAGGGTGTCCAACTCGAGACCAGGACGGGTTCCCATAGACTCACTTTAGGTAATGGGGTTGACGACATTCTAGAGGGATTCTTGGTTTAGCATCTGCACCCATGCTAGGTGCATCTAGTAAGGGAAGCATTGTAGGAGTACGCATCTTTTATCATGTGTTTTTTATACTCAAATGTGTTCATGATTTTAGTAAGATGGTAGACTATACCATCCATTTATGTTTATAGTACTGTTAATCATTTATATCTTATACTGTCTCACAGTTGTTGCAGCACATCTATTTTACACCAAAATAACAACTGTTTGATAAATAATTATTGAAAACGCCCAGCTTGTTTTATTCGGTGTATCTCTCTGAGACAAACTAAGTAAGCACGAGTGACTGAGCGAAAGGTAGTTTATTGCTTCCACGGTCCTGAGGGATCAGGGTTGTCATGTTCGATGGTGGCCAAGAACTATTTTCTCCTTGGTAAGTTGGTAAGAGGAGCTTCTAGTGGCACAGTGAGCTAGTTAGTACAAGAAGGCCAGCATACCCCGGGGGTGGGGGGGAGGGGTGATCAGAGTTCGTCTGACACTAATCCTACATTGTATATTGTCAAAACGCACATATCCTGCATACTTCTTATAGGAACTACACGGCATGGCGCCCAACTTTGGTTGGGCACTTATTTAACAGTAGAATCTGAGCAGTTCAGTTATGCTATTCTCAGAAATCCCTATTCACAAAACACCAGAGATGTCTGGAGTGGGTAGGCTCAACTCCGCCACAGCTGAGTAGGCAAAAATGTATTGGCTGATGGTTAATCAAGCTTGAAGGACACAGTGTTCCTAAAATTGTGCAAAACACCTTATCTTAAGTTTCCTTGAATAGTTCTTCTTCTCTAAAAACAATGACTGAAGACGCAGATAACGTGGGAGGGGCTGTGCAATACTTGAACCTCTCAGATGACGAGGAAAATGCAAATGCAATTCCAATTGCAGAGAATATTAGAAATGCAGTCACCCTGAAACTGCTTGCGCATGGTCTAACACCTAGGAGTGGCATAGTACCTTTCATGATTGAGGCACACAAATCGTACAGAACAGAGTTATTTTATTTGTGGGTTACATTCCCAGCAGCAAATGCAAGTACAAACACATTTCACTTCGACACATAAGATGATGCAACAGCGGAATACTGTCCATATGAGGACATTGAAGTTCCGCTCACGTACCAGGAACACTTATACTGGTTTAAAGGCACCCTACCCCATATAAGAGGAGAGTAAAACTCGGTCCGCTCGGACGAGACGGAGAAACATGGCCAATATTAGCAGCCTATTCTCCACATCCTGACATCGAAACAATGCCAGGAGGAGACTTACTCATACTTCACAAAGAATTAATAAAACTTTACAGAAACATGACGCAATTCGTCATGAGAACACTTACAGTCCAGCCAGCAATGGGAACAACAAATACAACTCCAGTTCAAAATACAGCAACTAAAATTACACCACAAACATTACGCGCAGTAATGGGTAAGATGCCCGCAAAACGTGAACAAATGCCATTCTGGGTAGCTCAAAGAATAAAACAGCTAGAAGCAGTATTCCCGAATACAAGCCCTTATGAAAAAACACAGAATGCTGACAATCTGCTTGCCCATGGGGATCACACCACAAATAGAGGATTGTACCACGTGGGATACAGTTTTCGCTGCTATATATATACCAGAACTCATGGTATCCGGTCATTAGCTGTAATACCTGACGTATTAAGACAAATACAAAACGAGTACCGAGCAGAACCTTTTCTGAATTTGGGGATGAAGTTACTAGGTAACTATGCCCAGGTATCAGCCATAATATTAGCACATATTAAAGGGGAAGCAGCATCAGTGGCCATCCGCCAATGTCTGAGGGAGTTCAGTCCTTTACAACAGGAACACAAACTACCCAAAATATTTGAAACTGCGTATGCAGAATTAGGCAGGGACAGTTTGGGTGGAAAAGCGTTAAAACCTCAACTGATGGGTAGTCCCGAGAAGGAGACATTCAAGCAGACACCTACTTCTTCTAAAAAGAAGTGGGACAAAATGTTAAAGAAAACAGATCTCAATCCAGAGGTAGATCTCCTCCACAGGAGCCCTCTGAAAGGAGTTATAACCTTAGGAATAGGGATAATATTAGGAAACTTGACCGGTATCAGGATACTGATACACGTTCCTCTCATTCCTTCCAGGGTTCATCTTAAAACTCCAAGAGGGAAGGACGATCAGACAGACTAGAAAATCGTACAAAGTCCAGAGAAAAGCAGAACGCTCAAGACTATACTTCCACAAAAGAAGATAAAGCCAAACCAAAACCAACATCCAAATTTCAAAGACGGTTGAATGTAATCTCTTATCTCGTCACCGGGTAAATCCGCTACGTATACAATGTTACGTCATTACTTTTGGAAATGTGCAAATTAAACGTTGACATCTTGTTTTTCCGGAACAAAAGAAAGCCCTGGCTTTACTCGCCACACAGGGCGAAACACGTGTCGGCTGTTTTCTTTCTTTTACAACGCTTTCTTTTATAACGTTCTTTATGAAAAATCTCTAATGAGTGAAATGGATTCAATCAAATGACAAATAAAAAGATCCACTCTTACTCCAACGTATGTGTTTTGTGTTACATCCAAATAAGGAATTAGCCTACTGACAGACATCTATAACCGTTTGGAAAGGAGGAATATATGCTCACAACCCTTTCTCTACTTGTCCTCTTGAGGCTGAAAAGGTCCAGAGCTGTAAGCAAAATTCCTCCAGAACTCTGGGGATTCATATCCAGATTCAGTATATCTGGACCGTTCGTCCTTTTTTACCCTTACTTGCAATAACTCAGCAGTACCGGAAACATTTCCACTCAACTACTCCTACAAGTTAGATGCAAACAATGTTTCATTTGCTCAAATTCCTGGAGTGGGGGATAGAGTAATACCAAATATGGATCAAAGGTTAGGATTATTTCTAGCAGCACACAAGAGTATAGGTTCGGCACATGCAGGAGTTTCTGCAACTGTTTCTCTATTGAAACAGCGCTCCTGGTGGCCAGGACTAAGAAAGCAGACTAAGGACTACGTCTTGAAATGCGTCATCTGCCAGCAGATGAAAGGCTCCACGGTAACACGTCCAGTGCAGACACCATTACTAATATCAGACAAACCACTCGTGTGTGTTTATTTGGACCACTGCGGCCCCTTACAATCTAATGGGGCCTACAAGTATATCATGGATGCAGTGGATTCCTGCTCTAGGTTCCTATGGGTGTGGCCCCAGCGCTCGGTTGACACTCAAACTGTTATAAAAGATTTGCGTATCTTTATAGGGTCATACGCAATCGGCACACTACATTCTGACCGTGGCCCCGCGTTTAGCTCTAGGGATTACAAGGAAGCTATGGGAAATCTGGGTGTAGCATTGCAGTACTCCTCTCCGTACCATCCGAGGGAAATTCGGTTGTGGAGAGGAAAAACCAGGACATGAAGCAATCTTTAACAGCTAGAGTATTAGGCTCGGTGGAAATTGGGTAAAACATATGTATGGAGTCCAAAGGGCATTAAACAATCAGCTCTCTATGGGGGGTCACTCCTTATGAGGGCCTATTTGGGACGAGAATGTGGGTACCTGATCTTGAATGTGATGGCACAGTGGCAGATGAAAAACCTTTTGATATCCTTAAATGTTTGGATGTTTTACAGGACCTGAATGAAACCAGGGCACTACAGAATAATGTCAAAATAAGGAAGAACGCCACTGAGGAAGTAAAAAGTGTGACGGCAAGACCTGTCTGGATCCCTAAAGTCAGGGATCTGGTCAGAGAGAAGATATTGGACAAAAAAGAATTTGAGCCATCATACAGAAAGCCTGTACCTGTCCTGGCAGTTAAGGGAACAAGAAAAGTACTTCTGCCACCTCCTGCAGGTAAAAAGGAGAAAAAATGTGTCTCAATTGTCCTAATCAAACCACACTATGGTGCCAATTACGATCCGGTAAAAAATTTCCCCGTACGACTCGTATCCGGTCTTTTTACCGTACGAATCGTACAAGTGCCGTACAAACTGGCAATCACGATTCGCATGGTAAAAAGTCCATACGAATCGCATTGGGAATCATTCCCCACACGTCCTCGGGTCTGAAAATGTGTCCGACACGTCCTCGGACGATTTACCGTACAAATGTGAAAAGTGAAGTCCGACCGCGGAATCACGATCCATCCCGTGCGTCCGATGTTACAACCGTATGGAAAAAACACCGTCCTCACCGAACTCCCATAGCAACCATGGAGACGTGCCCGCATATGCGCCGACCCCCCCAGTCCCCGTGCGTATGCGCCGACCCCCCCCAGCCCCCGTGAGTACGCGCTGAACCCCCCCAGCCCCCGTGAGTACGCGCCGAACCCCCCCCAGCCCCCGTGAGTATGTGCCGAACCCCCCCCAGCCCCCGTGAGTACGCGCCGAACCCCCGTGTATGTACACCCGTGTACGTGTCGAACCCCCCCGTGTATGTACACCCGTTTACGTTCGAGTCGTACCCCCACCCGTGTATGTACGGTGCGTACCCCCAGCGCTACGCACTGGGGGTACGCACCGTACATACACGGGTGGGGGTACGACTCGAACGTACACGGGTGTACATACACGGGGGGGTTCGACACGTACACGGGTGTACATACACGGGGGGTTCGACACGTACACGGGTGTACATACAGGGGGGTTTGGCGCGTACTCACGGGGGCTGGGGGGGTCGGCGCGTACTCACAGGGGCTGGGGGGGGTTCAGCACGTACTCACGGGGGCTGGGGGGTTTCGGTGCGTACTCACGGGGGCTGGGGGGGGGGTCGGCGCGTACTCACGGGGGCGGGGGGGTTCGGCGCGTACTCACGGGGGCTGGGGGGGTCGGCATGTACTCACGGGGGCTGGGGGGGTTCGGCGCGTACTCACAGGGGCTGGGGGGGGTCGGCGCGTACTCACGGGGGCTAGGGGGGGTTCGGCGCGTACTCACGGGGGCTGGGGGGGGTCGGCGCATACTCACGGGGGCTGGGGGGTCGGCGCATACTCACGGGGCTGGGGGGGGTCGGCGCGTGCGTACGGGGGCTGGGGGGGGGGTACGGTGCATACCGGGCCACCTACTCTGGTCGATTTGCGCCGTACTTCGCTTTTCCGGCACTTTTTGGGTGCCGTGAAAATATTGCCGTCCGGACTGCTGTCGGTTCGAATCGTAATTCCTGGGTCGTGAAAAGCTGCCTGAAAGCGCCCCCACGTCACGTCGCAGCATTCCCGGATCACATTCGTATGTATATTTTCGTTGGTCGGTGTTTTTTACGATTCGTACGGAAATGGTGTTTCCGTGCGAATCGTAATTCCATGTTTGTAAAGTTTTACGACCGGGTACGAGTCGGACGGGGAAAACGCTCCGACCGACGGTTCGTACCCGGTTTTTACCGGTTCGTAATCGGCACCTCTGTGGGCAAGACTGAGTAGTAGATCGCATGAACTCCGGAGTAACAGACACCCTCCTCTCACAACTATACAAGAAGATCAAACAGAAAGACTCATCACCTTTGAAGGGTCACCTGCAAGGAATGGAGGACTAAGCAACAATGCAATGGAACTCGTTCCTTTTGTTAGTGAAGTTCAAAATGAGAACTCCACTGAAAGACAAATTTCAATTCGACCAAACACGGATATCTCCATCATTATGCCCCAACAAGAGCAAGCTACCGTTTCCACAAAACCTGCAGAACTACCGAAAATGGATCGAACTCCATCTGGCTATTTCATTGACTTTGACACTTTTTCATTAGATTCAAGCGAACCTGAAACGACGCCAGCCCAAAAAAACTGTCTACAGCGATTTAAAGATTTTCTGAACTTTCTTAAAAAGACTTACCTGGTATCACCTTGGGTGGAACTCTGGGTATCTACAGAAATACTTTTCTTTCTATTCTGGATACGCCTAGTAACTGTTTTTAGTATGCTTATTAATGGAACTTATCTTCGATAAAGCTCTGCGGCACAAAAAGTGAATGTGATTCTGAAACCGCATCCATCAACACATCGTGAAAGCAGAGACCTATCATCAGTGAACATTACAGCAGTTTCTATACCTGATGGTATAGTATGGGACAAGGTTGATTACGATATATTTGGCCCGACTGAACTGTTAAAAATACTGTATTTATTTTAAATATCATTGAGTGATATCATTACCTCCAGTACATTTTCCGATGATTGGGATTATGAAACTGTAAATAATATGTTGTCTGATTTAGAGAAATCTGCTGCTTTTTCTAATAATGAAATGTTAAAAGACACATCAGACTTTGAAAAAATGTATTGCTATCAACATTATGGTCATCACTTTCTGCATAAATCTGCTAATCCTAGGAATGTTTTACATATCACCAATGGGAACTTTGCCCGATACCGTCAAAAGCAGTTCAAAGACATTTGCACAAAAAATTCCATATTTTTCAGGGTTTAATACATCAGACCCAGCCTCATATTATTATAAGGTTGCACCAACACCAGCACAGAGAAATATGTTGACAAACACCAAACAGATTTATTCTGCTCCCTTTATTGCAAAGTTGTCTGAACAAGGTTTTGACTTATGGTGAGACACCATAGACTTATAATCTGTCTGGGGTACTAGAGACTGGCAGGTCCAGGGAACAGAGGCACTATTTAGAGCATGCCTTATTCCTCAACAAATAATGTTTTTGAATGAAACAGTGCAACAAGCAACCTGCCTTGGATTAGCCAGGAATAAAGATTTGAATACACCTCCGGTGCCAGCACCATCACACACTGAGGATAACATAACCTCACAAAAAGAGGTTACAATAGATGACATCATGCAATACAATAGATGAGACCCCGATTGGGAGGGAAAGATTCTTGGGTAAAACTAAAGGATTTAGTATCAATAGGCCAGATCCAACTTATGTACAAAGACAACACCCAGGGGTAGTGACGGTAAACAGTCAAAATATCGAAAATAAAATTTCGACCTACACTAATATCGAGTTTTAAATATCGAAGGGACAGAATATCGATGTCAATAATTTATATGGACAGAATATCGACTCTAAGGTAAGTATTTTTATATCGATGTTAGTAATATCGAAGTTAGTAATATCAATATCAAATATATCGATGTTACTAATATCGATATTTATATTATTGTTATGTATTTTATTATGTATTTAATATGCATGTGTTATATGTTTTTTGTTAAGTGTTTTACTGGTTTTAAAATATATGTATACAATTTGTATATGTTAATAATGGTTTTTTAAGTCAATTTTGTGTTTTAGTACTGTAGCGGGTTGTGGGTTTATAGGGGAATAGGGTGGGAAGTAATTTAATTATATGAAATTAATTATACATTTTTAGGAATTATAAATTAATTTTAAATAATTTTTGCGTTTAAGTTCTGTAGCGGGTTGTGGGTTTATAGGGGAATAGGGTGGGAAGTAAATTAATTGTAATTAAGTAATAATTTATTTTCATTAATTGGTATTGATAATTATATTATTGTTAATTAAGTATTAATTGGTAATTAATTTTTATTAATTGGTAGTTAGTTTTTATTAATTGATTAATTGATAATTATGTTAAGTGTATTATTTTATTATTGATGTGTGTTGTGCGTTTATAGGGGAATAGTCTTGGAAGTAATTGAAATCTTATTAAGTAATTATTAAATTTGTTGTTGGGTGTTGATAAATAAATAATTGGACATTAATTATTAATTGGTAAATATTTTAAATTATAAAATTTTGGTTATGAAAAATAATTTGTTGTTGATCAATCATTAATTGTGAATTAAATATGAGTAAATATTATGTATTGATATTTCTAATTAATATATGAATAAGTAATTATTAATTGGTAATTAATGTTTCATTATTATTTTGTGTTATAATTTTTGTTAATTGTTCAATATTTTTTTAATTGGTAATTACTTTTTAATAATTCATATGTTTTTGGGTTATGAAAAATATTTATTATTGGGTAATTAATATTTATTAATTATTTTGTATTAGTATTTATTATTAATTTATTGTTCATTAATTATTAATTTGTAGTTATGTTTGTAATCATAATTTATTGGTATTTGTAAATAATTTTGAGTTATTTAATAATTAAATCACTAATTATTTTAAATAATTATGTTATTTATAAGTATGTTATTTTTAACTTCTATGCTATCCAACACTTTCCCTATTGTTGCACTCTCTGGAGTTGGAATAGTAATTTTTATCCCTACGCTATCCAGCACTTTCTGTAATGTTGCACTCTCTGGAGTTGGAATAGTAATTTTGACCCTTACGCTATCCAACATTTTCCCTACTGTTGCACTCTGTGGAGTTGGAATAGTAATTTTTACCCCTACGCTATCCAACACTTTCCCTACTGTTGCACTCTCTGGAGTGGGAACAGTAATTTTTACCCCTTCGCTATCCAACACTTTCCCTACTGTTGCACTCTCTGGAGTTGGAATAGTAATTTTTACCCCTACGCTATCCAACACTTTCCCTACTGTTGCACTCTCTGGAGTGGGAATAGTAATTTTTATCCCTACGCTATCCAACACTTTCCCTACTGTTGCACTCTCTGGAGTTGGAATAGTAATTTTTACCCCTACGCTATCCAACACTTTCCCTAATGTTGCACTCTCTGGAGTGGGAATAGTAATTTTTACCCCTACGATATCCAACACTTTCTCTACTGTTGCACTCTCTGGAGTTGGAATAGTAATTTTTACCCCTACGCTATCCAACACTTTCCTTATTGTTGCACTGTCTGGAGTGAGAATTGTGATTTTTACCCCTACGCTATCCAACACTTTCCCTACTGTTGCACTCTCTGGAGTTGGAATAGTAATTTTTACCCCTACGCTATCCAACACTTTCCCTAATGTTGCACTCTCTGGAGTGGGAATAGTAATTTTTACCCCTACGCTATCCAACACTTTCCCTACTGTTGCACTCTCTGGAGTTGGAATAGTAATTTTTCCCCCTACCCTATCCAACATTTTCCTTACTGTAGTTTTTTTTGGAGCTGGAGTAGTAGTTTTATTATCTGTGCTATTTAACATTTTGTGTATTATTTTAGCTAATGTAATATATAATTAATTTTAACAATATTCAAATTAAATGTAATTTTTTAAATGTGTTATATATAATTATTTAATTTTTATTCATGTTATTGTTTTATGTGTATGATGTATTTGTAATTTATAATAATTTTTAATAATTTATAAGTTATTAAAACAATTATTAAAACTGATTAAGTAAGTATATATATTATATATTATATGTATATGTTTAATTAATGTTTTATTAAATTATTTATATTAATTATTAATTTTAAACATTATAAAATATATTTGATTATGTTTATTTTATTTATAAGTATTATTTGGTTTATTTAACATATTTTTTTTAAACTAAAAAATACCCTATATTTTTAAAAACGATATTTTTGACATTCGATATTTTATTTTCGATATTTTTGTACTTACCATGTTGTAGATAGGATGTCGATATTCTTGACATCGATATTTTAGCTCCGATATTTTTGTAGGTCGATTTTTTGACCTTCGATATTTTGTCAGTGATCCGTAGTGACATCATACAGTGTTGGGAAGTTATGCCTCGATTGGCTAAAAACCTCAACCTCAGGTGAAACAACACTTATCCTTACTTATATGGGATGTTGACCTACGGGATTTTTTATTAGGTCCTAGGAAACCACGTCACAAACGTTTCTATTATGTTGTCTATAATGAGATTTGAAAATTTCACAACAGGAGGCTGCTGAAAGATTACGAGAAATAGATCGTATTAATCTAGAGAAAGCTCTAGAAGTGGTCGATAATGGGTTGACAACACAAACATCCAGGATATATTCACTGGGCAACATTGTATCTTCTGCTATTGATGTACTAGAACAGGATTTGTCTATATTACAACACGGTCAATCACAATTGCGTTCTATTATGTTATTAAGCTGGACGCTGCAATCTTTGCTCCCAGGCTATGTACCTTGGTGTTTTATAAACAGCACGTCTCTGTTTTCCTCGTACAATCTGACAGAAAAACAGCTAGAAATAGTACAGAGGGGAGTAAAGTATACAATGCTTCGCAATGAAAAACTGGACAGATTAGCCTTCACAGTGGCAGAATCACCGTCCACAGAATGGTTAATCCATGGCCACATAACTCTTCCGCTCACAACCTTTAAATTTCAATATTGCCTAGAACAAATGCAGGCAGGCAGATATGAAGAAACGTTAGGGAATTCATCAAGTAATCTTGGAAATTGCCATACAGATTTCTATGCAGAGTGGGGAAAAATAAGTGTTTCTAAGCGGTACTAACTGCGAGAATACCTTAACTGGATCACTTATTTGCCAGGATATAATGCTTCATGGGGCCTGTAACGGTTCAGTAGCAAACTTGTCCTGTCACTTAGAGGGTGCTCCAGCTGCTGTGATCACTCCAGTATTCAGACTACTTTCAAATGGGAGTTACTTGATGCTGAACGATTAAGGTTGCTGTGGGATGCTTCCGGGCATCGCATATCTGGTAACTGTGAGTTCCAGGGTTACTTGCTGTATGCAAGTATTGTTTCCCACAACACATACAGTCAGGGAGGCGCCGCTATGGCCTTTATTAAATATTTCACTAATATGGTTTGATACTTTGAGCAGAATGAAAGCCATGCTTACACAGAAGTCCGTGCCCTTAACCTCCGCTCGAGAGACTTTTGGTCTCCAAGTAGCAAGGTCTTCATCAGAGATACAGGCACTTATACGTACAAACTGCCCTTTCCATTTCGCAGAAATGGTAAATCTTATCTTTAACATGTCTGATACTACAGGCATTGTCCACCTATTTAAGACCATAGGTTCTGGACTGTTAAGCACCTTTCAGACGGTCCTTCGAGTTATACCAAACTTTATACACTCCGTATTTTGAAGCATATCTGGAGGGCTGCCGCTGATCTTGTTTCTAGTAGCAGGCATCCTGATTGTCGTTTTTCTACTACGCAATGGACGTCCCAGTCACCAAGGAGATGGAACCAGTACTTCTGGAGCAGAAATACCGTGATCGCATGGTACAACTTCTAGGAACACCTCGCCTAAGGGAACTAAGTGCTTCTTGGTTCTTGTCATTTAGACCAGTCTGAATGGACTGCATATTACCTGTCCTCCGATACCTGTTTTGCGGAGAAGAAAATGCGTGTTGGATCTGTCTGACACTCACATCAAGTGCGCGACCGGACGTTGACGCTTTACTGGACCCGATAACGGCCCATGTTCTGCAGTGTCCCCAGCGTATTTCCATGTTGATGTCGGCATTCTTAGAGCCACCACAGGTAGTATCAGCGCCTGTTGGTACAGACACAGGCTCCTCCTCTGACACCCAGGCCTTGGATGGCGCACAGGCTGCCCCAGCACCGGCTGTGGACAGTACGGAAAATCATCTGTGCTCAACTGACAGAATCTGCGAGATATTACAGGGACCGCCAACTGCCGAAGCAAGCAACGAGAATGTTGCATCTACCAGCCAGAACACATAAACATTTAACTCATTTGGCCTGTCGTGTGCTGGGTAGAAATTCGGCTTTTGAAAAACAAAACAGTAAATTAGAACTCTATATCAAATTGACATTCCTTTTGAGCATGTATGGCTTTCAAAATGCTTGTAGTAGTTTGGTATATACTTAGGACATATTAGAGCTGCAGCTTAAGTGTCAATTTCTAATATATATATATATATTAATATATATATATATATATATATATATATATATATATATATATATATATATATATATATATATATATATATATATTGACAAACTTCCTACAAAGCAGGAGAGTCGACGCCGTGTCATATGCGCAAAATGTCCTTTATTTCAGTCAGCTACAACGTTAGACGCGTTTCGCTTGTCCTGCAAGCTTGTTCACTAACAATCTCCATAAAGTTTTGCCGCCATTATAAGCGTTGCGTGTGAACGTAATACGGGTTGAACTACTAAACAATAAAGAGTGACAACAGACTTGTAGTCCAAATTAAATCACGGACTCCCCGGCGGCTAATTAAAAAAAAAATGCAAAATTCATTTCACAATAATACAAACAGTCTGCTCTCCTCTGCGCAATCATTAACAATTCTAAAATAAAATTGTAAGCAGAATTAATGTATAGTACAAATTTGCATTTTGGAGAAGGCAGACCTTCATATAAGTTTGGGTAGAAGTGAGTCATAAGCGCAAGTTATGCCCCAGTGGGCCAACTCGATCCCAATCACAAAAACACAGTACCCTGCGTTTGTTACGATAATATGCCCATAACACCCAAATCTCACACACTTCAGCCCAAGTGGGCTATTAGCAAAATTCTAAGCCCCCTTAACATGTCCATCTCATCTACTCTCTGTTTGAATAAACAAGTCTGTAAAATGTGCACGTGTACAAATCATAAATCATAACTTTAAAGAGATACAATAAAAACATTCTAAAATTCATTCTACTTCAGGCATAGGGAGTGAAACCACAATCATTTTATAAATGTGTATGAAAGTCTTCTTCCATGTTCAAGCCTTCGGGGATCTTAGTATTGAGCCTAATGATGTAATTAGACTCCAACCTTCTCAGTTTCTTAACTCTATCTCCCCCTCTCTCGTTCACTGGGACTGCATCGATTACGTAGTACTCAAATCCTTTAATGCTTCTGTTGTGGACTTGATCAAAATGTCTAGCCACGGGGTATGTTTTATCCCCATTTTTAATGGCTCTCAGGTGCTGCAAGATTCGCTTATGTACCGGGAGTATTGTACTACCCACATATCGCAGGTTACATGGACAGCGAAGGACATAAACAGCAAAGTCTGATTTACAGGAGAAAAACCCCTTGATTTTATTCACCTCCGGCGTAAGGCCTCCCACAAAAGTAGAGGTATTTTTGCCATGAGCGCATGCTTTACATTTCGCACACTTAATAAATCCCTCTTTTCTACTCAACCAATTTTGAGCTGGTTTCCTTTGTGCTCCTGGAAGCACATTGCTGAAAAAAGATTGTTTCAGTGACTTGGCCTTTCTAAACGTTATTAATGGTCTCCGACCTACAGATTTTCTAAGAATGGGATCATTTGCAATAATATGCCAGTGTTTTTGTAAGATTTTACGCAAGCTTCCTTCTTGCATGGTAAAACCAGTAATCAATCGGCATTTATTGTCACAATCACTGTCCTGTCCTACTGATTTGCTTTTACGGTTAAATAGTGTTTCCTCCCTCGATTTTTTGCGGGCTTTCCAAATGGCTGCATCCACCTACACCCGGGGGTACCCTCTAGCTGCAAAGCGACCTTTCAAGCATTCTAGTTCTACATCTAAATCTTCAGTACTGCTACAATTTCTCATAGCTCTTAGGCATTCACCATAAGGGATACTTCTCACTAAATTATTAGGGTGAAAGCTTGTTGCATGGAGAAGGGTAATACCATCTGTGGCCTTACGATAAAGTTTTGTTTTCAATTTATCGTCCTCAATGTATACAGTCACGTCCAAGAAATTGACGCTGCTTGCACTGATCTCATAAATAAATTTCAAATTAAGATCATTGACCTGTAATCCGTTAACAAAATCACGTGCACTTTCCTGGGAGCCCTTCCACACAACAAACAGGTCGTCAATAAAGCGGCACCAAAATAGTACATTATCCTGCCACTCCTTAGGAAACTGCGTCTGGACCACCTGCTCCTCCCACCAGCCCATATGCAAATTCGCACACTTGGTGGAACAATTCTCCATTAAAAAGAAAGTAATTGCTACCCAGGCAAGTGGCAGTCATAGCCACTAGCATCTGGGTATGGTGCCACAGCTGTACAGGCCTTACACCCAAAAAGTGTTTAATCGCGTTCAGACCATCCACATGTCTGATGCTTGTATAAAGCGTTGTTGCATCAATGGTCATCAATAACAAGTCTGGTTCCCAAGGGATGCCGTAAATTTTTCTCAAACAATCACCCGTATCCTCTATAAAAGACGGGAGTTTTTTAACCAAAGGATTAAGAAAAAAATCAACATATTTTGAAGTATTCTCCAGCGCACTAGAAATGGCCGAAATAATTGGCCGACCTGGGGGGCTCCCAATGCTTTTATGAACCTTGGGTATTAAATAGAAAACAGGCGTCACTGGCTTGTTGATTTTTAAAAACTGTAATTCATCAGTGCTAAGAAGCCCACGTCTATGCCAATCCACCACCAAGTTGTTAAATTTATCGTGGCTTGCAATCATTACTTCCTTTGTGACTCTTACATAATTTGATTTGTTATTAAGTTGCTTATAGGCCTCCTTGAGGTATTGATCCTTACCCCACAACACCACATTCCCCCCTTTGTCAGCATCACGTATAATACATGCATCATTATTGGCTAATTTTTTGACCAAAGCATAGTATTCTTTGTCATGCTGAGTATATGCTTGTTTCTTCATTTTTAATGAACGGCACAGATTCTTCACATCATTGACCACCAAGTCATTAAAAACGCAGGGTACTGTGTTTTTGTGATTGGGATCGAGTTGGCTCACTGGGGCATAACTTGCGCTTATGACTCACTTCTACCCAAACTTATATGACGGTCTGCCTTCTCCAAAATGCAAATTTGTACTATACATTAATTCTGTTTACAATTTTATTTTAGAATTGTTAATGATTGCGCAGAGGAGAGCAGACTGTTTGTATTATTGTGAAATGAATTTTGCATTTTTTTTTTAAATTAGCCGCCGGGGAGTCCGTGATTTAATTTGGACTACAAGTCTGTTGTCACTCTTTATTGTTTAGTAGTTCAACACGTATTACGTTCACACGCAACGCTTATAATGGCGGCAAAACTTTATGGAGATTGTTAGTGAACAAGCTTGCAGGACAAGCGAAACGCGTCTAATGTTGTAGCTGACTGAAATAAAGGACATTTTGCGCATATGACACGGCGTCGAGGTGGTGGGCATACCGAAGCAAACGGAGGTGAAATATATATATATATATATCTATACATATATATATCTATATTCACTGAAAAAACCATAGGTTTCAGGGGTGTTATAGTTAGCTGGACTTTTCACTTGTACAAAACCATTGAAATTCCCCCGTTATAGTTAGTTCAGCTAACTATAACTCGCGCGCCCGCAATGCACTGCTGATGACGTCACATATTACATCACTCATGACATGGTCAGTGACATCACTCATGACATCACTGATGACATCTCAAATGACATCACTGATGACATCACTGATGACATCATCCAGTGAATGTGTGTTTTTCTGAAAATTAAATATGTTTTATATATGTATATCTCAAGGTCGATGGAAGAATAAATGGGTATATAAGTGTCTAAATGGATGATTTGTTTTTGAAAAATTGATTGTGTAACTGACTGATTAAGTGTATCATAGTGAATACATGGCTTAGTGAGTAATGTTTAAATATGTAAATATCTGTATCAGTCTCTCACTTTGTGTATAAGTGGCTGCATGGGTTGGTGAGTAGCTACATGGGTGTCTATATAGGTTATTAGTTGGTTTTTTGAGTATCAGTCTGAGTGTCTGCATGGTTCGGTGGGGGGTATTACGTAGTGCATAGGTGCATGAATGAGTGACTCACTGTTTGTATGTGTTGAACACAGCATGTGTGCAGGACTGTATGGGTGGATGAGTGTGTGTATGGGTGTGTTAGTGAGTGAATGACTGTCTCAATAGTGTCTTTATGAGTAACTACATATGTTTTAAACTAGTATATGTGACTATTGGTGTATATATGTGAGTATATGTGAGAGTGAGAGATTGAAAGAGTTCCTGTATGAATAAGTATGTGTTTCTATAAGTGATTGTTTAAAAGACTAAGTATGTGTAAGTTTCCGTAGAAGTAAGTATGGTGGTGTGTGTATAACTGTATATGCAAGTAAATGTATGTTTGATTCTTTATTAGCATGAGTGACTATGTGTGTGAGTAACTCTATGGATGAGTGGCATTGTGTAACAGGATGTATAGGTGTATGAGTACATATGATGAGTGAGTACATGTATGAGTGACTGTATAGGACTGTTGGTGAATGAGTGGATGTGTATGTGGATCTTAGAATTACTGAAGAGGTTGTTGTAACTGGTATTGGTATGTCCATTGTTTTGAAAATTTTAGTCTCTATTTTTGAATGTGTGTATCAAAGGTTATATTAGGGTGAGAGGAGGTCTGCCACTCTATCACAAGGATGATGTCATCAGTGATGTCATCAGTGATGTCATTTGAGATGTCATCAGTGATGTCATGAGTGATGTCACTGACCATGTCATGAGTGATGTAATATGTGACGTCATCAGCAGTGCATTGCGGGCGCGCGAGTTATAGTTAGCTGAACTAACTATAACGGGGGAATTTCAATGGTTTTGTACAAGTGAAAAGTCCAGCTAACTATAACACCCCTGAAACCTATGGTTTTTTCAGTGAATTTCTGAGGTTTTTTAAATGCTAATTCCTAACTATAACGTGCCTGAAACCTATGGTTTTTTCTGTGAATTTCAAAGGTTTTTTAAATGCTAATTTCTAACTATGCCTACAGAGATAGGACATGTGAAGAAAGAAGAAAAAATGCACAGAAAGAAACAAAAGAAGTGCAGAAAGAAGCAACAGAAGTCCTCAAATACGAAGATAAGTGCAGGAAGAAGGATAACGTGCAGAAAGAACAAAAAGAAGAGCAGAAAGAAGCCTTGTTGCAAAATCATCCTGTACCCTCAACTTTTTCAGACGGATACTGGTGGTAACTGAGTCTGACTAACCAGTCCTAGAGCCAGTGCTATGTTAAAAGACACTTAGAATACAGTGAAAACACCTACATACACTAGGGAACATTATGCGTTGGGGTCCCCCTGTGATTAGCATGACCTCCTCTGTAAGCCCCTAGTGTATAATAGGGCATGGGGATTAAAACTACCTCTTAAAACAGGCCACAGGGCGTTTTTGCACACGTTAACTCAGGCCCCGTCCCCTCCCTTCACCACTGTGTAAACACGCCCTGTGTCCATTTTTAGTTGGGAGATTAAGTTCATTTGAATCCTGAGGGTCCCTAGGGTCCAACTAGCCCACTAGGTACCTCCAGTAAGTGCCACAGAGCTGCGTTGCAGAGAGGTGTAAAAAGTGGCACGGCCTGGACCACCTCTCTGCAATGCAGCTCAGTGGCGCTTACTGGAAGCACTTGGTGGGCTAGTTAGCCCCCAGGGGCCCTCAGTATTGAAGGGAAATTATATCCCCAATTTAAAACGTGCCATAGTGCGTGTTTGCACACGTCACCTCAGGCCCCGTCCCCTCCCTTCACCACTGTGTAAACGCGCCCTGTGGCTGTTCTAAGTTGAGAGATTAAGTCCCCCTGAATCCTAAGGGTCCCTAGGGTCAAACTAGACCACTAGGTACCTCCAGTAAGCGCCACAGAGCTGCGTTGCAGAGAGGTGTAAAAAGGAACTTGGCCTCAGAACACCGGGCTGCAGCGCAGCTCCCTGGCGCATACTGGAGATGCCTGTTGGGGGCGCATTTGCAGAGTGATGCACGGAGGGGGCATGGCCTCCGGCACGATGCCAGTCTTTTATTTATTTTAGTTTTTTAAGAAGGGGGGCTGTTTGGTTCCCCTTCTTATTCTAATTTATTGGCCCTGATGACCCCATCCCCCAGGGCCAGTCTCCTAATTATATTTTTTTGACCCCAATCCCCAGGGCCGGCCACTGTTTTTTATTATTTTTAAAAAATATATATTTATAGACACACCTAGGACATGCTGGACAAACCGTACGTACCTATCACCATGACGATTTGCGTGATATTCATTAAAAGGCGACTATGCATGCAATGAATCCACGTGGAATGTATTTACACCACTAGTGAAGCTCTGACATGTCTGATGCCCTACCGTGCCTAATCCTGGTAGACACCCTTGTCGTTTATTTATACAAACATGGGTAGCTATTGACGGGCACATTTAATACACATGCACACCAAGCCATTCAAAGGGGATTCGACAAAAATTCGACCAAAACTATGCAAGAAACCCCCCTCACGGTTAATAAAACACACATCCACTGCCGGATGTGTAATACTTTTTATTTTACTCTCTGGAAAGGGGACGAACATCACTTGAGAGTCACAGCGTGCTCCTGACAGAGCCCAATGCTGTGTTACACCCACCATTGCCTGCCGAGTGCCACACACCTCTGTGTTGTATTCCACTAGCTAGTGCATATGCTATGACACTCTCTAGCCCATGTGCACTGTAACACCACCCCGTGAATATGTCATGCCACACTTGTCTTCGCACGGGTTATATTGCCCCATCTAACGTGCCTTTCTCGATGCCTATGTTATAACGCACAGTGCTATTCCATACATATTACAATCTGGGATCCATATCTTTGTCACAGTGCATATGCAACGTTACACTCCCCAGCACATATTTTATATTACAACTTTAGAGACTAGTTAGGTTACACAACACTGCCCTGTGCATATTACACTCCAAGGCGCATATCGCATAGCACGCGCTAGTGCCTGTGCTATCTTGCGCTCTCCAATGAATCTGTCATTGCGCACAATGTATTGCATATTATATTTCACGCCCGGTTCATCTTATATCACACTTTTTGGTGCATAGTTTATACCATACACTATATCTAGTTTTCATTTTCAATCGTGCTCTCAGGACTATGTTCTATATAACACTGTGTTCACCTACCCTTTTCACGGGCATTACATTTTGCGATAGGGGGTGGAGGGTCAGGGGGTGTTTCTGCCAAGTGAGCCCGGAGTCACAGTCACAAACGTCCTCTTCTTCCTGAATAAAAGTGAGATTATGCTGCATACTTGTTCATATTTTAAGTTGTTCGCACAGACACAATGTTTTAAAAACAATAAAGTTCCTAATACCCGCCTTCTCTGAACAGTTAGCTTGCAGCCCCATCCCCTTCCTCCCTATCCTCTGTTGTGTGAATCCATGGACTAGCCTCCTCCCTCCTGCCATGCATGGTCTGATGTGCTGCCACTGCCCTCAATTTAGTATGATGTACCAGTCCACTCCTCCTGCCCTCCATTGCCCAATTATATGCCCCATCATTGACCTCCTGCTTAAACTCTGTCCTTAGCTTGCTGCCCCTATTCTCCTTCCCCCTGCCCTCCGATGTCTTTGTGCATGCCCCTGCTCCATCCTTTTTGCCCACCATGTCCCATGGACCTGCCACTCCTATCTACTCTGAGTGTTCTGTTGAGCTGCCACTCCCCTCCCACCTGCCTAGCATTGTCAGATGACTGTAACCTGTCCCTGCCACCTCCACCCTGCCTGTCCACATGCCATGCCCCTATCCTCTTCCTCCTGTCCTACATGGTCCATTGTACTGCCACACCCTTCTGCCCTCCCTGGTCTGTTGTGCTGCAACTGCTCCTCCTGCCTGCCCCGTGTGGTCTGTTGTGAGGTCCCTTCCCCTGAACTTTCTTGTCTGTGCACAGGTCCTGACCCTTCCTTCTATCCTCCATCGTCCTTTGTGCATGCCCCTCCACCCTCCTTCTTGCCCATCATAGCCATTGTGCTGCCACTAACCCTCCCACTTGCCATGCATGGTCTTCTGTGCTGCCATGGCCCCTCCCACCTTCCCTGTGTGGTCAGTTAGCTGCCCCTGACCCCCTCCCACCTTCCCTCCATGGTCTGTGTGTATGCCATCACAGTCTCACTGTTGCTCTTCATGGTGTGTCTTGCTTCTAGTGCCCATCCTGCCTGACCTCCATGGCTATCTTGCTGCTCCTGCCCTGCCCCCTTGCCCCCAGCCCTACTCCCTCCCTCCTGGCTTGTCTGTTCCATTGTAATGCCCCTGATCCGTCCCTCCTGCCCTTTATGGTCTGTTATACTGCAGCTTTCTCTCCTGTCTGTCCATTATGGTCAGCTAGCTACCATTGCCTCTTGCCCCTCTGTTCTCTGTTGTCCATGTGCATGGTCCTGTCCCCTCCCTCTTGCTTTCTATGGATTGTTGTGCTGCACTCCCGTCCTGCATGCCCTGTGTGGTGTATTGTGCTGCTGCAAACCCTGATGCCTGCCCTGCAGGGTCAGTTTGGTGCACCTCTCCATGTCCCTCCTGTCCTCTGTTATCCAAGTCCATGTCCCTATCCCATTTCCTTCCATGATCCAATGTACCATACTTGCGAACATTTTGAACTTGGTAAGAGGGAGATTTTGAAAAAAAACTGGGGTATTGATTTTCCCCTTTGAGTTACATTGAAAAAGAGGATATTGTAGACAGGAGACAGATCAAATAAAGCCCATTTGAGCTTAAAAACATTGGACGTTTCCTGGCTGAATCGGGTCTGTTGGCATGTATGGTTGTACTACCATTGCCTCTTCCTTCTGCCCACAATGGTCTATTACATTGCCACAGCCTTGAAGGAGGGTAGATTTTGTATCACAGGGGGCCCCTGGCCCGTTCTGTCCACACCTGAAGTATGAGACCCTTGTCCTTGCCCTGCCAGCTGCATTTGTAGGCCGTATTAAATTGACCAGCGGGTCCTGTGTTGCTATATAATTATCCTGAGACATCCTTACCACTCAGCCAGCATAAAACCCCTGTGTAGGCCCTTCTGTTCAATATGTAGGCCTCTTTGTTAAATTGACCATAGCTCTGTAATTTTAGTGTATAGCAGTCTGAAGGCAGGTCTGCGAGGCCTTCTGATCCAAACTAGTAGCCCCCACCCTACCCGAGTGCTCCGTGCTCGGTATCAAAGTTCAACATCCCCCTGAAGCTGTCGACATACAGTAGGCTGCATCCTGGACTGGTACTTGCTTCCTGGGCAGGTTTCCCGCTTTTAAGGAAGTGGCAACCGCAGAGCGTCAAGTTAGGAGAACTGAGGAGATTTTATACATGAATATATTGAATTCCCGTACAATACCCATTATTTTCTGCTTGCTCTATGGAACTTACGATAAGCGATTGGCCTGAGAGACTGACCTTTTCACCCAGTCCATTGTCAGCATTAAGTGGGTAAATGACGAAATGTCTGGTAAAATCTGCAGACGAAGCTTTTGGGTAGCATACGTAGGTAGATGTAGCGTGCAAAGGAGCCCACAAAATGATATAAAAAGGGAGCACCCACAGATATCGACGGACTACCTCGCCGTCTGTATGTAGGTTAACAGGCAGTGCAGGTTTTCCCCAAGAGCTGGGAGCTCTTGTCTTCCTTTGCTTAAGATGTCTTGCTCTGCTTTGCTTGAAGTATCTTATTCTATTTTACCTATATGAAATGTCATGTTATGTTTAACCATTGTTCTCTTTACTTTTGCATTTAAAAGATTTTGTATTGTAATTGCAGGAATGCTTGCTCTAAGAGTAAACGTGAGTGTTCCTAGGTAACATTTTCCTTGGTGTAACTTGTTTCTCATGATGCATTTATAGATGTGTTTTCTCTCTCTCTCTGTCAGTACATTAATTGAGATACAGAGAATATTATGACAGCTGTATGATTATCTGGATTCTGTATGTTGTACTTTATGTCTCTATTCTGCGGTTTCTTTGAAGTTGCATCTTCTCATTAAACTGCCATTGTATTCTGCCTCCAATTCCATGTCTCATATGTCTGTTTTCTTCATTTTTGGAGCAAGCGTTCCTAGGCACCCCGGCTCAAATTAAGGTGCCCCTTTTGTCCCTGACTCACTCTCCTGCTCAGTTCTGTGGTGGCTCCCGGGGATCTGGGGACCGCCCCTAGCTTCCTTGACCCGTAATAGATCTTCCCTCCAACAGCCTCTCTTGCAAGTCCTGTATTGTTGGTTTGTTGCCCCTGCCCCCCTTTCCACTGCCCTCCATAGTCTGTTGTGCTTCCACGGCCCTTCCTGCCTGCTCAGTGTGGTTAAATTGTTGCCTTTGCACCCTCCTACCTGCCTTCAATTTTCAGAGTCCGTGCCCCTGGCCTCTGCCTCTCAACAGTATCCTAATGAACAACTAGATTGCTAACATTCTATATTTATTACAAAAGTGTGGAACGCCTGACATCATCTTGATGTAATCAAAACTGTAATACCTAGAGCATTTCCTTTAGAAATTACATATATGAGAGGGTCTTATAGGCATCAAAATTATGGTTAGTGCTCTAAAAGACTAAAATAAGGACATATTTTCTGAGTTTTCAAATAGCGACAAAGCACTTTTAAATTATTTGTTATCTTTATGTTTTTTTATCCAGTTGACCACTTGATTAAATGTTGCACTTAGGGGAGAGGATGTGGTGTTACTTCCAGAACTGCAGACTTTGCAACTGGGGAACCAGGTTGAAGTTTCTGCTTCAGCTCGACATTCTGTGATTCTGGTCAAATCACTTAGTCTCCCCATGTCTACAACCAAAATGAATTTGTTCTTGTGTGATGTAACCAATGCTCATGTAAAGCACTCCAATACCTGACAAGTCTGCACTATATAACACTGCAAAAACACAAAATAATAAGTGTTTTGCACACTTCTGTCATTGGGCTATATTTGGGCTACATCTGGGTGATTTTGGGCTACATTTGGGCTCTTTTGTCTCCGGTGGCCATCTTGGGAGATTTATTTGTTATGAAGTTTCCTAATTTCCTCATGTACTGCAGTCTCCTCAGTAGGAAATGCTTTCAGTTTTTTACTTTGATTCCATCATGAAGGTATTCAGATATGTCACACATTTGCCATAAATTCTGAATGTTAGCACTCTAGTTGCTCATTAGATCACTGTAGTAAAACTACTGCACCATGGAAGTCTGCTCCTGGTATTAAAAGTGCATGTTTCAGTCTGCATGTCAGAATTTTTTAATGAAATAGAAGAGGATTTGAGAAGTCACTCAAAATGTGCCCTCATTTTCTTTCTTCAGCATTAATCATAATTTCTATGGCAAAATGAACCTCCTCATTGTGTTCCTTTTTAAATTAAATGTTTTAAGTGTTACCAGTTTATTCCAATCAAGATGGCTTCAGGTGTGCCTTACTTTTGTCATAATGAAGACAGTAAGCGCTCTAGTTGTTTTTAAGAACATTCTGGGACATTCTGTCATTGGGCTATACTTGGGCTACATCTGGGTGATATTTGGGCTACATTTGGGCTCTTTTGTCTCTGGTGGCCATCTTGGGAGACTTATTTGTTATGAAGTTTCCTAATTTCCTCATTTACTGCAGTCTCCTCAGTAGGAAATACTTTCAGTTTTTTACTTTGATTCCATCAAGAAGGCATTCAGATGTGTCACACATTTGCCATAAATTCAGAATGTTAGCACTCTTTTTGCTCATTAGATCACTGTAGTAAAGCTACTGCTCACCAGGGAAAACTGCTGCTGGTATTGAAAGTGCATGTTTCAGTCTGCATGTCAGAATTTTTTAATGAAATAGAAGAGGATTTGAGAAGTCACTCAAAATGTGCCCTAATTTTTCTTTCTGCAGCACTAATCATACTTTTTATGGAAAAATGAACCCCCTCATTTTGTTCCTTTTTAAATTAAATGTTTTAAGAGTTACCACTTTAATCCAAGCAAGATGGCTTCAGGTGTGCCATACGTTTATCATAAGTAGGACTGTTACCGCTCTAGTAGTTCTTTGGAACACTCTGGGAAGCTGCAGTAGAACACAAAGGAATCAACTGACAGTCTCTGCCCTTGTTGGATGTACATGTTTTACTGAGAATGTCAGACTTCATTCTCACATGACTGAGAAAGATAATGTGAATTTACAGAAAATAAGCTCTCAGTTTAGCCTATAGATCACCTTCCAAACCTCTGCGGTAAAAGCATGAGAAAATATTTTTCTCTCAATCATGATATCCCAGCAGAAGGCTTTTTCACATGGTGAAATCACCTTAGAACATACCACAATTCCTAAAATGAGTATGGTACCATCAACAAATGATTTATAATGTAACTAAAGTCTTAAAACCTTCTATTAACTGCAATGCTTTTTAATGAGGTGCTATCATGTATATTGGTCCCAAGATGGCTGCCAACACTTCTTGGATGAAGTGCTGACAGCCAATCAGATCTCAGGATGAGATGTGTGGTTAGGCTCCGCCCACATATATATATGCTTTTAAATGCTATTTTCTCAGGAAATACTGAACAGATTTACACCAGACCTGCAAAAGGCACTTCCTTGACCTTATGGCTACCTCTCTGCCAAATTTCAAGTAATTCTGTTCAGCCGTTCGGGCTGTAGCTGTGTCTAAAGGTCCTATGGAAAAATGCATGGGGAAAACGCGTTTTGGGACCCCCCTTTTTTCTCGGCCCCTGCTTGACGAATCTCCCCGAGACTTTCAGGGTAGGAGCGGAGCGTAGCGCCCCACCTATTTTGAAAATTTCGCGAGGATTCGTCGACTGGCGCCAAAGTTATTCCAAATAGAATGTTGCGGATTTCCTATGGAAACAGGGTCCTAACTATAACTACCTACTGGCGACCGCCAGTAGGTAATATATATATATATCTATATATATATATATATATACACATATATATATACACATATATATATACCGATAAGTGGTAGTCCTTCTTGAGCAGCGCTCGAGGAGACGACGGAGGCTTTATATATATATATATATATATATATATATATATATATATATATATATATATATAAACATATATATAAACACTTTTAAAACCTTTTTTAAAGTTTTAAAAGCAAATGGTTTTATCACAATAGGAAACTAATACATTATATTTTTGCGTACAAGTATTTAGTCCACTTAGTAGTATGTTTAGAATTTCACTATGTCGTCCATTCGGAAGAGGAGTGGGTATTATATTCCATATAGGTACCATAATATAGGCCTTGGTAAACTCATTACCCTTCACCTATATTCTCTCCCTACATTACACTTGTCACGGTTTACAGGGACTGACCTTTTACCTAGATATTACACTGCATTCAGTACGCAGTGTTTCCCTAGTTTGAAATCTCATACATTATGCATGAGAATTCTTGGAGGCACAGCAGGACTTCCATTTCCTGTATAAAATCTATGTATAAAGTTCATGCCCAACGTCATCCTTAGGCCGACACAGTAATACAGCCAGATAGGACCCCTGTGGAGACCTGTGGGTATATATACATCACATCTTGCTAAAATAGATAGAGGAGGAGACCGAAACTTCCCGGACGACACACTGACCAGAGACGCTGAGGTTCCTGGATGCAGATACTCCAGCTCTCAGTGGTCTAACATCCCTCGCGGGGTGTCCAACTCGAGACCAAGACGAGTTCCCATAGTCTCACTTCAGGTAATGGGGTTGACTAAATCCTAGAGGGATTCTTGGCTTAGCACCTACACCCATGCTAGGTACACTTAGGTACATCTAGTTAGGGAAGCATCGTAGGAGTACTCATCTTTTATCATGTGTTTTATATACTCAAATGTGTTCATGATTTTAGTAAGATGGTAGAACTATGCCATCCATTTATGTTTATAGTACTGTTAATCATTTATATCTGGTACTGTCTCATGGTTGTTGCAGCACATCTATTTTACACCAGAATAACAACTGTTCAATAAATGATTATTGAAAACGCCTAGATTGTTTTATTCGGTGTATCTCTCTAAGACAAACCGAGTAAGCACGTGTGACTGAGCGAAAGCTAGTATATTGTTTCCACGGTCCTGAGGGATCAGGGTTGCCATGTTCGATGGTTGCCAAGAACTATTCTCTCCTTGGTAAGAGGAGATTCTAGTGGCACTGTGAGCTAGTTGGTACAAGAAGGCCAGCATACCTGGTAGGGGTGATCAGAGTTCATCTGTCACCCATACTACAGTGTATGTTGTCTAAAAGCTCAGATCCTGTATACTTCTTATAGGAACTACACTACGCTATTGGTATGCTGGTGGTGGGTGTGGTGCATATGTGTGTGGTGGTGGATTGCCTTAGTGCCACCACACGCCAGAGAACAGGCCTACCAGAATAAAAAAAATCCATCCAATCAACATGCAAGTACTCTGCTTACCAGATTTGTACATCACAAATGTTTGTGCCCATTTCCCCGGCTCTGCCCATGATTCCTTTGTACTAAGAAACAGCCTCATACTCCTGCAAATGTCTCAACTTGGACCTGATAGGGCCTGGCTTGCTGGTCAGTACACTCTTTAATTATATTGTTTGGGGAATTGCTAGTTGCATAATATGGAATTGGGTTACATTATTTTGGGCCTTTTTTGTCTTCCATTTAGGAAACTCAGCTTATCCCAACTGACCATGGTTGTTGGCACTACTGAGGAATCCAACAATGCCAGGGTAAGTCTGCTTCAATGACGCCCATGGAAGAACACAGCGGCCAGAGGATCTGGAGTTTTGGCTCCTAAAGGCCAGATTTCGTTGTCTGGACAAAGGTGGTGGAGCCCTTCTCTACTCACCCGCTTATGTGTGTCAAATCCCCCTGGCCTCCTGCATGCTCCACAACATTGCCCTGCGACAGAACATCCATCACATTGTGGAGGATGGAGACCTTGAAGAGGCTCTGGGTGAGGATCCTGGTATGCCAAAGGAAGATAATAGTGGTGAAGAGGAAGGAGTTGGCTTATGTCTAGATGTCATTGACAACTTCTTTTCATGAGTGTGCATATATTTTTACATGTCATGTCTTTCACTGTTACAGCAACTAATGATGTGTTGATGAGAGCATGTGGTGGTACTTTGTTGGGAAGAGCAAGTTCAGGGAAAATCAGGCCAAATGTGTTTGTAGATCAAAGTGTGGACACATTGACTACTGTGTTCAGTTACATTGGTTAGTCTTGATTGTTTTGTGAAACTGTGTCCTCCAAAAGTAGACTTTGTAATGTAGCCATCACATCCTGTGTGATTGATAATGCTTTTTTAAAATCGTTTTAGGTTCCTTCACCATCTGATCTTCATTTGGACATTTCAGAATTGTGACATTTGAAGGCATATGGTGTTGTTTCCAAATACAAAGGAAACCTGGGTTGATCCTGGGAAAGACAGACTTTGGATGCGCAAATCTTCGACCAATGCAACACGCACTGTGATTGAATGGGAGATTTGAAGATTACATTTGACTCTCCGTTGTGTATTGCCACTAAAGCAATATGTGTGCCATCATTTGGTCAAAGCATGTGGTAGTGGTGCCAAACCATGATAATCTCCCTTCACATTGGTAAGATCTTCATTGTGTGTAAAGTGTATGTGGGTGTTGATGTGAAACATCATTGTGGGACATACTTCTTATGGCGCACCACTGAAATTTGGTGTGACATTCCACCAGAAACTGGAACAGTGGTTTATAATGAACTTGTGTCTACAAAATGTAGTGCTGCCGTGGTTTTGTCTCTTAGTGTTATTGATGTGGGATTCCTTATGCGAGCCAGAAGATCTGGAAACAGCTGATGACATGAAGCAATGCTAATTTGCCTATGCTATCTTATTGTTTTGGACATATCCCCTTCTTCCATGTTGGCAAAGTCTAGAACTGGAAATGTGCAAACTGGCACTGAGTATTAGTGTAATGTATGGATTGCCATGTTAGTTCAAATGTTGACAGACAAGTATTGGTCAAATGGGATAAACATAGTAGTTCATGATTGAATGGTATGACATATTTTGTGAGTCATGTTTGGGAACTTAAACATTACCTACTTGGAAATCATCTATGTTGACACAATCTTTTGGTGTTTTGTCATTGTCAAGTTATGACGGAATAAAACAAATGCATTGATAGAGTTGAGATATACAACACCAGTCTATGACTTGTAAATTTATTGTACTAAATGTGATGAAATTAAAGAGGGTGAACATAATAAAAGCGAACCATAATGTGAAGAAATCAGTCATGGTGAATGAAACCATAGTTGGAGAGCCAAAATTGTTCAAAGTCCAATGTCCAACATACTACTGGCATTAGAAAGGCAAATCTCTCCAGAAATAGCTTACAGAGTGAATGGTAGGCACGCACTGGAGGCAATTAGAGTTGAGGTTTCTTACTGGCGGTAGCAGAGGTCTTGTCATCCTCACCTCTTGGTGATGTGTGTGGATGTCCCCTGCAGCGAGGGGGTACTGGGGGAGGCAGGGATCCACAGCTGCAGGGGCTAGGGGGGGCTGCAGGTGGTTCTTCCAGTGAAGGGCCTCCCTTCCTATGGCTGATGTAGATGGCTCAGATGTTGTAGGACTTCAGGAAGGGACAGATAGTGCTGGGAAAGTCCTGTACATGTGGGTGTAAATGTCCTGCGGCACCCCAATCAAGGAACCCATATTTGAGTTATGGCCTCCATCTGGTGGTTGTGTTCCCTCTGCAGCTGCTTCATGTCCTGGAGCTCAGTGAGTACCTGGCCCATTATTCCTTGGGTCTGATGGTAGGCTTCCAAGATTTGGTTGATTGTGGTCTGGGTGTCAGTGACCCCAGTGGACTCAGTATGTTAGCCCACAAACTCCCTCTCACAAACCCTAACCCCACTACCCTGTGCTCTTGTGCCAGTGTGCCCCATCAGACTGGCTCCTGGGTAAGCTGGAGCTGGTGGTGGTGTGGTCTCAACATCACCCAGGACTGGGGGGCACACAATTGGTGTCGCAGTGGGAGGAGCACAAGAAGGGGAGTCTTTGGGTTGCTGAGGTGTCACAGCTGGGGTGGGAGCTGTGGGTGCAGGGATTTTCACTGGAGCTGTTTGCCCAGACTGACCAGATGTACTAGGCTCATTAAACTGCTCCATATTACCATGAGTGCTATCCTCACTGAAGGTTTGATCCTGGTTTGTAGGGAACATTTCTTCAGTGGCTGGAACTAGGGGTGGGTGGAATTTGCGTAGTCGCGCTACGCAAAGCTCCACGAAACGGTAAAAAATCTCCGTGAGTACGCAGAAATTCCGTGAACATGCGGAATTGCTTGTTCACGATGCTTTTTTCCTGTTCACGAATGCTGTTTGCGTGCTTGGGGGGAAATATCTTGCGAACACGCATTTTGAGAACGAGAACAAGCAAAAAAATACGCGAAGCCGCGGAACGCAGAATTTTGGGCAATTCCGCGTTCTCTGCGGAACGAGACATTACCCAAATTCCGCAAATTCCGCGAGCGGAACGTAATTTACCACCCGGGCCAGGCTGGAACCTGTCCACGTGCTCGACCGGTTTGACCTATTGAGAAATGGAGATAATTTTTATTAGTATAAGTGTGTATTTTACATCCAAATCTTTGGAGGCAAACAATGTAGATAACTAGAATAAAAATTGGTAGAGATAATTGTGATGATAGCTTCCAGTGGTATTACCCTAATGTTTATCAATTTCAAACAGTACAACATCAAAAAATCATATAATAAGATGTCCTGAAATGTTTATGAAGTGATTAGGGTCTATAACTAACATCTCCTAAACATTCAGCTCAACTCTGCGGAGAGGTGAAATGCGTAATTGACCATTCTAAGGCCTAGCTATCTGCAAAACAGACATTTTCACTACTAGGATGGATGTTTGGCATTAGTCATCATGTGAACAGTGCAGTGTCAATTTTTGCAAGTACCACTTTTATATTTAGCATAGTAATTTGCATACCTGACAATTTTTGTGTCAACACAATTTGATTAGTGAAACTCATGGCATCAATACAGTTGGTTAAGAAGAACAGCACACCATGGGCCGCGTGGCTAGCCAGCCAAGTTGGTGGACACACTCTAACGAAGCGCCGTCTCACGGCCGATAATCTGGTAATTATCCTGTGCATAGCAGTACAATTGAGATGCCAGAACCAACCCGTTAGGCTTGGGATGCCGGCGTAAGTGGGTGAAGCAAGTTCGGACGCACTGGGAGCCATCTAGGCTGGGACATGGCCATCTGCGCAGAAGGGACGCCATAGAGTTGGGCTGGGAGCCGAGCGGCGCCAGGAGACGTGAAAACACTGAGGCCGCAGCCGAACAGTGTCTCTCATAGCAGAGGTTCGGCAACTCTCTGATGCACGATGCGGCTCGATAGTGACAAGAGGAAAGTCTGCTTCGTCCCTGGGCGCTGAGGTGGTGATACGCCGTCGGCCCAGTCATGCATTGGTGTAGGCAGCGAAGGTGAAGTGAAGCATCCCCGGGCAGTGGAGAGAGAGCCCAGCTGGGACGCCACTTCATCAGGGAGGCTGCTGAAGGAAATAGTCGACTGGGGCTGGTGTAGAAGGGGGAGTGGTGCCACCCCCCCTTTCTCTTCACCCCCAGACCTGGGGGTGTGTTGAGGCCCCCTTGCCAATTGCAGAAGCGGGCTGGGAGATTTACGGGGAGACCTTCCCGCCTGGAGCTGGACAAGTGCCGGGGTAGCACGGTAGACCGCAAAACTATTTTGAGTCTGCCCTGCATTGTGACTCACAGCTGTAGAGACGCGGTGCGAGCTGACGCCGCGTGGGCTGTGACCCTGGGAGCCACCACTGGTGGGGATCATGCAGTATCTACGGCCCAAGACCTGATGAATCGGCGGGGCAGGCACGGATCCGGATGGTGACACAGGCCCGGGCCGCACTACGTGCCGTGCAGGAGGATGCCTGCAGTGAGTTGAGGTGAGAGGGCAAACACCTGCGACAATGCATGGAGGAAGGCTATGTGCTGGCCGGCTGCCCGCCACTCTTAGAAGCGAATAAAGGGCCCCCCGCCTGACCCCGACGCTTGGTGGGCATAAGTTGGAATAGTGGGAGGACTTGCGACCTAACTACAGGTCTGTGTTGCGCTGAGATCCAGAGTGGTGGGAGGATAGCAAGCACACGGTGACGCGAGGCCTGCAGAGACATTGAGTGTGCCCGCAGTGGTGAGCGAGGCAGGAGCACACTACGCCCAAGATGGCACACTGAGACCAAAATGCCCTGCCATGTAACACAAAGACATTAGCGAAATATAGTCCCTATGCCTGATCTGCATGAAACACAAACGCAGCAGTGGGACACAAAGTCGGCCTCAGATAGAAAATGGCCTGGGGCACACTCGCAGGCACCTGGAGGAGTGCGACACGGGCGTGGAAAGGCTTGTGTACAGATCCCGCTAATAACACAAGGGAAAGCGTTGGAACAGAAACATGAGGGAGCAGTGATCTGGGCGCAGGTAAGGTGCCACGAGGAGCCAAGTCAGACAGGACCAGTACAGCGGGCACCCAGATCCAGCTTGCAGGTAGAAGTGGTCTCAGCATTCAAGCAGCAGTTACAAACCTGACACACAACTGCATGTTGAACCACGTGTGTGGAGCCATCCTGAGGTGCTGACAAGCACCAGGGAATGCAGTGTACTATCCAATCTCCAAACACAATAGCCATATCACTCTAACCAGATCAGAAGCCAGCGCACAGGCACAGGTGCGGCGTCCACACGACCGACATCGGGACCAGCTCAGTCAGATCAGGAATCTGAGAAGTCAGGCACCTCCAGAGCCTCCAGTTTGGAATCAAAATTAGACTCTGTACAAAGTGTCACAAATCAGCGCAGCGCTGATGCAGACCTGTACATCTCTTGAAGGCCGAATAGACAAGGTCTCGTCAGACTTCACGCTCCTACATGCTGATCATAGAAAGCTGACAGGTAGAGTCAACGAGCTAGCAACAGAAGTGAAGGGAATCGTCCCTGTGGCCAAGGAAATGTCCATGGAAGTACGAAACCTCGCCTCCAGAATCCACTTCCTGGAACGCAGGATGGACGACGCAGAAGGCCGATCCCTCAGGAACAATGTGTGAGTGGTGGGGCTGCTGGAAGGCATAGAGGGCGGAGACGCACGCTCTCTGCTTTCTTCACTGTGGAGAGAGCGCACAGGGTACGATCGAATCACCCTCCGCCAGAAGCTGGACCGCGACCTTTCCTGTTTCGTCTCATGAATTTCAAGGACAGATATGCAATACTCCGGGAGGCCAGAAAAATGGAAACAATCAAGGTGGACAGCTCACAAGTTCTCTTCTTCCCAGACTATGCCCAGGGTGTGCAGCAGCAGCGGAGTGCGTTCCTCACTATCAAAAGACGAATGCGAGATCTGAACCTGAAACACTCCCTCATATTTCCAGCCCGACTGTGGGTAGTCACGGGTGGGGCTACACGTTTATTTGATAAAGCAGAAGATGCATGGGACTGGCTCGAAACCAAAGGGCATCACACCTCACCGAGCCAGAGGCATTGCAACATGGAGTCACATGCGGGTGCTCAAAAGAATCACCGCAGTAGATGCAGGATGCGAGTAGCAGATTCATCAATACAATTAAAGGCTGCCCCCAACCGAGAACAGGTAGTGCAAGAAAGCGGTGGCGTACTTGAGAGAATGGCAGAATAGCAGAGATGTAGATGCCTCCTCTGAACAGTCGCTGAGTGACGAGAGCTCGCAGGCTGTGTGGCCAGGTCACGAAGACTTGCAAACATTCTGAGTTGTGACACCCCAGACTCCGGATGACAATGTAGCAGTTAAATGTAACCAGTGGACACGCAAGTATGAGATTGTAAAAGTACTTACATGTGAGATGCATATGTTCCTCACGCCCCACACATGAAGCCTTCTAATACACAACTCGGACTGCAACGCACAGGCAGGCTGACACCGACATACATACACTTCAGGCCACTAGCGAATGGCATAAGGTATGGCATAACTCACACACACGAGCACGCAAGACGGGCCCAAGCCCATATAACCCGTTCACCTCAAGCTTTCGCCCACCCCCACCTCCTAGTAGGATCGCAACGGCGAATGTAGCTGTGAGTTGCCTTATGGCGCTGTTATCTGTTTGGGCAGACACATGTTGTCTCTCTGCTCTTTCCCAGTTGAACCCCATAAGGTTTTTAACCACACCCCTAGTTCGAGTTAGCACACTCACACTCCTACGGATTTCACAGTTACATTCGGCAAACACACGGTGCTCAGCATGTTGTCACCTCACCCCTAGTGTAACAAGCCACCCATGCGGCGCACTAACTTCTAACTATGTCACATGCCACCTACATACATAGTTACCTGGAATGTTGGAGGGATCCACATCCCGCAGGTATGAAATATATGCATATCTTAAGCAACATGCAGCTCAAGTGGCATTTCTAAAAGAAACACACATCTCACAAGTGTGTCGATATTAGCAAAGTGCCTCAGTGCGGATTATCTTGGCAAACCACACTCAGACCATAACCAACATATTATGACACTGCAGGGAGAAGATGGGGGTCCCATAAGCCACCTATGGAGGCACCAACCTCTGACATTGGATGATCCCCTGTTCAGAGAAGCAGTAGGCACAGTGATAGAAACGTATTTTGAAAGCAATGCGGGGTCAATTGCAGACAGGGGTATCCTATGCGATGCTGGCAAGGCAGTGGTCAGAGGGCAGTGCATGGGGTTAAGCTGGTGTATCATGAAACAACTAGACGGCGAAGTAAAACGCATTGAAGATGCTCTGACCCACCTTGAAGCTGAATTAGCGCAGTGTAACGTTGTGCAGCCAGATATAGACGCACGGTGTCAACAGCATGCTGAAGTGCTAGAGTGGCTGCGCTGTTTGAATTATGCGTCACACGCGTCACACACTCATGCGGGGGCGGACAGAGCAGGCAGATTATTGGCGCGTATGATCCGGCAGGAATATACGCAGGTACCTGTGTTGAGGTTGCGGTCTGCTGCTGGAACGGTACTCACTACGCAACATGACATCCACGGTGAGTTCATCATGCACTACACCAAAGTATACCAATCATTGAACCGGTCAGCACCAACAGAAATATACTCCTTTCTCACTCCATTAGCCTTACACCAAGTTACAGCAGAGTAAAGAGACGAGCTGAACGAGCCGCTCACGCTGCTGGAAGTACAAGATGCCATACGTTCATTGGCCACGGGCAAAGCGCCGGGCCCGGATGGTTACTTGGCCGAATACTACAAAGCATACCAGCAGACCCTAGCGCCGCAACTCCTCGCAATGTACAAGAATGAGCAGGAAATGGGCATGCTACCGGGTACGCTTCATGAATCCCTGCTGGTGTCCTTGCCCAAACCTAACAGAGATGTGGAACTGATAGGGTCATATCGTCCACTAGCACTACTTAATACAGATTATACGCTCTTAGCCAAAATACTGGCAAACAGATTGGCCCAGTTGGTGCCACAGCTAGTGCATGTGGATCAGAATGGTTTCGTGCCGGCCCGCAGCACGTCACTAAAACTGCGTCGGTTCTTCCGGGTGGCGCATTACTCCAGGGACAACTGGGTGTCTGGTTTTGGACCTGGAGTAGGCGTTTGACACCCTAGAATGGGGGTTCTTATTTGCTGTGTTGCGTAAGTATGTCTTGAGAGATGTGTTCTTGGGCCTCGTTAGGCTATTATACATGCGCCCAGTGGCCAAGATTAAGATAGGTCCCTATGTATCGGAGCAAGTCCCTATTGAGCGCGGTATGAGGTAGGGCTGCCCACTCTCCCCATTACTATTTGTGCAGGCTGTTGCACCGCTGGCTGAGGCATAACGCAATACTCAAGACAAATGGGGAATCCCTCTGGGATACGGTACACATGCGGTCTCGTTTAACGTAGATGACTTGCTGATATACCTCAGGGATTTTGGGCAGTCATGTGGGGCGATTGAGACCACGCTGTTCGAATTTGCCTCAGTGTCAGGACTAAAGGTGAATCGGGAAAAATCATGTCTATGCCCCTTTGCGGAATCTACCCCGGACCCCCAATTAATCATCAGCGGCAGGACTGTACACTAGAAGCTAGCAGCATTCCGGTATCTCGGGATCCTCATATATCGGGACCCGCAAGATCTCCTTGAGGGTAAACTGGGGCGCGCCATCACAGCAGTGCAGGCACAAATTACCTTCTGGAGCACCCTGCCTCTGGTGGTCATGGGCAGGATTGCGCTGCTAAAAATGGTGGTCCTACTGTGCCTCCTTTACCACTTCACAAACTTACCCCTCCACCTCAGGCCGCCGCTGTTTAAAGACTTAGAGTCAGATATGCGGCAGTTCATTGGGCAAGGATCGCGAAGTAGAGTAGCACTGGCCAAAATGTACCCCCCGACCGCATAGGGAGGCCTTTTTCTGCCCAACATGGAACAAAATTATTTGGTGGCGCAGCTTCAGTGGGTGGCATGATGGCTAAGTGTGCGCCAACTTAAGAACACAGCAACACAGACGCCTGGGTTCACTCAGCCCCAAATAATGATGCTGTTCCACCCCAGCAGGAAGGATAACACACCTACACAACTATTGGTGCAGGTGGCGTATCACTGTTACAGCCACAATCTTCACGTCACGCACCTGGTATTACCATACGCACTGTCTCTTCCCATACTGGGCACACCCAGGGAAAATCACGCAATATCTAGCGCAGAACTTATACACTGGAAGGAAGTGGGCATACACACATTAGGTGATTTATACAATGATGGGCAGCTCTTCCCATTTCAGGGTCTGGCTGAAAGCTCGGGCCTGCCACAAGGTCAGTTCCTACTCCATGCCGCAGTGACACGCACGCTGAGCGCATCGTGAGGGAATGTGGCACAGGAACCTGCCAGTCATTTAACCATACAATATTTGCAAGAACTGGGCACAGGCTGCCATCTCACCAGATGCTTCGCAGAATCTCCCAGAACCTACACGGCACCACAATTACTCTCCTTACGTGTCCATTGGGACACAGACCTACAGAGACCCATCACGGACCAGGAATGGGAAAACATACTTGAGAGCCCCACACGGATCCCCCGCAATGCCAGATTTTGACCCATCAAATATTATATAACACCCAGAGCCAACCTGATGCTGGAAAAAATAAACAAATATTTTGTCCGCGCAGATGCCAAATGCGCGAGGTGTGATGAGGCAGGTGCAGATCTATTGCATATGTTCTGGTCAAGAACAGCTATTCAAGCATATTGGGGAGTGGTCATTAGGTGCTTAACCCTGTGCACGGAACGAGCTTTGGACTGTACATGGGAAACGTGCATACTAGGACTGTATCAAAGACCCTCAAATATATAGTGACGTCTAGATATATAGATTTGGGCCTAATAGTGGCCAAGCGATTACTTACGCGCTGGTGGAAGTCCCCTGCCCCCCCAGCAGCTAAAAGGCCTTGTATCAATCTCTATTATGCTGGGCGCAAGCGGAAAGCATAGCGCTCCGCCGTGAAGACGCGATGGGCTGCAAAAGCAGCCATTGGCGTCGGCGTGGGACGCAATTTTATCAGACTTCCACATTGTGAGAAGTTGGCCTGGTATATGATGCTCACTAGTTAAAGTGATCACCTTGTACCATGCCAAGCAACCCTTATGGTGTGGTTGTAAGTCAACCTTTTCGGACTAGCTGCCCTAGTGGTAGCGTAGGCTAAGCAGTCTTTGAGGCTAAACTCGTGATGCGTGTTAAGCAAGCTGTTTTACCAATAGTAACCCCCTTTTATACCAATGAAAGGACACCACACAGATATATATTCAAAATATATATGTATTTATTTCTCAAAGTAACCCCTAGTCTCTTTATGAGCACAGGAGCACAAATCGTCAAACAAGATTATCACAGAATACACAGAAGTTGCACTTTATATGGATAGGCCCTGGTGGCCACTCGAACCATATACTAAAATAGTGGTATAAGTACCACGAACAGAAAAGGGAAAAGGCCTAGGGCCTCTAGAATCGCTGGGCCTACAAGGAGCTAACGTCAGTTAGTGACCAGGAGGTCCACGGGTGGCGTGTGCAGAGCAAATAGTCACACGCGTGCTCCCATAGGTTTCAATGGGTGCGTAAAAAGTACAAAGTTACTGCAAAAGGAATCTTCCGGATGACCTAGGAACTTAAGATTTGGAACACAGGCACTAGAGATGTAATACTACACTTGGGCACAGGTGTGCCAGCTTTACCTCACCCACAGGAAGCGGGTGCATAGGCCTCGAAGTGCGTCGGGTTTCTTCTATCTGTTCCGTGGGGCCTGTAGACAAAAGTGCTGCAGGCGGTCGGTCGGGAAGAGATGCAGTGGATCCAAGAGTGGATCGGAGATGTTGAAGACCTGTAAGCAGAGGGGACAGTGTTCACAGTCACTAGCCAGTGACCAGCGTGGCACCAGGTGGGTACCAGGCGATGTCGGGTGCAAACAGGAAGGAAGGTGTAGCTTGACTCTGCAGCCACGTGGTCCCTGAAGGTCGACGACGTCCAGGAGTCGAGTCACGAGCTGTCCCACGCAGGCTCTCGCTGTCGGCGGTGTCGGCGACTTGATCGAAGCAAACAAGCCTTGGCAAAAGCAATTGTTGTAGGCAAGGAGTTTAAGCTGATGGTTCTGACCAGCAAGGTCAGAGGAACTGCTCCTTTGGAGGGGAGCAAGGGCCAGTCTGGAGCAACCAGACCAGCGGTGGTTGTCGTAGATTTCGTCGCCAAGATGGCCACTAGCCAGCGGGCCAGCAACCGGTTAGGCGCGTCGAGTGGCAAAATGCAGAAGGGCCCCACGCAGATCGTGGAGATGCTGGAGGGCTCACCTTTGGTGCAGATGCTGCTCGAGGGTTGGGCTTCTCAGGACCCAAAGCACAACTTGGAGGGAGCCTCGGTTGTTGCACTTGTCAGCTTGTCGTAGTCGTTCCAAGATGGCTGGCTCCACGTGTCTCGGTGCCTCCACGGGTCTCCTCTTTTCAGGGACTGTGGATCGGGCGGTGAGAGGTCTGGAGGTCCAGGTCTTGTCAGTCTCTGGGCTCGGGCTCCGGCGGGAGGCGGCGGCAAAGCAGACGTTGATGCGCTGGATGGTGCTTGCGTTAGCAAGGTGGTCACTCCCTGACCACAGGGGAGATTTTCTTCAGTCTTCTGTGCAGCAGAATGTCGAAGTTCCCGTCTTCTTCTTAGTTTCAAGTTGATTCCAGGATGTCTGAAGTCTTAGGACACAGCTCCTACCTTTATTCGGATTCTAGGGGCCGGACTACCTGCTAGGTCCCTCCCTATGGGTGGGACCAGGAAGGGGGGTGGTTACACCCCCAATCCTTTGTCCAGCTCGCCCCAGGCCCGGGACTGGTGTGCCCCAGGACCGGTTTGAACTGGCATATGCACCGAGGCTCCTTGTGAGCCGCAGGCATGTCTGGTTTCTTTCAAGCCCTACCTGACCAATACACAAAATCCTGTCTGGGGTGGTGCACGCACCTCCCCTGGCAGGAAACCCTTTGTCCACACCTCCCAAGCTGGAAGGACTCCCAGCAGCAGGAGGGCAGACTTGTGTCTGTGGTGGCAGCATCCATTTTGTGGAGCTGAGGCTATGTCTGATTTTACCCGGGTTTCAGGTACTGTACATGTCGTGTCCCTCTAGAAGGGTGGAATGCTAACCCCGTCGCCAGAATTGGCGAGGGGTTAGTATTCCAATTCGTATGACACCTTACTCGACATGTTTTGATAAAGCCAAACCAAAGATAGCATTTAACCGCGAGGTTCATAATGCACTTAAGAGTATATGGTATGACGATATCTGGAAACAGTAGAAGGAAGTTGTTCCGACCACTGCAGACAGGCTCAGCTCATGCCAGAGCACCATCTCACATGGAACCAAGCACTCTGCCTTCAGGATTGTTAAGGCCTGCCATAGGAGTGACTTATAGGTTACCAGGTGTCCCATTTAAGGTTAGGTATAGGTATACTACACCTAAGTAAGAGGTGATTACACCAACTTACCCCAGCTGAGTGATCAGCCAGTTGTGTCAGATTGTTAGGCCAAGCCTGGGGTGGCATAATACATGCTGCAGCCCCTGGCAGGCCTTGGGTACACCAATGCCCTGGGTACCTAGTGTACACTGGTACAGGGGCTGACAGGGTGATCCACTTCCAATTGGTTATGCACCTAGGGTGCATAGTTTTAATTTAGTAGAGAGAGCAGCAGGCTGGGGGTCTGATTGGCAGGCCCACAGCCTCAATATGTCAAAAACCAGTGAAGCAAAAAGCAAAAATTTGGGGTGACCATAGGATAGCAGACCCTACTCTCCTACACAACCCCCCCCCAAACGCTGGGACATTAAACTAGCCTTGACCAGTCTCGTCTTCATGTCCTAAGTGGAAGTACCTGGAGAGACCATCTGCATTCCCATGGTCAGTACCTGGCCGGTGCTCCACTGTAAAGTCCATCCCCTGTAGGGAAATGGACCACCTAAGCAGTTTGGGGTTTTCACCCTTCATCTGATTTAGCCACAAGAGGGGCTTATGGTCGGTCTGAATCTTGAAGTGAGTGCCAAACAAGTATGGCCTCAGCTTCTTCAGGGCCCACACCACAGCAAAGGCCTCCCTCTCAATAGCTGACCAATTCTTCTCTCTGGGGGTCAACCTTCTGCTAATAAAAGCAATGGGTTGGTCTTGACCATCTACATTAAGTTGTGACAGCACAGCTCCCACACCCAACTCAGAAGCATCTGTTTGGACAATAAACTCTTTGGAGTAGTCAGGACTTTTCAGGATAGGTGCAGAGCACATGGCCTCCTTCAGGTCATCAAATGCCTTTTGACAGCTTACTGTCCACTGAACCTTTTTGGGCATCTTCTTGGATGTCAGATCATTAAGAGGAGTCACAATGGACCCATAGTTCTTAACAAACTTCCTGTAATACCCAGTCAAGCCCAAGAAAGCTCGAACTTGAGTCTGGGTGGTTGGAGGGGACCAATCCTTGATGGACTGTATCTTACTCTCCAGTGGTTGAACTTGGCCCCCACCTACAAGGTGGCCCAAATACACAACCTTACTCTGCCCTATCTGGCACTTAGTAGCCTTGATAGTGAGGCCTGCCCTTTGCAGAGCCTCAAGAGCCTTCTTCAGGTGGATCAGGTGATCCTCCCAGGTGGAACTAAAGACAGCAATGTCATCAAGATATGCTGCACAAAAGTCATCCAACCCAGTAAGGACTTGGTTCACCAGCCTTTGGAAGGTGGCAGGTGCATTCTTCAGACCAAAGGGCATCACCACAAACTGATAATGCCCACCTGGGGTTGAGAATGCTGTTTTGGCCTTAGACTCCTCAGCTAATCTGATTTGCCAATAGCCAGCTGTCAAGTCAAATGTGCTCAAAAACTTTGCAGAAGCTAGTTTGTCTATGAGCTCATCTGCCCTTGGAATAGGGTGTGCATCTGTCCTGGTGACAGCATTGAGTCCTCTGTAGTCCACACAGAACCTCATCTCTCTCTTGCCATCTTTGGTGTGAGGTTTGGGGACCAGAACCACTGGGCTAGCCCAGGGGCTCTCTGAGGGTTCAATGACACCTAATTCCAGCATTTTATGTACCTCAGCCTTTATACAGTCCCTGACGTGGTCAGGTTGTCTGTAAAGTTTGTTCTTTACAGGCAGACTGTCACCAGTGTCCACAACATGGGTACACCAGTCAGTTTGACTAGGTATCAAGGAAAACATATGTGAAAATGATTGTAGAACCTGTCTACATTCAGTCTGCTGATGGGCAGTGAGGTTGCCTCCAAGGGTCACTCCTTCAACTGAGCCATCTTCAGGGTTCTGAGACAACAGGTCTGGGAGAGGGTCACTCTCTTCCTCCTGTCCCTCATCTGTAGCCATGAGCAAGCCCATGTCTGCCCTGTCAACATATGCTTTAAGCCTGTTAACATGGAGTACCCTGTGGGGACTCCTGGGAGTTCCTAGGTCCACCAAGTAGGTGACCTCTCCCTTCTTTTCCAGGATTGTATGGGGTCCAGACCATTTGTCTTGGAGTGCTGCTGGGGCCACTGGCTCCAACACCCATACCTTCTGTCCTGGCTGATACTCAACCAAGACAGCCTTTTGGTCATGCCAAGCTTTCTGTAAGGCCTGGCTTGCCTCAAGGTTTTTAGATGCCTTCTCCATATACTCAGCCATCCTGGAGCGGAGACCAAGTACATAGTCCACTATGTCTAGCTTAGGCTTTTTGAGAGGTAACTCCCATCCTTCCTTCACCAAACACAGTGGGCCTCTCACAGGGTGCCCAAACAACAATTCAAAGGGGCTGTAGCCAACTCCTTTTTGTGGGACCTCTCTGTAAGCAAACAGAAGGCAGGGTAGAAGGATATCCCATCTTCGCCTGAGCTTTTCAGGTAATCCTTTGATCATACCCTTTAGGGTCTTGTTGAATCTCTCAACAAGCCCATTGCATTGTGGGTGATAAGGGGTGGTGAACTTGTAGTTGACACCACATTCCTTCCACATAGCTGTCAAGTATCCTGACATAAAGTTGGTACCTCTGTCAGATACTACCTCCTTAGGAAACCCCACTCTGGAGAATACTCCCAGCAGGGCCCTGGCCACAACAGGAGCTGTAGTGGTCCTAAGGGGAATTGCCTCTGGATACCTGGTGGCATGATCCACTACCACCAGTATAAATCTGTGCCCAGATGCAGTGGGAGGATCCATGGGACCCACTATGTCTATTCCCACTCTTTCAAAGGGAACCCCCACCACAGGTAGTGGTATCAGGGGGGCCTTTGTTGTGCCACCTGATTTGCCACTGGCTTGGCAGGTAACACAGGAGCGACAAAACTCCTTTGTATCTTCATTCATATGAGGCCAGTGAAAGTGAGGGACAAGTCTGTCCCAGGTCTTGTTCTGGCCTAGGTGTCCTGCTAAAGGAATATCATGGGCCAAGGTAAGAAGGAAGCCCCTAAATTGCAGAGGTATAACCAACCTCCTGGTTGCACCAGGCCTGGGGTCTCTAGCCTCTGAATAAAGGAGCCCTTCATCCCAATACACTTTATGGGTACCTTGAGCATTCCCAGCAGCCTCAGCAGCAGCCAGCTGTCTGAGGGGTTCAAGAGAGGGACAGGATAACTGAGCCTGCCTCAAGTCAGCCCTTGAAGGTCCCCCTGTCCCCAGAAACTCAACCTGACCAGGTTCAAGCTCTTCAGGGACAGTTCCTTCAGGGTCCTCTAGATCAGCTTCCTGGGAAGGCTGATCATCACTCTGAGGCAGGGGGGAAGGCACAGCCTTGACCCTCCTGTTCTTCTTCTTGGTATGTGCTTGGTCCATTGTTCCAGGATCCAAGACCTGAGGTTCAGTGAGGCACTTTTTGGCCTGTGACCTGGTCACAGCAAGGACATGTGATGATATACCTAACATCTCTGCATGAGTCCTGTACTCCACTTCTGACCATAGAGAACTCTCTAGGTCATTGCCCAACAAACATTCTACTGGGAGGTCTGCACTAACCACAACCCTTTTGAGGCCAGTTACCCCTCCCCATGAGAAGTTAACAACTGCCACACTATGTGAAGTAGTGGCATTGCTGGCATTGGTCACCAGGTAGTTCTCACCTGGTATGTACTGTCCAGGATCCACAAAGCCTGGTGTCACCATAGTGACACTGGCACATGTGTCCCTGTAGGCTTGAGCCACTTTGTCATTAATTAAAGGAGTCTGTCTGTACTTGCCCAGGTTACTGGGGCTCACAGTCAGGGACAAATCAATGTCCCCATCACAGATCAAGACTGCCTGTGTAAGGGTTCTGTCTAAGTCAGAATCTCCTTCAGTTCCCATAGTGATTCCCACTACACCCTTTGTCTGGGGACCAACACTGCTAACAGTAGTACTGGGAGCAGGTGCCTTAGGGGCAACAGTGTTGGGGGCTCCACCCTTTTTGCAATCACTAGTCCAGTGAGTTGTATTTTTACAATGATTGCACCAGGGTTTCTTCTGACCTTCTTTCTTCTTCTTGGACTGTTGGGACCCACCCTCCTTAGCAGTAGTTTGGGGCCCTGTTGAAGACTTCTGGTCTTTAGGTTTCTGATCTCCACCCTTTTGGTCTGTTTTCTTCTGATCACCCCCTTGGCCCTGGTTCTGGTTCTTTTGCTTAACCCTGGTTCTGACCCATTTGTCTGCCTTCTTTCCCAATTCTTGGGGAGAGGTCAGATCAGAGTCAACCAAGTGTTGATGCAGTTGCTGGTTTTGACAGTTATTTAAAATCTGTTCTCTCATCATCAAATTATACAATCCTGTAAAATCAGATACCTTACTTCCCAGCAACCAACCCTCCAAAGCCTTAGTGGCACATTCAATGTATTCAGACCAGTCCTGAGTCTGTGTCTTTTGGGTGTCTCTGAACATTAACCTGTACTGCTCAGTGGTTAAGCCTAACCCATCAACTAGAACACTCTTCAGGACTCTGTAGTTTCTGACATCCTCTTCTCTAACAGTGAGGAGTCTGTCTCTGCCTCTTCCTTCAAAGGAGAGCCAGAGGATTGCTGCCCACTGATCTTCAGGAACCTGCTGTACTTTGCAGGCTCTCTCAAGAGCAGTTATCCACTTGTGGATGTCATCCCCACTTTTGTAGGGGGGCACAACCTTAGACAGGTTTCTATTGTCGAAAACCCTATCTTTGTCCTTAGGGACAATGCTGCCACCAGTGGGTATAGACCCACTCTCTTTATGCTGTCTAGCCTTGCTAAGTTTCTCTTCCATCAGGGCTACTTCTAGCTCCTGCTTCCTGATCCTCAGCTGAGCCTCTTGCATCTTGGCCTCATGTTCCCTCCTCTGAGGGGTGGTCATCCTTCTCCTGGAGTGACCTTGAGAGCCTCTAGAGCCATGGGAAGCATTGGAGTCACCTGAGCGATTCCTTTGCCTTCCCAGCCCTGTGTTAAGTCCACTGGGGAGATCCAGTGGGTTGAACCCACTGTCAGTCCCCAATAGCCTTGGTTTAGCTGGGCCAAGTATAACACTTGGCACTGGGCTAGTTCTCCCTTCATCCTCACTACTGTCAGTATCCTTTTCACT
The DNA here is from genome assembly GCF_964204655.1 of Triturus cristatus. NCBI lineage: Eukaryota > Metazoa > Chordata > Amphibia > Caudata > Salamandridae > Triturus > Triturus cristatus. The sequence continues at coordinate 788,754,973 of NC_140592.1, read as the reverse complement.
CTCATCCTCTGTGGTAGGCATCCCATCTAAGGGGTGACTATTGGGAAGGGGTACTTCAGTGGCATCTTTAGAAGGGGGGCCTCCTGTTCCTGTCCCTAAGGGGGCTAACTGGGAAGCTTTCTTGAGTGCTCTCTGATTCTCATCATTCTGTAAGAGCTCTCTGAGCTCAGCAGAGTTTGGGTTCTTGGGCTGTTTAAGGCCTCTAAGAGTTGCCAAATGCCTGAGCTCATTCTGATTAAGGGTAGCAAAGCTGGATGGTGCCCTCTGGGGGTCACTCTCAACAGAGATGGGTACAGTGGACCCCTCTGCCCCGGCCATTGCTCTTAAGTGTGGGTGGATGTGTTGCAATCTACCTACACTTGGGTTTACCTACTAAACCTATCTAGTAGTTGTAGTCAGGGTGTGCTACTCCCTTTGCTCTACAACAACTAAGTTCAGTAGAACTTAAGTATATCTAATCTTGTTTTATATGTACCTACAGGTACCTATGTGATCTTTCAATTGGTAACCAAGAGATTACAATGGTAAAACACAGCAAGCTCAAATCCAACCGCTGCTCACCAATGTGAGAAGTTGGCCTGGTATATGATGCTCACTAGTTAAAGTGATCACCTTGTACCATGCCAAGCAACCCTTATGGTGTGGTTGTAAGTCAACCTTTTCGGACTAGCTGCCCTAGTGGTAGCGTAGGCTAAGCAGTCTTTGAGGCTAAACTCGTGATGCGTGTTAAGCAAGCTGTTTTACCAATAGTAACCCCCTTTTATACCAATGAAAGGACACCACACAGATATATATTCAAAATATATATGTATTTATTTCTCAAAGTAACCCCTAGTCTCTTTATGAGCACAGGAGCACAAATCGTCAAACAAGATTATCACAGAATACACAGAAGTTGCACTTTATATGGATAGGCCCTGGTGGCCACTCGAACCATATACTAAAATAGTGGTATAAGTACCACGAACAGAAAAGGGAAAAGGCCTAGGGCCTCTAGAATCGCTGGGCCTACAAGGAGCTAACGTCAGTTAGTGACCAGGAGGTCCACGGGTGGCGTGTGCAGAGCAAATAGTCACACGCGTGCTCCCATAGGTTTCAATGGGTGCGTAAAAAGTACAAAGTTACTGCAAAAGGAATCTTCCGGATGACCTAGGAACTTAAGATTTGGAACACAGGCACTAGAGATGTAATACTACACTTGGGCACAGGTGTGCCAGCTTTACCTCACCCACAGGAAGCGGGTGCATAGGCCTCGAAGTGCGTCGGGTTTCTTCTATCTGTTCCGTGGGGCCTGTAGACAAAAGTGCTGCAGGCGGTCGGTCGGGAAGAGATGCAGTGGATCCAAGAGTGGATCGGAGATGTTGAAGACCTGTAAGCAGAGGGGACAGTGTTCACAGTCACTAGCCAGTGACCAGCGTGGCACCAGGTGGGTACCAGGCGATGTCGGGTGCAAACAGGAAGGAAGGTGTAGCTTGACTCTGCAGCCACGTGGTCCCTGAAGGTCGACGACGTCCAGGAGTCGAGTCACGAGCTGTCCCACGCAGGCTCTCGCTGTCGGCGGTGTCGGCGACTTGATCGAAGCAAACAAGCCTTGGCAAAAGCAATTGTTGTAGGCAAGGAGTTTAAGCTGATGGTTCTGACCAGCAAGGTCAGAGGAACTGCTCCTTTGGAGGGGAGCAAGGGCCAGTCTGGAGCAACCAGACCAGCGGTGGTTGTTGTAGATTTCGTCGCCAAGATGGCCACTAGCCAGCGGGCCAGCAACCGGTTAGGCGCGTCGAGTGGCAAAATGCAGAAGGGCCCCACGCAGATCGTGGAGATGCTGGAGGGCTCACCTTTGGTGCAGATGCTGCTCGAGGGTTGGGCTTCTCAGGACCCAAAGCACAACTTGGAGGGAGCCTCGGTTGTTGCACTTGTCAGCTTGTCGTAGTCGTTCCAAGATGGCTGGCTCCACGTGTCTCGGTGCCTCCACGGGTCTCCTCTTTTCAGGGACTGTGGATCGGGCGGTGAGAGGTCTGGAGGTCCAGGTCTTGTCAGTCTCTGGGCTCGGGCTCCGGCGGGAGGCGGCGGCAAAGCAGACGTTGATGCGCTGGATGGTGCTTGCGTTAGCAAGGTGGTCACTCCCTGACCACAGGGGAGATTTTCTTCAGTCTTCTGTGCAGCAGAATGTCGAAGTTCCCGTCTTCTTCTTAGTTTCAAGTTGATTCCAGGATGTCTGAAGTCTTAGGACACAGCTCCTACCTTTATTCGGATTCTAGGGGCCGGACTACCTGCTAGGTCCCTCCCTATGGGTGGGACCAGGAAGGGGGGTGGTTACACCCCCAATCCTTTGTCCAGCTCGCCCCAGGCCCGGGACTGGTGTGCCCCAGGACCGGTTTGAACTGGCATATGCACCGAGGCTCCTTGTGAGCCGCAGGCATGTCTGGTTTCTTTCAAGCCCTACCTGACCAATACACAAAATCCTGTCTGGGGTGGTGCACGCACCTCCCCTGGCAGGAAACCCTTTGTCCACACCTCCCAAGCTGGAAGGACTCCCAGCAGCAGGAGGGCAGACTTGTGTCTGTGGTGGCAGCATCCATTTTGTGGAGCTGAGGCTATGTCTGATTTTACCCGGGTTTCAGGTACTGTACATGTCGTGTCCCTCTAGAAGGGTGGAATGCTAACCCCGTCGCCAGAATTGGCGAGGGGTTAGTATTCCAATTCGTATGACACCTTACTCGACATGTTTTGATAAAGCCAAACCAAAGATAGCATTTAACCGCGAGGTTCATAATGCACTTAAGAGTATATGGTATGACGATATCTGGAAACAGTAGAAGGAAGTTGTTCCGACCACTGCAGACAGGCTCAGCTCATGCCAGAGCACCATCTCACATGGAACCAAGCACTCTGCCTTCAGGATTGTTAAGGCCTGCCATAGGAGTGACTTATAGGTTACCAGGTGTCCCATTTAAGGTTAGGTATAGGTATACTACACCTAAGTAAGAGGTGATTACACCAACTTACCCCAGCTGAGTGATCAGCCAGTTGTGTCAGATTGTTAGGCCAAGCCTGGGGTGGCATAATACATGCTGCAGCCCCTGGCAGGCCTTGGGTACACCAATGCCCTGGGTACCTAGTGTACACTGGTACAGGGGCTGACAGGGTGATCCACTTCCAATTGGTTATGCACCTAGGGTGCATAGTTTTAATTTAGTAGAGAGAGCAGCAGGCTGGGGGTCTGATTGGCAGGCCCACAGCCTCAATATGTCAAAAACCAGTGAAGCAAAAAGCAAAAATTTGGGGTGACCATAGGATAGCAGACCCTACTCTCCTACACACATGGCCTGGCAGAAGCCCTCTGAGACACTAGCGGTTGCACCTGAGTGTGATGAGGGGCAGACAGCAGAATGACTGGTGCATAATCAGGCCCTAGAGGGCACATTGATCAGGAACCTGGGCGTTGGCAGGCATATGACTTTAAATTCACATACTGCTAGAGCAAAGTTGGGTGGCTGGGACAATTTAAAGACATGTAGCAATGCCAGACATGATCCTCGAGGTGATGTACAAGCATAATGTAGACGATCCAAGGGGTGGGGTAGATGTTATGTTATGTCAATGTTATGTTGATTATAGTTAAGGTCTGATTTGTTTATATAGCTTAAATATGCAAATTATGCTGAATTGTAGATATACTGGATGGTATGAAAAATGTATAAACTAAAATAAAAACCAATTTAAACAAAAAAAAGAAGAACAGGACACCATTCAGAAAACAACACAAACCATTTTCAAAAGAGAACATTGAATAGGTATTGATCACTACATGGCACTTTGCCGTATGTTGAAATCTATTGCAAAAGAGAGAATGAGCAACATGACATAGCAATATGCTTTTGAGAAACAGAAACAGGGCATCATGGTAGTTGTAGTCATTTCAAAGACAACTTCCCAACACTTGCAAAGTCATTACTGAAACATACCTGAAGATAATATGCAGTGGAAAAGGGCCAGATACTTACATTTTGACACATATATGGGTAATGGGTTATTTGGTGTCTTAACACTTACAGGCATCGTACCATCATCTGACATGTAATGGAGATTGAGCCCTGTAATCTAAGATGCAACACAATATATTCAAGCAAACAATCTAAATTATCTGATACTGATACTTTGAGGTTTGTATGTTAGGAAAATATGTGCAGGACGCATTAGCAACAGCTAAGTTGATAACAGACAGAACATTGAGTTTTATTGAGACTTTGCAAAGTGTAACTTACCAGACTCCACTCTACCAGGTATTCCTGCCAAGCCTTCAGTATGTAGGATCTGCAAGACCTCCTCATCCCAGGGCATGAATGGTATTGGGGCCAGTCCTCTGGGCCTCCATGTGACGCGAGGAGCCAGGGAAGGCACCCTCCCCCAATAGGTCGTTCCACCGCTTCCTAATTCTCTCCTGTGTGCACATGTTGTTTGCTAAAGCATTCACTCTGTTGAGTTTTCTGGACTACATTTGTCTTTTCTGGCATAGGAGTGTATTTTGGTCTCCAAACAATTGTGGCTCTACTCTTAGGATTTCATCCACCATGAATGACAATTCTCCCTCAGTAAAACGTGGATTTTTGGGGCCTGGCATTGTGCAAAAAATAAGATTAAAGTAAATAATTGACCACACCATACTAAATGAAAGAGGATAAAGGGACAGGAGACAGGAAGAATGAAAAACAAATCCCTTGACTGGCAAAGCCTCTGGTAGCATAAGTTGTGGTGGAGCTGGAATGGCAAAGGATTATGGTCTGAAATGGGGTTTATTCTATAGTGTGGTATGGAGATGTTTCCATTTGGCCAATGGACATCACAAGTGTTCTATTAGCATCAATCCGATGGCCACAGTGATTGTGCATTTTTTAACCCCTTCTGTGCCCATGACGTGCTGGACTCGTCATGGAGCACAGTCGCGCTGTGCCCATGACGAGTCCAGCACGTCATGAGGCATTCCCTGGGGAATCCCTCTGGTGCGGGCACCAGAGGGATTCCCTTTAATTAAAAATAGCCTCGGGAGCTGGGGAAGAGCTTCCCCAGCTCCCGAGGCCCCCCCCCCCCTTTCAGTGTAATGACGATAGGCGCGCACGTCGCGCCGACGTCATTACACTGAAAGTGAAACTGAAATGAGCCAAGAGGCTCATTTTAGTTTCACTTTCTACGTGCTCAGGGGGCTATCTCAGCCCCCTGAGCACGTAGAAAGACGGGAGGGGTATCGTTGGAAAGGGGAGAATCTCCCCTTTCCAATGGTACCCCTCCCCAGTAGATCCCTGCTTGGGGATCGCCACAGGAGGGCGATCCCCAAGCAGGGATCCACCCACTAGACACCAGGGGGGGGGGGCGGCCCCTTGGGCAAGGGCCTTTGCTCCCCCCAAATAACGTTGGCACCATTGAGTCTTTTTGCCCCCCCGGGGGGAAGATGGGGCATCAGCCCCCAATCTGCCCCCCTGGGGGGGCAAAAAGCCCACTAGACACCAGGGAATTAAAAAAAAAAAAAATAGAGGTGGGGGCTGCCCAAAACGGGCAGGCCCATGCCCCCACCCCCCCAATTATTACAGTCTTTCTGCCCCCCCCGTGGGGCAGATGGGGCATTGGCCCCTAATCTGCCCCTTAGGTGGGGCAGAAAGCCCACTAAACACCAGGGATTTATTTTTAGATTTTTTTTAGGGTGGGGGCTGCCTGAAACAGCCCCCCACCCTTTCCGCCCTCCCCCCTTTGGGGGGGGCGGAAAGCCCACTTGACGCCAGGGATTTTTTTCGCGCAATTTTCTTTAGGGTGATGGATTTTATTTAGGGTGGAGGCTGCCCGAAATGGGCACGCCAATGCCCCCACCCCCGCCACCATTACAGCCTTTCTGCCCCCCCTTGGGGGGCAGATGGGGCAGTAGCCCCCAATCTGCCCCCCCAGAGGGGCAGAAAGCCCACTATCCACCAGGGATTTTTTTTGTGCAATTGTTTTTAGGGTGTGGGCTGCCCGAAACGGGCACGCCAATGCCCCCACCCTCCCCGCCCACAAAAATGACAGTCTTTATGCCCCCCAGGAGGCAGATGGGAGCTGTAGCCCCCAATCTGGCCCCCCCTGGGGGGCGCAGAAAGCCCACTAGAAACCATGGATTTTTTTGTTTTATTAGTGTTGGGGTAGGGGCTCCCCAAAATGGGCATGACGATACCCCCACCCCACCCCGACAGTCTTTCCGCCCCTCCGGGAGGGTAGTTGGCGGCAGCGGCCCCTGATGGGGCAGAAAGCCCACTAGGCGCCGTCGAGTACGCAGGCTTTTTTTATGCGTGGGGGTGGGGGCTGCCCAAAATGGTCATACCAATGCCCCTGCTGGAGCAGGGTTTTCTATTAAAAACCCAAACATCAGCTTATATTTTAATTCATGAAGAACAGGAGCTCCAGACCCGGAGGTTATGAGAAAATGCGAACAGGTTATTGTGTTCCTGAAGAATAAGGTACCCCCTAAAGAGACAGATTGGGTTAAGATAGATCGAACACATCAGGAAGCAAAAGAATCAGTTCATGCTTTTTATGAAAGGTTGATACTGGCTTTTAAACAGTTCAGTGGAGATGAACATCTGGGTGATAAGGATTTGAGTCATTTTGTATACAGATTTGTATATGGCTTGAGACCCGAAATTAGTGAAATGATACGTGAGCACACAGTTGATTGGCAGAGTAAGAAGATTGATGAGATCTGAGACATGCAAAGTACTTCAGTGATGAAATTGAGGCGAAACAAAGAAAGCTGAAGGAAAAGGCAATGTGGGCACAGGTGAAGGTTGCAGAAAGACAGGAAGCACAGCTGGTTGAACAAGCAAATAATCCAGGAAATAGGCCCAGATATGGTACAGGAAAAGGAAAGGGGAACATCGAGGAAGCAAAGAAAAGGTTTTCATGCCACAACTGCGGAAAATTAGGGCACTGGAGGTCCGAGTGTACAAATCCACCATTAGTGAGTAATGAAAATCAATCCTTGAATCAACAGGTGCAGAACGAGGGGTGTAATCATCAGCAGCAACAGCAGAAGGTTGTCAAGCAGCAGAATCAAGAGCCGAAACCGCCCTTGCCACAGAACAGAGGATCCCAGAAATACAATCAAGACTCGGGATTCTACAATGATGAACAGGTAAACAAACCGAGACGTTCAAATCCAGTACAGCAATATTGGCTAAAGAATGAGGGGAGTGAGTCTGAAGGAGACTCCTGACGGTGCCGAAGAGAGGAGGAAGAGTGCATACTTGGAGCAACTCTAGAAATAGACCAGGCAGGACCATTTGTAGATGGGAAAATAAATGGGGAAAGTGTTACTTTTTTAGTAGACACAGGAGCAACAAGATCAACTGTCAGGTCAGCAGATATAAGAAATCTTCCTCTCTCGGACGAAGCAATCCAAGTGGTTGGTGTGTCGAATACACAGATTAAGACTCGTCTTACTGAACCAGTAAGGGTAAGGATAGGGAAATTTTCAGATATGCACAGGTTCGTAGTGTGTGACACTAGTCCAGTGAACTTGTTAGGTAGGGACTTGTTGTGTAAAATGAATTGCACAATTTTTTGTACTCCGGATGGAATAGCTTTTGAGACACCGGATGAGGATGTCTTATACAGAGTAACTCTAGATAACAGAGAAAATGAGATTGTTGGAACATATGCTGTATTTAATCCAGATGATTTGCCTCAAGAGTTGAGAAACACAGTAAAAGCAGCAGTTTGGGATTTTACTGGAGAGGATGTGGGATTGATGAATAATGTAGATCCAGTAAAAATTACAGTGAAAGAGGGAATCTCTTATCCTAATATCCCACAATACAGATTGACACCAGAGATAATTGAAGGAATAACACCTATAATTGACAAAATGATTCAGCAAGGTGTTTTGAGAGAGTTACTGAGTAGCCCATGTAATTCACCTATAATGGGAATGAAGAAACCTAATGGGAAGTTCAGAATAGTACAAGATTTGAGAAAAGTTAACAAAATTGTGGTATCATGTTGTCCCATTGTGCCAAATCCATCAGTGATTTTGTATCAGATTCCTCATGATGCTGAATGGTACACAGTAATTGATTTGTGCCATGCTTTCTTTTCGATTCCATTGCATCATGACAGCCAGCCGATTTTTGCATTTCGGTTTGGACAGCGTATTTTGGCATGGTGCCGAATCCCACAGGGGTATACAGAGAGTCCTTCAATATTCAATCAGTTGCTGAAGAAATCTTTGGAGAGTCTGACTAAGCCTGAAAACTCAGTACTAGTACAATATATCGATGACCTACTTGTGGCATCGAAGACACGTGAAGCCTGTGAAGTAGATACCATAGCTTTACTGAATCATCTGGCTGATGGAGGATTAAAGGTATCTCCAGCTAAATTGCAATTTTGCAAGAAAGAAGTACATTATCTTGGACACAATATTGAAAAAGGTCTAAGAAAGGTGACAATTGACAGGATCAAAATTATCAGAGGAATGAGAGCCCCAATGACCCAGAGAGAAGTAAGAATGTTTCTGGGGATGGTAGGTTATTGTCGTCAGTGGATAAGTAACTTTTCCCTGATAGCAAAGCCACTGATTAAATTAACCAAAAGTGAAGTAAAAGACCCATTGGAATTGAATGCAGAACAAATGGCAGCATTCGAAGAATTAAAGAGCAGATTATGTGAAGCTCCTGCTCTAGGAATGCCAGACTATGAGAAAGAGTTTGAGCTGTACTGTAGTGAGAGGAATGGATGTGCACTTTCAGTGTTAATCCAGAAACATGGACGTCTGAGGAGGCCAATTGAGTACTTCTCATCAACACTTGACCCAGTAGCTGTGGGTTTACCAGGTTGCCTGAAAGCAGTAGCTGCTACATGCAGAAGCTTGGAACAGTGTGGTAAATAATTTAATTACCGGTACTTAATTTGATGCGGAAAATCTATAACAATAGCTCAGTAAAATAAGAGGCAGAATCCGTGGTATTAGAGGTTCGGAACGGGCTTTATTCCAAAATCAATTCGAATTGAGGACTCCATATTCCATCACCACGAAGGTTCAGGAAGTGAAGGACTCCCTTTATTGACAAGTAATCATTTATATACAGTAGGCATTACAGTGAAACAGATGCCAGAGGCGTAACAGTTGATAATGAAGATAAGAACATACATGCGTAACTAAAGTAGGTGTAACTGGGTGTAACTTAAAGAACGTCATTGGATATGATGTCATAAATAGGTGGTTCCATGAAAGAATTTCGCAATGTCAGCAGAAATACTTGGCAGAGATGCGCGCGCAGCAGCATGACGTGTGATTGACGTGCAACTAGGGGATGAAGGGGACTTGACATTTAGCTCTACATGTGGAGACAGAAGTCTGGGGTTATGTCAACCTAATCCCAAATCATATCTATTATCCTATGTTTAAAGAACGGTGTTATCCAGAAAGAAAGGACTCTTAGGATAGAATCTTATTCTATACTGACTATACTGACCGTTAGTGCGTGTACAAGCGTCTAAGTGTCTACACTAGATGCGAGGGTAGAAAATCTTCCATAGTAACAGGGCTATTAATTACTTGCATGAAGACAGAGAAGCCGGGCCATTTGCTCGGTAGCTGGAAGAATGTTTACTTAAACTACTAGACAGGAATGCATTGGATAGGGAGCGGAGCAAAGCAGATAATCTTGAAGGTGAAATACAGTTTTTGGCAGGCAACAGGCTGGAGTCAGGCACCGTTAGCCGCGCAGGGAGTAGGACAAAGTTCATGGGTTCAGATGCGAGCTCAGACTGGAGCTTTCAGAGGCAGAAGGCAGAAAAGGCTTGATGGCAGAATCAGGGCCTACTCGTCTGAACTGCAAAATGGGATAAGTGAACCATATAAAGCCGGTGGCCTTTCATACTTAGAAATAGAATATCCGGCCCATTCATGGCGGATCTGAAAGAGGACATGTTGACGGTGGACGCACAAGTGTTTGCGTCTTCATAACTGGAACTGGAGGAAACATACATGTACTTATGATCTATACATGAAACCGTTGGGGTCCAAGATAGGGGACATAACTGACTATAAAAATCCATATTTCCACATTCCCTCCTTGTCCCCTACTTGCCCGTTAAGAGATATCAATCTTCATCAATCCGTTGATCTGTTCATATAGCATCATTTGTTCTTCTTTCTTCCTCCGGAATCTTGAATGAAATCTTGGTGGTGGAATACACGATGTGGCACACAGACCACAGATCGCTGGTCCACATTGTAGGCATAAACAGCAACTGAATAGTATGAGAAAGCCAATACCTAGGAAGGATAGGACCCTCCATCCAAAGGTAGATAATACACTCCAAAACCAACTGGACCAAGTCCAGGTGCCTGGATTCTGGTGTATCTGGCTTACAATCTTATGAAGTCGAGTTATGGCTTTATATACAGATGGCGAATTTTCTGGTATGAAAATGCAACAGCTTGATCCGATGACCCTACAAGCTCCGCCCCTATCGGCCAGGATGACGTCAAGGACAAGACGATTTTGAAGCACAACAATCCGCATAGCAGACTGTTCTTCTGTTAAATTGCCTAAGGCGGAAATAGTTTTGTTTACTACTGCTTCAAGGGTTCTGGTTAATCTACGTATCAGCTTACTATTAGTGACCGTACCTATATAAGGAAAGAAACCTTTATTGAAATCTGTGTATTTCTCCCATGCTGTTTCAGTGTAATCGACTATTGGGAGATCTCTCCGTTCTCTATTGTGTACTAAATGAGTATTTCTATGATAATCAGGAGGAGCTAGGAAAACAGGTGGCAAAAGGAATCCAATGTAGCAGGTACCATCCCAATCCAGAGGCAAACGTATATATGCAGTCTGACCACATACAAAGTAGGAATGGCGAGAAGCTCTAAATGTAGACTTGCCTTGATCACTGAATTCTATTACAGTGGTGCATTTACTGTGGCCCATGTGTATAGAGTCATTCTTTCTTATACATAATTCACCTTTAACTGGAAATACTGACATAGCGGGCAAAATTGGTGCGGGTTCGGATTCGACATTCAGGATCATGAGATTAAGCGTGAAATTACCTAATCCATATACTTCATTCTCTAGATCAGTTCCTGTTCTTTTGGGAAGTCCCTTCTTGTCAGGGTAGCAGACTTTAAGTAAGACTAAGTTCAGGTTTCCCCAAACCCAGTTGTCTTGATAAACTGCGGAATTCGAATCTAGGGAATTAATTAAACTAAACCATGCTCCACAGGAGCCATTGTGTGTGAACGGATATGGAAAGAGAGGCAAAATTCCATTATAGTTCTGATAGGGAGGGAGTCGGCCACATATCCAACAATTTGTAGCATTGCTAGCCTGATGAGAATGATGTAACATACTAATAAAAGTGTTATTGCGCAGCGCAAATCTGTATGATAACTCATGCGGGGGAAATTCACTAAAAGAATGTTCAGCAGTAACATTATAAACATGTTTAGAAATAGGATAATATATGTGCAATAATATACTTGCAGCTATTATTAAAAGACATAAGAAAAACAAAATTAATAACGTCACTGTGCAATGACTACGCAGTGATTTACAGTACGCATGTTTTTTCAACTGGGTTTGATTATCTCCTTCTCTATTCCGGTCCAGAGGATACATATCAGAGACAAATTCAACCGATTCACCTTGGAGAGGACTTAAACAATCAAATTGTCTGACTTTTTGGACCGTAGTTTTAGTCTATATTGTTCTGAGTTATTTTGTTCAACCAAAGGAAGCTTTGAGTCTGTCTTTGAGGAAATACAGGGTTTAGTCTCTATATCGGATGGTAGTCCATGAAATTTCTTGATATGACTTGAATGTATCCAGCCTTTTCGACCTTCGATCTTCACGGCTGTCCTCGTGGTTAACAGTACGATTTGAGGCGATCTCCACCTAGGATCCAGCTGAGACTTCCGGTCAAAATTCCTCACTAACACCAGATCCCCTGGAACTACGTCATGGGGTTTCACCTCGGTGTTGTCGGGAAAGGCTGCAGCTACCTGTGAACGACAAGATTGTAGTGCAGACATCAAGGAAGCCAGGTAATCTGTCAGCATATTACAGTCAATGTCAGTTATTTTACGAGGTATAGGCGTCCCCCACATATTTGGTGGTCTACCGAAGATCACCTCATAAGGGGATAGCCCTGTTCGAGAGTGTGCTACCATTCTCATGTAAAAGAGTGCAACTGGTAGGGCTACTACCCAGTCGACACCTTTCTCTCTACATATTTTGGACAATCTAATTTTCAGAGTTTGATTATGTCGTTCCACGAGACCTGCTGCCTCGGGGTGTCGGACACAGTGAAATCTCCATTGATAACCTAACAAAAGTAAAACGTATTTCATTAGTTCGGATGAGAACGGCTGGCCGTTATCTGAGTATACAGCACGTGGTAAACCGTACCGTGGGAAGAATTCTCGAACTAACTGTTTGGCAGTAGTCGGGGCAGTGTAATCTGAAACCGGGTATGCCTCTGTCCAACGGGAAAGAGCAAAAACAACTACAAGAACGTATTTGAATCCTCGACATCGTTCCATCTGGATATAATCCATCTGGAGGACTTCAAAAGGGTGATCAGGAGGCTGAAATCCACCCTGTTCTACGGGAATGCTTTTACCTGGGTTAAACTGACAACAGATCATACAGGTACGGACTTTTTGTTTAGCTGCTGCTCGTAAATGTTTGTTGAACCAAATGTGTTGAATGCTGTCTAGCATAGCTTTTTCTCCTAAGTGGGCAGGACTATGTATTGTATTTATGATAACTTGGACCATTGAGTCGGGAAGAAACCATATAGATTTTTCCTTCGTCATCCATCCCTGATCAGTTTGGATCCCTCCTAATTCAGTCCATTTCTTTATTTCTTCTGGTGTAGCATGTGTCTGTATGTCAATTACGTCAAGAGCGGGATCCTTAACCATCATGCAATGTGTTGGTGTCGGAACTATTGTCTTTGTCATGTCAGATGTGTGAGTTTGAGCAGTCTGTTTAGCTGTTTTGTCAGCTAAATCATTGCCTTGGGAAATGATATCAGTAACTTTCGTATGAGCTTTACATTTCATAATTGATATTGCAGTGGGTAGATGTATTGCATCTAGTAAGGCATGAATGAGGGGTCCGTGCTGAATGTGGGTACCGTGAGAAGTTAAATAACCTCTCTCTCGCCACAGTACGCCGAAGTCATGTACAACTCCGAATGCATAACGTGAATCAGTATATATGTTGACTTTTTTATTTGTGGCTTGAATACAGGCTTGTGTCAGAGCGACGAGCTCTGCTGCTTGAGCGGACAAGGTATTTATGCGATTTGTTTCAATAACTTCAGTATCTGTTGTGACTGCATACGCGGCCACTAACTCTCCTGTACTTGTTCTCATACATGACCCATCTACATACAACGTCAGGTCTGGATCTGACAATGGGACGTCTGTCAAGTCTTGTCTGGGTTTCGTCGTGATAGTGATAACTTCAATACAATCATGTGCAAGTGGGTCTGTTCCGTTTACTGGTAACAGTGTGGCAGGATTCAATGTACTACAACGTCTGATTTCTATATGTGGCTGAAACAATGTTAATTCGTAACCAGTGAGTCGTGCTATAGTCAAGTGTTGTGTCTGTGTGCGGTTCAAGAGGACCTCTACTGCATGTGGTACTTGTACTGTCAATTGGTGTCCTAACACTATGGCATCGCTTTGTCGTATTGCTAAAGCTGTCGCTGCCACTGATTTCAGGCACGCAGGAAGAGCCTGAGCTACGGGATCTAATGTACTAGAAAAATAAGCACACGGTTTGTGTGATCCTGCTTGTTCCTGAGTGAGTACTGACAAAGCAGTACCTTCGCGTTCTGTAACAAAGAGTGTAAACTGTTTATAGTAACATGGTGTTGCTAAAACGGGTGCTTGACATAAAGCTTTCTTTAGGCTTTCAAAAGCTTGTGTATGTTCCTGAGTCCAAGGGAGAACAGTCGATGTGGCTGCCTCCTGTGTTGTCAACTGAATGAGTGGTTTTGCTAGAAATGCATACTGAGGGATCCACTGCCTACAATATGAAGTGAGGCCTATAAAACCCCACACCTCCTTTTGTGTCTTGGGTATTGGCATGTTAGCAATTAACTGTATGCGATCTGGTGTAAGCTGCCTTCCCTCCTTGGACAGCGAGTGACCAAGGTAAACAACTCGCTGGACACAGAATTGCAGCTTAGAAGGGGACACCTTGTGCCCCTTTTCGGCCAAAAAATGTAAAACCGTCAGTGAGGCTTTTTCACATTCAGGTTCGCTTCTAGCGGTGATCAGCAGATCATCGACATATTGAAGCAGGGCAGTGTTGACTGGCATGTGTATACTGTCAAGTTCTCGTTTCAGTGCTTGGCTATAGATGCTGGGGCTTTCTGTGAATCCTTGAGGTGCGCGTGTGAATTTAAAGCTTCGTCCATTTAAACTAAATCCGAACAAGTATTGGCTTTCCGGATCTATTGGGACGCTGAAAAAAGCATTCTTGAGGTCAATTACAGTAAAGAATGTTGCTTCGGAATCAATAGCTGTCAGTAATGAAGAAATGTCTGGAACTACGGGGTATTGTGGTACAATACATTTATTTAATTCGCGCAGATCAATAACCAATCGGTATACTGGCGGGACTTTTGGATCAGTTCGTTTAAGAATCGGGATTATCGGGGAATTACACACATTGGAGTCGGTTTCCACAACCACTCCTTGGCCAATGAGCTCGTCAATGATTTGTAGTAAAGCCACTACAGCATCTGGGGGTAACTTGTATTGTCGCATTCGTGGTAGTACCACTCCTGCCTTTAGTGTGACTCGATATGGTGTAATGTTCATGCAACCAACATCTGTAGGGCCTTGTGCCCATAAATGTGTCGGTAAAGTCTGCAGTCGGGGATCCATGTCTCGGGACACATAGTGCCCTTTGAAATCACGTAAAAACAATCTTACTCCTTCCGGAGAACAACATATTATAGCTCCTAGAGCTTTCAATGTTTTGATACCTAACAGGTTTTCTGGACATGATTTAGTAAGCAATAAATCTGTAGTTCGTGTCAAAGGACCAATCGTAAGGGGAAGAGGCTGTGATACTTCGTTAACGATAGGTTTTCCTGAAAAGCCAAGGGAAATATTCTGTGAGCCTGAGAGGGGTGCCCCTGGAACTTCACTACGTTTTATTGTTGTTCGGCTTGCCCCTGTATCAAGTAAAAATTTTCTATCTTGGCCTAATAGTTCACTGTGTACATAAGGTCCTTCTTGATCTACAGGGACCTCAATAAGGGGTAAGCCAACTTCCCTCTCTAGGCTGTTTCATGAGTATCGTTGATAATCAGGATAATCATACTGTGCGGTCTGGTACATCTGTCGTGTCGTTGTTTGTGTGGCAGCAATAGGCTGCGATGGTGGAGCTGGCAGAGACTGTTGCGGAGCTGGCATGGACTGTGCATGCTGCGGGGCTCCTTGTGGGTTCTGATCCTGTCTAGGTGGCCGTGGTCTTTCTTTTGTATTACCTATGGCGATATTATGTTTTAAAACTGGACAATCGTGTACATAATGGCCTGGCTGTTTACAATAGTTGCATGTCCCTTTTACAGGACCTGTTGCAACACTGGACTGTGTCATACCCTTTTTATGACCGTCAGCTGGAACTGTCTGGGAAACTAGCATTTTCATTTTTGTGTCTTTCATGCGTCTTTGTTCATGTTCTTGTTCCTCTCTAATTCTATTGTGATGGTACTGTAACATTTGTAACATTTGTGACGGGGTGTTACCTTGCCAGGTACTCTCGAATTTCAATACTCTATTCTTAACTTGGGGCAAAGAATTTTCAACTAACTTTGTCACAAACAGATGTGGATACGATTCGCTGCTTGCTTTTATTCCACTATTTATACCAAAACATTTTTCGAATCGGGCATAGAAATCACTAGTGTCCTCGTCTGGTTTTTGTTTACAGGCTGAGATTGCACCCCAGTCTTCCTTTTTCGTAGTTAATAAACGTGGCAGTACCTGTACTAGTAAACCTGGTAGTGTTTTGGTTTTCTCCCCAAGCCCTGCACCTGGACCTCGAGCTTTTTCTTCGTTTTCTAATGCTGTCCAATCTATCTTCTGGTCTCCCACCTCCCAGTCCTTTTCCTTGAGTTTTTCGTAAATGCCCGCAGGCATTAATACCTTTAATATTGTCATAATGTCTGGATAGGTATATTCTCCCATGAGCAACATGTCTTTAATTTCACGGTGGAAACCCGCTGGGTCTTTGTCATGACTGGGTACCACCTTCTTCATTTCCAATAGTTCTATTTTAGATATGGGTGTGTATACAAACACACGTTTAAACTGATTGTCCTCACCTTTTATCGGGTGCACTTCGCGTAAGGGATTCTGTCTATCCATATAGTACGTCGTTCTTTCCTTGATGGGCAGTGAGACATGTTCGGGGCATACAAAAAGAATATACTGCTTTCTGGATTCTAGTATTTCTCTAATTAGCTCAGTACCTGAACCTCTCCATTTATTCGTGAGTAATTTAGTCAATATATCAGGTAAGGGACCAGGGTCGGAGTGTTGGCTTTTATATAATATAAGGAGTTGTTGAATCATATAGATACCAGCTAAACGCTGTTCATCTGGGGCGAGGTTCAAAAACGTGTGTGCTAATGTATCATCACTATATTTTCCGGGACTATCAACCCAATGAACGGCTGACCTGGCTAATTCTTGTTCGTCCATAGAATCGAGTATATGATAACCCCTTCGTTCTCGGAGTAGGTTGTCAGCGGCTTGGAACGAATGTTCGGGGGACCTTATATTTATTATTGGGTTTTGGAAGTTTCTGTTATTATCTGGACGTATCGGACGTATCGGATCAGTAAAGCATCTAGTATTATTGCAAGATCTTCCTCTACCTACATAGGCCATGGTTTCTAACTGTCCTGTGGGCAGTTCTAATTCTTCCTCGTCTTCTGTTTGTTCAGGTTCGTCTACTGCTAATCTTTCCTCGTGTATTCGTTCTATTTCTTTGCGGATCTTTCGGCACATAGCTACTATACATGATCGTTTATCATGTCTCCCCTCTGATATATTCTGACTCCATGTGGTAAGAATTTGCATTTCTTTCGGATTTACCCCTGGTTGGTCTTGATTTCTGATCACACAATTTATGAGGAAACGTAACAGTTCCCCCTGTATTTCCACTTTTTGGTACTCCATGGCTCTGTTAATACTCTCAGAATCTCGCCCTGACTGGACAAAGTGATATATATTTTCTAAGTGTGTAGTCATTCCTGGTAGCTTCCCTAAATATATAGCAGCTCGTCGGATACGTAATGATGCTAGCATCATTTCGTCCCCTTTCCCGGGCACAGGGTCATATCTACAATCTATTAGAAGTTCCTTGAGCGTGTTGGGAGTTACTAGTTTGGGCGTACGTTGGTGGGCTAATTCTTGAAAGGAAAGTTTATTTACTCTGGGTGGCGTGGAAAAAATGTTTGATGTACCTCCGGTAGCCCCACCTGGGGTGCTGGATGTGAAAGGATTCGTCGAACGTGATATAGCAACTATAGGTGTGGATACAGATGTCGAAGCAGATGTGCTTGCCTGAACTTGTGTCGGAGTTTGCTGTTGTGGAGGTACAGACGGAAGAGGGTCTTGGCGTTGAACCCCCTCTGCAGGCGGTCTATGTGGCGCAGCATTAGCATACTCGGGAGCTGCGTCGTCTAAATAAGAGGAAAGAAAAACATCTTCTGCGGTTCTGGGATGCCCTTTGGGATGTACTTTTATCGGGAACAATGGGGGTGGCAAGTCTTTTGGTATCTCCGGAGTAGCCTTAGATAACCCTTCGGCCAAAAGAGGATACATACCATTCATAAGGGCATTTCGTTGTCTGTCTACTTGTTCTGATTTTACTCGAGTACCTTCTTCAATTAATATATTTTCTCGAACTTTATTTGAATTCTCCTTACTCTTCTCTTCCTGTCTACGTGCTTTTTCTGTACGTCTATACGATTCTTTACGCCATAATTCAATGGCGTCTTTCTGTGATTGTCTAGCTTTCTTTTTCCATAATTCTTCCTCTACTTTCACGATGCAATCTGCATCCCAGGTCCCAGCTGCGGGCCACCTCTGACTTTCTGGTAATTCCTTGGTGTAGTCTACCCATAAATCAAGAAATAATATGGCGTCTAGGCCATGTTTATGATACATAAAGTACCCTGGAGTGTCCCTAGGAGGAATGGGAACAGCTTCTTCGAGTACCCCTTTTCTAGTTTTGATCTGTCTTAATTTCGAAAAGAGCGGCATTTTGAGAACTGATCTGATCTGATACCTAATTTTGAACACGTTTTAATACAACGAAACACAATAATGAACAGTCATTCACACCACAATATGCAGAACGTATTTAAAAAACATTTAACATTTAACATTTAATGAACAACCATGATGGCCGTTCACTAAGCATAATACTCGATACTAACTAGATAATTCTGACTTCATATACTAGACATACTTGATATACTGCTAAACAGTACAGATACACTGCTGAAACAGTGCAGACCGGATTTGTGTACCCAAACCCGTCTTGACCGGCACAACCTATGTGCACGTCAGAACGCCTCCCCGACAATGGTACTCACCGAGTAGCTCGGAACGGAAGGCCTCGGAACTGAACTGAACTGGACTCGGACCAGACTGGACTCAACTCGATACTTCGGAACTTCGGAACTTCGGAACTTCGGAACTGGTGGGCCTCTGTATACCTCGGATCTTGCTCTCTCAGCTAGGCTCTGGTCGGGATACTTCGCACTTCTCACCGCCTCGTCTGGGTGTTGATCGCAGCCTCAGTTACCCCCGCTCGGCAGGAGGGAGATACAGGAAATCCTGTGGGTACGCGTTGTTGTCCGTCCAGCTGTGACAGGAGACCGGGCCTGCAACGCACCTCCGGCGCGTGAGATGAGAAAGTGTCCCTGTTCGGGCGCCATTTATGTGGTAAATAATTTAATTACCGGTACTTAATTTGATGCGGAAAATCTATAACAATAGCTCAGTAAAATAAGAGGCAGAATCCGTGGTATTAGAGGTTCGGAACGGGCTTTATTCCAAAATCAATTCGAATTGAGGACTCCATATTCCATCACCACGAAGGTTCAGGAAGTGAAGGACTCCCTTTATTGACAAGTAATCATTTATATACAGTAGGCATTACAGTGAAACAGATGCCAGAGGCGTAACAGTTGATAATGAAGATAAGAACATACATGCGTAACTAAAGTAGGTGTAACTGGGCGTAACTTAAAGAACGTCATTGGATATGATGTCATAAATAGGTGGTTCCATGAAAGAATTTCGCAATGTCAGCAGAAATACTTGGCAGAGATGCGCGCGCAGCAGCATGACGTGTGATTGACGTGCAACTAGGGGATGAAGGGGACTTGACATTTAGCTCTACATGTGGAGACAGAAGTCTGGGGTTATGTCAACCTAATCCCAAATCATATCTATTATCCTATGTTTAAAGAACGGTGTTATCCAGAAAGAAAGGACTCTTAGGATAGAATCTTATTCTATACTGACTATACTGACCGTTAGTGCGTGTACAAGCGTCTAAGTGTCTACACTAGATGCGAGGGTAGAAAATCTTCCATAGTAACAGGGCTATTAATTACTTGCATGAAGACAGAGAAGCCGGGCCTTTTGCTCGGTAGCTGGAAGAATGTTTACTTAAACTACTAGACAGGAATGCATTGGATAGGGAGCGGAGCAAAGCAGATAATCTTGAAGGTGAAATACAGTTTTTGGCAGGCAACAGGCTGGAGTCAGGCACCGTTAGCCGCGCAGGGAGTAGGACAAAGTTCATGGGTTCAGATGCGAGCTCAGACTGGAGCTTTCAGAGGCAGAAGGCAGAAAAGGCTTGATGGCAGAATCAGGGCCTACTCGTCTGAACTGCAAAATGGGATAAGTGAACCATATAAAGCCGGTGGCCTTTCATACTTAGAAATAGAATATCCGGCCCATTCATGGCGGATCTGAAAGAGGACATGTTGACGGTGGACGCACAAGTGTTTGCGTCTTCATAACTGGAACTGGAGGAAACATACATGTACTTATGATCTATACATGAAACCGTTGGGGTCCAAGATAGGGGACATAACTGACTATAAAAATCCATATTTCCACAACAGAGTGAGGGTATAATAATGGGATATCCTGTACGGGTATTCGTACCTCATGATGTGGCAATTCTTTTGACGAGAAGCAGAACTCAATATATGTCACATAGTCGGCTGACTAAATATGAGAAAATCATTCTGGGAGCATCAAATGTGACTCTTGAAAGATGTGTGAATGTGAATCCAGCAACACTGTTGCCAGATGCTGAAAATGTGAGTGTGAGAGATGATGTTGATCATGATTGTTTGGATGTGCTTGATTACTGTACAAAACCGAGACCAGACATAAGAGATCTGCCACTGCCAGAGAGTGATCATGTGTTGTTTGTGGATGGATCATGTCTGAGAACAGAGGAAGGTGTGCTGATTGCTGCATATGTGGTGTGTAAAGTTTCAGAAGTTATGGAAGCTTCACCTTTGAAAGGAGTTAAATCAGCTCAAGTAGCGGAATTGGTTGCACTGACAAAAGCTTGCAAGATTGGAAGAAATGTGAGGGTGACTGTAATGACTGATAGTCAGTACGGATTTGGAGTTGTTCATGATTTTGGCCAACTTTGGCTGCAGAGAGGTTTCCTGACCTCGAGTGGAACTCCTATAAAGAATGCTGAAGTGATTGGGAAATTGCTTGAGGCGATACAGCTGCCTAAAGAACTAGCAGTTGTAAAATGTGCTGCTCATGGACAGGGAAATGATTTTGTTACTCTTGGTAACCGGTTCGCAAATGACATAGCACAGTATTGTGCAAAGAACAATCATTCCATTAACAGGGGAAGAGAGAAGGAAATGTCTTTTTGTTCCGTGATGTTTACTAATGTTTTGGAAACATGGGATGAGGTGAGGCAGTTGCAGGATGAAGCAGGAGATGAGGAAATGAGAGATTGGATCAAAGCAGGTTGTGCACCAAGAGAAAAAGATCATGTTTGGATCTATAGGGATGGAAGACCAGTCATGCCAAATTCTATGTTGTCAACAATGGCAAGAATGTATCATGGGCAGGGACACCTGGGGAGGGATGCTATGATTAGGTCCTTCAAGCAGACCTGGTACAATGCAAAGTTCAGGCTGATTGCAGAGAGCATCTGTCAAAGATGTTTGATTTGTCAGCAATTCAATACTGGGAAGAAAACAGTGGTGAGCCTAGGAACAATAGGCAGAGAAGGAGGTCCTTTTACCAGAATGCAAATTGATTTCATTGAAATCCCCCAAGTCAATAGATTGAGGTATGTTTTAGTGGTAGTCTGTTTGTTCTCAAGGTGGGTGGAAGCATATCCGACTAGGAGAAATGATGGATTAACAGTGGCCAAGTTGCTGTTAAGAGAGTTGATTCCTAGGTACGGGTTCCCAGTAACGATTGAGTCAGACAGAGGTGGACACTTCTACAATGAGCTCATGAGTTTAATTTGTGAAGCATTGAGCATACAGCAGAAGCTACATTGTGCATACAGACCAGAGGCTTCTGGTGTAGTTGAGCAGATGAACGGCACAATAAAAAACAGAATTGGCAAGATGTGCTTAGCCACTGGAATGAAATGGCCTGATGTCTTGCCTCTAGTGCTGATGACTATTAGATCTACTCCAGACAGAACTACGGGGTTGAGTCCACATGAAATATTGATGGGACGTGCAATGAGACATGCATTCGTGCCTGTCAACAAGCTGATGACTATAACTGATGACATGATTTTGGATTACTGTAAAGGCCTGGCTGACGCAGTTCATTCTGTGTTTCACCAGTTTGGAGAAGACGCCACTACACTTGAAAAGAAGCAAGCCCATGATCTGAGCCCAGGGGACTGGGTGAGAATAAAAGTGCACAGAAGAAGAAATTGCTTGGTTCCAAGGTGGGGAAGGCCAAGACAAGTCATTCTGACTGCGACGACTGCTGTGAAGTGTGCTGGAGTGAAGAACTGGATTCATGCAAGTCATACTCTGAGAGTTCCAAATCCAAAGGATGGGACTGGGAAAGAGTACTTTGAAGAGTCAGATTCCAGTGATGATGCAGACACTGAAACAGTGAGAAGAAAAAAGAATCCTGAAAGGGGGGAAAGAGAGTCAGAAAGAGAGTCAGGTGATTCTTTTTTCTTACCAGAAGAAGTTTCAAGAGTTTCAAGAGGAACATTGAGAACCTCAGAAGAGAGTTCGGATTCTGGAAAAGTGCCTGAAGTTCTAACTAGCAGTGAAAAAGGAAAAGAGAAGGAGAGGAAAGAAAAGAGTGTTTCCACAGAGACTATACCTGAGTCAAATGAAGAGGTTGAGGGAAATCCATCTGAGATAATCCTTGAAGAAGTAGGGTCAGAAGAAGATAGGGAGGGGCAGATTGCGGAAGACCCCCGAGGAGGTGTAGGGAACATTCATGATAAGGTAGGTGAAGGGACAAGTAGACAGCAAGAAGATTGCGTGTCGGAGACCCGAGGAGGGACAGTAGTGGGGAAATCTCAATCGGTGGTGGAAAAGACTGTGGAAAAAGAGAGAATTGTTGATGAACAAGAGGCAAATGAACAGAATCAGATGAGAGTGAGAATGAGATACCAGAGGGTCGAGTTCTGAGAAAGAGAACTTGGATTGGAGAAAGAAACAATAAAGACGTGAAACAGAAAAGAAGTGTAAAAGGAGATCTTTGGCCTAATAAGATAAAGAGGCTGAAATATCGGCTGACACGAGTGAATTCATCAAAAGCTGAACAGGTGAACGAGGTGTCAAGTCAGAATCAAGCGAAAGAAGAACGAAAAGAACCAAAGGAACCGGAGGAGATCAAGAGAATCAGAAAGCCCAACCAGAAGTATAGGTCACCGGAATGGACGTATGTGGCACTGTCTGAAGAAGAAGAAGAGGCAGAGAGTCAAGGAAATCCAGGGGGGACCTTACTGAAAGTGGTTGAGGAAGAGAAAACTGTTGGAATCCTGAAAGTCATCTTGTCTGACATCGGAGAAGAGACAGATGTTCAGGATTTGATACAATTTGATGTTGCTGAAGAAGAAGTGAAAAGTGATGAAAATCCAAATTGAGTGAACTAAAGGAGTCACTTGGAGAAGACTGAAGACGAAAGAGCCTTAAAAATGTACAGATTGTAACGATCTAGCGTCCTAGAGATTAAGTAGTGGAGTAGTAGAGGCTGAGTTAAAAGACACAGTCAAAGTAATAAGATGGATAACCCAGAAAATAATCAAAGTAGATGTACCTTCTTGAAAAGATGGTGTAGAATGTGCTGCTGCTGTACAGGACTATTAATGCTATTATGGAGTGTGCTTGCCTTATTGGTTACTTTTAGAGTTTCGATAGACACTTTGGGAATACATACTGAGAATATGACTAACATAGGGAAGAATTCACAAAAAGTAGTTCCAACTAGAATTAGCAATACATATATACACAAGGATAGGTCAATTAATGATTTTTCTAGCAATGTTTTTTCAAAATTATTGTATGAATATGTGAAGACAATGGAAGTAAGGGATTGCTACGTCTGTATGCAATTGCCTGCATCTGTTTCAGAGGGAGTTACTTATCATCATCTCCCAGCTACGTATGGGATTTCATGTAGTGTGTTGAGTAGTATTTTTTATTTGTTAGGGAAAATAGATTATGAGACGTCTAATAAGGATAACATTTTTGGGCAATTGCCTATGAATAAAAAACTGAATCCTGCTAAAGAAGCTAACATTTTAGGTGAGATTTTTATTGAAACAGAAGAATTAACATTAGATTACATTTTCAGAAATAATTTAACTTGTAGTTTGAAAGAAGAAGAAAAAACTTTCCTAGACATGGTAGAGAAAAGGAGAATGAGCATGCATGAAAAGGCAGGAGGATATAAAATGAGTGAGACAGTGTGGGACATTGAGATGGGAAAGAAGTTGAAGAATGGGGCCAGTCCAACTTTGGCTTTAGATGCACCACAGAAGGGTAAACTATGCATTACCAGAAGGAAATCCCAATATGATCATTATTTTGTTGGGACTAGTGAGTGCCATGATACATATTTTATTGCAACAGGATGGGGATTCAAAGGAGGAGAAGATCCAGTTTTCCCGGGAGTGTATTATATTTGTGGGAATAAAGCTTATTATAGGTTGCCTGACCATTGGTATGGCACACGTTACGTTGGCCTGGTCTTTCCAAAGATTTTCCATATGGATAGAATAGAAGATGCAGAACAAATTAATCTACTAACACGCTTTAAAAGAGAAACTTGGACGGAAATTGTAGGAAATATTTTTGGAGCTTTGATACCAGCAGTGGGAATTTCACTCAATGCATATGGAATTAGGAAGCTGTCAACAGTGGTAGATCGCTTATCAACAAGCACCGCTGGAGGGTTTCTATTGGTAGATACTGAAATGGTTGCCTTACGCGCCATGTCTATGCAAAATCGAC
Organism: Triturus cristatus; assembly: GCF_964204655.1. NCBI lineage: Eukaryota > Metazoa > Chordata > Amphibia > Caudata > Salamandridae > Triturus > Triturus cristatus. The sequence continues at coordinate 788,730,397 of NC_140592.1, read as the reverse complement.
TTGCCCTTGATATTCTATTGGCAAAGGAGGGTGGAGTCTGTGGAATGCTGAAAGTTCAACATTGTTGCACTTACATTCCTGATGAAAGTAAAGATCTGAAGGTCTATATCAAAAATATTACTGATTTGCATGAAGAATTAGTACCACTGGAAGCTGAAAGTATCTGGACTAAAATGGCTGATAAGATGATTGCTGTTAAGAATTTTATAGCTAAGATAGGTAGTTCCATTTTTGGTAAGATATTATTTCCATTGACATGTGTGATTGTTGCTTTATTGATTCTTAGATTAGGGTGTTTATGTTGTAGATTTAGGAGAAATAAGAAGAAAATAACAAGAGAAAATGTTAAAAAGAGACAAAAGAGGTCAAGAAGAGAGCCACAAGAGATAGAATTAGAGGAATTTAGGGAAAGTATGTACTTAGAAACAAAAAGAGATGACGAAAGAGAAACTGGAGTTTAATGAGTTCAATGTAAAAGCAAAAAGACATTTGAATTTCTCCTAAGAAAAGGGGACTACATTTTTTGGGTTGGATTTTTGTGGTGATGATATATCACCAAAGGGGGGATTGCTGGAGCAGGGTTTTCTATTAAAAACCCAAACATCAGCTTATATTTTTCATGTGTCATAATTAAAATTACTAATGATTAATTACTAAGTATTAAGTTTGTCGAGTTTTTTTATTAATCAACTTTACTAATGAAGGAATTATACGTGGGAATGCATTTGCATGGCTTAATTAATAAGTGAACTAAGTTGGTGAGCAAATTAATTAAATAAGTGTTGCTTCTGTGATATTTGTTATGTGTTTGCGCTTTAAAATAACATGCTTTAATGCTTTTTTATGTTGCAAATGGCTAGATAAATACATACACATAAGGGTATTAGTGGGAATTAACACTGTATAATCAATATAATGTAGTAACGTTGTTTTGTGTTTCTTTTTAATTAAGTTGTCCATTCTGGCCTGTTGAGGAAATGGCCGACATCTACAGCCTGCATTTGAGTAGATGAAATATGAAGAGATGCCTCGTTGAATGAAACTTCGGCCTCTGTCTGAACCAAAAGTTATGAAAAGATGACAACTCTGGGATGGTCGCCAAATATCCTTGGAGGAGAACATTTGTCACAAATGAACATTTTTGATAAACTTGCGGTGGCTTCACTGCGAGTGAAACAATTCCGGAGAAGAGCATCCATGGATGTTGCAAATTTAGTTTGGGCTTCCTATTTCCGTGTTTTTATTTTTGAGATATCCGAGAGCGGAGATTTTTCTAAATGTTGCAAGCTAACATCCTTTCCTGTTCGCTCTGCTCAACGGACGTTTTAGAGTTTGTTTGTAACTTTTAGTATGTAAATTTTAGTATAAATATTTCTAGACTAGAGAGGGTTTATGGCCACTTCTTCCTGAACTTATGCTCAAGAGGATCGATGCTGACTGACGGCAACTCGAAATACTTTAATTCTTTGCCGAGAGACCTGATCTGACTTAGAGAACAATATTTAGCCAGAATAGGTAATTATGAGAATAATAATTTTGCAATTGAATGGCTTTCATATGAACTAATTTAGATAAATCATTCTTGTTTGAATTTCAGTGTCGGGTGGTTATTTCTTTGTCATATTATTGAGATCTCAAATGTGTTCAAACTGTTTTAATCATGACTCGAGACAATTTAATTAGGATGCATTGACCTCAAATTAGATGCAGATTGATTAAGGAGTTCTCTCTTATATTCAGTGTGGATAGAGTAATAGAATGAATGTTGGTGTAATGGGCCCACCAGCGTATGATGAGTGTATGTGCGCATGACTGTGAAATTACTCTGTCCATGGAAGTAGGGAGAATTTATAAGTTCTGATCTGCAGCACCCCCACCACCACAAAAAATAGCCACAGTTTTTCTGCCCCTTTAGGGGCATATCGGGATGAAACCCCCTTCCCTGATTCCCCCCATGGCGTCAGAAAGCCCACTGGGCTCCGGCTTTTTTTTAGCAATGTGCATACCTCTGGATTTTGGGCCCTAGCGCAGTTGGCACGTAGGTAAACCTAGCAAACCTGTACATTTTTTAAAACTAGACACCGAGGGGAATCCAGGATGGGATGACTTGACTGGCTCTCACCAGGTTCTGCTACCCAGAATCCATTGCAAACCTAAAAATGTGTCCCAAATAACAAATTTTCCTCACATTTCTGTGGTGGAAAGTTCTGGAATCTGCGTGGGTCCACAAAATTCCACCCACCCCGTGTTCCCCAAAGTCTTCCGAGAAAAATGGTACCTCACTTGCGTGGGTAGGCCTAGTGTCCGCGTCAGGCAAGGGCCCAAAACCAATTGACGAGACATCAAAATTACCTATCTCAAAACAACCTGGTTTTGCAAAGGGGGTCCTATGAGTTTCTGGCCCGGGCTTGGCGGCTATCTAGGGAAACCTACCAAACCCACACATTTCTGAAAACTAGACACCCGGGGGATTCCAGGGAGGTATGGCTTGCGTGGATCCCCCAACGTTTCCTTACCCAGAATGCCCTGCAAACCTCAAATTTAGCTGAAAAAAATCACTTTTTTCACACATTTTTGTGTGGGAAAGCTGTGGCATCACCGGGCTGACACAAATTTCCTACCACCCAGCGTTCCCCCGGGTCTCCCGATAAAAACGGTGCCTCACTCGTGTGGGAGGCCCAAGTACCCGCGACTGGCAAGGGCCCACAACGTAGTGAGGCGACATGAAAATTGCCTATCTCAAAACGACCTGGTTTTGCAAGGGGGGTCACTTGGGTTTTTGGCCCGGTGCTCGGCAGCCACCTAGGGAAACCTACCAAACCCACACATTTCTGAAAACTAGACACCCGGGGGATTCCAGGGAGGTATGGCTTGCGTGGATCCCCAACGTTTCCTTACCCAGAATGCCCTGCAAACCTCAAATTTAGCTGAAAAAAATCACCTTTTTCACACATTTTTGTGTGGGAAAGTTGTGGCATCACCAGGCTGACACAAATTTCCTACCACCCAGCGTTTCCCCGGGTCTCCCGATAAAAACGGTGCCTCACTTGTGTGGGAGGCCTAAGGACCCGCCACGGGCAAGGGTCCAAAACGTAGTGAGGCGCACTACGTTTAGGACCCTTGCCTGTTGAGGCGCACTACGTTTTGGACCCTTGCCTGTCGTGGGTACTTGGGCCTCCCACACGAGTGAGGCACTGTTTTTATCGGGAGACCCGGGGGAACGCTGGGTGGTAGGAAATTTGTGTCAGCCCAGTGATGCCACAACTTTCCCACACAAAAATGTGTCAAAAAGGTGATTTTTTCTGCTAAATTTGAGGTTTGCAGTGCATTCTGGGTAAGGAAACGTTGGGGGATCCACGCAAGCCATACCTCCCTGGAATTCCCCGGATGTCTAGTTTTCATAAATGTGTGGGTTTGATAAGTTTCCCTAGGTGGCCGCCGAGCACTGGGCCAAAAACCCAAGTGACCCCCCTTGCAAAACCAGGTCGTTTTGAGATAGGCAATTTTCATGTCACCTCACTACGTTGTGGGCCCTTGCCTGTCGCGGGTACTTGGGCCTCCCACACGAGGGAGGCACCGTTTTTATCGGAAGACCCGGGGGAATGCTGGGTGGTGGGGAATTTGTGTCAGCCCGGTGATGCCACAACTTTCCCACACAAAAATGTGTGAAAAAGGTGATTTTTTCAGCTAAATTTGACGTTTGCAGGGCATTCTGGGTAAGGAATCGTTGGGAGATCCACGCAAGCCATACCTCCCTGGAATCCCCCGGGTGTCTAGTTTTCAGAAATGTGTGGGTTTGGTAGGTTTCCCTCGGTGGCCGCCGAGCACTGGGCCAAAAACCCAAGTGACCCCCCTTGCAAAACCAGGTTGTTTTGAGATAGGCAATTTTCATGTCGCCTCACTACGGTGTGGGCCCTTGCCTGTCGCGGGTACTTGGGCCTCCCACACTAGTGAGGCACCGTTTTTATCGGAAGACCCGGGGGAACGCTGGGTGGTGGGGAATTTGTGTCAGTCCGGTGATGCCACAACTTTCCCACACAAAAATGTGTGAAAAAGGTGATTTTTTCAGCTAAATTTGAGGTTTGCAGGGCATTCTGGTTAAGGAAATGTTGGGGGATCCACGCAAGCCATACCTCCCTGGAATCCCCAGGGTGTCTAGTTTTCAGAAATGTGTGGGTTTAGTAGGTTTCCCTAGGTGCCGGCAGAGCTAGGGTTCAAAAACTACAGCTAGGCACTTTGCCAAAAAAAGTTCATTTTTCACTGCGAAATTGAGGTGTGTCCACGATGCGTTTTGCGCCGTTACCTGTCTCAGGCACTAGGCCGACCCACACAAGTGAGGCACCATTTTTTTCAGACAACTTTGGGGGGCACTGGGTGGGTGGAAATTTGGGGATCCAAGTAGATTCCAGAACTTTCCACCACAGAAATATGGGGAAAATGTGTTTTTTTGTGGAAATTTTTGAGGTTTGCAAGGGATTCTGGGTAACAGAACCTGGTTGGACGCAGTTAAGTCACCCCATCCTGGATTCCCCCGGGTGTCTAGTTTTCAAAAATGTATAGGCTTGATAGGTTTCCCTCGGTGCCGGCAGAGCTATGGTTAAAAAACTACAGCTAGGCACTTTGCCAAAAAAGGGTCATTTTTCACAGCAAAATTGAGGTGTGTCCACGTTGCGTTTTGTGCCGTTTCCTGTCGCGGGCACTAGGCCGACCTACACAAGTGAGGTACCATTTTTCTCAGAAGACTTTGGGGAACGTGGGGTGGGTGGAAATTTGGGGATCCACGCAGATTCCAGAACTTTCCACCAGAGAAATGTGGGGAAAATGTGTTTTTTTTGGCTCTTTTTTAGGTTTGCAAGGGATTCTGGGTAACAGAACCTGGTGGGAGGCAGTCAAGTCACCCCATCCTGGATTCCCCTGGGTGTTTAGTTTTCAAAAATATATAGGTTTGCTAGGTTTCCCTAGGTGCCGGCAGAGCTATGGTTCAAAAACTACAGCTAGGCACTTTGCCAAAAAAGGTCATTTTTCGCTACAAAATTGAGGTGTGTCCACGTTACGTTTTGCGCCATTTCCTGTCACGGGCACTAGGCCGACCCACACAAGTGAGGTACCATTTTTCTCGGAAGACTTTGGGGAACACTGGGTGGGTGGAAATTTGTGGATTCATGCAGATTCCAGAACTTTCCACCAGAGAAATGTGGGTAAAATGTGTTTGTTTTGGCAATTTTTGAGGTTTGCAAGGGATTCTGGGTAACAGAACCTGGTGGGACGCAGTCAAGTCACCCCATCCTGGATTCCCCTGGGTGTCTAGTTTTAAAAAATGTATAGATTTGCTAAGTTTCCCTAGGTGCCGGCAGAGCTATGGTTCAAAAACTACAGCTAGGCACTTTGCCAAAAAAGGGTCATTTTTCGCTACGAAATTGAGGTGTGTCCATGTTACGTTTTGCGCCGTTTCCTGTCGCGGGCACTAGGCTGACCCACACAAGTAAGGTACCATTTTTCTTGGAAGACTTTGGGGAATGCGGGGTGGGTGGAAAGTTGGGGATCCACGCCGATTCCAGAACTTTCCATCAGATAATTGTGGGGAAAAAGTGTTTTTTTGGCAATTTTTTAGGTTTGCAAGGGATTCTGGGTAACAGAACCTGGTGGGAGGCAGTCAAGTCACCCCATCCTGGATTCCCCTGGGTGTCTAGTTTTCAAAAATGTATAGGTTTGCTAGGTTTCCCTAGGTGCCGGCAGAGCTAGGGTTAAAAAAACTACAGCTAGGCACTTTGCTAAAAAAGGGTAATTTAGCATTGTGAAAATGTGGTGTGTTCACGTTGGGTTTTGAGCCATTTCCTGTCGTGGGCACTATGTCTACCCCTACAAGTGAGGTACCATTTTTATCGGGAGACTTAGGGTAATTCAGATTTGTAAAGGAACTGTTATTACCTATTGACTTTCGATGCATTTCTGCCTTCCAAATGAAAGACGTTGTGTAAAAAAGAAGTCATTCTAAAAAATGACTGAGAATTCTCATGCTAGTATGAGTATTCCCAAATTCGGAAATGTGCAAATATCTACTGTTTCTAAACTCTATATTTTGTTCCCATTTCAGAAATACATAGGTGTCTTTCATACCGATTTTTCCATGTACACATTTTTACAGAATAATTACTATATACCCGGTACATAATAAAAAACCATTGCAAGTTGCTGCTCAGTTTTTGGCTCTGGGTTCATCGGGTTCTTGGTGAACCTACAAGTCCTATATATCCCCACAACCAGTAATGTCCAGCGCATGTAACGGTATATTGCTTTAAAAGAGCTGTCATAATTAGAAGAAGTTACAGGTGAAAATGTTGACACAAAAGGCGCTTTTTTTCAACAAATTTTCAATTTATCCTATATTTAACCTATATTTACCTATATTTAACTGTTAGTTTCTATAAAGAAACCTTGATGGATATACACAAATGACCCCTTGCTGAATTCAGAATTTTGTCTACTTCTCTAAAATATATAGCTTTCCAGGATCCATTATTGCTTTTGTACCCATTTCTACCATTAACTGGAAGGAGGTCGAAAGCACAAAAAATAGCAAAAATAGGCTATGTCCCAGAAAAATGCCAAAACTGTGTAAAAAATGTTGGGTTTCTGACAAAAATCTGGTATCCCCTAAAAGCTGGGAAAATGGTGATTTCAGCCCCACAAACCCTTTTTTGATAACACTTGCAGGGAAAAACCCAGATGCTTTAATTTGCAGCCCGTTTTTCCCATTTTCCCCCAAAAAAACTAAATTTTGGCTCATTTCTGTGACCCCTCCAGGGGAAACCACAAACCCTGAGTACCTTCAGAATCCCCATGATGTTGGAAGAAAAGGACGCAAATTTGGCGTGGATACCTTATGTGGTCAAAAAGTTATAGGGGCCTCAGCGCGCAGTACCCCAAATAGCCAAAAAAGGGCGTGGCACAGGAGGGGGAAAAGGCCTGGCAGCGAAGGGGTTAATGCATACTGCAACGGACTCCCTCTGTCTGGGAACCGCTGCTAGTAGACCGGCAGCACAACTGCAAAATCTAAATCCTCTCTGGGGGAATCCGCCGCCCTGATGACGACAGAGTAGTACTCACCAGCATCGAAGTCCACCGCATCGGCGGTGGTGTACTGCGACTGTGGCGGCAAACGCTCTGTCGATGCAGATGGCAAGGCAGCCTGCAAGCATCTAAATAAGGTGGGTGAAACCCCATTGACTTGGTGGAGTACTAGGGACCTAAATCAGGTCCTAAATTTAAACCCTCCAAAGTCCAACACTTTTCTTACTGTTGCTTACATTGGAGTTAGTGTAGTAAATCTGACTACTGTTTAGAAAGGACTATTAATATTTAAGTAATTTTATTTTTTATGATTTTTCAAAAATTACTCATACATATAAATAAGTTATATACTTTTTGTTATATTTAAATTCTGTATTACTAATAATTTGAATGTGTTTCTATTACTTTACCTATTGGTTTGAGATTTTTTAAGTGTATGTGTGTGTGTGTGTATATATATATATATATATATATATATATATATATATATATATATATATATATATATATATACACTGAAAAAACTGAAAAAACCATAGGTTTCAGGGGCGTTATAGTTAGCTGGACTTTTCACTCGTACAAAACCATTGAAATTCCCCCGTTATAGTTAGTTCAGCTAACTACAACTCGCGCGCACGCAATGCACTGCTGATGACGTCACATATTACATCACTCATGACATGGTCAGTGACATCACTGATGACATCTCAAATGGCATCACTGATGACATCATCAAGTGAATGTGTGTTTTTCTGAAAATTACATATGTTTTTTATATGTATATCTCAAGGTCGATGGAAGAATAAATGGGTATATAAGTGTCTAAATGGATGATTTTTTTTTAACAATTGATTGTATAACTGACTGATTAAGTGTATCTTAGTGAATACATGGCTTAGTGAGTAATGTTTAAATATGTAAATATCTGCATCAGTCTCTCACTTTGTGTATAAGTGGCTGCATGGGTTGGTCAGTAGCTACATGAGTGTCTATATAGGTTATTAGTTGGTTTTTTGAGTATCAGTATGAGTGTCTGAGTGTCTGTATGGTTCGGTGGGGGGTATTACGTAGTGCATAGGTGCATGAATGAGTGACTCACTGTTTGTATGTGTTGAAGACAGCATGTGTGCAGGACTGTATGGGTGAATGAGTGTGTGCATGGTTGTGTTAGTAAGTGAATGACTGTCTCAATAGTGTCTTTATGAGTAACTATATATGTTTTAAACTAGTATATGTGACTATTGGTGTATATAAGTGAGTATATGTGAGAGTGAGAGATTGGAAGAGTTCCTGTATGAATAAGTATGTGTTTCTATAAGTGATTGTTTAAAAGACTAAGTATGTGTAAGTTTCTGTAGAAGTAAGTGTGGTGGTGTGTGTATAACTGTATATGCAAGTAAATGGATGTTTGATTCTTTATTAGCATGAGTGACTATGTGTGTGAGTAACTCTATGGATGAGTGGCATTGTGTAACAGGATGTACAGGTGTATGAGTACATATGATGAGTGAGTACATGTATGAGTGACTGTATAGGACTGTTGGTGAATGAGTGGATGTGTATGTGGATCTTATAATTACTGAAGAGGTTGTTGTAACTGGTATTGATATGTCCATTGTTTTGAAAATTTTAGTCTCTATTTTTGAATGTGTGTATCAAAGGTTATATTAGGGTGAGAGGAGGTCTGCCACTCTATCACAAGGATGATGTCATCTGTGATGTCATCAGTGATGTCATTTGAGATGTCATCAGTGATGTCATGAGTGATGTCACTGACCATGTCATGAGTGATGTAATATGTGACGTCATCAGCAGTGCATTGCGGGCGCACGAGTTATAGTTAGCTGAACTAACCATAACGGGGGAATTTCAATGGTTTTGTACAAGTGAAAAGTCCAGCTAACTATAACACCCCTGAAACCTATGGTTTTTTCAGTGAATATATATATAAATTCACTGAAAAAACTCATGACATCACTGATGACATCTCAAATGACATCACTGATGACATCATCCTTGTGATAGAGTGGCAGACCTCCTCTCCCCCTAATATAACCTTTGATACACACATTCAAAAATAGAAACTACTCAAACTGTATCTATCAAAGGGGTAGCTATTTTAAAAGATAAAAAGTTTAACTGCAAAGTTATGAAAAAGCAGGCTGATCAATGGGGACGGTGGGCAATAGCTCAGCTGGATATAGGGTGTAAAAAATATGTGATCTGTGCTATATATGGTCCTAATGTGGACGACCCTGCTATTTTAGAATTTCTCAATGTGGAATTGTTAAAATGGGAGGAGGAAAAATTGATCATGGGGGATTTTAATTGTGTTATGGATTATCATATAGACTCTACGGGGAATAGGTGCAACTTAAGAATGTGTAAAACACGGAGAGCAATCCTACAAATGATGAGGCTTCAGTCTATTAAGGATGCTTGGAGACATATATATCCTTTAGTACCAGGTTATACTTATTATTCGGCCCCTCATAAATCATATTCCAGGATCGATATGGCCCTTGTGTCTGATAGTTTACTTACAACATCAAAAATGGAAATATGTCCCCAGGTGACTTCGGACCACAATCCTATTATTTTTCTTTCCGGGTTAAAACCGAAGAAAAGGAGCTTAGGCCATTCTCCTTTCCTAGGTACTTGCTGACAGATAATGAATACCTGTCGAGCACCACACAGCAATTGGAGGAATTTTTTAAAATAAATACTGGGTCTGCATCCCCAATAATTGTATGGGATACTTTTGTCCGCGGCATCACACAAAAATATATTTTCTTACAGAATAGAAAACGAAAAAGTGAAATGGAGACTTTAGTACTTAACTTGCGTAACATTGAGAGACAACATGTGAAGGTAGTTAAGAATAAGGATCTAAAAGCCCAGGACAGCACGTTTTCTTCTTTAATCGATGCAAAAATTGCAGTAAAAAAAACTTTAAGAGAAAAAATGGCTGCAAATTACTGTAAACATCGGTTAGAAAAATATGAATATGGGGAGCACATAGGACATGTATTGGCTTACCAGACTGCAGAGATAAAAGCTAAAACTAAGATTAATTCTATTATGGGAGTAAATGGGATATTATATACAGAACCCTCAGACATCCTAGAACAATTTTTGCAGTTTTATCAACAGCTATATTCTTTGACATGGCCCTCTAATCAAGATGAGGTATTACGGTATATTAATAATAATGATCTTCAAGTTGCAGATAATGAGAAAATTGCCACTTTGGAAGAAACGGTTTTGTTAGAAGAGGTCGAATCGGCATTATCATTATTGCCAACTGGGAAAGCTACTGGCATCGACTCAATACCATTAGAGTTCTATAAATCTTTCAAAAAGATTCTACTTTTACCACTTACTAGGGTAATACAATATGTAGCTATTAGTGGAGAGGTGCCAGCATCATGGAATAGGACACAGATTGTGTTTTTTCTAAAAAAGGGCAAACCACCAACTGAATGTGGATCATACCGGCCAATTTCTCTTATTAATGCGGACGCAAAGATATTTTCTAAGATCTTGGCAATTCGTTTAGCTCCACTTATGCCGGATTTAGTTTCTGAAAGCCAACACGGATTTATATTAGGGAGGGATACTACTGCTCATGTGAACATGGCTATTAGCGCATTTGATTATGCTTGAATGTATTTACACCACTAGTGAAGCTCTGACATGTCTGATGCCCTACCGTGCCTAATCCCGGTAGACACCCTTGTCGTTTATTTATACAAACATGGGTAGCTATTGACGGGCACATTTAATACACATGCACACCAAGCCATTCAAACGGGATTCGACAAAAATTCAACCAAAACTATGCAAGAAACCCCCCTCACGATTAATAAAACACACATCCACTGCCGGATGTGTAATACTTTTTATTTTACTCTCTGGAAAGGGGACAAACATCACTTGAGAGTCACAGCGCGCTCCTGGCAGAGCCCAATGCTGTGTTACACCCACCATTGCCTGCTGAGTGCCACACACCTCTGTGTTGTATTCCACTAGCTAGTGCATATGCTATGACACTCTCTAGCCCATGTGCACTGTAACACCACCCCGTGAATATGTCATGCCACACTTGTCTTCGCACAGGTTATATTGCCCCATCTAACGTGCCTTCCTCAATGCCTATGTTATAACGCACAGTGCTATGCCATACATATTACAATCTGGGATCCATATCTTTGTCACAGTGCATATGCAACGTTACACTCCCCAGCACATATTTTATATTACAACTTTAGAGACTAGTTAGGTTACACAACACTGCCCTGTGCATATTACACTCCAAGGCGCATATCGCATAGCACGCGCTAGTGCCTATGCTATCTCGCGCTCTCCAATGAATCTGTCATTGCGCACAATGTATTGCATATTATATTTCACGCCCGGTTCATCTTATATCACACTTTTTGGTGCATAGTTTATACCATATACTATATCTAGTTTTCATTTTCAATCGTGCTCTCAGGACTATGTTCTATATAACACTGTGTTCACCTACCCTTTTCACGGGCATTACATTTTGCGATAGGGGGTGGAGGGTCAGGGGGTGTTTCTGCCAAGTGAGCCCGGAGTCACAGTCACAAACGTCCTCTTCTTCCTGAATAAAAGTGAGATTATGCTGCATACTGCTTGCTGCCCCATCCCCCTCCTCCCTATCCTCTGTTGTGTGAATCCATGGACTAGCCTCCTCCCTCCTGCCATGCATGGTCTGATGTGCTGCCACTGCCCTCAATTTAGTATGATGTACCAGTCCACTCCTCCTGCCCTCCATTGCCCAATTCTATGCCCCATCATTGACCTCCTGCTTAAACTCTGTGCTTAGCTTGCTGCCCCTATTCTCCTTCCCCCTGCCCTCCGATGTCTTTGTGCATGCCCCTGCTCCATCCTTTTTGCCCACCATGTTCCATGGACCTGCCACTCCTATCTACTCTGAGTGTTCTGTTGAGCTGCCACTCCCCTCCCACCTGCCTAGCATTGTCAGATGACTGTAACCTGTCCCTGCCACCTCCACCCTGCCTGTCCACATGCCATGCCCCTATCCTCTTCCTCCTGTCCTACATGGTCCATTGTACTGCCACACCCTTCTGCCCTCCCTGGTCTGTTGTGCTGCAACTGCTCCTCCTGCCTGCCCCGTGCGGTCTGTTGTGAGGCCCCTTCCCCTGAACTTTCTTGTCTGTGTCAGACCCTCCCTTCTATCCTCCATCGTCCTTTGTGCATGCCCCTGCACCCTCCTTCTTGCCCATCATAGCCATTGTGCTGCCACTAACCCTCCCACTTGCCATGCATGGTCTTCTGTGCTGCCATGGCCCCTCCCACCTTCCCTGTGTGGTCAGTTAGCTGCCCCTGACCCCCTCCCACCTTCCCTCCATGGTCTGTGTGTATGCCATCACAGTCTCACTGTTGCTCTTCATGGTGTGTCTTGCTTCTAGTGCCCATCGTGCCTGACCTCCATGGCTATCTTGCTGCTCCTGCCCTGCCCCCTTGCCCCCAGCCCTCTGTTTATATGTGCAGACCCCTACTCCCTCCCTCCTGGCTTGTCTGTTCCATTGTAATGCCCCTGATCCGTCCCTCCTGCCCTTTATGGTCTGTTATGCTGCAGCTTTCTCTCCTGTCTGTCCATTATGGTCAGCTAGCTACCATTGCCTCTTGCCCCTCTGTTCTCTGTTGTCCATGTGCATGGTCCTGTCCCCTCCCTCTTGCTTTCTATGGATTGTTATGCTGCACTCCCGTCCCGCATGCTCTGTGTGGTGTATTGTGCTGCTGCAAACCCTGATGCCTGCCCTGCAGGGTCAGTTTGGTGCACCTCTCCATGTCCCTCCTGTCCTCTGTTATCCAAGTCCATGTCCCTACCCCATTTCCTTCCATGATCCAATGTACCATACTTGCGAACATTTTGAACTTGGTAAGAGGGAGATTTTGAAAAAAAACTGGGGCATTGATTTTCCCCTTTGAGTTACATTGAAAAAGAGGAGATTGTAGACAGGAGACAGATCAAATAAAACCCATTTGAGCTTAAAATCATTGGACGTTTCCTGGCTGAATCGGGTCTGTTGGCATGTATGGTTGTACTACCATTGCCTCTTCCTTCTGCCCACAATGGTCTATTACATTGCCACAGCCTCTCTTGCAAGTCCTGTATTGTTGGTTTGTTGCCCCTGCCCCCCTTTCCACTGCCCTCCATAGTCTGTTGTGCTGCCACGGCCCTTCCTGCCTGCTCAGTGTGGTTAAATTGTTGCCTTTGCACCCTCCTACCTGCCTTCAATTTTCAGAGTCTGTGCTCCTGGCCTCTGCCTCTCAACAGTATCCTAATGAACAACTAGATTGCTAACATTCTATATTTATTACAAAAGTGTGGAACGCCTGACGTCATCTTGATGTAATCAAAACTGTAATACCTAGAGCATTTCCTTTAGAAATTACATATATGAGAGGGTCTTATTGGCATCAAAATTATGGTTAGTGCTCTAAAAGACTAAAATAAGGACATATTTTCTGAGTTTTCAAATAGCGACAAAGCACTTTTAAATTATTTGTTATCTTTATGTTTTTTTATCCAGTTGACCACTTGATTAAATGTTGCACTTAGGGGAGAGGATGTGGTGTTACTTCCAGAACTGCAGACTTTGCAACTGGGGAACCAGGTTGGAGTTTCTGCTTCAGCTCGACATTCTGTGATTCTGGTCAAATCACTTAGTCTCCCCATGTCTACAACCAAAATGAATTTGTTCTTGTGTGATGTAACCAATGCTCATGTAAAGCACTCCAATACCTGACAAGTCTGCACTATATAACACTGCAAAAACACAAAATAATAAGTGTTTTGCACACTTCTGTCATTGGGCTATATTTGGGCTACATCTGGGTGATTTTGGGCTACATTTGGGCTCTTTTGTCTCCGGTGGCCATCTTGGGAGATTTATTTGTTATGAAGTTTTCTTATTTCCTCATGTACTGCAGTCTCCTCAGTAGGAAATGCTTTCAGTTTTTTACTTTGATTCCATCATGAAGGTATTCAGATATGTCACTCATTTGCCATACATTCTGAATGTTAGCACTCTAGTTGCTCTTTAGATCACTGTAGTAAAACTACTGTTCACCATGGAAGTCTGCTCCTGGTATTAAAAGTGCATGTTTCAGTCTGCATGTCAGAATTTTTTAATGAAATAGAAGAGGATTTGAGAAGTCACTCAAAATGTGCCCTCATTTTCTTTCTTCAGTATTAATCATAATTTCTATGGCAAAATGAACCCCCTCATTGTGTTCCTTTTTAAATTAAATGTTTTAAGTGTTACCAGTTTATTCCAATCAAGATGGCTTCGGGTGTGCCATACTTTTGTCATAATGAAGACAGTAAGCGCTCTAGTTGTTTTTAAGAAGACTCTGGGACATTCTGTCATTGGGCTATACTTGGGCTACATCTGGGTGATATTTGGGCTACATTTGGGCTCTTTTGTCTCTGGTGGCCATCTTGGGAGACTTATTTGTTATGAAGTTTCCTAATTTCCTCATTTACTGCAGTCTCCTCAGTAGGAAATACTTTCAGTTTTTTACTTTGATTCCATCAAGAAGGCATTCAGATGTGTCACACATTTGCCATAAATTCAGAATGTTAGCACTCTTTTTGCTCATTAGATCACTGTAGTAAAGCTACTGCTCACCAGGGAAAACTGCTGCTGGTATTGAAAGTGCATGTTTCAGTCTGCATGTCAGAATTTTTTAATGAAATAGAAGAGGATTTGAGAAGTCACTTAAAATGTGCCCTAATTTTTCTTTCTGCAGCACTAATCATACTTTTTATGGAAAAATGAACCCCCTCATTTTGTTCCTTTTTAAATTAAATGTTTTAAGAGTTACCACTTTAATCCAAGCAAGATGGCTTCAGGTGTGCCATACGTTTATCATAAGTAGGACTGTTAGCGCTCTAGTTGTTCTTTGGAACACTCTGGGAAGCTGCAGTAGAACACAAAGGAATCAACTGACAGTCTCTGCCCTTGTTGGATGTACATGTTTTACTGAGAATGTCAGACTTCATTCTCACATGACTGAGAAAGATAATGTGAATTTACAGAAAATAAGCTCTCAGTTTAGCTTATAGATCACCTTCCAAACCTCTGTGGGAAAAGCATGAGAAAATATTTTTCTCTCAATCATGATATCCCAGCAGAACGCTTTTTCACATGGTGAAATCACCTTAGAACATACCACAATTCCTAAAATGAGTATGGTACCATCAACAAATGATTTATAATGTAACTAAAGTCTTAAAACCTTCTATTAACTGCAATGCTTTTTAATGAGGTGCTATCATGTATATTGGTCCCAAGATGGCTGCCAACACTTCTTGGATGAAGTGCTGACAGCCAATCAGATCTCAGGATGAGATGTGTGGTTAGGCTCCGCCCACATATATATATGATTTTACTTTTGATTTTCTCAGGAACTACTGAACAGATTGACTCCATATATGCAAAAGGCACATCCCTGAGCTGAGGACTACCTCTTTGCCAAATTTCAAGTAATTCTGTTCAGCCGTTCGGGCTGTACCTTGGACTAAAGGTCCCTATGGAAAATTGCATGGGGAAAATGCGTTTTGGGACCCCCCTTTTTTCTCAGCCCCCGCTTGACGAATCCCCCCGAGACTTTCAGGGTAGGAGCGGAGCGGAGCGCCCCACCTATTTAGAAAATTTCGCGAGGATTCGTCAACCGGCGCCAAAGTTATTCCAAATAGAATGTTGCGGATTTCCTATGGAAACACGGTCCTAACTATAACTATCTACTGGCGACCACCAGTAGATAATGTATATATATATATATATCCAAAAGACTAACAAACTCCTGCAACCTCCAAGCGGCGATGAAGGAGAGACGGACCGAATGGTATCAGGCAAGATGTTTTTATTTGACCTTTTCCTCACAAAACAATGACGCGTTTCCGGCTACAGAAGCCCTCGTTCACTTTTATATATATATAATTCCATCTGCAAACCCATGCTGCTTTCGCAGTACAACAAAAAGCCCAACCACTCGGAAAGTGAGTAAAGTGAAGTTTTATTCTTAGCAGACAGCTCAGTTCATGTAGCTTTACAGCTCAAATCATGTAGCATTAAGCGTTTCAATCCACCATGATCTTGGTCAATAGTAAACAGTGAGGTGGGACACAACATTGTTCGTGCTTCATTTCCCAATAACATGGGCACCTTAGTTTAAAAATTTATCAGGACATTGATTATATATTACCTACTGGCGGTCGCCAGTAGGTAGATATAGTTAGGACCTATTTTCCATAGGAAATCTGCAACATTCTATTTGGAATAACGTTGGCGCTGGTTGACGAATCTTCGCAAAATTTTCCAAACTTTTGGCCAGCTCTGGTCCGCTCCTATCCTGCAAATTTCACGGTGATTCGTCAAGCGGGGGCCGAGAAAAAAGGGGGGTCCCAAAACACGTTTTCCCCATGCATTTTCCTATAGGACCTGTTGACGCAGCTACAGCCCGAACTGCTGAACAGAATTACACCAAATTTGGCAAAGAGGTAATCCTCAGTTCAGACTCGTGCATTTTGCTTAAATGGTGTAAATCCGTTCAGTAGTTCCTGAGAAAATTAGAGTTAAAAGTACATATATATCTATGGCCTCAGAGGATCCGCGCACCCTCCCCGCACCCTCCCCGAACCCTCCCGAGCACAAGCTGAATGCTAATTGGCTGCCAACACTCTGAATCAGGAAGTGTTGGCAGCCATCTTGTGCCTCGGTAGAACCGAGGCACAAGAAAACCGAAAAAACGGCGCAAAACGCGACAAGGGGGCAGGGTAGAAACACCCTGACCCCCTGGGCCTGCTCTGGGGGTCCCACAAGGACCCACAAGGCCAATTTTTTTTTTCGGTCTCCTGCGCTTCGTTTTCATTTAGCCCCCGGGGGGGCCAAGTCCCAGGGGCAATATCTTTATCATAATGGGGAGGCAAGAGGGGCCTCTCAGTCTGGGGACCGCCACCCCGGGGCTTTATTAGATATGGGTGAGGGGGCCGGCCCCCAGCCCTGGGGACCGCCACCGGGGCTCTATATCAATGTATGCGGGGGGGCTCATGGCCCCCCCGCAGCCCCGGGGACCGCCACCCCAGGCCTTGTTTTTTTAAATTAAAAAAAAACCCTGTGTGGGGGGGCTCAAGCCCCCCACACACCCCGGGGACCGCCACCTCCCCGGGACACTAATTATTTAAAATAGGGGGTCCGTTACGGCCCCCCTCCTGAAGCCAATGATGGCCCTGGGGACCGCCACCCCCCAGGGCCGGCTCCTGCAGTGTCCTGGGGTGCCCACCCCCGGGACACTTCTGTTTGCAATGGCAGGGCGGGAGCCTCGCGGCTCCCACCCTGCCCTTGCAAACTGCTTTGCTTCATTGAAGCGAGAGCAGGTTTCCCTGCTCTCGCTTCAATGAAGCAAAGCAGATTGCTTTTCCATATGGGGAGCAGCATGTTAGCTGCTCCCCATGTGGAAAAGCAATGCCGGCTCCCTCAGGAAGCGGGAGCCGTCTGGGACCGTGGGGGGATTGGGACCCCCCCACGGTCCCCAACGAGGTGGCCAGGCCCCGGTGAATGGGGTCCCCGGGGCCTGTAGTGGCCCCCTCCTAAAAATAAAATAAATTAATAAATAAAAAAAACGGCCCAGGGGGACGGGGTCCCCTGGACCAAAAGGGGACACAAGAGGGGGGCAAAGCAGCCCCCCTCCCAAAAAAAACACAAAAAAAAGGCCATGCCCCGGGGGATGGGGTACCCGGGGCAAATTATGGCCTCGGGAGGGGGGCCACGTGGCCCCCTTCTCGATTACAGGCCCTGGGGGATGGGGTCCCCAGGGCCAATAAATTAGAAAAAGAAGGGGGGCTACACAGCCCCCTTCTAAAAAAAGAAAAAAAACAAAAAGAAGGATCAGGCCTGAGGCCACGCCCCCTCCTTGTACCACTCTGCAAACGTGCCCCCTGGCGCGTTTGCAGAGGGGGATCTAATTCCCCTTGAATACTGTGGGTCCCTGGGGGCCAACTAGCCCACCAGGAACCTCCAGTATGCAACAGGGGGCTGCGTTGCAGAGAGGTGTAATGAGGTCACGCCCCTTTTTACACCTCTCTGCAACGCAGCTCTGTGGCGCTTACTGGAGGTACCTGGTGGGCTAGTTGGCCGCCAGGGGACCTCAGGATTCAAGGGGACTTAATCTCCCAACTTAAAACGCGCCACGGGGCGCGTTTGCACAGTGGTGAAGGTAGGGGGCGGGGCCTGAGGTGATACTGTGGAAACAAACCCTGTGGCGCGTTTTAAGTTGGGGAATTCATTCCTCTTCAATCCAGAGGTCCCCTAGGGGACAACTAGCCCACCAGGTACCTCCACTAAGCGCCACAGAGCTGCGTTGCAGAGTGTTGTAAAAAGGGGCGTGGCCTCTGAACACTTCTCTGCAACACAGCTCCCTGATGCATACTGGAGGTACCTGGTGGGCTAGTTGGCCGCCAGGGGACCTCAGGATTCAAGGGGACTTAATCCCACAACTTAAAACACCCCACGGGCACGTTTGCACAGTGGTCAAGGAAGGGGGCAGGGCCTGAGGTGATATGTGTGCAAACACGCCCTGTGGCGCGTTTTAAGTTGGGGAATTAATTCCTCTTCAATCCTGAGGGTCCCTGGGGACCAACAAGCCCACCAGGTACCTCCAGTAAGCGCCACGGAGCTGCGTTGCAGAGTGTTGTAAAAAGGCGCGTGGCCTCTGAACACCTCTCTGCAATGCAGCTCCCTGGCGCATACTGGAGGTACCTGGTGGGCTAGTTGGCCCCCAGGGGACCTCAGGATTGAAGAGGAATGAATTCCCCAACTAACAATGCGCCACAGGGCGCGTTTGCACACATCACCTCAGGCCCCGCCCCCTTCCTTCACCATTGTACAAATATTCCTCTAAAATCAGCCGAACTACGAATTCCGATTTACTCACCTGTTATCAGGAGAGAACCCAGGGCTGCATCTTTTAGCCCAGCACTGACCCTGAAAAGTCATTCTAAGCGTACTTACCAATAACTTGTATTTCCTTCCATAGGAATCCATTGTGTGGTTTTCACCAGAAAAGTTTCTAAGTGTCTATTTTCACAAACTAAAAATATTCCTAAAAAATCGTCTGTATGACTTAAACACATTCTTTCAACTGTTTACAGGAGGTTGGCCAGTGCTGGATCCAGGATCCACCACTGAGTAAGAAAAAGTAACGATAATACTACTTACCTGCTAAGTGAATTTTCTGCCATAGGATAACATTGGTGATTCTATGGGGAAAAGTTTCTAAGTGTCGACTTTTAAAATACAATAATATTCCTTAAAAATTACTACTGTAACCAAAGCGCTTTTACTCAACTGTTTACAGGAGATGTCCAAGGACTGAATCTAGGATCCAGTCCTGTGGTTAGAAAAGTAATCCATAAAGTAACTAATTGCATTTAACTAGAAATTCACATTGAGCTCAATGTTGCTTTGTGTTTGAAATTGTGTTGCCCATTGCAACAACTGTAACTACTGTACTTAAAAGTCTGTTGCCTATTTGCCAAGTATTTAAACTAAAGTAATTCATTCTGAGAAAGTATATTTTGTATTGTAATGTATAATGTAATTAAAAAAAATATATCTAAAAATAAATAGTTTAAAAAATGTAGTAAATCAGTATAAAAAAAATCAGTATAACAATTAATACATTAAAAATTGTCATTTACAAAACCTTTGAAATTCACTGAAAAAAACATAGGTTTCAGGCCTGATATAGTTAGGAATTAGCATTTTAAAAACCTTTGAAATTCCCTGAAAAAACAGGCCTGATATAGTTATGAATTAGCATTTAAAAAACCTTAGAAATTCACTGAAAAAATAATAGGTTGACATTTCACTCGAACAAAACCATTGAAATTCCTCCAATATAGTTAGTTGTACTAACTACATCTCGCGTGCCTGCAATCCACTGCTGATGATGTCACATATTACATCATTCATGACATGGTCAGTGACATCATTGATGACATCTCAAATTACATCACTGATAACATTACTGATGGCATCATCCACGTGACAATCAGATACACCTCATCATACACTAGTATAACCTTTCATCACTCACTGTAAAATACAGAGTGCCAGATTTAAAACCATTGACACACCAATATAAGTTTCTAAACACCCAATCAGTGATTCCAAGATCTATACACACATCTAATCACTTACCTATAGATTCACTCATACATCCTGTCAATGATCAATAGAACACTATCACTTATACACCTATATCGACATTACACACCAGCACACATCCTAATCACTTATGAAGTCATCCTACTCACTTATGCAAACAATGGATCATACTTACTTTTACTTACCTATACACTTATAAAAACACCACTTCATCTATTCATATAGATAATAAATCATACTTCGTGTGTTATAAAAACACTATTACAAGTATACAGTTATCCATACAGTCACTCATACAATCACTGAGTCAAATATATACTTATTTATATACAACAACTGACACATACACTGGCTTTTATTTTCCTAGTTTGTTGGACATGTACCATGAGACATGTATTGGCTCATCACCACACCCATAAAGATATTCACTCACCCAAACAACTATTATAACATGTAGTTTTAACTTCATATACCTACTGAATCAACTATTCACAAATCTTTGGGCAGTCACACACCCCCCACCGAACCACACACACATTCACTCTCCCATACAAATACTCAGTTAACTAATCAATCAATAATATAGTCTTTCAAGTAGCTAGTAACCAACTGGTGCAGCAGTTTACACAACAACTACGGGAAGATCCAGTGATTGGCCGCCTTATGCCCTCAAATCCATCAATTACCTTCCGCAAATCTAGAAGCATGGGTAATATGTTAACTGATAATAGCCAAGAGAGCTTTAAAAAGCAAACATGGTTACCAACAAGAAAAGGCTTTTTTAAATGCTCGACCTGCAAGGCCTGCCAGTTTGGTACAAAGACATATTGCACAGCATTCTCAGATACACAAAGGGAATTTAAACAACATCTCACGTGTAAAATGGATCATTGTGTATATGTCCTGGAATGTGATTGTCTCTTAAAATATGTAGGCAGTACCAAGTTGGCAGTGCATAAACGTATCTTGCAGCATATAAGAGCTATCAACAATAAAGATCAGAACTATCCTGTAGCTAGACATTTTGAAAAAGCACACAATAGTAACCCCAAATGCCTCAGATACTTTACCATCGAATCAGTTCCCCAGAAGCGAAGAGGTGGCAATAGAGAGGCCACACTACGCCGTTTGGAAACTCAATATATTTTGGAGTTTGATTCCAAATGGCCGGGGGCCTCAATGCCACGGAGGATCTCCATACTTTTCTATGATTTGCTCTATCTGTTTGGCAACACTTATTAGCTGCTAGGTTCATCCTTTTACCAAAATGAGACATGTGTACATGTAAACCTGGGACATTTCACTATTATTTTTAATGATTGGTTTTAAGGATACTGTAGGGTAGTCATTTTATATACCTAGTGTCTTTTTATTGATCATTTTAAATATGTCACAAGTTCTACTTTATTCATTATCTTGAATGTCTCTTATTGCACTTTAATCCTTGACGTATTCAACATGCATTTGCCTTGAATTTGGTATTGGAATAATTTTCTGTAAAGCATCAAATTTGTTCCGTTGTTGACCAATCAATAGTTGTCTCCCTTGAATATTGGCATCTCCTGCCTCAGCACCAAATGATTGCCTCTTTTGCACTTCTAAGCATTAGTCACTTTATGTCCACCTAGTACTGTTGCACTTATGCACTTTAATAGACCAAATACTTTTAGTATAGTGTTGGACTAATGTTGGAGTATAGATAATTAAATTAAATTTACTTTTCATTTTTTTTTAACACGGTAAGGTGAGCACAAGAGGAATAGTAAAATGATGTGGAACATACTGTCAACTGTTATTAAAGATGTCTAGTAAAGGGATATGTTTAGTAATATCAATTATATAAATATAGGCATCTGGGCCTTCAATTTTTATAAATAATTTGATATTGGTTATGCATTAGCTAAAAACGAATATGTATTAATGCAAATAGTTTACACTGTATCTGAATGACTACTAGTATGTTTTCTATGTCTATTGAAATTCCAATTAGCACTTGCACTTTAAAAACGGGTTTGTCAATGCGCGTAGTCAGGTGATCAAGGCCGCTTGGACGGCCGAAACGCGTCTGGACATCAGTAATGGGAAATAAATAAAAACTGTTGGTACTACAAGAGGTCTGCGCCCGTGATTCCCAAAAGGGAAAGAATTGCGAGTTACTTTAATATACTTATTTATATACAACAACTGACACATACACTGGCTTTTATTTTCCTAGTTTGTTGGACATGTACCATGAGACATGTATTGGCTTATCACCACACCCATAAAGATATTCGCTCACCCTAACAACTGTTATAACATGTAGTTTTAACTTCATATACCTACTGAATCAACTATTCACAAATCTTTGGGCAGTCACCCCCCCCCCCCCACCGAACCACACACACATTCACTCTCCCATACAAATACTCAGTTAACTAATCAATCAATAATATAGACTTTCACGTAGCTAGTAACCAACTGGTGCAGCAGTTTACACAACAACTTACAAAGTGATACAGATATTCCCACAGTTTAGTCACTATCCAGTATGTTTAGTGAGACACTATAAATTAGTCAAGTAAACAGTCAATCACACTGCTACTAAATCCTCCATCCAGATATTTATATTTATATATCCACTCATTCTTCAATGCAAATTGCTATATATATAATACATATTTAAATAACGAACCAAACCACATTCACTGGATGATGTCATCAGTGATGTCATCAGTGATGTCATTTGAGATGTCATCAGTGAGGTCACTGACCATGTCATGAATGATGTAATATGTGACATCATCAACAGTGGATTGCGGGCGCGCGAGATGTAGTTAGTACAACTAACTATATCGGAGGAATTTCAATGGTTTTGTTTGAGTGAAATGTCCAGCTAGCTATAACACTCCTAAAACCTATTGTTTTTTCAGTGAATTTCTAAGGTTTTTTAAATGCTAATTCCTAACTATATCAGGCCTGAAACCTATGGTTTTTTCAGTGAATATATATATATATATATATATAGTGATAGTTAGGACCTCGTTTCTATTCAAAAAGCGTTTTTTCTTCTGCCAATATCTTGGCACTGTTTGACGAATCCTTGCGAAAGTTTCCAAAGAAAAGGTTCATTCAGGTCAGCTCCTGTCTTGAAAGTTTCGGGGTGATTAATCTAGCTGGGGCTGAGAAAAAAGGGGGGTCCCAAAACGCATTTTCCCCATGTTAATTTCCATAGGAAATTTTATTACAGGCTACAGACCGAACTGCTGAAAGGAATTACACTAAATTTGGCAAAAAGGTAGCTGTCGGTTCAGAAAGCGACCTTTTCTTTAAATGGTGTAAATCCGTTTAGTAGTTCCTGAGAAATTAGAAAAAATAAAAGTTTCGATATCTGAGCACCGAGGAGGGTTTGCAAACCCTCCTAGGCATGAGCTTCACTCTGATTGGCTGCCAACACGCAAAACCAGGAAGTGTTGGCAGCCATCTTGTGACTCGGTAACCGAGTCACAAGAAAAGAGTAAATAAAAAGGTGAAAAACAAGAAAAGGGGGCAGGGTACAAACACCCTGACCCCCTAGGCCTGTTCAGGGGGTCCCACAAGGACCCCCAGAGCCAAAAAAAGCATTTTGTTTAAATCGCCCAAATTTGCGCTGGGGTCGCGAATCTGGCCGAGAAAATAATAAAAAAAAAAAGCACGGATTCCCGTGCTTTGTTTCTTAAATCCCCCGGGTGGGCCAGGTCCCGGGGGCCATGCCACATTAATTTGCGGGGGCCCACGGGGTCCCCCAGCCCCGGGGACCACCACCTTCCCGGGGCTTACTTTAATTATATGCCGGGCATGCAACCCCCTCAGCCCCGGGGGCCGCCACCTCCATGGGGCTCTGTTTAATAAATGTGTACCACTCTGCAAATGCAACTACTACTTAAAGTAGCATGTTTCTGCACCTCTGACTTAGAGGTAGTTTTAATCCCCCTGCCCTATTATATACTAGGGCCTTACAGGGGCCATGCCAATCACAGGGGTACCCCAGCCCATAGTGTACCCTAGTGTATGTAGGTGTTTTCACTGTATTCTAAGTGTCTTTTAGCATCGCAGTGGCATCGGGCCTGGTTAGTCAGAGTCAGTTACCACCAGTACCAGTCAGTAAAATGTTGGGTGCACAGGATGACTTTGCAACAAGGCCTCTTTCTGCAACTCTGTTGGTTCTTTCTGCATATCTCTTGCTTCTTTCTGCACTTTTCTTCGTCTTTCTGGACTTTTGTTGCCTCTTACTGCATTTCAATCAATCAATCAATCAATCAATATAGTCTTTATTTCGATTATCACAATCATAAAAGACAAAATACATCAACAATTAAAAATGACTTGGAAGATTCATAATACAATAGATTTCTAATATTTCCTACAGTCATCTAGACTTTTACAAAAAACACAGTTATATATACATGTAATGTTAAAAGCATTGTTATGTTATATTCACAATGTTATAAACACATAGTGTTAAAACATGATAAAAATAGTTTAATAAAAATGTACAAATACTTAAAAGCGCGAAGTGGGTGGCAAAACAAATGCTTCCTATCATCTGCCCGTAATACTGGGTCCAAATTTCGGCAAGGGTCAACAGGGGGTAATTTCCTAAATAACCAATTACCAAAACCTAAACAAATATTGAGTCTACAATACCAGACCATAATATCTAAGCCCTCGTGAAAAAGAATGGCAGAATTAATGTGCCCTCATCTTGTTGGGTCGGATGACCCACATCCAGCTCAGGAATTTTGCCACAGCGACCACAATGGAATCTTGGGTGTTTGTCCTTAAAATCCTTAAAGCCTCCATAGCTAATCTTGTGCCCAGATTCATACAAATAGGTTTGAGCCATTTGATCCTAGGTGACTTATAGGCTGGGCATACAAACAAAATGTATACTAATGTCTCGGTTTTGGCTGGAAATGAAATACATTTGTCATCCGTTGGAGGGTGCCATCTGCTAGTTAATGCTTTTATAGGAAGTGAACCGACCCTAAACTGGTGATACAGTTTCCTATCATTTGGTCTGGTAATGAGGTCCTAATAGGTTTCGAACTTAGTCTCGTGTTTGAACTCCAAAAGTTCCCTTGCCAAGATGGGCCTCGTAATAAATGAAAAACGCTTGGTTTTAACCATGTTCCAGTATGCTGCCTTAAAGTCCTTTTTAGATGGAAATGGGTCGACAACTGGGTCCTCCCACAAGATGCTCATCCCCATGTTAATCAAGGTGGTTTTTATGTTGTTTAGCCAGGAGATCTTATGTAAGCATCCCAACCCCCGTACTTCAAACAGAGCTTTAGTATACAGAGAAAGCTCAGGAGTAGTCCAAAGCCTTCTCCAGAATGCTATAGGTCTAAAGTGTGCTAAGTCCTCTATGCTATAGCAACCCAAATCTAGGTAAAGGGGCATGAGTGGTGTGGATTGCTGGAGGCCTATTACAGCTCTAACAAATTTGTTTTGGGCTAGTACCAGGGATGTTAGGTCCTCAAAGCCCCAAAGTTCAACACCATATAGTATTGAGGTACTTATTTTAGAGTTATAGATCTTTAGGACGGGGGCGATGGGCTTAGTCTGAGTCTGTGAACGCCTCTGCTCTCTTATCAATACACCAGCTAATTGTGCATGTTTGAGGGCCAGCATATCGGTTTGGGGCTTCCAATTTAGTTTCCTACCTAATGTTATTCCCTTGTAAGTAAAAACATCAGTCTGTTCCAAGGGGACATTGTTCATATACACTCTCCCTTTTATGGCTTTATGTTTGTGGAGCACCATAAACTTTTACCACTAGCTCATGGTTGTGGCAAAACACCTCGAAGCGGGACAAAGCGGCCTGAAAACCCTGTTAAGTCGTTGATCTTATCAAGGTGTCGTCCGCGAACATGAGCATGGGTATCTTCATACCAGCTAATGCTGGAGCATCTGTAGGGTGGGTGGAAAATACTGAACAACCCTGTTAATGAATAAAGAAAACAGGGTTGTGGCTAGAACACACCATTGACGAACCCCCTTGGAAACAGGGAACCTATCTGTGACATTCCCCTGCTTTCCCCAGCAGACCTGTGCATAATTTGAATTGTGCAGTTTTACCAAAATGGCCAACAGTTCCAGTGGCATCCCCTTATCCACAAAAGCACTCCACATTTTGGTTTGAGGGACTAAATCAAATGCGGATTTAAGGTCAATAAAAGCAGCATAGATTGAGCCCCCTCCAATAATAACTACCCGCCAATAGATGAGCACAAACTTAAAGACCTGGTCTAAGGTACTAGTGTGTGGTCGAAACCCCGCCTGGAGTGGTGTCAGGATATCTGTCTCTTCTATCCAGGCCTGAATTCTACCTAGAACTAACCTGGCAACAATCTTCTGAATGGAATCTATAAGGCTGATTGGCCTATAGTTGCCTGGTAGTGAACAATCACCCTTTTTAAATATGGGTAAGATTTCAGCGCCTGACCATGTGTCGGGAATGGGAGCACCGCTAGCTATGGCATTGGAAAGTATCTTTATGTTAGTTACCCAATGTTCTTTATCATACACAAACAAGTCAGCGGGTATACAGCCGGGACCAGGGGCCCTGCCTCTTGGAATTGATCTTAATACAGACTCGACCTCAAGACTGGTAAAGCACAGAGTAGTGGTTGGGGTAGGCCATAGGGGTATGTCATCGCTGCGATTAGTGGCAGTGAACTGTGCCTCATTGTATGAAGCCCACTGTTCAGGAGCAACATAATTAATCGGTATCTGCATTGATTCGCCACTGCTCCATTTGACAAGATGCCAGAATTGGACCATGTTTTTCCCCTTGCTGGCTGCAACCAAGTCTTGCCAGCGGTTCTCATCCCAGTCCTTCTTTGCTTGTTACTGGGCTTTCTTATACCTGGCCCTTGCCTTTTTTTATATCGCCCATAACTTTAGATCTTATAGCCCTAGATAATATCTTATAGGCCTCTCTACAAGAACTGTTATACCAGGAGGTCTTTGCGCTGACGTTTTTCCTTGATTTGCTACTTTTCATAAAAAAATGTTTTAGTTGCTTGAACAGATGATTGTGAACCTGGAGGACAGTAGAATTAATGTCCTCCTGGGAATCTCAATTATGGAGGGTGGTAATCGAGCGAGCAACCATTTCCTTCATCTGTTCCAGATCACCATCATTGTCGATAATCCTAGCCCATCAAACTCTCCTCATATCATTTGTGAGCATGGCCTCTGCTGTTATATATTCGGCAGCCCTGTCAATAAGATTTGGTAAACCAGGTGCCTGCAGTTGTATTACCAGTGGGTTGTGGTCACTTTCAATCCGCTCCTGCACCATCATATCCAAAAGAGATGACCAGAATTCTACTTTAAGGAATATGTAGTCTATGCGGCTGCTTCTCAGACCATTATTAAAGGTATGAGCGCACTTTCTATCTGACTGCGACCTTCCATTAACTGCCCTCAGTCCCCTTTACAGACACAGCCCTTTTAACTGTAGTACAGCCTCGGTCCATTTTTTGATGGGACATAAATCTAATTGCGGAATGTTCCACTGTGTGTCCTCCTCTGCACTGAGGTTTCCATCATCATGATCCAAAGGCTCAAAGGAGCAATTAAAGTCGCCTGCTATTATCAAACTACAACTTCCCCGTAGACTTTCTAGATAGCTACCGAGGACAGTAAGCACATTTGATCCCCTGCTGCCCGGCTGCCTTCTTGCATAGACATTGATAATAAGAACATCAGGTCCATGTGCCGTCTGAAGCCGTATGGCCATGATGTCCGGACTATCGATAAATACTTCCTCCACCAAGAGGCCCGCTTGCTGTCTGACACAGCAAGTGAGACCACCTATGGGTCTCCCTCTCTGTCCCCCCAGAGCAGCCTTTGAAAAGTTTAAAAAACCAGGATGATACATTTTGTCCAGAGACCATGTTTCCTGAAATACTCAGACAACATGGTTGTCAATATGTGCTGACCAATCAGTTGAGGTGGTTTTAGAGGACAGTCCTGCAATATACCAGGAGACCATGGACATATGTGGTTTTGAATGCCCTTGGGTTATATTGCTAGTGTTTACTTGGGAGTCAAATATGTGATTGTTTTCCAGAATTACCAGACTGGGAGTACTGGATAGTATAAAAGATTTTACTAGAGGGATTTGGGTTACAATGTTCTCCCCCGCCCCAATGCTCGTTTCCATCTCGGTTCGACACGCACCCCCAGCGATATCTGAACTACAGGCATGTATTGCCTTTGGAACGGCCATAGGTTCAAATGATCCAACAGGGTCAGAAATACGCAATCCTAAGTCAGACCCTAACAGGCCCTGGGATCCTTGTGTTCCAATTAGAGAGGGGTTAGCTAATGTTCCAAGTCAATCTATGTCTTCCAAAGAGGAGAAGATTTCAAAACGATTACTTGTGGTGACCGGGTAGTTGTGTTGACCATAGGCTTGGGATGACCCCTCCTCTCACTACACCTAAAAACGCTGTTTGGTTGGTAGAAAAAACCCAGGGGGAAGATATTTATATCGTCCTCCTTAGTAAAGCAGTTCCCGGCCCTCTCCAATATGTGCTGGATCAGGCTTGGCGACCTGAAGCTTAGGACCACGCAGTCACCTGGTAAAGACTTATGTGATTTCCCAACCCAAGGAACTCTGTGAACCATTTTGAATTCAGAAAAAAGATGATCTTTTATGCCAATCCTACTACTCAGCAGGTGTAGGGCCTTATTCCTTAACGTTGACCAGTGCTCCTGTACATTGGGGGAGAGCATTGGAACATTAACCAAGACAACTGTGTAAAGAGTAGCTTCCGGGGGGGATGTGTGAAAAGGTGTGAGAATTCTGAGCACTGGCAACATGAAGCTCAGGGGACCGTGTCCTAAATCCATTCTTCCCTTGCTGCAATGTCGATGTCAAAGACATACTTCCTTGAGATGCATTAGTGGGTTGGGTAGCCTCAGAGATTGTCGCTATTGGTGATATGGGGCAACATACATTTTCTAGAGGTCCCTTTGATACTGTTCTATTTCCCCTCACCGATTGGGTCACAATCCCGCCACCCTTCAGCTCATTAGAATTATTAGGGGGTCTACTAAAAATGCCCTGCTCTATTCTATTAAGTCTATCTTCAATCGCCGTCAGCATCTTGAGTAGGGGATCAATAAAAGCTGAAAGTTTCAATTCTATCTGTGAACAGAGCTCATCCATATTAAGCGTAGGAAGTGAATCGACAGTGCTAGTGGGGGGCATATAGTAGTTGACATTTCTTTAAGCTATTGGCTACCAATGTTTCCATTTCCATTTGTGACTGCCTTACATTTAGCTACTCTAGAGGGCAGAAGGTTGGGCTTCGGTGGCCCACGGTCTTTCCTTTTTTTTTAAGGCTGTTCGCCACCTATAGCCCTATTGAACTTCTGACCCCTAGTAGTGACCATGGAGATACTTGGAGAACAGACCGAACTGAGTGAAATAGGTGGCGCTAGGTCCGATTGTGGCGTGGGAGACTGGCTGGAATGCAGTGCGGTGTCATTGGTGTGGTTTAGCGGTGGTTGGGAAGAAGATGCAATAGAGCTAAAGGTGCCAAGAGCAGTTAGAGGTTCTAGCGATAGCCTGCCCTCGGTTAATTGGATCTCGTGCATTAACGCTGATTCTGCCCTAGAAACAAAAGTGTCTAGTGTACCCACAACCCTCCTACCCACTCCCGCCTTCCGTTTGCTCATATTACTAGACCCTAGCCACCAATAAACACACTAGAATTCTATTTTCGTTGTATACAGCAAAGGCTTACTGTTCAAACGTTAGTGAGATGGCCCAGCCCAGCCTCTTCCAGTCTCTGACGGGCTCAGATGGGCCCGCCCTTGGCCCACGCGCATCCTGTGCTGCGTGGGCCAGGCGTGCTCTTGTAGCGCGTGGGTGATGTGTGCTCCTCCCTCCTGGGAGAGCAAGGGATTCTGTTGGCAGTAGTCCCGCAAACGAGGAAACCAGCAGTCAGGCAGGAAAGGCAGCAATTAGCGCATCCCGCACTGTGTGGACCAGGCGCGCTCTTGTAGCATGTGGGTGATGTGTGTGCCTCCATCATGGGGAGCAAGGGACTCTGGTGGCAGTAGTCCCGCAAATGAGAAAACCAGCAGTCAGGCAGGAAAGGCAGCAATTAGCAAACACATCAGCAAGGCTTGAGTTGGCACCACAAACACAGAACTGGCCATGACGACAAAACAGTCAAACAGTCAAAACAGGTGCAGGTCTATTATAAATCCAGTATCTGAAGACCCTGCTGCTCCACTCTGTCTGACCTAGGGACTTCTTTTTCCTTGCGCCCCTTCTTTGTTTAAGCACTACCGGCGGCCAGCCATGTTCATGTGGGCACGTTATGGGGCATCCGAAGAATTTATTTGCGCGTGAAGAAGGTGCAGTCCTGGCTTATGTGCCACACGAACACCATCCGGGAGGACAGGAGCTGCCAAACACTCAGGTTTGTTCAGCATGTGCACCACCAGCAAACCGTCTGACCGCGGTCCTGTAGTGGACGGCAGAGGTGTGTGTGTTTTCACCTCACATAACAGTGCTTGTGTTTTTCCGGTCTACCGTGAGCTCTGTCGGAACTACTGATGGGTGGAACTCGCACATGTGCGCTGCTGTGGAGAGGTAAGGGGTGAACAGCCGTGCCGGGGGTGTATGCGGCTCGTCAACCCTTACTGCATTTCTCTTGCTTCTTTCTGCGCCTTTCTTCCTCTTTCTGCACAGGTCCTACCACTGTAGGCATAGTTAGAAATTTACATTTAAAAAACCTTTGAAATTCACTGGAAAAACCATAGGTTTTAGGGATGTTATAGTTAGAAATTAGCATTTAAAAAACCTTAGAAATTCACTGAAAAAAACACAGGTTTCAGGGGCGTTATAGTTAGTTGGACATTTCAGTCGTACAAAACCAGTGAAATTCAGCCGTTATAGTTAGTTCAGCTAAGTATAACTCATGCCCCCGCAATGCACTGCTGATGACGTCACATATTACATCATTCATGACATGGTCAGTGACATCATTGATGACTTCACTGATGACATCTCAAATAACATCACTGATGACATCATCCACGTGATAATCTGATGCACCTCTTCACACCCTAATATCACCTTTGATACACCCACTCTAAAATACAGACTACCATTTTCGAAACCATAGACACACCAATACCAGTTACTACATACCCACTC
Source organism: Triturus cristatus (assembly GCF_964204655.1). Lineage (NCBI taxonomy): Eukaryota > Metazoa > Chordata > Amphibia > Caudata > Salamandridae > Triturus > Triturus cristatus. The sequence goes on along the minus strand of NC_140592.1, from coordinate 788,698,885 downwards.
ACTGATTCATAGGTCTCATCTACTCATTCACCTATACAGTCACTCAGACATGCGATCACTCATCAGTACAGCACTATCATATGCACTCATACATCTATAAATACACTCACACCCCACCACTCATCCATAGCATTACTCACACACCTAGTCAGTCATGAAAAAATTCAATCACACTTCCATTTACTCACCTATACAGTTATACACACACCACCTGACTTATTCATACAGATACTAACACATACTTACTATCTCATACAATCACTGATACAACCACACACTCATCCATGCAGCCACTCTCACAATCACTCACTCTTACATATAGTCATTTATATACTCCAAAACTCACATATACTGCCTTACACATATGTAGTTACTGACACATGTACCACTGAGACATCTATTCACTCACCAACACACCCATACACACACTCACCCACCCATATGGCCCTTCAGAGATGCACTCTTGAAGCCATACACCCAGTGAATCACCCACTCACACATCCATGCACGGAGTCACCCACCTGCCACCTAACCACACAGATACTCAGGCACATATACAGATACTCAGACAACCAATCAATAACCCATATAGACACCTATTTAGCTACTCACCAACCCATGCAACCGCTTACACACCAACTGATAGACTGATACAGACACAGTTTAGTCACTAACCCATGCATTTACTAAGACATGTTTAATCACTCACTTATACAGACAGTCACGCACCTACTAAATCATCCATTCAAAGACTTATACACCCACTTACTCTTCAACACACCTTGGCATATATATTTATAAAACATACTTAAACGTTTCAGAAACACACAGTCACTGGATGATGTCACCAGTGATGTCATCAGTGATGCCATCAGTGATGTCACTGACCATGTCATGAATGATGTAATATGTGATGATGTCATCAGCAGTGCATTGCGGGGGCGTGAGTTATAGTTAGCTGAACTAACTATAATGGCCAAATTTCACTGGTTTTGTACGACTGAAATGTTCAACTAACTATAACATCCCTGAAATCTGTGTTTTTTTCAGTGAATTTATATATATATATATATATATATATAGCACAAACAATTCTGAGATATTTACATTATCCAGTTCTTAAACATTAATAATAATAATGAGTTGAGTCTTCTTTTTTCATTCCTTTTTAGACGTTTATTCTCATTTTCTTTTGTAGTCACAATTACATTGAAGTGTCACAGAAATGCCAAATGCGCAAAGTTGCTAATGCCAACACGTGTTTCGCGCTCACTGCGCTTCTTCAGGGCTGTCAAACAAACAGAATTAACTCACTTTAGAATGGCTATACAATAATATGGCTTCCTATAACTACACATAAGCACTCTTTTACTATAATAATGATCGGATTACAATCACATAATAACCAATGTATATGGATCCATTAAATTAACATATTCAACACACAAAAAAGGCATTCTTAGCCCTATTTCATTGTCAAAGTTTTTTCTCACTCCTTTTTACACTGTCTCTACCCTCATAGAGGGTGGGGTTGCAATTTATACAGAAATATTTAGTTGGTGTACCCCTTCTATTGTTACTAAAACATCATAATTCATGTTGTTATTAAAGCACGTAATACCTCTAATCTGTAGGTTTCCCCACGTCTTGTTACATATATTTATTTAGAGCAAGGTCATCCGTTGATTTGTTTGATCTTCTTAGTGAAAATAGATTCCTAAAACAGCAATTACTGATTTTATTAATTATGGCTTCATTTTTTAAATTTATTAGTTTAGTTATTATTTTATCACTATCTATAATTAATTTATATCCTCACCTTGTAAATAGAGAGTGTAGATGTTATCCTCAATATTATCAAATCCACTTGATAAAAAATTAATCTGAACCACTCTTTTATCTAGCACTCCATGATAAGGTCTGTATTAAAGAAAAAATAAAATAAAACAGTAAGACCTAACTATTAGTTGGATATTTAGCAAATGTTGTTATCTCCAACATTTTAGATTCAACCATCAATATTACAAGCTGTCTCCCAACATATAAATTCCTAGTTTCTAAAGTATAAGAGTTTTTCCAAAATACCCATTTTCCTTTCTTAATCTTCACGTAAAGTTTTGGCAGAAAAATTATTTTACAGGGAACTATTTTAATGTAGGTCCTAGCAAAATCAAAACCCTTAATCTAAAACATTCCTCTTACTGCTAGGCATGTCAGCGTCCTTCCGACCGTTTCATCAGCAAATACAGCGAGTAACGCACACCAAGTTGCTTCCGCTTTATATATAGCCCGCCCCTAACTCGTTTCTCTCGAAAAATGGCGGGAAATTAAATTAAAGGCTTTTCGCCTTTGAAAAAAACTACGTGTTGTTAATCAAATTGAATTTTATTCATTGCATCGGATTACTGCAAAGTTACCGCATTATTATTTCAAAGTATCCCATAGATTTGAAAAATCGAGATTGATATATAGTAGACGTACAGAAGTCAATAAAATGTTTTTATTTTTTTGTAATTTTTTTTGTCGTTTATATGTACAAATAATTCTATACTTATACCGGGATCGAACCCCCGGAGCTCTATCAGCGTAGCACAAGCTTCACGTGTCTACATGCTGAGCTATTGCTATTGTCTTTTCAGGTATAGTATTTTAATGTTCTTCTACCCATTGACCAGTCACAAAAACTTAATCTTTTAGCATAGACCTTACGTACGAAAATTGTACTATAAAGTTAATCCTAATATTTGAAAAAAGAAGAAAAATAAGGAGAGATTCTATTCAATGAAAAGATAATACCAACACATTACTGTTGTTTTGTTATGATGCTACTCCAATTCTTTACTTATACCGGGATCGAACCCCTGGAGCTCTATCAATGTAGCACAAACTTCACGTATCTACGTGCTGAGCTATTGCTCTTGTCTATTCAAATGTAAAATGTTATAGTTCTTCTACCTCTTGTCGGTCACAAAAAGGTAATCTTTTAACATAGACCTTACGTACGGAAATTGCACTATAAAATTAATCCTAATATTTGAAAAAGAAAAAAGAAAAATAAGGAGAGATTCTATTTAATGAGAAGATGATACCCAAACATTACTGTTGTTTTGTTATGATGCTATTCCACTTCTCTAATCAGAATCGAACCCATAATGTCACTTCCTTGTCACTAGTGCTGACTATTGCGTTGTGCTCTCTCGTTTCTCACAATAAGGCATTAGTTTCTAACCAATTATATGAAACATATCTACTAACACATAATTAATCTCAATATTTAATAAGAAAATTATAGTCGACAGATACAATTATTTAAGTATTTTTAAATCAGACTATGCCTCATATGGTCTATGATTATAGCTTGTGCATTCTATGAAATTATATTTTCAGATAAAAATTTTTTTTTATAACTAATCGTATCATGGTTTCGATTACTATAAATCAGATTTATTGATTGTGATATTATGTCCTGATACCTAATACATTTACAAAGTTTAGTTCGCAATTACTATCATTTGAACGCTGTGCCATAGTCTCCCTTTAAAATGTAGTAATTATTTATTTTATTTTATTTTAGGAGTGAGAGATTTTTAAATGTTATCATATAGATAACATGCACTTGATAAGGCTGAGGGTTAATAGATATACTAATATGTTAAGTATTAACCCAAAAGAGTATATATTTCCCGATCCATGTTGAGCCCATGTTGTACTACCTGAAGTTTATTTATCCAGTATGTTTCTCTAGATCTAAGTTTTGCTTCTAAGTTACCTCCTCTTCTATCTAGATTTACTTGTTCTATTCCCATGAACTGGATATTCCCTATTTCTGTTAATTTATGTTCTTCTTTGAAATGTACTGCCATGGAGTACTTGGGATCACAATTTTTAATTGCTCTCAAATGTTCCATCCATCGAATCTTAAGTTTCCTCATGGACGAACCCACATATATTTTGCCGCAAATACAAGTCATTGTGTATACACAATGGCATGTATTGCAATTAATGAAAGAATTAATTTTGTAAATATTCTTATGTGTGTGGTCATGAAATGTCTGGGCTTTATCAACAACGTATTTACAACAGATACACTGATTGCATCTATAGCTTCCTGGTGTTAATATATTTTGTGTCCTTGCCTGTAATTCTTTTCCCTTGCTCTGTATTTCATATGTACATGTATCGCTAGGACTTAGTAAATTTCTAAGGGTTGGTGCCTTTTTATAAACCATTTTAGGATTCTTACCTAGAAATTGTACAATCTCATTATCCAGGGTTAGTATATCCCAATATTTGCAGAGTGATTTAAAAACCCTGCTATTTCCTTCGCTGTCTGTAGTGATGTATCTAATCACCTCTTTATTGTTCACACTAGATTGAAATCTATCGTTCAGTAGTTCATCTCTTGAAACTTTCTGTGCTTTCATTCTAGCTTTATCTACAATTGCTCTGTCATATCCTCTTCTCAGAAATCTCTCTGTTATGTCTTTACTCACTGTCTGGTATTCCTTATCCTCACTACAGTTTCTCTTGGCTCTTAAAAATTCACCATAAGGAATATTATCTATCTGCCCTTTTAAATGTCCTGATTTGGCATGTAATATTGAATTGGTTGATGTTGACTTCCGAAACAGTTTTGACTCTATATGTCCCTGTGTGACATATATTTCCTCATCTAAAAAGACAATAATTTCCGTACTGTATTCAAGAGTGAGCATTATATTATGAGAATTAGTATTTAAATGTTTATGAAAGAGTTTCAATTTCTCTTCATTTCCTTTCCAAATCATAAACACATCGTCTATGAATCTCCCCCAGTAGATAATGTATTCTTCATAAATTTCACCCAGCCTCCATGCATGTTCTCTTTCATAGTGCCCCATGAAAATATATATATATATATATATATATATATATATATATATATATATATATATGAGCGACAAGAGACCTCTGAGCCCAGAGGTCAGGAGAACACGCACTCACTCGGAATCCAGTCATTTTAGTTGGCGTTCGTTTTAATTCAAAACCAAATTCATCAGCAAACAAGCCAAACAACACTGGCCCAACGCGTTTCGGTTCTAACTCGAACCTTGATCACGGGTTACCAACAAAATGACCTGACATTATTTATTTCTATTTTTACCTTCACTTCCTGTTTCAAAATTTGCAAAGCATTCTGGTCATTGTAGTGCATTTGAATTGCACATTGTGCTGGTTAATTACAAAAATACCAAATTGGTAAAATAACATATGGAGAAAAGAGGAAAGTCACGGATGAGTTTGTCATTAATACAATTCTTAACAACGCACTTTCACAATTAACAATGTCCGATTATTGTGATGATTTGGGAACTCAGCTTTTAAATTCGAGATGCAATTAAACCTGCAGTTCTGGATTATAAATGCCCTCTAGTGGGTTTCTCAAAGGCATGGCACTCACACAGTATATTGAGGTTATATTGACCCTCCATTTCGAAATCGAACACAGGGTACTATACATGACCATAGAATCACATCCCTCTAGTGGGTGTTAAAACATTGTACATTTTAGATATGCCGAAATTGGCTGATTGGACCCATTTGGACAGAATTAATATAATAGCAAAAACTATTGAAGCCTTGTACTACTGTGTCATGCATAGATTACAACTGCAGTTATAGTCCGGTAATTTCTTGAGAATGGTTTATAACCAGCAATGAGTTCACAAATGTACAAAAAGTTCCTCATCCTGATTTAAGCCATAAGGAGTCAGAGTTCTGAATGAAACAATGTGCTTGGACTCCTTTTGACGGAGAAGTTTTTCTCGGTTGCCTCCGCGTTCCAAATATGGCACTTGTTCAATGGCGTAGTACCGAAGCAGTTCCCATTTGCTTTCATGCATACTTTCCATGTGCTTGGCGATTGCATTAGAGCGATCTAAGTTCACAGTAGCTCTAATGTGTTCCAGGATTCTTTTTTTGATTTCACAGATTGTACTGCCTATATACTTCAACTTGCATGGACATTCGACCACATACACCACATATTTACTTTTGCAGGAGATGTGTTGTTGAATTTTCAATTTTTCGCCTTTTCTGCCCGCAAGCTTTTTTCGGAATGCCAATTTTGCACGCTTTGCAATTCTTGCACGGCCAAAAACCCTCGATGTTAGTCCATGGTTTCTGTAGTTTGGATTTGAAGTGACTGCGAGTCAGTTTATCACCTAAATTAGGTGCTCTCCTGTATGTGATGTTAGGGTGATCCCCTATGAGGTCTGAGATGGTGGTGTCTAGTTTTAGGATGCCCCAATGTTTTTTCAAGATGTGAACCAGATCACTGGTTTCAGTAGAATAAGTTATTATAAGGCGTATTTTTGTGAAGTCTTCCTGGTTTGTCTTTTGTTTGTTTTTAAGTATCTCTGTGCGATTTCTTTGTTTAGCCTTTTTTAGACTTGTTTGAATTATCCTGCCAGGGTATTTTCTTTTTTCAAATCTAGCTTTCATTGCTCTGCTGTGGTTTTCAAATTCGTTGTCTGTGGAACAGTTCCTGCGTAGTCTTAAAAATTCCCCATAAGGAATGTTCCATTTTTGATTTATGGGATGGAAACTGTCCGCATGCAGGACTGAGTTTGTGGCTGTTTGTTTTCTAAAAAGGGTGGTTTGTATCGTGTTGTTTTGCACATATATTTCAATATCAAGAAATGAGATTTTGTTTGAACTTATCTAATAAGTGAATTGCAAGTGAGTTTCATTGTTATTCAAGATTTGGAAATATGTTGCAAATTCTTCATTGATGCCATCCCATATTATAAACAAGTCGTCGATGAAACGCCACCATGCGATGATTTTTTGCACATGTTTGTCGTTTTCACAGTTCCATGCGATTTTCTGTTCAAACCACCCCATTACCAGATTTGTAAAATTTGGAGAAAAGGAAAAGCCCATGGCTGTACCCTTCATTTGTTGGAAATGTTTTTTATTGAAGGTGAAAATGTTATTTTGCAAGCACAGAGTAATCATTTGTAGCAACATGGTGTTGTGCTGTTTGTATTGGATATTTCTTTTGCCTAAAAAGAAACTGCATGCTTTTAGGCCTATGTCATGTTCTATACTTGTGTATAGAGAGACTACGTCCATTGACACAAGTTTATATTGCTGGTTCCAAGGTATTCCTTCTAGTTTCTGCAGTAGGTCAGTTGTGTCTCTGAGGTAGCTGGTGAGATCTTTTACAATGGGAGCTAAGAAATAGTCAATGTAGTTAGAGATGGGTTCCATGATTGAACCATTGGCAGAGATGATAGGTCTGCCGGGTGGTCTGATTAAGCGTTTGTGCACTTTCGGTAAGGAGTAAATTGTAGCTTCAATAGGATGTGACACTGTTAAATATTTTCTTTCCTCTTCGTCTATCAGACCCTCATTAAACCAATCATTGAGATGTTTATTGATATTATTTTCAATTTCTTTGGTTGGATTGGTATTGAGTTCTTTGTAACATGATTCATCTTGCAACTGACGGTTAGCTTCCCATATGTAGTCTACTTTATTTTGGATTACAACGTTACCGCCTTTATCCGCGGGTTTGATTTCAATTGTTGAATCCTGTTGTAGATTTTTTAGTGCTTGTCTTTCTAAAGGCAAGAGATTGTCCTTTGTTTTACGATGATTAAGATGATATAGATCATGTATGATTGTTTCATGAAACAAATCAATCTTATTGCCAGGTGGTAAAGTGGGGTAGAAGTAGGATTTCGGTTTCTTACCGCTTATTCCGGCTCCTAGCGGTGGAAGTATTTCTCCCAGATTTTCACTCAGGTCTAAAGGTTCTTCTTCACCCATGGTTATGAGGGTGACCAGAGCTTGTTCGTCTTCAACTAATAGCTCGCTGCTGAAAGGCGTGGCATTTTTCTCCTTGGTGGGTCTCGTTTTTTCCGCAAATATTTTGACCAATTTGATTTTGCGGATGTATTTATAGAGATCGATCCGTGTTTGGGCAATGTCAATGTGTGTTTTAGGGCAAAAATTGAGACCTTTCTTTAGAAGTTCTTCCTCTGAATTCGTTAGATGGCGGTTAGAGAGGTTGATGACATTCAACTCCTGAGAATCACTGCTGTGATCAATTTCTTCTTGTTGTGTAGATGTTACTAGGTCTGTTTTGTCCTGCCCCGGGTTTCCATTGAAGCATCGTTGCCTCCCTTGCCCTCTTTTGCCTCGCCTTGTTTTCCTCTTCCTCCTCTGCCCTGTCCTCTGCCCCTTCCTCTTCCTCTCCCACGGCCTGGTGGTCTTGTCTTTTCCCAATTTTGTTGTTGCAGGGCCAGGCGCATTTCGGTTAAAAAAGGAATTTTGGTACTAGTTGATGATGTTGGTTGGGGGGCATTAGCGCTTTCATTTTCACTTAAATCTGTGCTTGCCAGAGATTCAAAACTGGAAGATTGTATACTGGCTGCTTCTAGTTGTTCCTTGCTTCTTTGTTGTTCATATTTCCTAGAGAAAGTGAAAATACGTCCTTCTTCAAAGTCGAGTTTGTCCCTCTGAAATTTGAATTGCGGTCTTCATGTTTTTCCAGATTTTTGGTGATTTCTTCTTTTAATTTTTGATGTTCTTCGGATAGGGTGAGTTTGTCCAAGGAATCTTCAATTTCACTCAATTCTTTTTGTATGTCGTTAAGTGCTTTTTCTGTATGCCTTATGAGGATCGTTATAAGGCCCATTGAGGAGCCCAGAAGATGTTCTCCCCATTCTTGCAGTAGTTCACTACTAGTGTCTTGATGACTGGGCATTAATGTAAGACGTAGTCCTCGAGGTATTCTCTTGACTTCCACATATTTTTTTAGGGTAATCACTTCCCACCATTTGTTGATTTCTTTTCTCGACAATCTTTCCCAGTATCTGAGGATCTCTTTATTATCATTTGTAGCATTTATGTTTAATTTACCTTTGGGTTGGTATGTTGTTGACATGCTTTCAAATACTTGTGCTACCTCAGCATTACGTTTGGCTTCTCTTTCCTCCATAGTAGTTGTTCTGGCTTGTTTTTTTGCTGTTTTTTAGAAATAATAATTGCTTGGGAATCCGAGTTCTCACTCTTATATGGATGCGAATAGTGATGTTAAATAAATGTCATTTAATCACTTGTAATCAATGAAACAGTTCGTATTGATTGAATCAGGTAGATTTGATGATATTGTCTATTGGCAAGCTCATATGAGACGTGTATATAACGTGATTGTTACGCTGTGGCCCAACTCAGTTTTGCCTTGACATTATACTTTACACCGTAACTTTCTACACGATATAACTTTGTGAGAGCTCCAAATTACCGCTCCGAGTGCCGTATGCAGAGAAAAACAATGAACGATTATACTGTTGCCGCGTCTTACCTCAAAACGGACAGGCTTCACTGTATCCTGCGTCCCTCCGGCTGCAAGGTCAAGTTTTCACCGTGCGTTTATCAGAGGTGCGCGTACATAGTCCATATTCCTGTATCTCTCAGCACTTTTATATATATATATATATATATATATATATATATATATATATATATATATATATATATATATATATATATGACAAAAAAGAGTTATCACATGGTGAGATGCACTCTCAGGTAGGTTTATTAAGAAACTTGCTCCACTGAAACACAAAAGTTACAGTTCTTTTCTTGATGTGGTGAAAGCGGACTTCCTGTCCCAGCATGCAGTAGCAATGAGCGGATGTGCTCACACGAGCATGATCGTAATTAATTGGGAAAATACTGGAAGTAAAGTTAGTCGCCATTTGCATAGTTCGCTTTGAGGAAGGGTGTCAGGCCCGAAACGCGTCAAGCGAAGAATTGTAACTTTTGAGTTTCACTGGAACAAGTTTTTTTGAAAATAAACCTACCTGAGAGTGCATCTTACCATGTGGTAACTCTTTGTTTGATATATATATATATATATATATATATATATATATATATATATATATATATATATATATATATATATATATATATATATATATATATATATATATATATATATATATATATATATATATATATATATATTATCTACTGGCGGTCGCCAGTAGATAGTTATAGTTAGGACCGTGTTTCCATAGGAAATCCGCAACATTCTATTTGGATATTTACAGAGTAGAAAACTATATTTGTCTGTGTTAATCATACCCTCCTCCCTCCATGTGATTAATAGTTGATGAAAAGTCAATGATGGTTTTGTACGACTGAAATGTCCAACTAACTATAACGTCCCTGAAACTTGTCTTTTTTTCAGTGAAAAGAGTTACCACATGGTGAGATGCACTCTCAGGTAGGTTTATTAAGAAACTTGCTCCATTGAAACACAAAAGTTACAGTTCTTCGCTTGACATGGTGAAAGCGGACTTCCCGTCCGAGCATGCAGTGGCAATGAGCGGATGTGCTCACATGAGCGTGATCGTCTTTATCTTTCTAATGTAATAAATGTGATTCCCCAGGTTCTAGCCTCTTTTCCATCTCTTTTCCAGATTGAAACTCATCTAGATGTTTCAATTGTTCATTATTATTATCTGAAACAGTTAGCTGTGGGGACAAATCATCTCTCCTCATTAAACAGAAGTCAAAGGGGCTTCTCAAAGAAGTGGTAATTGGTCCAGGATACATTTTCTCACAGGAGGAGATCTGTTTCATCCAATAGTGCTGAGGTCAGCTGTCAAGAATGAGAGTTCCACCAAAAAGTCAAATCGCTGGTGCTTCTCTATCAATGTTTTTGATCCAGGCCCATGTAACAAGACACAGTTTCAGTACCCAGGACACAGAGAGAACAACACAGGTTGTGGGCCCTGCTACCTGGACCCTGGGTCCTGCTAGGGTCCAGGTACCAGGACCAAATATCCAAGATCCTGGTAGCAGTACATGGGACAAAGGTAGCAGGACCCAGATTTCAGTACCCGAGACCCAAGTAGGAGAAACAAAATGAAAGGTTCCTCAGAGTCTGACTTGTTAATTTTAATATATTTGAATAGCCATAAATTCTGTGGTAGACTTCAGCTGCAAAATAAAAAAAAATCCCTGTAGATAATATTTTCCTTCCATGCTTGTGATGGGCAGGGAATGTCTGTAATGAGGAATTTCGAAGGGGAATCTAGCTACTTGGACTTTGGTTCCAGAAGTAATGTCTAGTAAGCAACAAATTTGATGTGACCTTGGCCTAGAATATTTATTCCGCCTTTTTCCGGGATGTCCTTCTTGATGGACATGAGTACCTTAGCCATGCAGTTACTCCGTATATCATTTTATAGCTTCTCAATAAGAACATGCCACACCAAGATAAAGAGGAGGATAGCAGCATCATAACCTAAAACAAAGGGACGTAGTAAACAAGGCCTAAAATTGTGAGCTAAAAACCCCAGCCGAGTACCAAGACACATTAAAACAAATTTTTGGTGTGGATAAAAGCTGTAAATATAAAAAAGCGGGTCTAACCTGTCTTAAATCCGTAGATAATAAGAGTGCCCTTAGAAACCTATGATGGAGAGTATTAAATCTAGGACAGATAAGAACAATGTGCACAGAATCACCTTGAGACCTTTTTTCAGGTGCAAAGCTGTAAATCAGCAATTGTATACCAAATATCTTTTGTAAATAGCAACAGATGAAATATTCCCAATCTAAAATAGGTCAATAGGCGCCGATGATGGTTGGACATCTCTAAAAGAAGGTATGGGTCTATCCAACTTACTGATTTTACCATTATATACTGATGCAACAACTGTTTGGAGAGAGCAGAAGTCTCCCTCATGGCTGCCATCCCAAGAGAAATGGCTTGCTTCAGACAATCAACATCTTCTTTTAGGATGCCCTCAGGGTTAGAAAATAGCTCAGGTCTCCCAAGATCTTTAAAATGTGCCCTTAAATGGTTCAACCAGGGAATATGGGGCATATTATCCAATTTCAAACAGGCCATAATACTTAACCTATTAAGATTTAACTCCTCCTTGAGCCAAACTGTGCACCACAATAAAAGAGGACAGAGACTAATAAAACCTGTGATATAGCCCATGCCAATATCTTCATGATCAATAGTTGAGGGGATGCCTTTCCTATGCCTAAAAGATCCCTCAAAAACTTGTTTTCTCCCACCAGAACTGGGGCAATAGTGGTGTAGTCCTATATCTCACAGCCAAAAGTGGCTATAGGAATGCACTTTGCTTTACAGACTTCAAACAGTATCTTCGTTGACTTGTGTCCCAAGCGGGAAGAAAAATCATTTAGACCAGCAGTGGCTCTCTTGAGACACCCTGTATTTTTTAACACCAAAGGACCCGAATCTATTAAAATCCCTAAGTAAGTGAAATTATCCCCCTTTCTTAAAACCTGTCCCTGCACCAAGAAACTAGAGGTGTTGCTGTACTTGGGACCCAGGAACATAACGTGGGGTTTTTAAAAATGGGTTGAAAGGTCCAAACTATCCTTAAAATCAATAAAAAGTCTAAAAGCTACTGAAGGCTTTTGGCAGTGCGTGTGATCAAAACTGCATCATCTGTGTATAAAAAAGTGGGGAGCAATCTCCCACCCATGCTTGGAATGTCTAGACCTGGATCAGAAAGCACATCCTCCAAACGAACAATATATATGATAAAAAGAAAGGGTGCCAAAATACAGCCCTGACAAACTCTTCTCTTTAGACTAAAGTGCTTAGTGCATTCCTCATTACTTCCAGATCTAACAAACCCATCAGACCATGATGGAGATCCTTTAAGAAGGTGACCAAAGCAGATTCAACCCCCATGCACCCCAGCTCTGCCCAGATCTTATCTCTATTAACCTTATCAAAGGCAGAGCTGAAATACATGAAAACAAGATGTATCTAGACCCTTTTGCCCTTGTATATTTGGTTATTAAACGATGTAGAATGAGGCTCTGCTCCACGTGCCACTGACAGATCTAAACCCATACTGGAGGTCAGAGAGGTTATTGTACTAGTCCGCCCATTGAGTTAATCTCTGCAGAATGACCCGGCCAATGATTTTTACCTCAACATCAATTAGTGAGATAGGCCAATAGCATGTGGAATCTTTTCTGTCCGCCTTCTTGAACACTGCACTATCACTGAGTGATGCCATGCCTCTGGCAAGGAGCTACTAAAGGCAGCATTAATGTGAAGTATGAGGACAGGTACCCATAAGCCCACCAGGGACTTAGGCAAATCCCCGGGACCCCGGTTACGCCTGGTGCCTTGCCTGAAGGGAGGATTAAATAGCCTTCCTTACTTCCTCCAATGAATCCTCAGCTTATCTCCCTCATGCTAAAAAGGGGTATGGAACTCAAAATCCTCATCATTGTATAATGCTGAAAAATGGTTCCCCCAGGCCTGGGCTGGCATTGTGACTGCCTGGTCACATACCTGATCCTCTTTAAAAAAAAAAGGGATGTTTACAACCCTCCAGAATATTGTGCTGTACTTCATGGCACTAGCTGTCAAAAGGTTCTCCTATAGTTCTTTCTTCAACTCAAGCTTGCTGGTTTTTAATGCCACTCTATATTTGACTCTATGGTTTTTCACATTGCTGCTATCTCTAGTTTTTGTTTTTTTAAAGCAGCTAAGAGCGCCTTGCGTACCCTAGTGCAGTTCTTGTCGAAACATCCACAAGGGGCTGAGATATCAGACAACCCCGCTTTAGTAAGGGCATAAATTAATCAGCTGGGGGAAGAGCTTCTACCCATCCACCAAAGACCATCTGGTGAATACTATATCCTGTAGAAATATTTAAATTGGATCAAGAGAAGTGTAGTGGAGATGGTCAATTTGCAGACCTTGTTAGATTTACACCATTTATGGACATCTAGAGGCCAAGGTCTTCTTCCCAATGAGATAACAAATCTGTTAATGACCAGGGTGTGACCCATCATCAGCTTGGCTCCAAGCATATTGAACTCAAGAATGCAACCATGTCTGATGTATGGGGCGTGGGTGTATGTCACAGTTGGTGATTATTTATTAATTTGGGATTTGTGCAAGCAGAATTCGGCACTCATAAATAAAAAGGATATTATTTTCCACCACCCACCCCCCATTCCCAGGCATCTCCCAGTTTTGATATACCTACGTGATCCCACTGCTTAAAGCCAGGAATGCTGATTGCCTATGCCAACCATGTGCCATATCACAGATGGATCTCCAGCATCATTTTGTAATCCATACCAGTCCATCTCAAACTTTTCTTCAAAGTGTCCAATTCCATTCTCAATAACCTGTAGTGCTGACGTACACCACAAACCGCAAATTTGTGTCCACATAGCCAATTAGCTCCAAATGGATAGCAGGGCCTTCTCTTTAAGGAAAAGCAATCATTGTAAATGCAAAATTGGGATGCCCAATAGTACAGCTGCATGTTCATCACAGCTAGCCCGTCATCGTAGATCTACTGGGCTCATTTATCGAAGGCCATCCAGGGCACTCCTTCTACCCAAAGGACGGTGCAGGGATAGGTGCATACTTAAAAAAAGTGTGTGATGATCACAAAGGGATAGCTCTGAAGGGCTTAGAGAAGTAAGGGGAGGGCAACAATCTTGATTTCAGAGACCTCTCACATTGCATCATCCAGTAAAGCAAATTTGCCCCTTTTGATTCCATATTCGTAAATATGATAGGGCCTCAGTAACATGGGCCACCACATTACTGAGAACCTGCCAGAGAAGGGAAATATCCAGCTGCACCTCCTCAATGTTCCCTTCAAGAGCAGAACAGCTATCTTGCATTGCCTGAAGGAAAACATCAGTGAGGGAGGCTGTAGTGCCAGCCCCACTGGTATCTAACTACCTAGGGGTTCCAGATTGCAAAGCTGTTCCTGAAGTATGTTTAGAATTATTTGCTCTGTTGTGTTGATATCTTTTTCCATTTCTCAGTGTCCTTACCAAAGCCCTGGGGTGATTCATCTCCTGGGACAAAGGTGGCCCACAATCATTGAGGTATAAGTGTTGTCACTACCTATACTGGTCAGACTTTAAAGATCCACCACCACTCCAGGGAGCCAGTTTGAGGTTAAAGCTATGTCGGCAGCAACAAAATCACTGGTCTGTGCAATATTCCCCAATACTCAAAAGCTAATGCGGCTTCAGTAAGAGTGTCACCCAAGAGGAAATGCCAGGGAGGAAGTGTAGCCATTACACTTCTCATTAGTATGTAGTTGCTCTGAGGGACAAATAGACAGGAGAAGACAGGCGCAGAGGGCCGACTGAATGTGGTTTCTCACCAGTGTGAGTTTTTTCAACAAAAGCACAAAATCATTTGAGGGAAGGCATTCCTGAGGCACCATTAATAATTGTAATAGTTGAAAATCCATGCCTGGCACCGGGTAGGAGGCAAAAGCAGGGCGCATATAGTATCAGCATTGTCAAACCAGAATATCCGGCATTGCCTTCATCCAAACACCATGGTCAAGGGCACTGCAAGAAAGGAGGAAGGACATTACATCTCAACACATTAACCTACAGAGATCCTTCATATCAATTCTATGCATCATCTGTCCAGAAGAAGGCAGATTAATTTAGTGTCAGTCATATAGGCTCATCAGTAGCCCCACCATACGTGCTCTATACCTGCGAATTAGACCTATACATCACCAGGGTTACTCACAGGGTAAAAAGGATGAAGAAAAGAAAAATCCACCATAATAAGCCCTACCAGAACTGTGGGTGTCCTGCTGTGCGAATCAAGCCAAATGCATCACCAAATGAGATGCACCCAGGTCGGGCCACAGAGCTGAATTCACTTCACCGTGAGACTGCCATCGCCTGCCACTGGTCCTGCAAAGCAGACCCTAGTTCTCAGACCATGATGCCTCTCCCTACAAGTGATGGGCCAGTATCCTTTAGCACCACATGCCCACTTTGTGAAGATGGTACATCCAAAGAACTTGATCACAGCTTGATGCATGTCCAGGATTTAGAGAAAGAAGCAGGCCCCAGTGCTGCAATCCAATTGAAAGTGTGCACCCGGTCTACAGCATAGGTCTCACTAATGTGAGGGGGAGGGGTACTTGCCTTCCACTGGCAACAGCCAGCTCCTTCGCAGGGATCCACAGGTGAGTGTCAGGTGCTAAACCTAGAATTACTTCCTTCGTCAGGAGGAATTAATATTACCAATGGTGTGCTTGTGATATAGCCTGATCTGTGCGCGAGGCCATACCCACAGTACCCAAATATTTAAACTTTTTTATGTAAAATGGGAAAGTGTTCTTACTGTGGATGCCAGTGCTCCTGGCTTGGGTGGTGTTTCTGCAACTTAGGAGAGGCTTGGAGAGACACATGGCATTAGCGTCCACATCACTGAAAATGGCTGAGCAAAAAAAAATTGTTGTTGAGAAGGAAGAGTTGGCTGCAGAATGGGGTGTTGAACATTGTTGCATGCATCGTTGAGCCATCAAGTTTAAATTTCAAACTGATAAGAAGGATGTCTTGAAGGTTTTTCATTCTGGTGTGGCTGTCAATATGCCAAATTGGTGAGGCTAGTGGCACAATGCAGGAGTTTCAGTACATGGTGGAGCATGTGGCTGTGTGGCACAATAATAAAGCAGCTTGTTTATCACGTTTACTAGCAAAGCTGAAAGTTATGGATATCAGGAGAGTGTAGATTTGCAGTATGTAAGGTCAAAAAAGTAGCACTTTTGGTGGAGTATGACTTTAAGGGAGTGAGTGGAGATTGGTTGTGAGCTATGATGCAACATGGGAGGTCTTAATAAAGAGTTGGAAAAGGGAAGACTATCTGAAGCCAGGCTTGAGGACATACAGGAAATTAAGCGAGGAGTTGTTTATGGGTGGATTGTGCCTGTGGTTTTGATGAATGTCAGGTTGGAGGACTATGTATTGATGTGGAATTGGTGCGCCTGTTGATTATGTTTTTTTCTTACCTCAAAGATTTACTGTGTTCGTCTTTAATGAGTTGTGCATTTAAGGAAAGAGGTTATGTTGTATAGATGCTCTATTTAGTTCTGTTATAGAATGTGGGGGTCTCTCAGTCATAGTGCTGACCTGCTGGTAGTGTTATTTGACCCTATTCTATGTCAGTTACAGCACGGGGGGGCAGAGGGATCACCACAAAGCTGTGACTCCAAACAACTCATTTTGAAGCATAAGATAAGGCAGTGTTCGCTCAGATTTTCCTTTTTTTAATACTTATTTTATCTATTGAGTCATTGTGGTATAAGTGTCTTTCATGTGCTACTTTTGGTGTGGATATATCTGATTAGGGGATTCTGCCTGACCTATTTTACATCTAGGACAAAGGAAGGTTAAGGAACGATCAGGGACACGGATCATTCTCAAAGCCTGGGGTCTTTACAGGGCCCCATGCTTTTAGATAAGTTGCTGAGTCACAGGAAGGGCTCAGTGCGCTCTTGCCTATTGGGTGAAGAGGCAGGAGATGCAAGACAAACTGGTAAGTAGAAGAAGCAATATTTCATCCTCGTGCTTAACCTCAGCCGTTAATAAATGTGCAGCCTACAAATACAATCTCCAAACTAGGCCAGTGCAACTTAAAAAAAAAACTGATTGAATGAAATGTAATCTATAGTTATTTTTTGCTTTTCAATGTCAGGTACCAGGTAAGTAGTTTTTGTTAGGTCTCGCCTGAGCCAGCGCTTTAGCGCTGCCCTGGTGAGAGTTTTAGTAAGCGGGATTTGGAAGTGCAGACTAGTGGCTTTTCAGGCCTCCAGCTACAGTGCATGTGCGCCGGGCGCGCGCACCATTTGGCAGCCTGCGTGATCACTTTTGCCGCCACTTTTATGTTCTCAGTGAGCCGCGCGGCCACTGAGAACATCAAAGCGGCCGCGAAAATGCACACCATTTGTCAACCTGCGTGCCTCTCTCCGCCTACCCCCCTCCCTTATCCCACTTCCTGCTTGTTTTGTGTGCAACTCACATAGCCCTCGATCGGCCATAAGACCAGCATCTCGCCGATTTTGGTTGTCCGGGGATCACATCTGTACTGTGGCACAGGCTACTCCAGTTCAGTTTCTTGTGGCCTTAATATTTATCTATAGATGACAGCTGTAACACACTCATGGAGTTAAAATTAACCGCTTGAAATAAATATCAAATACATTCAGCAAATAGTATATTTGTCTAAGCCATTGGTCTTCGTTTCTTGACCTGGGGAGGATGATGGTGTGTGTGTTGGTCTCGCTAAAGGATAGTTCGACCTCTGGAATGTGATGTCAGCCCTCGTCATCGGACAACGGTGCACCCTTTCTCATTCCGCAACTCATTACTGCTTTTTACACTCTCACAAGTCCTTTTTCCATTGTTGCCTTCTCTCTCCTATTATTTCTGTACCCTCACACATGCAGGCTTTGTGTCCCCGTCCTGTCAGTGTTTCATCCCTTTCTCTCTTCTTGCGACCCTCTCTTCATTCGCTCCCCATTTCAGACTGCTCTCATTATCCCATTATAAATGTTTCTCCCCATTCTTTTTCTCCCGCTCCCGTCCCCACTTTCTTCCCCTTCCCTCTATGTTGTGTTCCTCTCCTTGTCTCTCTTTCCCTATAACCTTCCCACCTTTCGCATCCCTATTACACTGGCTATTAAATCAGTAGCACGGAAAGTTTGCATAGTCTGGCTTCTGTTTCTATTCCCATTGATGGTCACCTCGTTTGTGTCGATGATCCTCGACTACGTTTGCGCGCAAAGCTCTTGTTTTTCTGACCAACTTTTGTGAAAACCCTGATCACATGATCCGAATGTTGTTATATTTCGGGAATCAGAACTTTACGTGCTACAAAATTAAGTTAAAGAGCAACTACTAATGTCCGTAAAGCCTGGCAACAGGACTTGTGACATGTTAGGCTGCAGCATTTTGCATATAGCGCGAAAGCGGGTAAAAAATGTGGAGGTGCTGAAATGTTAGACATATTGAATATGAGAATATAGCAAAAATTATATAATATATCTAAAATTCCTATATTAGAATTATTCAACTGTATATCTATAATTGCTATTTAAATATCCAGTATTGACAAATGTAGCAATAAAAATGAAGTAGCATAGAAACACCATGTAAAAAGAACAATTTCCTTTGCATGAACGGTGTGCGAATCACCGAAAAAGTGCTCGCTTTGTCCCTTCCTGAAAATACGATGAAATAACTTTAAACCGATGAAATAATCACACCAGTGGTTAAGTTCCACACTCAAGATGGCCGCCGAACGTGTGATGTCATCACGCTCCCAGCATGCTCAGCAATGCAATCGTGATCATTCTCCTAGCGTCCCTCTTTGCGAGCGTGAGAGAGCGCGAGGTTCTGAAACGGGTAAGATTCTTGTTTACTTTTCAAATTCCTTCGTCGTCGTTCTTGTGGATTGAATGTAGGAATGTGGCCAAAAATCTTCCCCTTTGTTTTTTAATTAGTTGCGAGGCCCCTTCACCAGCATTTGTTTAAAGCGCGTACAAATACAAACGCTAGTTATTCACCGGCGCGCTAGTTATTCGCCGCTCCAGCCAGTAACCAGTTACACGCTACTTGGGGCACTTTGCTTCACAGTTAATCCTTGGGTCATACAGTGGGCGAGATGCTCAGACGCAGTCACAGCCGCAGGTGCGATCACAGCACAAACATTAGAAACAGCCGCCGGTGCATTCACGCACTTAGCCACACAGGAGTCCTCTCCTTGAATCCCGCTCGTCGCCAATATGAAGTAACCAGAGGGAAACCGAATAGTGGTTACACGCGTATTTATTCACACGGAGAGAGAACAGCTTGGACAACCACTTCCAGGCAGTGCCTAGGAAAACCAACCGCCCGTCCAGAGTAGAACCTGGAACCCCAGATGACCCATAACATTCTACAACGTGAACACCACACTTTACCCGAAGGTGTCAGAGCGCTTTACAATAGGACCAGTTGCATTACAAAAGGACGTGCCCAGTTACAAACGAAAAGTTAAATAGGCTGGACGAAGGCTGTGTTATAACGTAAAGCACATATTCAGCTTCGGGTGTCTTGGTGTTAAATTAAATAACAGACGTTTGCAATTACCCAACTCAATGCACTAAGTTTGTCGGACCTCTGAAGGATAAATGGCTAAGTGGACCCACTAGGAATCAAGCCTGTCACCATGAAGCCAAACATCGCTCTTTGCAAATTTAGAAAATATTCAGGTCTCTGAAGTCTCGTGTGTCTTAGTGTCTAGACGCACTGAAAGTTCTAACTTGCTCTCACTTATTATACATGTGCATTCACTAAAACAACAGCCACACTCATGCCTATGCGCAACATCCCCCGAGAATCATTTGTTAAACAAGCATTAGCAAAGCCAATAGGTCTTGCCTTTGGAACCTTATAAGTATTTAGTTATGCAGTACAATATCCTAGGTGCAACAACATCAACTGTTGCATGTCTAAACACTTATAAGGTCCCAAAGGTGAGACCTATTGGCTATGCCAATGCTTGTTATACCTTTCTTTTGAATGACTCCTAACTGCACCTAACACAACACAAATCATGTTCTTTATGACCCATAATAAATTACGCCACATTGTATAATTGGAAATTAATTAGTGTCATGGGAGCACAGGGACAATGTGTATGAACAGAACACAAACAACTGTTGTTGGCATCATGTGTGTTTCTGCACAGTTTTTTTTAGCACAAAAGGCCGAACCGGCATTTGCATAAAATTGCATCAAAATTTTGGGGTAATTTTGTAATATTTCCGCAATGAAAATTCTGCAAATTCCGCCTTAACCCTATATTTAAAATAGCTCAGTTTGCCCCCAAAATATTACTATTACACAATTAAGCGATGGCGGTTTTTAAAGCCCCCAATGGTAATTTAGTCACTGGCATAGAGAGTGCTCTCCAGAGGCCTTGAATTGCCATTGTTTAATAAAAAGGGAAAGCCATCAAAGACAAAGATTCCAGAAAGAAATGCAAAGTAAATCAAGCAAATGATCGCTCTAAGAATTGAAAAGCCCCTGAAAGAGCAGTCTGTAGCCACCTCAAATATATCTGCAGTGGAGTAAAGGCCACAATAAGGCATGGTCTGGGAACGTGCGTTTGGCTCCCACACACGTCGAATTGTGGACTGGAGTTTGTAGGGGGGAAAGCATGAAAACCCCCAGACTCGAGCTTATTAAAGATGCCCTCTGACCTCTCTAAAATTTCAAAGCTGATGCTTAAAGTGCTGAACAGACTGCGCGGCATATGTAACATGACCTCAGCTCTGCTCAGCCGCAGCGCTGATGGCATCTCTAATGAGAGGTGAAAGGCCCTTTGCAGCTGAGAGTTTTTTTCAGTGACTCCTCAACTTCTGTCGTATAGTTTGTGCCTATTTCTTTTTCAACGAAGTTTTGTCTTAATAAAATCCATAGCTAAAATTCCATATTGGGGGGTGGGGGGTGTTCCACTTTCTGCTAGCAGTCCCTCTGGTGTGCATTTTTTTGGGCATCATTAACTTTTCAATTTTACTCTAAACACATTTCTAATTTTGAGTGGTTTATCTACAGCCAAAAAGGCACAACATGTATCTGTAATTCAAATTTGAATTCACAAGTCACTTTGAAATAAGTAAGAACATAGAAGAGAGACAAGCATAACCGCTATGTAGTAGAATTGTCAGAATTAATTACAAGTGCATTTCAAGGTGTGAAAAGGGTAACTAGGATCCCAGCTGCAAGCTTGTAGATTCTATTATGACATTTTCTCATTGCTGATGGCTTTCTTCTTTCCTCAAGAAGGAATATTGTGGCTTCTAGGATAGTATTTGAAGAACTTGGGAATGCAAACATTGTAATAAATGCTGGTTCTATAGAAACACCATTACTTTTATGTACAGTTTGTGTTTCCAAAATATATATTCATTCAAAGGCCAGTGAATGTCAACATTGTTTATAAGTCTTTGTTAGATTTGTAAACAATACGGCCATATAGGATTATGCATTACAGCAAGTAATGGAATGCTGAACATGCAGAAATTGATTGGATCTCAGGTCTGTATGACCATGCACAGTAAGCTTTCCCTGCCTGATTGGCTCCCAGGGGGGTGCAGCCTGATTGGAAGACGGCTTTGACAATGTTTGACATCACTATTTGCTCTGATGGTGTACTTGAAATGGGTGAGCAACTACAAGGAATAACATGATAATGATCTATTTAAATACATATATTCAACATGTCACACATTGAACAGAGAGGCATAAAAGTAAATCCTTTGCTTCAATCTGTTGTACATTGTTAATTGCATGTACAGTGCTACAAATTATTTTTCTGTTTGCGTGTGTAGCTATTTACTGTGCCTGAAATAATGCCCATATGAATACTAACACTAGGGGGACAATCCCACAAACTGTAAATCAGTCTGAAGTCTTGATTGTACTTTAAAAAAAAAACCACAGCATTAAAAAAATAAAGTGCTTTCGTCTAAAGTTTTTCTCTGAGCATATTTAATATAAAGTTACACAATTTGGTACTTATTTTATCAACAGCCGAAAGAACAAGCATTGGCATAGCCGATAGGTCTCGCCTTTGGGACCTTATAAGTGTTTAGCCTGAGATTTTTGTAATGTTTTTAAGGTATGTTATAGAGCAATGTAGCTGTTTAATACTGTAAAGTTTGTGTGCAAGTTGTGATTAGTTTAGTGACGTAAGGGTAGTGGCATGGTGTAGAATATAGTGGTGAGTTGAGATATGATGTGTGTTTGTGGGATGTATGTGTTTAGTAGTGTGTTTTGCTGGTGTGTATGTTGGTGGTATATGCAAGTTTATACCCCCCCAAAAAAACAATTGTAATGATATTAGTTATGTGCGTAATGTGATGGTATTAGAGAGAAGAGGGGAGCAAAAGACAGAGAAAAGGGACAAAATCTGGGTATTAGAGAAAGTAGCAGGGAAACAGAAAGGGCAAGAAACGGGGGGACTGAAAAGAGAGGAGAGAGGCAGAGGAACGAGAAGAAAGACGGCCCTAGGCGCAGTTCCTAGGCACAGGGTGGTTACGTAATTTGCTCAGAATCACAGGCTGTTGAGTCGATGCAGACTGCCAGCTCCAAAGTAGGCATCTATGGCCGTTACGCCACACCTTCGACTCTCAGCCCTTGTTAGCTACTCTGGTTGTTTGTCTTTTTCCGAAAAGGGCTATGGTTATGAGTCAGGCAGAGAGGAATTACTGTAGGATCATGAGTGGATCAGCATTAAAGCACCTGGCATTCCTAGTTGTTGGAACACCGGACCCCATTTTACAGACCGTAATTCTACTTAGTAAAATCGTAGGAGACTTTGGCTGCAGAAGTCAAGCCTCGTCACCCGATTTGTTTTTTTTAATTTCTGGTGGGGACGCATTTAGTTCTACCTCTGCCCCACCTTATATGCTCCTTTCCTTCCTAATCCCCACAGCCTCTCCCTCCATCCACACTCCACACAGACGCTCCCACATACATTGATCAGGTGGTAAATGTATGCGTCAAATCCCATGGAATTTAGAATTCTGCATCGTTTGGTGACCATAAATCCAGTTCCACATGGTAATTCCCCATTCCAACTCTTATTATGAGACAGGTGGAACAGGTTTCCTGTATGGAATTCTAATCCACCTGATAATGATTGGTGGGGCGTTCCAGCGTCTGATCTGATTTTACCAACCACTAATTTTTCTCAGAGCAGGTGTGAATGTATGCCTTAAAACTGGGAATTCTGTGTGGCTTTACAACCAGGAAGTCCAGCTCCACAGACCAATTCCCCATTCCAATACATAATGTCATGGTACTGGTGCGATGTTACTGCATGGTAATTTAAATTTCACCTTCAGATTTACCCCCACGCCCTAAACAAGAACCGTGCTATTCCTAATCAACCCCAAAGAGTCGGAAATGCATCTCTTCCCATTTGCATCTGCTGATTAAGTTTGTTTTAATGTTTCCCTTAGCTTGAAGATGGTAGCTGCCTTGCACACAGCAGCAGCTCTCTGGTGCTTTTAACATACAAAGATACCCACATGGAAGAAGAAATGCAGTTGAGATATGGAACTTTCAAATGTTTTTACCTTATGAGGTGTTCAGTTTTGCAAGAAGCTATTGTCTTTCTCCCCTCACTTTCACACCAAAGGCTAATCTGTGAACGATTTAGGGCATCACGTCTCATCTCCAGCATACCCGGTGCCTTCCTGACCTCCAGATTAATATTTAGACGAAGCCAATTAAAAGTTCCTCTCAATGTAAATATATATGCAGCTGGGAACAGGTGCTGGAATAAATTCTCAAAGATTTTCCTGACAGTAACACAATTCTCACTTATTTAGGCAAAAACATATGTTTATTTCCGGTCCATAATTCATGCTTGTTTGTGCTTCATTATCACCTCTAAGACACGTCATATACGAGCTTCATGAATAAGAAAAGCAAATAAATGTGCATTCAAAAGACAGCCGCCTAAGAATGCGCCTCGTTTTTTGCTGGTAAAGTGTCATGATTGCTCTTTTAGTGAAACGCTCGCTGCTGGTGTCGACGGTGATCTGGTTATCACGCGTGACCCTCTTAGTGATTAAATTGGGCAAATAATACAGCCTGATATTTGTATCCTTTGAAAGCCGCAAAAGGTTGGTATAAAGTGTGATAAACAAACAGGCTTTTGTTTTCAGAGGGCAGCTATTGTTGTCTTGTAACATGTAACTTGGAGAAAACTAAGATGTTGAAAGTGAAACTGTGAATCACCTGCCAGACAGGGCCGTGTCAAGTGGAAGTCAGCATCAAGTGTGTACAGAATTTGCCTTCTTTCAGACACTTGGTGTGTGGATTACCCTGATTTAGTTGCTATTTCTACCTGAATGGATGGTACCGTGTGGTGTGTTAGATGAGACACAGCATTCTATTTCCTCAGTTTCAGGATTGCCCTTCCTGAAAGGCTCTGCTCTTGTAGGACACGAAGTGCATAATCACAGCTGTAAGAGGAGATGTTCGTCAGCAGCGATGAGAAGAAACAGATTTAATGTATGATAATCCATCCTACGGCCAGGATCTGCCCACAGAAAGCCAGGCATCCGACTGTCAGAGGAATAGAAACCAACAGCTGCCGAGAATATTGAAGCGTGAGGCAGGCACACCCCAAACACCACAAGAATAGAGATTAGCGCGGCTGCGCGAAAGTGAAAGCGATCGCACTAAGGCCACGCTATTTAAAAGCACGCTGCCATGCGTACACCCGCGTGTGCGATGGGAAGACCCGAGCTATCACAACAAAATGGCGTGGGACTGTCCACTGTCCCACGGCCACGCGCATGCTGTCTGCGTTGGATGTTTGGTGAGAGCAGCCATCCTTGTCCATGCAGACGCGTGCATGAGCCCACGGGGAGAACTGATTCCAAAAGGTCCTCTCTGGCGAGGGCAGCGCATGCGCTGCTTTCGCCAGGCGAGACCTAAAAAAGGGTGCGTAAGCCTTCCAACCATCTGATCACACCAGCAAGCATTTAATCTGTGGAACCTTTACCATATATTGGCAAAGAGTTCCAGGACTGAGATTTAGAAAGTGCCATTTCAGAACTTTTTTACTTTCACTATGGGTTGTGAATAGTTGTTACGTCTTCCTGACTTATGTATGACTTACTTCTGGAATTTCTGGTGTAAGAAAACCTCCTCATGGAAAAAAATATTTTGAATCAGGTACAATGTTAACCTATTATTTATATTAGAGGTTATTAGCTGTCATCACTACAAAGGATTCATATATATGACCATGTTTCTGCTGCTTAAGATTAAATGTCAATTATGTTATGTTATATTGATTTGTATAGAGCACTTATTACCCAAGGGGATATCTAGGCACTTGGGCGGGTGTGTACGTGTGAGGTGCCCAAGGTGATTATACGAAAAGCCAGGTCTTCAGCTTCTTCTGGGACTCAAGAAGTGTGGAGGAGACTCTGATGTGCTTAGGAGGTTGTTTCGTGTATTGAGTGAGATGTAGGAGAATAAACGATCTCCAGTTTTGCTTTTGCGGATGTAGGAAATGTGTTTGAGTGAGAGTGAGACAGAGCGTAGGTGTCTGGTGGGTTGGTTAAAGTTTATGTGGCTGTTCAGGTATTCTGGTCCTGTGTTTTATGGGACTTTGTTTGTGTGTGTGAGAAGTTTGAGTTGACTGCCCTTGTGAATGGGGAGCCAGTGAAGCTTTTTGAGTTGCGGTGTGATGTGGGTGCAGTGTGGGAAGTCGAGTATGAGTCTTGCAGCGGTGTTCTGAATGGTGTGGAGTCTATGTTGAAGTCGTTTGGAGATTACGTCATAACGAGTGTTGCTGTATTCCAACCTAATGGTAATGAGTGCTTGCATGATGATCCTCCTGGTGTTCTGAGGTAACCATTTGTAGAACTTTTGTAGCAGCCATAGCATGTAGCGGTGCACACTGCATTGACTTGAGCCGTCATGTTGAACTTGTTTTCTAAGATGATCCCTCGATTTCTTGCATGGTTTGTGGGTGTGGGTGTTAGTCCTAGCTTCAACGACCAACAGGTAGAGTCCCATGGCAAGTTCTTGTTGCCGAAGACTAAGATCTTCTGTCTTGTCAGAGTTGAGCTACAGGAAATTGGTTCCCATCCAGTCTGCTACTATGGTCATGTAGTTGGTGAAGTTGATCCTGGTGGTGGTTGTCAGGTCCGTCAGGGAGAAGATGAGTTGGGTGTCTTTGGCGTAGGAGATGATGGTGATGTCTTGTGAGTGGATGATGTTAGCGAGTGGTGTCATGTATATGTTGAAAAGGGTGGGGCTGAGGGACGATCTCTCACAGTTACAAGTCAAGTTGAATAAATGTTCTATATCTTGCAACAAATGCTTTTAACAGTTTTTTTAAATGGAGGACATTGTTGCACAATCTGGTTTTAAATGTTACATAACAAAGTCCCAGCCCCCGTTTGGCCCCACAAAGTGGGTTGGGATTCAGTTGTAAAGGGGTGAGCACAACTGCCCCAAACATTCAATGCCTCTTTCTCCCACATTTATTTGCGCTGAGAAACTGTGGTCAGAGAATTCTCAAACAGGAGTTAGAACTGTGTAGTAGTAACCTCTACTGGAAAATTTTGGAGGGAAAAAAGAACATTTGAGGGAAGAATAATTTACTGTTCATATTGCAGTTCTGGAATATTTAGAAGAAAGTGCTTCAGTCTTGTATTTTTCCTGATAGGTATGGAATGGTAAGTTAAACCAGGCCTCACTCTGTTTGTGGTGAACGATCTTCTACTTTTATGACTTATTTGTCTTAAATGCAAGATATTTTATTGTGGTACATATTATTTATTGTGGTACAGATTATTTAGCATATTCTAGAGAACAGCAGATGAAATCATATTCCAGCAACTTAAAAATTGCATGTCTTGAACACTTGTTTTGTTACACTTAGTCTTATTATCAAATATGTTGTTTAGAAGTCAAAATGAATAGACAGCTGCCATGTAGAAATGCAAGTTTATGTTCATTCCATCTATGCCTTATATTAGCTCTCCATCATTGTTTCACATTCTACTATTTGTTGAAGAATGTAGAGAACAGGTATTGCAGTGTATTCTAATAATGAACATTATAGTTAATGTAAAGGACTGTAAGGTACAATCATGCCATCATGTTTGAAACTGTTACTTACATCAAATTATACCTAATCATACAGATATATATGAGCGAGGGTACCACACATCCGTATACATAGCCCTACACAAATGCATGGTGGTGGAGAGTAGTGTACATTGTGAGGTCTGCCGGTTGCTATGCAGGCCTGGCTGCTACCCAGACACGTGGAACGGGAGGGGAGACATGGAAATGATGGACACCACAAGTATAGTGAGGGTCTGGGCCGGAAATCACGAGCGACCTCCGCCCGTTTATTTATAGTCTCTCTGGCCACGCCTGGCCAGAGAGTGATACATGGTGTGGAGGTGCTTCCTGCAGCCTTGTGCCCTCTCGACAACTAGACCGCTACATCCCATCCCAAATCAGTTCTTTTCTTTCTGACCCAACTGAGCACTCCATGCAAACTCAGAGAGCTGGCTGTTCGGCTGTGGATTGGGACGTAGACTGTATCTGTGTCGCACAGTTCCTGTGCCTCTTGTCAGGCTATCAGTCCCGGACTCACATGGTGTTTCGGTCAGGTTACTTTCATCTGTCCCTGCTGTGGGCGGGGACCTCGGGCTCGGACTGGCGGGGTGATTGATTCCCGAGTCCATGTCAGCCATGTCAGTACTTGGGGTTCTTTCTGTTCGCAGGCGATCTTCCTCTGTCTCTGGCACTTCTTTGAACCAGGAGATGTTTCTGGTTACTACTTCGCCGTTCCGTTCCGCCGTCACAGCGGTACCTCTGATCTCCTGCACCAGCCAAGATCCTGCCTCATAGGGTGTTCTGAACTTCCCCCCTGGTCTGCGATTTCTTTTCAGTACACGGCACCCTGGCGTCAGAGCCCGACTCTTCGCTCTTCTCCGTTGACTGGCTCTGTCATTTGTCAAGGTTCTTCGGTGCTGAGCTGCAGACGCATCGTATGGCTCTTGCTCCCACGTTTCGGACACCGGAAAGCTGTCTCGCCGGGGTCCAGCCAACATCAGTGACCACGGGGTCCTCTGAGTCGTGCAGTGTGGCGTGCTGCGATACTCGCGCAGGAACTTTTGTAGCACCATCTCGGGGTCAGCTTGTTCTGACATGGCTATGCGCAGGATCTTATTTAGTGTCCTCATAAACCGCTCTGCCACGCCATTGGCTTGGGGCCACTGGGGGGTTATGCGATGATGTTTTATTCCAAGCCTCACCAGGAATTCCTTGAACTCACTCCCTTGAAAAGGGGGTCCATTGTCAGTCTTGATGGATTGGGGCAGACCAAATAACGCAAATGTTTTTAGGAGCGCTGGGGCTAGGTGACTGAACGCCGTGGACGGTAGTACTTCCACACAGGGATATTTCGAGTAGTCATCCACCAGCACTGTGGTGACTCTTCCGTCCGGGAAGCTCCCAAAGTCCAGACTCACCCTTGTCCACGGGGCAGGTGCGGGGTCCTCTGTGATTACTGGGGCCGGTGCTTCAGCAGTTCCAGTCAATTGGCACGCTCGGCAGCTTCTAACCACTTGGTCTACAGCTCCTTCTAGCCCTGGAAACCACAGCTTTTCCCGCAGTCGGGACTTCATTCTGTTTGCTCCTTGGTGGCCTTCATGCGCCAGGTTGGTGATTCTATCTTGTAGACTTTGCGGAATGACGATCTTTGACCCGCGCAGTAGGATGCCGCTCTCCGTTGCGCTGAGTTCGTCTCGCACTCTCCATATCTTCCCGAGACGTGTTCTTTCCGCCTCATTCCAGCCTTGTACATTGTTGAGGAACCCGTCCCACGTTCCTGTCCATATGGTGTCAACCGTCTTCTTGAGGACCATGTCCGAGGCCATGTTTGCACTCACTTCCTCGCAAGACACTGCTTGGGGGCACGCCCACTGGGATACCATGTTCACAAAGTCTTCGGTTTTCCGTTCTTGTGACACGTCTGCCTTTTCTTGCTGGCTCGGGTGGCGCGACAGGAAGTCAGCTGGATTTTTAGCTCCTGGACGGTATGCCAGTTCCATCTGGTATTGTTGAAGTTGTATCGCCCACCTTTCAATCCTCGGCGGGGGGTGTGGGGCCGTTCCCCTAAACAGGGGAAGCAGTGGTTGATGGTCCGTCACTACCCGAAACGGGTGCCCACTGATGTACAAGTGAAAGTGGTTGCACGCCCACTTAATGGCGAGGGCCTCTCGCTCAATTTGTGAGTATCTGGCTTCTGTCGCAGTGAGTGCTTTGCTGGCGAACGCTAAAGGCACCCATATTCCTGGTTCTGTCTCCTGGGTCAGAACTGCTCCCAGTCCTACCGGACTGGCGTCCACGATTAGTTCTGTTTGCCGATTGGTATCAAAGTACGCCATCGTCGTGCTGGCTAGCAGCGCTGTCTTGATCTTCTGGAAAGCTTCTTCTTCTCTCCTGGACCATTGCCATCCGGCATCTTTCTTTGTCAGCTTACGCAGCGGCTCAGCTATTGTTGCTAGATTCGGGATAAACCTCCCACAGTACGTGGCCATGCCCATGAAACTCCGTACTTCTGATGCAGTGTTCGGTGCTGGTGCTAGTTGGATTGCTTCAGACTTTTTTGGATCGACCTTCACTCCCTCTGGGCCAAACACGTAGCCAAAGAATTCAATGGACCGCTGGAAGAATTGACACTTCTCCTTGTGCAGCGTCACTCCATGTTCTGCTAGCCGCTTCAATGTCGCTCTTAGTCGGCGGTGGTGTTCTTCGAGTGTGGCCGAGTGGATCAGAATATCGTCACTCACATTCATGACTCCTTGAAGCCCTGTTAACACTTCTTTCACGGCATTCTGAAATATTTCCGCGGCGGATGAGATTCCAAAATTCAACCTCCGGTACCTTCGTAGCCCTAGATGCGTCGAGAATGTGGTAATATATCGACTGTCCTTATCCAGTTTTAGCTGATGGTACCCAGCGTTCAAATCAAGTTTAGAAAACCATTGGGCGCCGTTTAGATCGGCTAGAATATCATCGACTGTGGGTGTCAAATGTCGTTCCCTTTTGATAGCTTGATTGGGCATCCTCATATCAATGCATATGCGGATCTTCCCTGGTTGGCGAGGTTTCTCTGCTATCACCATTGGTGACACCCACGGGGTCGGACCGGACACCTTCTCAATCACCCCTTGCTGTTCTAGCTTCGCCAACTCCTGCTCGACCAGTGGGCGCAGGTGGAAGGGTATCCTCCTGTGTCGTAGGGCTATCGGTTTTACAGCTGTGTCAATGTGTAGCTTAACAGGAGGCCTTTTGATTGTACCTAGACCTTGAAACAATTGCGGGAACTGTGTTAGGATGTCTTCCGTTTGCGTAACCTTGACGGCGTTGGCGAACGTGATCAACGTCAGATCTTCCGCCGTGTGACTTCCAATCAAAATGTCCGCTTCTTTGTCTACCACGTGGAACGTGGTGGTGACTTCTTGGTCTTCCGACTGCACAGTCGCTGTTATTTTCCCCTTCAGCGGGAGAGGCACCTGACTCCCATACGTGAAGATCCTTACTTTAGACGGCTGTAGCTGGGGTTTCATCTTGAGCGCTCGGTAGTGCTGGGATCCCATAACATTCACGGATGCTCCCGTGTCTATCAGGGCGGTGACTTGTGTCCCTGCGATCGAAATTTCGCACGTTGGCTGAGGGCGTCGTCGTCGTTTCAGGTCACACACAAACGACACAAAATGGCACTCTTCTTCTTCCTCCTCGGACGAGGAGTCATCAACATACCGTAGGCTTCCCGATCTGGTGTGTTGGGATGTCACCTGTGCCGAATCGTCAAGCGTCAGTTGCTTCACTTGCCTGTACGGCACCTTCCTTCCCGCCGAGCTTCTCGAGCGTGGGCCTCATCTGCATACGCTCGCAAAGTGGTTGAGGGTGCCGCATTTGGTGCACGTTTTTCCCCTTGCTGGGCAGCTGTCTTGGGGGTGCTCCTCCTTCCCACAGTAGCCACACTGAGGTCTCTGGGATGTTCGGGTGGGCCACCTTCCTCGAGTTCCACGTGCCACCGTGCGAAGTGCATCAGCTCTCTCTGTCTTAACGGTGACCGTCGGTTCTGCGACAGTGTGAAGGGCCGCCTCCATAGCAGACGCGCGAACATCCGACAGCTCGTGTGACCTGGCCAGGATGAGTATGTCTTCTAGCGAGATGCGCGGTTGACGGAGTATGAGTGTCCTCAGCGTTTTGTTGCGACACCCTTGGATTAGCTGCGCCCGGGCTTCCTTCACAGGATCATCCTCAGTGCACGTGCTGGCCAATTCTCGAAGGCGGGCATGAAAAGCGTCCATCGACTCCCCTTCCCTCTGCTTCGCTTGCCGCAATTTGAACCTCTCATAATCGGGGTTTAGTTGGGGTCGAAGTGTGCGTTCAACGCTCTTACCGCCGCGTCATAATCTGTCGCTGGCCCAGTGTTCGGTAAATGCGCAAACAGCTTGTAAATCTCGTCCCCCGCAAAATGGAGAAGCAAAGACCTTTTCACTTTGTCATCCGTTTCCCTGGTAGCGATAAAGTAGTTGTCGAGGCGACCCAGCCACACCTTCCACCTCGGGGACGCCGTTGCGGGGTCGATCAGCTCACTAAAAGGTGGTAAGGCGCTCACTTGAGAGTGCGTGGGCGTAGCTACCGGTGCGGGTGCAGGTGCCACCTGTTGTCTGCTCGCGCTCGTTGCCTGGTCAACCATCGTAGCCGCTCACCCGCCTGCCTCACTAGGCCCAGCGCTGCGAGAGATACCTGCGGCTGCGCCACGTGGTGTTCTGCGCTGCAAAATGGGTGCGACCTGCGTTCTGCTACGTGGCACACTGTGGAAGGACGGTGAGGGTAATACAGCACCTTGCTGCCGCCTATGTGCACAGAAGGCCTCCAAGAGTGTGAAGGGAACCAGTCAGTGGTGATAGCAATGCCAGTGACAATGCTGATGCATTTGCATGTGCCAATGTTTGATGGAATTGCAGCTCGAGGAAACTCTTCACAAACGCACTGGGGGCGGTGGAGCCCACACGCGATGTGCGCGCGGGAGGGTGTCTCCAGGCACACGCTCCAGCGAGGCGCGCACAGGGCTCAGCGTGTTTCAGCGTCGCTCCTCACCTTGTGGCAGCTACTCACTCGACGCGCACGGCTCGTGCTGCAGGCCTGTGCGGGGAACGCGACGTTGCGCTCAGCATCCCCATCCACGCTCGAAGACTTCGTCAGCAGGTCCCGGGCCTCAGGACAGCAGAGCAGGTCAGTCGGGGGCTGCGCCCGCACCGCCAGGGTGACTGATCGACGTCGCAGCCGATCAATCCGCACCTCGAGCCGCTTACTCAGGGGCACGTTACGACAAAGCAGGGCCCACCCTCGTCGCCAGTGTGAGGTCTGCCGGTTGCTATGCAGGCCTGGCTGCTACCCAGACACGTGGAACGGGAGGGGAGACATGGAAATGATGGACACCACAAGTATAGTGAGGGTCTGGGCCGGAAGTCACGAGCGACCTCCGCCCGTTTATTTATAGTCTCTCTGGCCACGCCTGGCCAGAGAGTGATACATGGTGTGGAGGTGCTTCCTGCAGCCTTGTGCCCTCTCGACAACTAGACCGCTACATACATGATTGTACATGCGTGCGGGATGAGACAGAATAACATAGGGGTCCATTAGGATGTAGGGCAGATTGCCACCGCCCACATGGGGGTGGCGATCCGCCCTACATCCTTCCCCGCCCTCCACCCATTTCCCCCCGCCATATTAGTATGGCGGGGGGGACCCCGGCGGACGGAAAGACCGTCTGCTGGTTTTCCGCCAGTTGACTAGTCGACCGGGCGTAAAAGGTGCTCAATATGGTGGCGGTGTCTGCATGACACCGCGTTCCATATTTGGACACAATCAGAGACGTGCCGTTCCGTGGCGGCGATGCTGCCATGGAATGGCATGCGGGGATTGCTGTTGGGGGCCCGTTGCGGGCCCCCAGGGTAGGGGGGTGGGGATGCACATGGGGGTACCTATGGTGCCCCCCTGCATTGTCATGGACATGGTGGCAGGCACCTCGCGGTGCCTGTCACCTTGTGCATGACAATGCACACAGTGCATTCCCAGCATTGTGGCGGGCGGTGCTGTGAGCACAGCCCGCCACAATGCTGAGAATGGAGGATGCCACGGTGTCGGTGGCATCCTAATTGCAGGTGCGGGACCGCCGCACTGCTTGGGGCCGGTTCCAGCACCGCTAGGGTGGCGGGCGGGCTAAAGGCCGCCCGCCATCCTAATGGGCCCCATAGTGTTCATGGTGGTTTCCATATCTACATGCCATTGCTCAGTACAGTCTATCAGTTTAAGAACACAAAACATCAAAGTGTTTCAACTGCAGCATTTACGTGGCACTAGAGGGTAAAACGTGAGTATGCAAATACAAATCTAAATGACACTGGAGAATGAAAAATACCAGCATATATTTCTGTTATGATTATTAATGGCACCGGAGTATAAAACATATCAGAGTACATAGTAGTAAGCTTTACGTAGTGCATAAACATCCTACTTGTGCATAACACTTACGCAGGTACATAAGCACACAAAACATAACACGAAATGAAGGGTTCACTATGAGGTTTATGCTGCTCACAACAAAATCTTTGTTGCATAGGTTAATGTTCCATACATTTAGAGGCAAACTAGCTTGTATGAAAATGAGAGGTTTCCTGTTAGGCCTGACTGTGGTACACCAATAAGTCTGGAATGTCAGTCAAATGTCAATCAGAAATACTGACCCTGGCCCATGCTTAGAAGGTGTTAGTGTCACAGGCTGCAAGAAAACAATAATATTTCCTCACTACCCTCTAGATTAGCTAAGGGTGTCTACATGTAGGGCTAGGAGGGTCAGAGCAATTCTAGAATTTCATGATAAACACTGACTGTATAAATTAGTTCCACTTATATTGATTGCAGGTAAATGTACCATATCTGGATATTTAGAAAATCTGAAATAGATCTATCCAGTCTTTCTGTGCCAATTATGAATAGTACCATTCTGTTTTCACTTCATCGTCCAGTGTGCAGTGATCAGTTAGCACCAGTGGCATATCGTAAAATGCACCCCCCCCCCGCAGAATGAGAGGAGGGGCCCTTGAGTCTCCCTTATCTTAGAGATATACATTGGTCTTGAGCTGAATGGGGCCACCATGAAGGGTTGGGGACCTTGACGGGTTGGATGACTCCTGCGACATAGGGGCTGCAGAGGCGTACGTTACAAGCCTGGTTAAGACCCCGCAGCAATTATTTCAATCAATTTTCAGAGGGATATCAGTTTTCGGTCCTTTGCTCGGAGGGTTGGTCGGTGATAGGGTTTGTTATTGTGTATGAGCCCGTCCAGTGCCCCAGAAATAACCAGTACTGATCACAAACACTGTTATCCACCTGTGATAACATGATGTTTCCTGAAGGTAAATCCCTAACCCTAGATCTTAATAACCCAATTAGTCACTTGTACACATCCCGCCAATGGATTTAAAGGTGATGTGGCGGAAACAAAGGTACTGTGGTTGGCACACCATAAAAATAAAATAAATAAAAAAGTAAATGCTTAAAAGTATATAGCATTTCCTTGCAGCCTCAGACTGGAACGTCATGTATGTTTGTATATTTCTTTCCAATACCTCCGAGAATGAAAGAATGCCTAGCCCATCATTCAACAATTTGTTTCTGTCTTTTTGAATGCATATTTGAGCCTCCCTCCAATATAAAGGTCAAATGACTGGCCTGCTCTATAAAAAACTGAAAACTATTTAATTTAAAACGCAGCAACAATGTTTAAAGATTAGGGACATTCACACAGTTTATATTCTTGATAAGCCCAAAACGTAAAGAAACAATACAGAATATCAGACTGTGAATTCAGTATGTTAATTTTTTTTACATTTCTTAAACTTGATTTATTCACAAAATTCGGGAGCTTTAATCTTGTTGTGTGATCAGGCACTCTTCGGCTGTGTGTGCTGGACAGAGCTTCACAAAGGTTGACCCGGGGCCGTGTGCTGCAGAGTTCAGAGGTGTTCTTTGTGTGAGGCAGGGGCGGGGGTCATGCGCCCTGAAGCACTTCCCGTTGGGGGTTAGGTGTGACATCTGGAGACCTCCTCCTCCCGTCCAACTGGCTTCAGGGGCAATAGCCCTTACAGGTACAGGCAGAGGGGCCCTGAGCCGGCCTCTGTGCTCCAATATTGATCGCCCCGTTAAACGCTGTCTGTCGGGCTGTCTCTAAATAAAGCATGGCCTCTTTGAGAACTCCTCGCTGCCAGTAAACTCCAACGAGTAGACAAAACAGACACACTCTCCAGTGTTAGGATCTGCCATTCTACCACGGCGACTTCAAAGAGACACGGCCAATATGTTGGCATTTTTCTTTGGGGCGGCATGCCGGTATTATTCAGCATTCGGAAATGCTTGTTCGTGTAACTGTGGTTTTAGCTAACCGAGAATTCTTCTCCTACCTCAAAGTAAGCTGTACCGTGTTTTTTTTACGTGCTCTTTTCCATGTTCGAAAAAAATGTGCAGGAAACAATTGATGGAACAAACAGACAGCACAGTTCGACACAGTACGTCTCGCTTTACTTTACTGGGAGCGCAGCTCGCCTTAAAAGGCAGTCGGTTTCTGGCTGTGGACGAGCGCCCTCTGTCTGTACCGAGTTGACGTGCAGGTGCTGTCGCTCAGCAATCTGGAAAGGGCTGGCAAAGGGGCAACCAGCTGGACTTTTTTTCCGTATAAATATTTGGTGAGCTGAAGCGTTTCCATAAAAACACAAGGCCAGTTACAAAACGGGCCTGTCAGTGTTTAATGCAAGCCGATAGGAAAGTTTAGTAAAGGGAGGCGCAGTTAGAGACAGAAATTGAAATATCTTTCTTTTTCTCTGTATTTGCCAGTTGGTGGGATCTAAACTCAAACTAGTTTTATATCAGGCCACGAGGATCCCGCAGTAATATTAAGTGGGGTATATAATTAAATGTAAAGCGGCAGATTTACAAGCCTCTTGCGCCACTTTTGCGTAATTTTCCCATGTTAAAAATGACGCAATAGTGGCGCAAGGGGCTTGTAAACCTCCCCCAAAGTATTTAGCATAGCCGGCGCCACTATTATTAGTCTAGTTGTGTGAATTGGAGGAACACACTTTGTCGCCTACCAGAAAGAGGGGGCTTGAACTTAAGAGAACATTGACATTACATGTTTAAAAACATAGCAATAATATGGCCATAAATTACAAAATGCGTACGTGATCTATAAACTTGTGCTTACACTTAATTTGAGACGGTTTGGAATTCACAGACATTTCCTTCCATATGTCCTAGTCTCATTCACTGTGGAGCTGGCGATTGCAAGTCTCTACTGATCAATCAACCAATTAAGGGTTTGTAAAGTGCAGCTACTCACCCACGAGGGTCTCCAGGCGCTGAGGGGCAGGGAGGGGGGCTGCTCATGCGTCTGCGTGTGAAGGTTCAATCAAAGATCCAGGTCTCGAGGTCCTTCCTGAACTGGGTCTGCGACATGGATTGCCTGAGTTGGAGGGGCAGGATGTTCAAGGTCTTGGCGGTGAGGTAGGAGAATGATCTTCTACCAGTTCTGGTCTAGTGGATCTGTGGCCAGGGTGATTTGGGCGGAGCGGAGTTGTTTGGCGAGTGCGTAGAAAGCGAGGCAGTGGTTCAGATATTCTGGTCCTGAGTCATGGAGAGCCTTGTAGGCATGTGTGAGCAGCTTGAAGGTGATTCTCTTGTTGATATTGAGCCAGTGGAGTTGTCGGAGGTGTTGTGTCATGTCGCTGCAGCGGGGGATGTCAAGGATCAGTCTGACTGTGGTGTTTTGGACATTCTCTAGTTTCCTGAGCTGTCCGCGGGTGACGCCAGCGTAGAGTATTTTGCCGTAGTAAGTCTACTGGTGATGAGTGCAAGGTTGACCATCTTTATGGATTCTGTGGGGAGCCATCTGAATATCTTTTGAAGCAGGCAGAGCATTTGGAAGCAGGATGAGGATGCTGCGTTGATTTGGCAGTTCGTTGAAAGCGAGGAATCCAGTATGATTTCAAGGTTGCATGCGTGGTCCGTAGGGGTGGGAGGGGTTCCTAGTGCGGCGGACCACCAGAAGTCGACCCAGGCTGAGGGGGTGGGTCACAGGATGAGTACTTTGGTCTTGTCCGAGTTGAGCTTGAGGCAGCTGTCTTGCATCTAGGTAGCAACTGATGGCTCAATCAAACTTAGGAGCGTATTTATGAGAGGCCTGCGCTGCTGTTGCGTCACTAATGTTGACATGCCAGCAGCACAGACAGTACTCCATGTTTACAAATAGATGCATGTGGCCAAATGCGTCAGTTTAGGTAGGCCAGCGTTGGAAAATACCTGCGCCAGAACCATCTGCGCTTTGCAGAGACTAATATATTCAAGGTAGGCGTTCCCCTGTAAAATCCAGCGCAAAGCCACGCAGTGATATTTATGGTATTGTCAATGTGCGACGCATCATCGTCAAGCGTCGTGCAGAGCCTGTAATGCAGTGTTGGATTGGGATTAAAAATCGACCCGGGCACTCTAAAAAAAAGTGGCCCACATTTGCATATTGCCTTTCCGCAAAACACTGCTTCGGCGAAGATTTATCAAAATCAAGACGGGAGGCATGAGGGGGGGTCTTTGACTTGAGGCATGTTTTCTTGACTTTATTTAGATAAAAACAAATGCACTGATTAGTTCACACTGGACACACCTGAAAACAAGTGAGGCCACTTTTGCTCAGGCCCCCTGCCCCCGCTCAATATGCATACATTAATGGGACGGCCCAACGAGCGAAAGGGAGTGACACTTCTGCCCCGTTGGTAAAAGGGAGGTAATGGACGCCTATCTGCCACCAGAAAGGCAACTCAGGCACCCGCTGGCGGCATCCGAACAATGCAGACACCGCCCAAATCGACCCCTACAGGCTGCCCAAAAAAGCAGCCCACAGCTGGAACTCGGATACCGGCCCCTCGCCCATTGCTCAAGTGCCCACCTTACCAATCCGACCCTGCTGCAATGCATCAAAATTCATGTGCTGCAGCAACCCAGGGGTAGGAAAGGACCAGTTTGACTGTGGTACATGAACACAAGCCACACAAAACAGTTTAGAATGCTCTACTACGCCATGGAGGTGCTCATTTTGCAGTTGGGAGTTGCGAGGAGGCCTCCACCCCCACCACATAGGAAGCGCAGAATGGAGTTCGTTTTTCACCAGCAGACTTCTCTCATTGACCTCAGGGAGGATGAGGTCATCACATACTACAGACCCAGGAGGGAGTCCATAATAGAAATGCTGAACCAAATAGTGCCACGGCTCCAGCCACCAGCTGCTAGGCTCATCAACATCCCTCCGTACGTCAAGCTGTTGGCTGTCCTCCACATGCTGGCATCTACTTCATTACAGATTGCAGCCAGAGTGGCAGAATATTGCTGCAATGTGTTTCTGGCTTCCTACCCTCTGTCCTGGATGCCATCGTCTGCCTGATACCCCAGTACCTCCTCTTCCCCAAGACACAACATCAGTGGCACCACAGTGTACTCAGACATGAGCGGCAGCAATGAGTAAAAAATAAAGACATAGAAGTACACAATCCCCTACAAGTTAGAGTCGTACACATACATGTGAAAAAACAATGTATTGTGTCTACATTTGGAGTTGACAGCTCCTTGTAACAACATCAGTGTGTCCTATATAAAGGTGGTCAGCATTGCAATACATAAGTGTCAATCAAA
Organism: Triturus cristatus; assembly: GCF_964204655.1. Taxonomy (NCBI): domain Eukaryota; kingdom Metazoa; phylum Chordata; class Amphibia; order Caudata; family Salamandridae; genus Triturus; species Triturus cristatus. The sequence goes on along the minus strand of NC_140592.1, from coordinate 788,659,672 downwards.
GTGCACCATGATAACTTCCATAACTGCCAAAAACAATAGTTGAATTCTGACAATAAAATAGTATAACAATCCATATGACATGTTTGAACTGCACTAAGGTATGCACCTTTTATCACATGTAAAGGAAATTGTACTATGAAACAGCCATGCAAATTTCACGTAGGACACAAACACAATCTGTGGTTTAACATAGATATATGTATGTGTGAGTGTTAAACATGTAGGCAATGTCACAGTTTACCTAGGGAGGACCAACTAAAAAAATATCTGATCAATAATCTGTCATTTCCCAGATGTAGTGAGTGCACATAACATTGAGCAATCAGGAACATCTCTACCGATCACTGTAAGCAATTAGATAAACATGAAAGTCAGGATGTAGATGTATACAATGTATCAGGCCTTGTTCATCATTTGCTATAACACAGAGAACTGGAAGAGATGTGTAAACGTATGACCAACTGTCTAAGCAACGCATATTGTGAAACACAGTAAGAAATGTGCTTGAGTCATTCAGCACACAGAACACACATGGGCAGGAATGTCACCGTAACAGACAGTCAAAATATTGACTGCTGTAATTTCTATTTAACTTGAAGCTGACCAAGGATATGGTCTCTGGCCATGGGTCATGACCCCAATAGCACACCACCACACTGAGCCGCAACAACACTACAACCTGGCACTGGTGAAGACCCGCAAAATTGTGCAGAGTACCTTTGATGTGTGAAGTCAGGGTTCAGATGCTGAGCATGTCAGGGAGGAGATTGCTGTACTATCCCCTATGGTCTGCAAGATCCTCCTAGTTTGTGCCATTCTCCACAACATCTGTGTACCTACAAATGTCCCATGGGACATGGACCATGATGAGGAGGACCCAATGGAGGAGAATAAGGGTGAGGATGAGGATGGAGGAGAGATCCACAGTTCAGTGACTGGGAGTCGGCAATGCACCCACATTGTGCAGAATTTCTTCTCTTAAAGTACATTTACTATGATGGACAGAATGTCCAAACATAATAGGAAGGTCCAACATGGAAATAAATGTATGAAGCCTTTATTTGTTTAGGCGTTTATGTCACAGTCCCAGTAAACATCAATTCACCCACATCTCGCCAAATAGAAGTAGGCCTTAAACTGTAATAATCATGTCATCAGACCTATTGAGCAACATGGAGTCATGTGTCTCGCCTATCAATTGCACATATACAGAATTGCAATGTGAAGCAGTGTACTGCATTAAGGGTAAAGGTCAGGTATGACACATTTGCTATTCCAAATCGATCATTACTCTCCCCTTGCGCTTGAGCAGTGCAGAGTTGCACAGCTAGCAGTCTTGATCTGGTGAACAGCAGCATAGTGTACAACAGATGGCACTCAGTGAATCTAAGAGCACAAATCACCCATTACCATACCTGAGAATAACCTCACATTGTCGTGTGTCTCAACAATGTGTTAACATGCAGAATGGTAATATTTTGATGTAAGTAATGTTGTTGAAGATTCCATCAGAGATAACGAGTGACATTTTTCATGGACAAAGGCCTAGTGTCATGCAAACGTGTAAAAGCTGTCACTTGTCAAGAACGCAATTATTCATGTGTGGCTTACCACAAAATACAGCACATGTGAACTGTTTCCTGCCTACATTGTCACATATACCACATCATACTACATTGAAGGACACATTTGCCATGTATTGCTCAGCAATGCAATGAGGAACAAAGGCCTGTAAAAATACAATATGAGCAGATGACATTGTACAGCGAGTAAATAGCCAGAGCAGTATGACATTGGATAGGTTATACGCATCAGAACACCTGAAGAATACTGAGATGTGAAGAGTGTGATTTTAATTGGTTAAAAAGGCAGACAAAACTGTATGTACATACACACTAATTGATTGCACATGGTCAGATGAAGGGATTGTGACGTGAACTTCCCTTTGCATGGCAAGTGCTGTGTACCTCTGACCTGAGTGTACAAGTGAATAGCTGTTTTTTGCAGCAGCCGCCGGGAGCCCAGGAAGTTTAGAGGAGAGTTAGGAGCCGTGCAAGGAGGGGAGCGGAGGTCGAGTGGAGGCGGAGGTGAGCGGGTCGCGCAAAACCAGCTGACGGGCTCACACGCCTCACCAGAGGGCCTCTCCTGTCTGCGCCGGCCTCAGTGCCCAGCAAGAGGAAAACAAAGCACGAACGCGGCTGGTGCTGGTGCCGCGAAAGCTGTGTGGTGGGAGGCAGGAGCCACACGAGGCCGCAGGTTGTGTGAAAATCTTGCCTGACAAAAGCCTGCCCATCACAGCAGGAGCTGCATTTTTTTCTTCTTCGTGGCTCTTCGTGGTTAACGCCTAGTGCTCCAGCACTCCAGCGCTCCAGTCCCCAGCTCCCTAGCACTGCCAGGTACGTCGTGAAGGAGCCGTGCCTTACACTTCATATGCTGTAGGGTACAGTGAGCTGCAGGACTGAAGGTCTGAAGGGCTGCTTCCACGGCATGCCCCCGCGGCCTTTGTTGGTGGTGGAATCTGGCAGCCATCCTTAATGAGCATCACAACATTGATTACATTGCAAGCTGTCGTTGATGTGGGGAAACGGAGATCAAACTAGCTTTCTGCAGGTCTCTCTGTTCCTTGCATTTAACAGAAAAACAGAAAACAAATTGGTGACGTGTTGAAGCAGGAAGCATCCACCGAAGACCCCTGCGCGTGCAAAGTTTGGCAGACCAACTGGAGAAGTCAGTACTGAGTATCATCAGCGTGATTCTTTTGCTTCACCTCTGTTGACCGACCCGACTGTTGCTGCCATCGTCACGCCACGCCTTTGCCATGCCCCCCCTGCACGCCACGCCACGGAGAGTGAAGCTGTGGGGAGCCGCACGCCGAGTGAGGAGCCGAGAGCGCCACTACCGACCATCCATTACCGCCATTACCGCCGCGGTTGCAGAGGAGCAGAGCGCCATGTGGGGTGCGCGCTGAGTGAGGAGGGGGGAGAGTCCATTGTTGTTCTCCCACTGTTGCTACCGCCATTACCGCTGAGGCTGCCGAGGTGCTGAAATAGTACTGCGTCAGCGTGGCTTTGGGGGTCACAGTGCTGTGACGGGGAGTGTGTCATTGCGACTCGTGGATGCGATAAACACTGCCCCCCGGGTCTTTTTCAAAAACGTTAAAAGCATTGAAAGTACTGAGACAGCAATTACACGGCTGTGAAAGAGGACTGAAGGACCTAGAAAATCAAAGGGTTTAATACAAACAGGAAGAAGTCTCTTGTGGGGCAAAGTAGTGTACGGCGTAAGACAAGGTCGTGAAGGTCGGATCAACAGAGGTAAGTGACCGCTACTGGCTATATTTTAGCCCTTTTTAAATGTTGGTAATAGCTAAGATTAATTATATAGTAGTAGCAGATTGTCAAAAAACTGGTAATTAAGGGCAACAGTCTGGTTGATGAATCAGAGCTAACCACAATAAGCTGGTTAAAGGATTGAGCCTCCTGAACGGTCCGGCAACTGCTTCGAGATGGCAGCATGAGAGAGAAGGAGCAAGGCTACTATTTCAGGCGGTCATGTGTCTGGGACCTTGGACAATTTTATAACTAGAGCCAACTCTCTGTTAGGACACGAAATAACTTTGATGGAGCGTCGGCTTTCTTTGGATATTGCCGCAGCCAAAAGATCCTCACTGGGCCATATTGCAAATGTATGCTCACCGGACCGTACATGTAATACGCTGGCTTCTGACATCATTGATATCTTGGGCACCTCCCCATCCTTGGAACCCTTGCCGAATTTGGTTATACCAATAATGACTGGTGCAAAACTTTTACCAACTGTTCTTGAGTCCAGCTCAGTTATAGCCAGAGGGAACATGATGGTTTCGGATATTCCACCCAGGCCTATGACATGACAGGCACGGGGGAACCGGGAGGGGGCGGTCCCTAAGAGAAAACGTGGTCCACAAAAGGGTGGTGGACGGCTGTCTAAGGTTCCTAAACATTCCAACACTAATGATCATCCTGTCCCGGATAAGGATATGGAGGCTCCCACCACTCCTGACACCAATGCACCAGACACCATACATATATCTAATTCAAGAGAAGGGATCTCCCCCGCACCCGCAGCCGCACTAGCTAGGACGGACGTACTCATTCAAAAAATGGGGGTTCTCCTAAGGTCCATCATTCACCCCCTCGAGTTGAGACTCTACCAGATAGAGCTTAGGCTAGGGAACATTGAGAAGGCAACCTCAGTAAAAGTAATCTGCCCGAAAACTACCATTCCTGTAGATAAGGGTGGTATATCAAGTAAAACCCAGGGAGGGCTACCAACATCAAACCATTAAGCGCCACCACCCCTGCCCCTCCCAATAGAGGTAGGTAGTCGGGACACTTGTGTTTCTAATCATAATCATAATCACAAGGGTGCAGTTACGACTACGACTACCAAGGACAAATCACAAGAGCTATACCATCCTGCTCAGGGTTCGGCTCTAATTCACAAGATCAGAATGGATCTACCTCCGGAATCCAGTCCCTATGTAGTTGTCCTTACTGGGGTACCTGAGCTAATAGACTCAAATGGGGAATTATTTAATTTTCTTAAAAACAAAGTCGCGGACTGGCTAAATAAGAACAGACCGCTTCCACCGTATGTTAGTAGCGAGATAATCATGGTCCGCAGGGTTTCCTGGGTGGGTCATAGTCCTAAGACCATCAAAGGTGACTGTGTTCTGGTAAATTTCAGGGACCCCCGTACAGTATCCCACATATGTGGTTGGGTCCATAGTAATACCGTCACCACCATACCACCATTTTCCTTGACCTATTTTTACCCTTCTAACTCCGTATGCCACAATTACGGGTGGGATTCTGATTGGACGGGAGTGGTATATAGAGGTAAGGCTAAGACCAACAGGGCGGGGTCAACCCAACCACATACATCTCCCCACACTTCGACTTTCAATCGGTACAGCTGCCTGGATTTGGTGGACTGACTGCACCCCAACCAGGGGACCATTGTGGGACTTGGGTGTAATAATGGAGGGTCTAAACTATCAACTTCACATAAAGGACCACTAGGACACAATCGAGCATGCAGCTATATGGGCCTTAGTAGAGAAATCACAAACTCTACATCTCTGGAAACTCCACCATTGTATGGTAATCTGGACTCCAGTGACCTATTCCCAGCCGATAAAACATCCGACACAAGTGCTGTCCCGGCAGGAGAAGCTATGACCCAAGAGAGCATTGGGGTGGGGGCAGGAATTCTTAGCTCCCCCCGGGCTATTTCATGTTCTCTACTCAGAATACTGTCTTGGAACGTAGCGGGGCTGCCTAATAAAGTGATGTGCCCGGAATGGGGGTCCTTTATTGATAAGAGCGATGTATGCCTCTTCCAGGAGACATGGGCCCGAGATAACCAGCTACGTAGGGGCTTTGCTTCTTTTAGTGTGCCGGCAAGTTGGGGAGGGAAGGGGCGTCCGTCTGGGGGCCTCACCATCTGGGTGGGTTCACATTTGGGTTGTAGGGCTACACCAATGAACACTCATTCTCAATATGTACAATGTGTTGTGCTTGAATGGTCCAACTTATCTAAACTTGCTCTTGTTAATGTATTTGCTCGGCCGGTTAGTGGAGCTAAGGAATCTCCAACCATTGAGGAATTGTCGTCTTTTTTACACACTATTCCTAGTGATGTACACCTTGTGGTGGGGGGTGACTTGAACTGCCATTATGAGCCACTGGCTGGCCTAAGGGACGGTGTCTCAATGGCAGAGGACGGCCATTGGGCAATTCCGTTACCCCAGGCCCCAGTATCGGGGTCATGGTCTCCCTTAGCCATTCAAATTACTTCCCTAACCCTGAATCACTCAATTAGGGCCTGCAATGGCCGCACGTCTTCGGACATGCCAGCAAAGTGTACATTTAACAAAGTGGGCTGCGAGTCTCGCCTGGACTACATCCTGGTTGAAACAAGGTTGTGGCCCAGGGTTATCGATTTTGCTGTTTCCCCCAGAATTGAGAGCGACCACAACGCCCTGATACTGGAGTTAAGCTTGGCTGGCTTTCAGAACGAAACTCGCACGAGCCCTGTGGACTTAGGCACTAGGTTGACCATTTCTAACAATAGGCGCAGAGTCAGGTGGGATAAATTGGTAGCCCACCCGGAAGAACTATACAACCTATATTTAGGGATAGTTACCGTATTTGAGGAGGTAAGCACCTTAATTGCCCAACCTTGCCCCACTGATTACCACCTTAAACTCCAGGCACTCCATGTTGGCCTAATAAGTACCCTGGCCGAAGTGTTGAATCCTCCGGTACATAGACGGACCAAGAGGGCTTATCCGTCCTCCTGGTACAATGCCTCCTGCAGAAAGTCTAAATTAAAGCTTATACAGGCACTCAAGCAGAACAATAATAAACTCTTAATAAAAGAAAGGAGAGTTGAATACAGACGACTCCTTGAATGTGCCAAGACTAAGTGGGACCACGATAAATGGACAAATCTGACAGTTGCCCTTGCAACTAGAAACCATCGAGAATTTTGGTCCATTGTCAACACTGGCTCTGGGGAGCCGGTGTCGGCAATTGAACCCAATATAGCAGCGGAGGTTTAGGAGGAGCACCTCCGGAGCCTGTACAGCTCAGTTGAGGGTTTTGAATCTGAGGGGATCGATAGGAACATGTTCATATCCACCTCATCCGAGGAGGTGTTCGAATATACGCTAGAAGAGGTCCATGAAGCAATTGGTAAAGTTATACCTGGTAAAGCCCCGGGATTGGACAAACTTCCGGGTGACCTCTTCAGACACGAACCAAGGATATGGGCCCCATATTTGTGCATCATGTTCAATGCCATCCTGAGAGGCATGGAGGTGCCCTGTACTTGGCTGGGCGCAGAGATAGTCCTTATCTTTAGGAGGGGCTCTCCTCTGCTCTCAGCCAACTACAGCCCATCAGCCTTATAGATGTCCCGCAAAAGATCTTTGCGAGGTTAATTTTAATTCATCTGCAGGACTGGATTGATGAGCATTCGGTAATGATCCCATACCAGGCGGGATTTAGGAAAAAGACGTCTACTATGGATCAGATCTTCCGTCTATCTCTTTTATTCTAGAAGATGGTTACGCTGGAGGGCGGCAGCCTCTATATGGTGTTTGTGGACCTACGCGCCGCCTTCGATTTGGTCCCACGCCAGAAACTATGGTCTGTGCTCTATGAGTTGGGTATACCACATCATCTTTTGCACATTTTGATGAGGCTCCACGAAGCAAATTTTGCCCGGGTAAGGTGCGGGAAGGATGGAGCCCTGACAACACGATTCCCCGTTGAAAGGGGGGTAAGGCAGGGGTGCGTTCTGGCACCGACCCTGTTCTGCCTCTATGTCAACGGAGTGATCACCCATCTGAATACGGTCCGAAACACTGATGCCCCAAAGCTGGCGGGAAACCGAGTGCCTGCAATTATGTTTGCAGACGACACCCTCCTGCTCTCAAAATCCCCAATGGGGATTCAACGCATACTGGACAGATTTGAGTCATTTTGCCTTGAGCGGGGATTGGAAATTTATGATTTTCAATCCACCAGCGACCATGCGCCCCAGTCCAAAAATAGGCACTACAAGACTGAAAAGGGTCCAGATATTTGATTATCTAGGGGTAACTATCAATGAGAGTATGACGTGGCCCCCCCAGCAAACCAAGTCCCAACTGAAATTGGCACAGTTGGCAGGGGGCATTCTAAAGCTTGCTAACAAGTCGACCATAAAGCCAATAGGACCACCATTAGAGATTTATAAAACACAAGCCAGGGGGGCGGTAATGTATGGGGGCGAACTATGGGGTCATGTTTGTAAATCTGACATTAGCATGACTGAAAATAAATTCCTAAGAAAACTACTGGCCCTACCACCCAGTACTCCACTCCTCCCATTGAGGTTAGATCTGGGTATAAGACCGATTGCCCATGAGCTTGGCGTCAAACCCTTAAGGTTTTGGCGTAGGCTCTGGGTAACTCCTGAGTTAATAAATTACAGGTTGGAATTGGCAGAATTATTATGTATGCCCAAGATATGGAAAATACCCTGGCTTATGTATGTCAAGATCGAATGTGGTAGGTTGGGTATTCGCGCTTTATGGGACGACCCTTTGAATAGTTCTAATGTGATCTCTCGCAAACACCTCTCCAGATTGTTTTATGATAGTAAGTTGGATTCTCTTCTCCATAATCAAGAGGTGAGCACTCTCACAGAATCCTTTTTAAAGATTAAACATGTATATAATTTTGATTTTTTTTTAGACGATATCTATCCCATTTTAGCCAGGAAACTGTATCTGCAATGGAGATATGGAACCCTACCGCTTAGAGCCTTTACGAGTAGGTGGTCTACTTCTCTTCCAACGAATTGTCCCGGTTGCAATTGTGATAATGAAAATGAACTTCATGTTTTATTTTTTTGCCCAGCTTATAGTAAGCCTAGAAGGTATTGGCTCGTACCTGTGTGTAAAAATCTGGGGTTCACTCACTGAATGCATGCATTCCGTATACTCAAATCAGATGTGACAAGATCTATTGTATTCGCTGTTTCAAAATTTGTGGCTGCTATGTGGTTCAAGCGACGAGTACTACTGAAATCTGTATAAATCATTAAGCTGGATGCATAGTTTCTGTTCCACATTTTTAACTGTTCTTAATATTATAACCAGTTTTGGGGCTTATTTTATATATGTTTTTCTTTTATGGCTACTATGCCGAAATAAAGATTTTACAGACGAATAGTTAAGTGCATCACAAATGTTGTCCCCACCAAAAGGTGAAATGTAAGTTGTGTGTGTGCCATGACATATTCCTATGTCAGGCAATGCAATATCCTTGGACCAAGAGGCACACTCAAAAGCCTACTCTCAGAGTACATGTACTGGCTCTAACATTGACAGGAGTAAGACAGAGATCATGTGTGGATGGCAGCATCATGTTAATTGAACATCGCAAGTTAAATTGACTATTTAGCCACGTTTCACTTCAGTGATGACTAATGGCTCACGCATCTACTCGAAAGGCCTGTTGCTGTGTGACACACTCACCCCAGATCTAAATAATTTTTCCTGAAACTTTTATGTATGATAACACCATGTGCAGAACACGTGTGACTATGCAAGACATACACAACAGAAAGTTAGCAATGTGTAACAGTGTGCACATCCTGATATTGTGTGTGCTGCTACAGTGTGTTCAGCTACAAACCCTTTGCCACAGTCCTAAGTAGGTGTAGTACCAAAGAGTGTATGATGACCGAGTCTGTGTCCTGCACTTCATGATGTTGGTTTCTGTCTTATGTATGTGGAGGACAGTATAGTCTACATGATGTTCCATGAGTGTCAACAGAGGGGCATATAATTGGCATGGCCGCACAGTGCAGCCCAGGTAGCCTCCGTACACCATAGCTATGTTTGCAATCCCATTGAACGAATTGTAGGGTATATAACTAGGGCTCCCGGTTTTCCGTTTTTACTGATTTTTACAGATAAATACAGACAGAAAACAATGTGTTTCCTGTCTGTATTTATTTTTAAAAGCGTAAAAATACTGAAAATGGTGCTTCTGGTGAGAAACTATCCATATTATCTTTCATGAATTCTAGGCAACAGCTAAGCAGGCAGACAGCATGGAGGGTTAAAATACAGGATGAGATTTCCTTAATTACAGGAATATGTTAACATATATTTGTAGTATCATGCTAATATGTAATTGTGAGGGTAGTCTTTTGTTATACGTGGCTGCTTAGTTTGCTAAAACGTGATAGGCATCCATGTTTGCGTGCACATCGAAGAGTTATATAAATGCAGAAATATACCATTTTATAGCTACATTTTTTCTAGAAACACAAAATAAATATGGATAAATACCAATAAGATGGCTAAAAAATAAATATGGATAAATACAGATGGAAATGTTAAAAAAATAAATACCATAAAACCGGGAACCCTATATATAACATACCTAGGCCCAACACAGGCACCCTTGCACCATGGTGTAAGTGTCCCTACGTTGTAGCTAGGCTGCCGAAAATGCATCAGTTTAGGGTAAAAGGACAGGAATGCACTGTATATGATGAATGTCATGGAATCCTGCCCTTTAACTCTGATTGAAGGCAGTGTAACAAGGTGAATTGCTGCGAAGTCCTATGCCACCTGCCCAGGAATTGGGCCCTAGGACCACAGAAAATTAACACATCAGAAACGATGAAACCTGTCAGATAAGAGAAGAGGAGCAAAGAAAGTGAGACCAAGGTGTGTTCTACAATGTATCCCAGACAATATGCCACTTGCATGGGTCACAACTCTCGCATTGACCCATTTGCGCATTGCATTGCCCCCTTTGCGTGGGTCGTAAGACGCGCATCTGTGCCAATGTGTCAAAAAGCATTTTCACTTATGTGTTGCACGTTAATCACACATTGGCTGTTTCTGTACCGATTCGTCAGAAAAAACAACGCATTTGTTAAAACTGGGTGGGATACAGCCAAGAAGTGACGCATTGGGTGTGGCACACTGCAAAATAGGAAGTGTGAAGTTATTTTCACTTTCAATTACTCTCTGTAAGTCTGTGCTTGATGCTGGAGGTTGTTTGAGAGTGTCTGAGAGTAAAGTGTGCGTTTTGGTGTGTGTTGTTTCCATATTTTGTCTCTGTTCCATACATATATTGCCCTGAGTCATTGTTTTGTATTGTTATTTGTCATTGTACTGTCTGGTGTATGTCTTGTTGGGTTTTGTCTGTTAGGTTAATTAGAGTCTGTAGGGGAGTACACTTAGGATAGTTTTTTTTTGTATTTTTGGGTAGGGTTGGCAATATGTCTGGGAGGGGAGACAATTTTTGCGAGCCAGAATTGGGAAGACTCATATGGTTCTTTTCTCACTACCTCCCTAGGATGCTTGCGACTGGTGGCAGGGTGAGCCAGGGCTACTCTGCAAAGGACAGGAAGGACCGATGGGAGTGGGTGTGCTGTGCTGGCACCATGAACACAAATTCAAGGTCGCACAAACAACCCACCAGATGAAGCACTGATGGGTGGACTTCACCTTAAGGGAGGCCGATGTGATCGACTTCCTGAGACTTGAGATTGTGGGACCTGTTGGTATGTATCTATGTTCCGTCTGCATATTGTGATGTAGCTTTATCCAGAATGGAATGCAAAACATAAACATGGATTGTAATTAATTCGTGTTTTTCAACAATATAGCGATGTGCAACATGTATATCAGTATAAATATATATGAGGAGAGTAAGGGAAATTAGTACCTTATCGATGTGGATTTGGCGTAGGCCAGCACAGCAAGTAGCCTTGCTGTGCTGCCTGCCACCAAAGTGTAAGGGGAGGAATGCACCGTATTCTTCCAAGACTTTGAATTCCTGTCCCTTCACCCTGCACTGGCACCTTTCCAGCAGACTAGCGCCAATGCAGGCTGCCTTGCACCATGGTGCAAGGGACCCTGTGTTGTTGGTAGGATTGTGTTTGTGCTGGAAGGGGCAACTACCTGCATAAAAACAATACTGTGGCCATTTCTCCTCTTTCTAAGTGTGCTGCAGAATGCAGCACACATGGAAAGAGGATAAAATGAGGAGACAACAAGTCATATCTTTTCGTTGTGCCTTCCTTGGGGACCCATAAGGTCTTTGCGCATCCCCAGATCTACATGGTTTTGTAAATTTGGTAAAGCATCAATATACATCGGTGTTGCATGGGAACAGTCACCACAAGGCCCATGGAAGGCCTCTGTAGAGTAAGGCAATGCACCTATTTGTGCTGCCTTGCCTTACTCCATATCTATGAGGCCATTCTACGCCACCCTGAGTGGCTTTGTGTGACCTCATGTATATGATTTAGTGATTAGTGCTACTGGAGCATCACTGAAAGTGACGCTATTGTGGTGCAAGGGGTTCATTATTATGTCTCTTAGTTACATCTTTTAATATTTACTTAGACTGGCACAAACTATAGTCATGTTACTTTGGGCACAGTAAGCATCATCTGGGATACACTCTGCATGTGTTCCACACAGACTCATTACCTGGTACAATAAATGGTAAAAATCACAAGATCTGGAGCCACTGTATATTGTAGCACTGTGAAATATGTGTTGCTAAGCAAGTCTTGGCAGGGATCAGTTTTTAATGTCCCAATTTTTGCAGGAAGTTGGACCAGATGAAGTGCATTATTTCTACACAGCCATTGTTACCAAGCATGGACAGGATTGGTGTAATGGAATCAGATTCACACCATTTTGATCTTACAACATCTGTTCCATCGAAATGCAGTGTAATGGGTGCAGACTTGCAGCACGCTTTGTGGATCTTCAGATGAGATATTTCAGTTTCACTGACCAAAATGGTGGGCAAACATACCTGCTGTGTTACGCATAATATCTTTGCAAAAATCAGAACTGTCCCTGTAGCAGTATGACAAAATGGATGCAAAAATATGTCAACATTTATGTCAGTGGCACCTGGGTTGCCATCACTATGTAAACAGAATAGAATATGATAGTTGCAGCATATGTTTTATATGATGGACCTACATCTTCATAAGTCATGTGTTTGGGCCATGACTGACCACAAATGACATGCCTGCATGTGTGTCTGTTCATGTGTTTGTTACTCATAAGATGGACACTTAGATATTCAATGTGTTAGCCTACCATATGGTATGTCTGATAGGATCCAACCTCAGTGGTACTTGAGCCGTTCTCATAGTTCAAGGGTCCATGTATCATATCAAATAAGTGTTTCCACCAGATGACTAGTCCTACAAGAACATACACACAACTGAGTTGCTATGTTCATTTAATGATGTGTGGCTCCAAATGCAGCCTTGGGATGATGTGTGTACATGAGCATGTTTAAGTATGGTTCCTCATGATTTTCACTACAAGTTTGAAGCCGGAGATAATGGTGACATTTACGTACTGTTGCCGGTGGGTAAATGTTATCAATGTCCCCCAATCATGTTCTACAGGAGGGAGATAACAACCCCATATCCATTAATTGACTATCTGACACTGAGTGAGTGAAGACAGCAATGTGTGTAGCCTTGTGATTGTAGAAGTCCTGCTTCCGCTACATAGATTTAAGGATGGTGCGGATGGTCCCCAGCTGGGTGGCAACATCACTGGTGTCACATTGGTAGGGCTGTTGTTGTTGTCTCTGCCTCATGAAACCAGCAATGTCAGCCAGGGACTGTTCCATTCAATGGAACAAAGGGTTTGAGAGCCTCAGAGGTGTCCTTATTGGGACTGAGGCACAGACGGGCTCCCTCTAGACTGTCCTCAATGGTCTTCACCCCTGCCCAAGCCTCATCTGCCAGATGCTGCTGGACTCCTACCACTCGCCATTGGAGTCCAGTTTTGGGCTTTTGCTGGCAGATGGGGCATTTTCTGTGGTAGGTGGCTCCTCTGGAGACCCATCAACGCTGTCACCCCTTGCCGTGACCAGAGAAGGTGTTCCAATGGAGCCCAGGAGTTGCTGGAAGGTGTCATTGTCCATGGAGGGGCAGTATGTCATCGCCAACATATTGGTTATCCAGGACATGGTGGTAGTGAGGAGTTCATCTTTCTCTGTGTGCAATGGAAATGGAGGGCCTAATTTATGAGGGCCCCTTGCACCATCGGAAGGTCACTTTCTGTGATGTTCCGTGGGGCAGGAGCCTGCTCCATATGTACGAGACAGCACTAAGGCACTTTTTTTGGCTTAATGCTGCCTCATAAATATTGTCCCCTTTAACACAATTTTCTGCGCTAAAGGGCCGTGCAAGGGGTATTTGTGGGCGTTCCCAGCAACACCCATGGCATTTTGACACTTCCCCAGATTTACAAGAAATCGTAAATCTGAGGTAGCGCCAAAAACATACGCCTCCCCAGGGGAGGCGTAAGGGAGGCACAACGAAGAGACATATCTTTATTGCTCCTCGTTTTTTCTTTTTTCTATGTGTGCTGCATTCTGCAGCACACATAGTAAAAGGAAATGCCTCTTGTGATTGTTTTTGTGCAGTAGGGTTTCCCTTCCTGCACAAAACCAATCATCCCCTCAATGCAGGCATCCTTGCACCATGGTGCTAAGGTGCCTGTGTTGGCGCACTGCAGCCTATTTTACGCCGATGCAGGGGAAAAGGACAGGAATGCGCTGTATCTCTTAGATACAGCACATTCCTGCCCTTTTCTTTTGCCGTAGGGCAGCACAGCAGGAAGGCCTGCTGCGCTGCCTTACGGCAAAAACGCATAAAGTAGGCCCAAAATATGTTAATGGTGATCTATGATAGATGTTGACATGAGTAACTTTGATGTTATTCTCATTCACTTTCAGTTAAACATTGATGTGTAGGACATATTTTTCTTGTGGGAATTGTTGCCAAGATCCACTGTAGTTGCTGTTCAGATGGCATTATTTCTACATTGTTCACAGGACCCCTGTGTGACAAGGGTGACATTTTGTTTCATACCACACATTGCAACACAGTTACACAGCTTGCTGGGCTGCCCTGCCTCGGAGTGTAAGTTGAGATAACACTGCCTTTCTTCTTCACGATGGCTATACTGAATGCAGTTTCACTTTTTAACATCACTACTGTGCACACTGCAGCAAGTCACCAGGGAGCTTGCATTGCCTCTGGCCACTATTCAGCCCACAGCCCCTGGGAAACTGTTGTGGTTTTGGTCATGTGGAAACCTAAGCCTGCAGTCTGCCTTTCACACAGTACACCACACCAGTCTGACTTGTTGTGCTGTCTTGCATGCACACTGTGAGTTAATGTAACCAAGGGCTCATATTAGACACACAGCCACACAACATTACACAGCTAGCAAACGTGCTTCACTGCAGGTATGTGTAAGGGCATGCACTTGCCATGGTTTTCCTATTTGTGTAAACTCATGTGATTTCAGCACACACATAGAGTTGTCTACATAGTTTAGAACCATAGGCACTGTGTACCAACTCCGAGGAGATAGGTACAGTTAAACTTGGAAGGTTGCTACAACAACTGACACTCACCCCATTTTGTCATTGCCAGATTTGGTAATCTGCAGAGTATCACACAGCACTCAACTCAGCCCCACTCCCTGATACCTGTGCATGACTCCTCCACCAATCCTCTAGTGGACCCAGGGACTCAACTTTTTGTCACACACTGATGGCACACAGATCATACTTTGACTCTCATGTAACACTAACACCCTCAATGTGATAGAGCATTTGCAATTGAGCAACATGTCTGCCTGTATCTTAGGGCTATGACTCAAGGTATAGGGCACGTTAGTGCTAATGATATTGAGTGACATGTATCTACCCGGGTTGGCCACTCAACTAGGCCCATACACCTCACCCTCCAAACATCATTAAGTCCTACCCATTCATCGTGAACATCTATCTCATTCAGTCACTTCACGATTCCTGTTTGGCATCCTCCTGCTTTGACATATGTGGCATAGTCAGGCATTTCCCTTTCCAAATCCCTCCTGACATCTTCACCAAGGTCCACATCACAGGTAAGATGTAGTACACCAATCCCCTCTTCTATGGCATACCTTCCCAGCTACATTACAAGTGTGATACTATAAGACACAGCAGTGCATGAGTTTCACTCAGGTTAAATTTCAGCACACATGTAACTTCTCACCTCCTTGCTATGAAATGTTTCCCCATTCAGACACAGTGCCAGTTCAATGTGCTCAGCCACACCTACATTGTACTACACTACCAGGAGGCCACCAGGCTCACACACCACCAATTCTTCCTACATACACTCATGGTCCTCTCGTGTGCATCACTTGCATTCACCCCCACTACCAACATAAATTCGTACATTGCACGAGGTAGGGTGGTTTCTACCATAACAACCGACACCTGTGTGCTCTCACCCCGCACATCCGGACAGCTGCGTAGAATGTAGTTCCATACTGGTGAGTGTACATGTGGCTCTGCATTTTCAAATGCAGTGATACTGCACATACACCACACCACAACCTCCTTTCATGTGAGGATGTAATCCTCTGGCAGCCCCATTCCATTCTATTACTTTACCATGAAGATTAGGCTGCATGGCCCCAAGACAGACACATGAGCCTCATAGTGCAAGGGGGCCTGCATTGTCACAGTCAGGATGGGCAGGGTTCCAGTGTCCATATATGGTGTGGTGTTCCAGTCTAGGTTTTTTGCTTTGTATTGTGGGACTTGTAGTCCTGGTCACTCATGTTATACATTCCACTACATGTCCCAGTATACAAAGGTGAACCTAGGATGAAGCTCCACATCGCTAATCGACTGGACAAACTTGACAGAGCTGGTGTGAGATTCCGGCCCTTTCCATTGCACAGAGCACAGTGAAGCACAGGAACATAAGTTGCTGTGCTGCACAGCATGACATTTTTTAACCATATTGTCGCTTGTTGCCATTTAGCTTGTAGATCTTCCTGGTCCACTAACATAGCACTGTCCTGTTCTGGCACTCGTGCCACCAACTCTGCTGTGATGACTGATGTCACCTGCTCCTCCAAAGCGTTCAGCTCCTCCTGGTTCTCAGGAGGTCCTCCTCCTCCGGTCCACATGGCTGCCCTCAGGTTGTTGACTAGTTTGTCCTTGGTCCTACGATTATAATTGTGCCAGCGCTCCTTGCCCTCTGATACTCTACTTTCAGCTTGCTCTACACTGTTAATCTTGTCCACTATGGACTGCCAAATGGCCTCCTCCCTAATGGCAATTTTGAGATGACAAAGAGTTGATGTTCATGCTTTGTCACCTCTGTTATTATAATTTGATTGTTCTCCTCACTGAAAATACTCTTCCTCTTCCCCTGGGGTTATGGCTGGTGTTGTTGCCCTGCCTGCTGCTGCCTGCTCCATCTCTCCATTTCTCCCTTTTGAGAAATAGGTGAAACTTTTTTTTTCAAACGTGTCATTTTTTGAGGTATTTTTTATGCGTAATACACTCCAAAGTGGCGCAAATCTGCGTAAGCGGGGCTTTATGACCCGCTAAGCAGCCTGGCATCACTCTGGGTGCCCATGCAAACTTTTCTCTGCACCAGCCATCCCATCGATGGTTAATTTTTTTTTGTCACTTTGAGACCTTAGGACATGGTCTGCCGTACCGTAAATATGGCTCATCCATGATATTTTGAACTGTCGCATCGCAGCACAACGTTTGTTATGTTCTATTATTTTGTAGAGCGCACAGGTACTCAGCAGAGTGTCCCGGTGCTAGGCAGTGGGGGAATCAACAGGCAACTGGGTTAGCTGTTAAAGAGGTAGGTTTTTAGTTTCCTCTTGAACATATCCAGGTTGTGCATTAGCCGAAGGTCTAATGGTAGTCTATTCCAAAAGAGAGGTGCCTGATGGAACAAGAATCTCTCACCTATTCTGAAGTGACTAATGCGAGGTACCCTGGCCAGGTACTCCTGCGAAGGGTGCGTGCTGGTATGTATGCGCTGATCCTCTTGCTGAGATAGGACGCGCCTGTCCCATGCAGGGCCTTACGCATCAGGACCATTGCCTTAAAGACCACCTATGTATTGTTCTGATACATAGTTGACTTGCTACAGCGATGCATCAGTTCTCATAAATGAAGGTATTAGTATTCAAAAGGCATTTATAAACTTGGAACAACTTTTAATACATTTGCCTGAAATTCAACACTCGCTTAGACTACCCAGTTAAGTTTCATCATGACAAGTTTCAAGTAGATGCATCAAGGGGAAAAAAGTTAAGGGGGTGAAGGATAAAAAAAAGTATTTCGCTTACTTAAGTAACTTTGCTCTCTACTACAATATTATTGCTAAACAGTTAAGGGGGACATATAAAAAAACATTTAGAAATTAAGCTTCCTTAAGTAATAATGCTCTCTGCTGCTGCGAAGCTGCTAAATGGATTCACACAGACCTGAGGCTGAAAGTAGACCTTCATTCAGAGAACATGCTTATTGCGTTTTGGTGTAAATCCATTTAGTAGTTTTTTAATATTTTCTTTTTTGAACAAGGCTTTAGTGAGCTTGATTAGCAATTTTTAAAAAGATCTTTTTGGTATAATTTGCCACTATTAGATCTGTAACTTCTGCCAATTGCATTAAATTTTTCTTGAAATGTGATCGCTTGATGAGAGGCTTGAATTTTTTTTCTTCTAGTTTGGAATTCCTAAGTTTGTCTAAATTTGCTAATTCTATTTCTTGTAAAAAGAAATCATGGAGACAATGGAAGGCCTGACGATAAGTATGAATCACCAAGTGAAGGCAGGCAATGAACACATGGACATACAAAATTGTATGAATAATAGTAAAAAATACATTTAGCATTCAGTAAATTCTTTTTTGAAATTCAGTAGAAAGCTTACTCCATTTTGGAATTCAGAAATTGGTGTCATTTGATGTGTTTGCAAATTCCAGTAAATGTACAAATTTTATGAGGCCAGACAAACAATGAACACATATAGAAGTCACATATGTATGCCAGTTTAAAAGACAAATGCTCTCATAACGAGTCGGTTGAACCAATACACCAGGAGATACTGCTCTGGCCAATTTTGAGAGGCTCAATGTTACCCACCTGAAATTATCAGGTGCAGGAATCCAACTCTGTTTCACCCTGAAGAAAAACACACCAGATTAAACTACATGTCGCTCTGCTGCCATTTTCCCTGTGATCACAACTAGCATAAAATATCAGTGGTAACAGCCCGGAAATCAGGAACCACATAAAGGAAAGATCCCGGTAATTCTAACTCTCAAATGTAATTCCCATTCTGGGGCCTTCAACTCCCAATGCACATATACAGGGCTGGAGATATGGGCTAGAAATGATAATTATGGTTGCGTTATCTTCACCCCAGAGTTATTGGCACCTTATTACGAAGCTCAGAGAGAGTGCCGACGCAGAACAATCATTGGTTGAACGTATAAAACTCAGTTTTGAAGACAGGAAACTCATGAATACCTGAAAATTGGAGAGTTTGCCATGAAAACCATAACTGGCAACCCAAATTAACCACTTATGACCTTACAATATTTACACCAATAAATAGAAACATTTAGCAATTAAACATAATTATATAACAACACATGTCCAAAAATAAAGACTTGGGGCCCGATTCACAAAAAAGTAATCTCAGACAAAATCCTAAATTTACGACTTTCGGTATACACAGAAGGCATTTAGGAGTACTAAAGTTAGGATTTTGTCTCAGTTAAACTTAAGTTTGTCTTAAGTTTAACTTAAGACCAACACTTAAGATTAACTGACACAAAATCCTAACATTAGTACTTTAGTACTCCAATTGCCTTCTGTGAATACCGAAAGTCATAAAGTTAGGATTTTGACTCAGATTACTTTTGTGAATCGGGCACACTGTCTAATGTTACTAGTCATGTCAACAATGTCAATTGTTAATTCATCTTTCATGTCATGAGTTAGATCATGAGCACTCCGTTTGTTTGGCGACTTATGGTTTTCATGTCAGGGGTGTTTGTTATGATTTGCTGTAGACTGTTGTAAGACCTACTTAAGTTCAATTAAGCTTATTGAGAACGACGAATAGTATTGGTGCTGTAATGGTGACCACATCAGACAAGATTACATTAGCAGTAATATAAAAAGGCTTTGTGAATATGTCATGCCTCTACATAGGTAATACATAACAGCCATAGCTGCAATGCCTTGGGCACCAAGGTAATACCATTTGTAAAAAGTCTCCCCAGTACATATACTTTGTACATTCAGCCACTTTTCTCCAAATATCAGCTTGTGAGTTCTTTTCGTCTTGAATATGCACTCTCCATTTTGGTATTCACATTTTAATTCAACCAAGCAAACATTTCTAATTTAGTAGGCTGGGCTGCACTCAGGAGAGCTATTTACAAGTAGCTGGAGAACTACTAGTAGCACACGAGCTACTCGTAGGAAAGCTTTGCTATGGAACCATAACTGTTGAATTTTAGTAGATTTTGTTTTTTCTCCTTAGCCATAACTTCTCTTTAGTTGTAACTTTTTTCAGTGAATAAGTGAAATAGGTAGGTTTTCCAAGGCCGGTGTAAGTCTGAGGAGGATCAAAGATCTGTTTGATCTATGGGATCATTTATGTCAATCTCCAACTCTTGAGCAATATGAGATATATCAACATTCACATTCTGTTCCTGTTGAGAAGTCAAAATGTTTAACAGTTCCACATCCGCTATATTCAAATGGCTAAAAACATCTGTATCAATGCCTGGCTCTCTGGACATGCACTTAGTATCAAACCATTTTTTCAGTTTAAGTTTACGTGAGAAATAAAACAAATCAATTCTGGTTTGGGCAAAATTTAAATTCAAAGTAGGACAAAAAGACAGACCTAGTCCCAGAAGACGATTTTCTTCCACCGACAATATCCGTGACGAAAGATTCACTACAGTCATTTGATTGCCTGCTTGCCCCTTGTTGTCATTCCCACTGGGGTTATTGTGTCTTGTCTTCCTGCGTTGTTTGGCCTTCTTGTTCCTCTGGTTCTTCCTCTGCCTCCTCGTCCTCTCCCTCTCGGTACACTTGGTTCGAAATTCTGTTCTGTCCTTCCTTGGTTCATCATTTGGAACTGTACTAAAAAATTTGGTTTCTTTTGTTGAGTTTGGTTCAGAACTGCCACTGGTGCATCTGATAGACTACCATCAGAAATGTCACTTTCCGTGACATCCGTGCTTCTAGGTGGCATTCTGGGGATGCTTGATATATTCCCTTCTTTATCAAATAGTTTATCATATTTTCTATGAAAGGTTAGGGTCCGACCTGCTTGATAATCCTTGTAATCCCTCAGGAATTTACGCTGTTTTTTCGCTGTAATCTCTGTTTCCAGTTTCTCCATTTTGGTTGTTAGATTTTTCATAAAAGCATCAATTGCCTCCTGAGTTGTTACTGTGGCTAGTGTCAAAAGTAATGAATCTATTTCTTCCAACAACTTGCTACGGTCTTTTAACGCATATTTGACCAAAATGCGTAGCATAGTCAATGAGCAGGCATTTGAATTGCTGGACCACTCCTCCAACATTTCTGGGTCAGGGTCTTCATACGTTGGTATTGTAAAAATGCGTAAACCTCGAGGTACCCGTGATACTTCTATATATCTCTGGAGTGATTCAGCCTCCCACCATTTGGTAAGTTCCTTACGATACAGTTTTTCCAATTGATCAAATAATGCCTGTATTTTAATCTCTTCCGTTATTGTGATGCGTGTATTAGAATTATTTACCCCTCCATCTGAGGTTGTAAAAAACAATTTGTCTGCTGTATTTTTTCGTTTAGCCTCCAAAGCTGCAGCCATCCTTTAGGTCTAAAAACAATTCTCCCACAAATTATCCCTGCCGTGATTTTGATGTTATTTCGTGAGAAAGAGGGTGCACTTTTCACTATACATGCTAGTAATGCAGTTGTATGTTGCAAATGTTCATGCAAATGTTATTTTATAAAACCACACCTTTCTTTCAGGGCAAAGTGCAGGAGGAGATGTTAAATATACTCTTCACTCTTAACTCTGCCGATGTGGTAATACAATTTGTTTTTCAGATTTAAGTTTGAACACAGCGTGTCTTCTCCTTCCGTGCAAGACACCGTTTTAAGAGTCCTCCTTCAATCCGATAACGTAGGTAATTCGTGAGAGAGAGTTAAAGATCCCTTATATGCAATTCCAATGCCGTCGCGAGGCTGATTAAATCCTTATTTACTCGGCGGCTCCCTGCGTTGGTAGACGCATTGGGGGACGGTTACGATAAAGCGAAGACCCGGGATAGATTCACGACCAACAACACCCGCACAACACCGCAGCAAGCCACAGGCGCGTGTCGGGGAGTCAGTCAGTAAAGCACCACGGAATCCCCCTCCACCTTACCGTCCACCCGAAGTTCTTCTTCGTGTACTGGTCTACATCCGTCGTTTCAATTTCAATACGGCGGTTTCAGAATGTCCCGGGAACAGTTTTTCACCACGGTTCCTTGTACCAGTCACGTGGTCTAGCAACGGTCAGCCTCTAAACCTCACGAACACAGATACCAATCCCGATAAATGCGTAGAGGCTGCACTATTCACTGTGCAAAGAAAAGAGTGTTGGAACATGTCAGAGCTATACGGCATAACAATAGGCAGTATCCAGTTGCCAGACACTTTTTTGAACACCACTTTCAGAATGAGGAATTATTGAGAATGGCAGTAATTGATGCAGTCCCAATTGGTGTAAGGGGCGGAAATAGACAACTAACATTACGCCAATTAGAATCAAGATATATCATTGATTTGGAGTCCATGTCCCCTTTGGGATTAAATTCAAGTGAAGAATTGGTGGTACACTTACGGCAGTAACAATCATGTTTAGAACTAAAAATGCATTTTCTGGAATCTGACTCAAATGTGATGTATATGTTGTATATAACTTGTGGAAATGAAATCTTGAAAAGTATTGTGATGATAGGTATAGTATTCTGCTTTTTAAACAAAGTCTTTTTATGCAATTCAAATTATACAAATTATATATATAATTTTTTCACTATAAAAATAATTTTTCATTTGTACATTTTCAGGTGGGGTTTATTTCATATCAGGCCAATCTTGTTGGATGAAAGCACGAGGGAACACAACGTTCAAATTAGGTTGTTGATAATTAGCCCACTAGGGCGGAACTTTGAATTGGTTGTTAATGTTACTCTATGGAAAAGCATACATATGCAATCAATTGTAATTGTAACGTGGGCCGTTAAAACAATAATAGGGAATTGCTAATTTTGCATTGACCCTTTTATTTTATTTTATTTTGTTGTTTCTAATGACAATCCAGTTTTGTGAATTTCAACATAATGAAATATTTATGTGTTGGTGATCCATTTGGCCCACTGGGGCATTATCTGTAGTTGGCTTCCTATCCTGTGCTGTACTATACAAGTAGGAATGTCTCTATGCTTGCAAGCGTTATTTGTTATATCACTATCGCTTTAAGATGGCCGCCACATAACTGCAAAGTGTATTAGTTTCAAGCACTTGTCCTTTTATTATGTTTATTGCACTAAATCAAAATAAAAAAGATGCTGTTTCTGCGTTAGCCACAGCGTGACCAAGGCGAAAGCTGAAACGCGTTGCTGGTGCAGTCAGTATTATTTCACTGCAAATCCAAGGTGTCCTGGCGTTCTTTTACATATTTGGAGAACTGGGTACTTATATTTCAGGGTGCCTATACCCTGTGCGAGGACCGCCCTACATTGACAGCCTCTACGCATTTATCGGGATTGGTATCTGTATATATATATATATATATATATATATATATATATATATATATATATATATATATATATATATATATATATATATATATATATATATATATATTCCTACTGGCGGTCGCCAGTAGGTAGTTATAGTTAGGACCCTGTTTCCATAGGAAAACCGCAACATTCTATTTGGAATAACTTTGGCGCCGGTCGACGAATCCTCGCGAAATTTTCGAAATAGGTGGGGCGCTACGCTCCGCTCCTACCCTGAAAGTCTCGGGGGGATTCGTCAAGCGGGGGCTGAGAAAAAAGGGGGGTCCCAAAACGCGTTTTTCCCATGCATTTTTCCATAGGACCTTTAGACACAGCTACAGCCCGAACGGCTGAACAGAGTTACTTGAAATTTGGCAGAGAGGTAGTCCTCAGGTCAAGGAAGTGCCTCTTGTAGGTCTGGTGTAAATCTGTTCAGTAGTTCCTGAGAAAATAGCATTTAAATCAATATATATATCTGTGGCAGCTTACGGTGCGCTTACGGTGCGCTTACGGTAAGCTTACCGTACGCGTACGGTGCCGTGCGCGAGCGCGAATCTGATTGGCTGTTAGATCTTAGTAAACATTCGAATCGGTCGAAACCAGGAAGTTGCGGCCGCCATTTTCTTTCTCGCACTCTGAGAGGGGGTTGAAAAACAAAGGCCACAAATTGGAAAGCGGCTGTTTAGACAGCTCTTAAGCACCTAGCCATGTTGTGGGAGTCCCCAAAAATCCCCCAAGGCCAAAAAGGGAATTTTAATTTTTTCGAAAATTTCGCCGATTACGCTTACCGTACGCGTACGGTAAAAATTATTAAAAAAATAAAAAATTATCCACACTCTCCCCAATTAAAATATTACCTCTCACAACGAAGCGCATCATATGTCCTCCATGTGCGCACGGTGCGCGAAGCGCATCGTGCGTACATGGCCCATCTAGCGTAACGTGGGCACGCGGTGCGCGTAGCGCTCCGCATGCCCACCGTGCGTGCACGGCACTAACTGCGTAAAGTGGGCGCTTGGTGCGCGAAGCGCACCGTGCGCGCACGGAACGAACTGCATTAAGTGGGCGCGCACGCCACGAATGGCGTAAAGTAACTTAGCATTTAAAAAAACGTACAAATTCACTGAAAAAACCATAGGTTTCACACACGTTATAGTTAGGAATTAGCATTTAAAAAACCTTGCAAATTCAGTGAAAAAACCATAGGTTTCACACATGTTATAGTTAGCTGGACATTTTACTGATAAAAAACCATTGAAATTCCCCCGTTATAGTTAGTGCAGGCAACTATAACTCACGCGACCGCAATCCTCTGCTGATGACATATGTGTCTTTATGAAAAAAAAATATTTGTAATATATGTATAGCTAAAATTTAATGGAAGAAGACATGGGCAAATAAGTGTCTAAATACAGTATTAGCATCAGCAGAGGATTGCGGTCGCGTGAGTTATAGTTGCCTGCACTAACTATAACGGGGGAATTTCAATGGTTTTTTATCAGTAAAATGTCCAGCTAACTATAACATGTGTGAAACCTATGGTTTTTTCACTGAATTTATATATATATATATAACCTAATTCAAAAATGAAAATGAATGTAAGAAGTAGTTTTATTTAATGTCAGAACAAAAGAAATAAACAATGAAGAGCATATTTATCAAGGGTTTGCGTCATGTTTGCACCATGCAATTTGGTGCATGCATGACGCAGACCCTAAAATGTGATTTATCAAGCCACGATAGACCGCTTTGCGTGGCCCTGAGTGGCTTGATAAATTAGGATTAACGCAATGCAGCACAAATCTCTGTGTTGCATTACACTGCCCTGGGAAGGCACGGGTGTTCCTACGCAACGCCCATGGATTTTGAATGCATTCATATATTTACTTGCTGGTAGACCTAGGAGTCTGCCAAAATGCTACACCTTCCCATGTGAGGTGTAACGGGGGGAATTATCTTTGCTACTTCTGCAGCACAAAATAATCCTGCATGCAACACAGGCACTCTTGCACCGTGGTGCAAAGGTGCCTGCGTTGGCGTTCGGCAACCCACTGTGCGCCAGCACTGGGGAAAGGACAGGAATGCACCATATTGTAATAAATACGGTGCATTGCTGCCCTTTCCCTGTAATGCAGCAGAGCCAAGTGACTTTTTGTGCCGCTTTGCGTTACTTTCTCATAAGTATGACCATAAGTATATATATTTAAAAAATTGAAAAAATGCAAACAATTAAAAAAATCACATTATTAATATTAAAAATAAATAACAATACAATTGTCAAACATACATTGACAGTAACATTTATCACAATAATTAAAAAAAAATAATATAAAAAATAAAAGTTATATAAAAATTAAACATATATTATGAAAACAGTATAAACATTAAAGACTACACAATATTAAAAACATAGCAACCATGAAAAATAAACAACACTAGGAAAAGTGCTGGACTTCAAAGAAGTCTGATTAAATAATCCAACTCCAATTTAAGCAAATGTAGGA
Organism: Triturus cristatus; assembly: GCF_964204655.1. Classification (NCBI taxonomy): domain Eukaryota; kingdom Metazoa; phylum Chordata; class Amphibia; order Caudata; family Salamandridae; genus Triturus; species Triturus cristatus. The sequence continues at coordinate 788,633,892 of NC_140592.1, read as the reverse complement.
AAACAGTTGTAGTTTAGAGGGGTTAGATTTACTATTCCCACTACAACCTAAACTACGTTGGGGAAAGTATTGGACATTGGAGGGGTAATATTGACTATTATCTCTTCAATCCAAAGGACAGTAGGGAAAGCCTCCAATCTAAGCAACGTTAGGAAAGGTGTTGGACTTTGTAGGGGTCGGATTTACTATTCCCACTGAAACATAATGAAAAGCAGGAAAAGCTTTGGACTTTGGAGGTGTTAGATTTACTATTCACATTCCAACGTTAGCAACAGTAGAGAAAGTGTTTTACTTTGGAGGGGTTAGATTTACTATTCCCGCTCCAACCTAAACAACACAGGGGAAGGTGTATATCTTTGGAGGTATTAAACTTACAATTCCCACTCAAATGTAAGCAACAGTACGGAAAGTATTCAACTTTAGAAGGGTTAAAGTGACGATTCCCACTCTGATCTAAACAACAGGAGGGGACATGTTAAACTTTGGATAGGCTAGATTTACAATTCCTACTCCAATGCAAGTAATAGTAAGGAAAGTGTTGAACTTTGGTGGGATTACATTTACTATTCCCACTCCAACATAAGCAAAAACATGGAAATAATTGTATTTAGGTAGGATCACAGATAGAATTCCAAGCAAACCTATCAATACAAAATGATTTAAGCACATTAAAAAATATAAAATATATACAATATAATTAAATGTAAAAAATTAATAACACAACAATATAGTAACAAATATTCCCATCCTACTACCAAAATACCGTCACTCCCAAATATTTATACATAATTATATATAAAACAATAATACATTTAGAATGTTAATTAAATAAAACAAATAAAATAAAAGCAAAAATAAATATAAAATACATCAAAATATATTATGAAATACATTAGTTAATGAACAATAAAAAAACTAATAATTACATAAGAAATATTAAAAAATTAACATAAGTAATTAACAAATATCTATTCAATTAAAATAAAAAATGTTTAAAGAAAAATATCATAATGTAAATAACTTCTGACCCTATTTCCCTACAAACCTAACATCCGACAAATCAAATATAGACTACTAATTTAACTATAGAAAAAATACACATGCATTAAAATCCCAAAGTGAACTTAAATAAATTAAATACAAAGCAATCAATTAATCAATGTCTATACCTAACCACCAATTAAATATTTAATTTCCATAAAAATGAATTCAATAATATTCATAATCTCTCTCAAGTGTGGGCCACATCCCGGAAATTGGAGGGCGAGAAATATCTTACAGTGATGGACAGTTTATTTGCAGGTTGAGATAGCCTGGACTTTCAGGCACTGAAAAGGTATATGACCTGCCACTGGGGCCATTCTTGCTACATGGGTTTTTCATGGGGATGATCCGTATGTAGGGAGAAGAAGGACATGGAGGAACCTCCTGAGCATGAGTATCTACAATAGATAAATGAGGTTGATGGCAGGACTTAAGCGCTCACACTCTTGCATTGCACACTCTTGGAAGATGCAGAGGACAATCTACTGCCACATCGCTATAAACTGATTCCAGACACTGGTGTGCAAATCTTGGCCTCCATTTTAAAGTGTTATTATGAGGTCTCCAGGATTACTAGGTTTAAATTAATCCAGAATTACTATCTACACTGTGTATATATCACCCCCAAGAGAATCAACCATATGTTTATCGGTGCACAGGCAGGGTTTCCTAGGTGTGCGGACGTGACCTCAAACTTGTTTTCATATTGCCTGGAGGTGTTCATTGCCTAAATCTTATTGAGTCACAGTAATGCATGTCTTTAGTGGTGCTACAGATCACATCCTTCCTTGTTGGTGTGCTTATTGGATTTCCTAGAACTAGGGCCAGCTATATCACAATTAGATTCATAGACTTGGTTTTGGTGTTGGCTAGGTGGCAGATAACGATTAATTGGAAAAGCACGGCTGGTCTCGATTTGGAGAGATGGAGGAAAGTACTAATTACCTGGGTTGAATGCGAAAGTGCGAACCTTAAATAGGAAGAGAGAAGGGGCTTACGCCGTATTGTTTAAGCGCATGCATGGAATGCGATTGTAGAGTCTAGCTTGTATATAAACCGCAATGGACAGCTGCAGGCACTGTGGAGCGACAAAATTGAAGGATAGAAAAGAATGCTGTATAGTTGCATAGTGGTGAGGAGATCCGACAGCTGTAACTATATTGAGATGTATCTGTGAATTGTACTATATATATATATATATATATATATATATATATATATATATATATATATATGAACATACGCTAGACCCGAATCCTCGACTTCAAGTGTTTTGTTTATAGGACAGCAAGATGTTGCACAACATGTTATCTTGTTCACTGTGTACCTACTATGTAGACTACTGTTGTACTGATTTGATCTGTACAACGTACTATGTAGACTACTGTTGTGTTGTACTGATTTGAACTGTACAATGGCGCCTCAGTGTTGAAACACTCTGCTCAATATGCGTTGGATTAAGAATTAGGGTATTTTTCCGTGAAAGATGTTTACAAAGCTGTGATGTGTTCTATGTTTGAAATAACAATAAATGTTTTAAAAAATATTAAAAATTAAAAAGAATAATTTATAATCTAAATAATGTCCCACCCTTTTCCCCTACAGACCCAACAACCCACTATATAAATTATAAATCAAATAAAAAAAATAATTACACACTAAAATTACAAACTATGCTTAAAAATTGCAAAGCACATACACTAATAACATTCACAGCTAAAATCAATATAATAAGTAATATATATATAACATTAAATAGAAAAAAGTAAATACAACTGTATTAAAGTAAACCATATTATATACAATGATATATTGTATATATTAGAATATACAATTTTTAAAAATGATACATACAAAAAAAGTGTATTCTTACCTTTTATATTTTGTCACTCAATATTTTTGTAATGACGAGATGTTTGCCACAATATTCATGTCACACAATATTTTGGAATCAATATATTTGTCTTTTCTGTGCTCAAGTGGCTTACATGCCATTTTGTGAGCGTGAAGCTCTTAGGACAGTGACAGTGGCATAGCCAGCAGCGAACGGCTTCCAGCCTTCAATTGACAGTTGTTGTGAGGCTTTCCCTGCGGCAACCTGTTTATAACATAAAGGAGCGGGGTGGATCTGCATGATCCACAACATGAGGCTGAGGTGCATAGATTCATTGTGGACACAAGAGCTAATGTGAAAAAAACCAATGGGAGTAGGAGTATGGTAAGACTTACTCCCAGTTGGGAGGAGTGAGGGAGCATTGGAGGAGTGATGGGGCTGAATATTTTATTTTTAAAAAGAGCGGGCTGGGGAGGGACAGGAAAACCCAGATGAGCTATGAGGGAATTAAAATGGCGAGCAAAGGGGAGTGGGAGGTAAAGAGGGAAGCAGCCAAAAAGAGGAGAAAGCAAGAAAACACATGTCCTCCCATGGAGTGCTTTAAGTAAAAGAGACAGTTGAAGGGTACCAGGCAACCAATCAGAAAATTCTGAGATCCAAATGCTCTTGGATGGGATAAACACATGAATAGGGAGGAATGCCATTGATTCAAAAGGAGACAACTGAGATAGACAACAAGACCATCTAATCATGGGCAAGGGGCTGACCCAAATCTCACTCTCTGTATATTGGAAACAATATATATGGCTAACTATCAATCAATCAATCAATCAAGAAAAAATCATTCAATTATATTTTTAATCATGAAAGTACATTAAAACAAGTAAAATTAGAAAATCATCACATTTCAACATTTCATGACAGACTTTAAGTATAAACCTATAGCCAAGCAAACATCATACCTGTTCAGCAGCTGTAAAACATGCAATTCTGGTCTACATCTATTAAAATTATAACATTTCAGCAAGGGCAATAAAGAAATGCATTGAATAAATACCATAGAATTTTTCAAAAGAAAGCAGAGTGCAATAGTGTCTGTTCTGAATGCTTGTCACATGAACAAGTACAGATATTATATGACAAACAACTCACAATCTGGTGGCAAAGGCACTAGCAATCAGCTGCACATATCCTAGTAATTACAGGTAACAAAAGGATTACATAAGGTCATTCAAGACTACATGAAACCATGGACCTTCCACCTACGCCCCCCAAAATAAGCCAAAAACATTTGCCTATTTCAAAGCTAACAGGAATATGGTTCAGCACTCTATGTATAGTGTGTCAATGAAGTCCACATTCAAATATGAAACCAGCATGAGAAAATGTAGGCAAATTTGGAAGTCCTCTTGCAATCACATGATGATCTAATGTGAAATATAAAAAATTGTCTTTATTTCATGAACTACTTCATATTCATTAAAACATGATCCAATTTATTTGGGGGTAGCCAACGCCTTTCATTCATAAGAACTTCTTCAGGACTTCAAGAAATCATGACAAATACATATTAAATAAATAAATGCATATTTATAAAACATTAATAACACCAACTATACTGGCTAAGAGCCAAAGGAGTGCTTACTATATACAAACTGCAAATAGGAATCAAAAGACAGTGCAAGTATCTTCCACTTCCACTAGGTAATATTTCATAATCCTTCTGTTAGACCTGGCACCATTGGCGTGGGTCTCCCTTCCATTTTTCACTTTTGTCTCCTTTTTTGTGTTTGCTGGCGTTAGATGCTCTGGGCGCTGTGCCACTGCCATTCAGTGCCACAGCACGAATGCTCCCTATTGTAAATTGACTGTATGAATTGGTATAATCCTAATTGACCCAATGAACATGATAGGAAAGCCGAATTTAGTATGCCTGAGCTCCAAATATTAAAGGGCATCTTTTAGTGACGATTATTTTTATATTCTGTGTTTAAAACTACCACTTTTGGGAAGTAGGTATTTTCTTGCCTAAACCTTCCCGTGTGCTCTGCTGTTATGTGTATTGGCTGTCTGGTTTTGAAGGGTCAGGGCAGGCTGAGGCCGACCTGGATTAAATAGAGAGATCTGCAGTTTTGGAGTATGGGGAGGGGTGACCCTTTGATCTGAGCAGGGCTGAGCCTGGCAAGGTGAATGATGGCTCCACCTCCTACTGTGCGTCTGATGGCAGACCCCCTCACCCTGAAAGCCAGGATGTAGCCTCGTAAATAAAGTGCTCCAGGACGACACCAAACTGGTTCTGGCTGGGTTCAGTGATTTGTGACTTTTTGAGAACAAAGACTTTTGGGGTATAATGATTTGTGCTAAAACCCCTACCTCTATCCGTGTAATGAGAGGGAAAGGACTTTGAAACTTTCATCCACCTTGCTGAAGCAACTACCCAAGGGCCTGATTTGAGCTTGCCACCTGATGAAGTCTCATGGACATTAGACTTCACCTATCAGCCATCCGGATTCCTATTTGATAGGGATTCTACTCGCAGGGGAGGCCTCTGTTGAGAATTCCAGAGCCTCTGGTTCTACTACGGGGAACACGGGCTGAAAGTCATTGCATCGCTATTGTGGGCCGCCGCAGCTGAGGAGCTGTTGCCGCTGAGAGCCCGCATTTGCCTGTGTTACCAAAATCATCGTGATCGCTATTGTGGGCCGCCGCAGCTGAGGAGCTGTTGCCGATGAGTGCCCGCATTTGCCGTCTTATGAGAATCATCGCGGGCCGCTGCAGCTGAAGAGCTGTGCTGCTGAGTGCCCGCATTTGCTGTCCTATGAGAATCATCGCTATCGCTATTGTGGGCCGCTGCGGCTGAGGAGCTGTGCCGCTGAGTGCCCGCATTTGCCGTCCAACGAGAATCATTGCTATCGCTATTGTGGGCCGCTGCAGCTAAAGAGCTGTGCCGCTGAGTGCCCGCATTTGCCGTCCTACGAGAATCATCGCTATTGCTATTGTGGGCCGCTGCAGCTGAGGAGCTGTGCCGCTGAGTGCTCTCATTTGCCGTCCTACGAGAATCATCGCTATCGCTATTGTGGGCCGCTGCTGCGGAGGAGCTGTGCCGCTGAGTGCCTGCGCTAGTCACCACTTAGAGGATCTTGCTATCACCTGTGGGCGCCCGCCTTTAAGCCCCGTCCCAGGATTATCGTGAGTGCACGCCGCGGACCGCTACAGCGGGGAGCTGTGGCCACTGCGAGTCCACGTATCATCACCGCGGCTTCCTTGTGAGGCTGCGTGCCGTGCCCCTTTAAATCTCAGGTACATTGTGCATCACCGGGTCACGTGGGCCCCGGCCTCGAACTAAGTTCATTCCACACGCTTTTTGAGTGCCTCTATTGCTGTAATTATGCGCATTGTGGTTTCATGATCGCTTTTGAGCCTTGTGTTAATCCTATATAAAGATACTTATTTTTCTATAGCTACTTGTGTGGTGTCCCTTTGTAGTGTCTTCACTGCGTTATTGTGTATGGTCATAAATGCTTCACACACTGCCTCTGAGATAGGCCTGTCTGCTCGTGCTATGTTACCACAGGGTCGAGCAGGGGTTATCAAAGGGTGTAGCCCCTTACTCTGACTTAGGAAGAAGGATCCCTATTTGGACATCGGCGCCAGCCGCTGCCAACTAGAGATCCCCATTTCTAACACCTTCCAATTCTTATAATCCGTTTACTGTTTACACACAAAGTTTGTGCATACATTTCATGTCCAAAGGCTTTTACCGTTATGGTGTTCACTTTATCACATTGGAGAAACCGTTAATAAAGTGCTTAGGAAGAAAACAATAATCCATTTGCTCAGAGACCTCGACAGATCATATTATTTTTCATAGCCAAGAGAGTACATCATACATCAAATGCAATTCAGATTTAGCCAGAAAATATATATCACCATCCATGATCCATTTCCAGGTTGACAGTCATATGTACTCCTGAGAAAGGTATATAATAAAATAAAGTTAGCAAAGTGCACATGTGAAATATCTATATGAATATATTTGTAGTCCATGATAAGACCATATTGTGGGAAGGAAGCCTACTATTTAAACCAAATATGTCACCTGCAAAGTTCAAGGTCCCCATTCTATAGAACTCATTTATATTTTAACCTGTCCCTGTGAACATCACTCATGTATCACAACAAATGATTAACCCATGTCACATATAACATCAATTATAGCTTCCACAACCAGTGTACTTTAATCTAGTCACATCTTAATTTTTATATGCTCATATTTCAATGACCGGTAAGCACACTGACACTTCAAATTACAGTATCCATGGATGCACACCAAACTACTAATCGTAGAATCACATCAAAATCCGTCCACCAATGGTCTCAAACGTAACCACAGCATAGCAGAGAGAAATGTATCTCCAAACTTTCTTTAAAAAACCATGTACCGACTATAAGTGACACGATAAAACTTACAACGGTCTCAAACATAACTACAGCATAGCAGAGTGAGTAATGTATCTCCAATTTTTCTTCAAAAAAATGTATACAGACTATCAGCGGCATGTTAAAACTGTCAGTAATCAACATGGCAGCATGTCGATTCTAAGACCCAACTATAATAAGGAGTGCAGTCCAAGCATATCATGTTGTTACAGTTCACTCTATTCGCCATCTTGGAGACCCATTAAATAGGTTGCCAAAGTGGTCACATGTCTTTAGTATACAGCGACAATGGAGTAAGGATATGCGCCATCTTTAAATTCCGAAACTAATGTACAAAAATAAAAGTAACTTCCACTCGAGCATTGGTAGAAACTTTTTCTAACAACAAATATCCATAAATAAAATTATCTCTATTACTTACATACTCATAATTAAACCACTATGTGGAGCACTGCTATAATTTCACCAAATCATACTATTCAGCATGTGTACCATTTTGGAAAGTCAGATACTGTTACCAACTAGACACAATTTTTTGATGAATAGCAACAACGGACTAGTGACCTTCCGTTGTCCATGTGCACTATTTATTATATTATTTTTTTGTTTTTGTTTTATATAACGTGAACCCGACCCAAAGATATCAGAACACTTTACATGAGCACCAGTTGCGTTACAGACATGCACATTCATTTTTGTTAGGCACGGGGAGATTAAGGGATTTGTCCAGAATCACTGTATGTTGAGCGTCCATGCTGAGACTCGAACCCGGTTACCCAGCTTCGAGGTCAACCGCTCTAGCCATTAGTGCATCATTTTGGAAGGTCACCTCTAAATTATGAAAATAATTCTCTTTAATGCCCACATGGGCTCCTTGGTAATGCAATGATACAGGGTAATCAGTATTCCTATTTCTAATGTCTCTTACGTGTTCCTATATTCTAATCTTCAATGGGCGTATGCTACTCCCTACATAGATTATTGCAGGGGCACCCAACAACATAAACTGTGTAAACAGCATTACAGTTGATGAAGTTGTTTATTCTATATTTCTTCTTACTGTTATAAATGAATTCGTGTAATTTGTTCCTTCCATATTGACACATGGTACACGTGCCACACGTAAAGGAACCCATTGGTTTTTATGTTTTCAATTACCCTCATTAGCCATAGTTGTATCTGTTTTCACATAACTGGGATAAAGTTTGTTCTTAATAGTAGCCCCACGTTTATAGATGATCCGGGTTTTTGGGGGGATATGTTCAGGGAACGTCATGATATCTGTAAGGATGTACCAATGTCTTTTGAGAATGTTATGAATCTGGCTACTTTGGCAATTCAATTGGGTAATATAGGCAATCTCCATGTCAGATTTGTTTGTATGTTGTTGTCAAGTCCTGTTTGTTAATGTTTCCATTCTTTGTAGTTTTAGAACCCGATTTATTGCCCTAGCTAGACAAGCCTTGCCGCAGACCCTATCCTTAAAATCTTTCTTCATTTTTCACATTTTCTATAGGAAAGTGTTGTCCTGACTACAGTTACGTATTGCCCTCACCATCTCACCATATGGGATGGCATTGATGGCAGGCTTGGTATGTGCACTGAACGTATGTAAGATGCTATTTGCAGGATGATTTCTTGCAAAATATATCACTCTGTATCCCATTCAACTCAGCATATAATATTAGGTTCAAAAATTCAATCTTCATCTTGTCATATTTTAGGGTTAGATAAAAGTTGTTGTTAAAATACATGTGGAATGTTGTCAGATCATCTTCTGACCCAATCCATATGACCAAGCTGTCATCTATATATCTACCCCAAAACAATTTGTATTGCAGCCCCAGGGTTGTTTCCCGTCACCTAGCATGCTCCCTCTCAAACTGACCCATAAAAAGGTTTGCATAAGAGGGAGCAAACCTGGAGCCCATGGCCATGCCTTGTTTCTGTAAATACCAAATGCTGTCATGTAAGAACACATAATAGGTCATGAGAGTTTTTGCCATCTCCAGTAACATTTCTTTCTGTTCATAGTGACTTGCACTCTGTTTAAAGAGATAGTGGGCAGGTGCACCCATTCCACATTCCTGTTGGATGCAAGTGTATAGGCTAATGGCATCCAAGGCCACAAATGACATACAAAGCAAAAGACACACAATTGATGGATGGAATGCAGTTTGGGCTGGATTGTTCCCATGAGGCACAGGGTCAAGACTGATTTGCATATGGCTGGGTTCAAACTGGAATGTCATGGTGAGCAATAAAACAATGGATTTTGGCCCAGATCTCTGTACTGGGGTGAATGTATGACATTGTTCTGCATCCTGTCCATCAACTGTTGTTCTTGCATTTGTCACCCCGAGTGGTACGGGTATGCCCAGACATGGGTCCCGTGCTCTCCATGCCACTAGAATCAAGCTATCCTGGCTGAAGAGGGGTGAAATCCCGAAACGTTCCTAGGATGCTTGTTTCCAGTCCAGGGAGGACCTGGCTTGGCAGTTTGGGCTGGACTGTTCACATGAGGCACAGGGTCAAGACTGATTTGCATATGGCTGGGTTCAAACTGGAATGGCATGGCGAGCAAAAAAACAATGGATTTATGCCCAGATCTCTGTACTGGGGTGAATGTATGACATTGTTCTGCATTCTGTCCATCAACTATTGTTTTTACTAATGACATACAGCCATCATCCCATTGGAAGTCCTCCAATTTACACGAAATGCCCTAAGTGTCCTGTACATATGATGGGAGATTGCGCACTATAGGTTGTAAAAAGTATCACACTGTGCAATATTTTCTGCTGGTGATCCAATGTCAGAAATAATGGGTACCCCAGGTGGAAACCCCACCATCTTATGCACATTTGGCAAAATGTGAATACAGGGACTTCTAGGGAAAACATTCTTTAGAAAGCTAAACTCAAGTTCTGGCAACAATCCACATTCCTTCCATTCAGTCAGCTTTGCATTGATGTGTTTAGTTATTTGTGGTAAGGGGTTCTCCTTCAGCTGTTCATAGCACTGTTTATCCTGTAATTGTCTCAAGATCTCCCCATGATAGTCTACTTGCCCATGACAACTACATTGCCACCCTTGTCAGCGTCTCTTATAACAATTGTGTTGTGTTCCTGTAGTTTATTTAATGCTGCCTTCTCCTTTCTTATAAGATTACTATTAAAGGGATGCAATCCAAAAACAGCAACTTCATCTTCCATTCTATAAAGGTCAGTCATTACCCCTTTTGAGAATTCTTCTACTGCATAACCTGTTGGACCAGGCAATATGAATTTTGAATGTGGTCGTAAGCCAATATCAATGGTGGTGTCCTCATGGATATTCAAGCTTTCCTTAAGTTGATCTAATTCAGCCATACCAATGTCATCTTCTAATGATAAAAGGGCTTCAATGTCATTTAAGTATGTGATGTAATACACAGTCCCAAGATTGAGAGATCATTTATTTTCTGAAAGATTTATTTAATTTGATCTTCCTTATAAATTTAAAAAGGTCAGCATGCACATCCATAAATGTATATGACATAGTAGGGCAGAAATTAAGCCCTTTGCTTAAGGTCACAATTTCATCTTCATGTAAAGTCCTTGAAGACAAATTGATCATCTGCAATTTATTAAGCCCTACATCATTTCTGTACCCCTGTTCTTATCTTTCCTGCCTCCTTTTCTGGTCTGTTTTGTTTTCTTACTTCCTTCTTTTTCCGATTCCCTATCCTGTATCGTTAAACCTCTTCTAAATAAGTTTGGGTGTTCCTTTCTTGTCCCTCTAAACTTGTGCCTTCTCCTGGATCACTCTCTAGTGATAAGAATGAAGTACTGCTACAGGGTACGCGTGAGTTAGTGAATCTCTCATGCATCTAAGATACCTTCTGTGCATTGATGTTATCATATTTCCTAGCAAAAATGAAAATACGGCCCTTCTCATTATTATTATCATCTCTTATGATATTCTTCAACCTTTTGTCCTTCGGGTACTCCTGATAGTTGGCAATTTGTTTTGTAAGGATCTCATAGTTCTTAACTTTTCGTTTCCTGGAGATTAATTTCTCTACTCTCGCCTTCCAATTCACTTATCTCAACCTTCAATTTCTCCTCCTTTCTATCACAGTTCTTAATTAAGACCTTCATCATACTGTATGATGTGGAATGAAGACCTGCCTCCCATTCCTCAAGAAGATCACTGTATAAGTCCTCAAAATTATAACGTTTCAGCAAGGTTAATAAAAACAGGCTTTGAAAAAATACCATAACATTTACAAACTAAAGCAAAGTGCAATAGTGTCTGATCCAAATGCTTGGGACATGGATAAATACAGATATTATATTCATATTGTCCCAAGGGAAAATATATCTGCGAGCGTATGGTCCCAGTCCTGAAGCGCTTTAAAAGAGATCTTTCCCAGTGACCTACTACCTTCAATAAATAAGGTTCTGTTCCCAGAGTTGTCAGTAACATAACATAATCAATCACTGTGGTTTTAGTCAGTTACTCGTTTTCCCTTGGCAGATGCCTTTTGTCCAGAAACATACTTTCAATCTGTCAGCCTTGCAAATGGTAGAAAGGTCAGTAAAAGGTTTAACCAGCTCCAAGACCTCCAAGACAGTCTTAACATTATAGAGCCAAGGGATATTAAGCCCCTTATCACATCCTAAGCAATCTTTGAGAGTAAGTTGGTTTTGATTCATATGGGATTATGCCAGACAGAGAGGCAGAGTAAAAGCGGGGCAAGTTTGATAGAATCATCTAAGTAAAACTGACCTAGCTCCTCGTGACATATGTAACTGGGGCTAGTGGGGGAAAGCTCCAAAAACGCTTAAGGCAACAGTTCTCTTCAACCCACACCGAACGTGTATGAGCGCAACCCCAAACTCCTGCACCATAAAATTACACAGGCACACATCTCTTATAAATCTCTAATAAAGGAGTAAGGGGCTTATTTCCTATAGCAGATGTTAGGTTAAATGAAGCACCCAATCAAAACACAAAAAAGGCCAGAGGAGGTTTGGAGACTTGCAGGGGCTGACTCCCTTATTTAGAAACCAACAACACAAAGGAAGGTGGCATGCTTTTTCCTCTAGGAATACTAGCTATATTCACATCGGGACAGAGATTACGTCAAGTATACATGCCCGGGATGATCGCTCGCGCTTCATCTTAATCGTTCCTAATTTAACCATTGGATATTGAGATGTCAGGGTAGTATAGGTTTCACATTTATTGGGTATTTGACCCTTGGCCCCTACAGGTTTACATACAGGTCATCCTCTTTTTAGGAGATAACCTCTGCATATTTAATCACTAGATCTTGGAATATCTGGGCAGTAGAGGATTTACACGTATTGTGTATATGACCCTTGACCTCTATAGGTTGAGATACAGGTTACCCTTTCTTTAGGAGACAACCTTTGGATATTATGTAACCTACTGGTTAGATACAGGCTAGCCCTATCATGGCTATATAACATCATGTTAACCTCAATGACTTGTGTATATGTAAATCAGCAAAGTGGTTTCTCTGAATAACAAATATATATATATATGTGTGTTCCAGCTGCAGATAAATCTGGAACATTGTTCATCACTAGAGGGCCCTAAATCCAAGTGGATTCACACATTTGAGTAAGTAACTAGGGGTAAAGGACAAACATCGACACAATAGATGGCTTCACCCTTTAAGGAGGACTAAAAGGAGACATATATAGAAACACATAAGGGTCTAAATACCTTCATTATTTCTCTTTGGATCCCTATCCTGTGCCCCTCGTTTGCCGCAGGACACCTATGTCAATATCGATCTAAACGCCTTTTGATTGAACCACCCCAAATGAAGTGATCATTAAAAATTAAAATTCAGAAGACATTGTAAGTACTGCAATCTGAATGAGTCCATATAAGTACATTGTATATACAAACTCAGATGACCTTGAACATTGAAGGAAATCTCTAATGTATGTCCTATTATTATCTCTACAGACTGCACAAATAGAATTACAACGCTGCCTCAGCACAACTAGACTATATTTAACCAGGTTCATAGTCTCTTTCCATCTGTGGCAGATAACCTTAGTTGTTAAGGTGTTCTAGAAAGGACGCTTTTTCATCTATTGGCTTTCCCATTTCTTATAATATACCATTATTTTATGTGCCTCTTTAGATACCACTATTTGGTTGGCTTATCCTGTACTATGGAGAAGTTTGTTATATATCTTGGCCCTAACCATTGAAATTGAGGTCCAGAACGAACAATAGGTATATATATATTTAAAAGATATTAATTTTAATTCTTTCTACTATATCTCCACCCTGAGAGTAGATTTAAGGCAACCATTGAGGCAATGAAATATTTGTCTATTAGAGTAACCATGTCTTCCCATTGACATTTTCTCTGGTGAACTTTAGAGAATAAATGTCACACTTTCCCACTTTTTTTCTGCGGTTCATGGGTGATATACTATGTTTCAAGACACTTGTATAATCCTATGTCTGTCTTCTTCACATCTTGATTGGTGGTTTCAATGGTATAAACAATGTAAGTACTATAGCATAACATATCATGATGTTAGTACAGATATAAAACATTTGTATAAACGTTCTTTGGTGCTGTGGACTAAGTTATGAGAATAATAGAAGCTTAATAAGCTCAAATGCATATCAGAAACATAGGATCAGGCCAGAAATGTGTTGTAGTTTAGTTTGTTTTGATATTTGATTGTGTTCATTTTTGTACCTTTTTAGAGAAAGTTGAGACGGGTCCACCTGAAGAAGGCCTTAACGCCGAAACGCGCGTCGTGTTTCTTTTTTCATCGACCGCCAGCCTTTAAACTGTTTAATAACTCCTCCTTTAGATTTTTAATATTATTATTATTATTATTATGTGTTCTTATATAGCGCTCAACTTACCCTTGGGCATCTTGGCGCTTGCATTGGGAACCCGTCCTGGTTTTTCCCTGTGAGATAACCCGTACTGGGCATCCCCAAGGTGAAAGCCAGGCATCCCGCCGCGGGGGGGCCGTTGTGGAGATTAAGCAAGCTTGTTGCCCAGAGCTGCATAGTGTGAACTCGTGCTTAGAGTGGGCACCGAAGCGAGAATTATCGAGTCCGTGGACAATTGGGCTCCGGACCCTGCCGCGTCGGGAATTGAACCCTGGTCCCGGGTCTGACCTCTGCTTCAGGGTATGCCTCCTCTAACCAGTGAGCTACACTTCTCCAAAACAATTCTGTACAATATTGGTTTGTGTATGTTTGTGAAAAACAATTTGTGTGTCTTGATATTTATATACGAAAAGAATCATCATAAAAAACATAAAAAACAAATATATATTTGATATATGTGATGAAATTATAAAGTATATACAATTGAATAAAGATAAATAATGTCATATCAAAAGAACGAGTGCTTTAGTAATTTCAATAGCAAACAACTCTAATGTGCACTGTTTTCACATAAATCAAGGCCTGATTTATTCCTCTCTAAATGTAAAATATATCTTGTGGTTAGCTTGTTGTTTACCCCAACTGATGCTTTTTCATGGGGTAACCTCCTCGCATTATGAACCTAGTGATAATGCGGGCTACAACCCTCTCTCTGAAAGGGAGGAGGTCTGGGATATTTTGTTGGTAAGGAGAGGTATACTAAACCTTAGGTGAGCAGGGTGTGATGAGGGATGACAAACAATTATATAATGTGTAATAAAACTAACTCCAGGGTGCACAATAGACTTTATTGGGGCGCCCCTTGGCTAGGATTAAAAATCAAGCTGTGATGTGAGAAAATTCAACCTGTCACAGAGCGGGAAAATAGGTCAACATGCTTAGCATGGTAGCCTCATAAGAGGTGTGGCGGCCTTCTTCAGGACCTTGTGAATACTACTATACAGTGTGTATAACATAAAAGCACTGTGATGCTAAATAAACAAAAATTCCAGTATACAAAACCAGTGGTTGGGGTGGAATTCCGCTCTATCAGGAATCCACTGGCAGGTATTTACCTGAAAGAAATTACACATTTCAAAAGACAAGCTTGTACAGCAAAGCATAGCTCTCATTCCAAAACTTACCAGCTCACAGAGGAGATTCTGGAACCAATATCTATGAACAATAATGTTAACACCAGTACACCAACACACGATTCTGAAAACCAAGGTTCTAAAAGGTTATCGCCGGCCGTGCAGTCATACCTTTTAGGCTTCATAGCTGGCGGCTTGGTTTGCGCTGAGGAAGGTGACTTGTGGCGTGTCTCACCTGCGTGGACAGGACCTACACAGCGGGTGGCTTGAAATTTGAGTTGTATCTATCCTCATTTTTCGTAGGACTTGATGCTACCTTGAGTTTTGCGCCAAGGTAAAGTTGAGGCATTTTACCTGACTTTTGCAGATAAGCTAAAACCAAAGCATCCATAGTTCAGTTTACAAGTGTTCCTCTTGACAAAAAAAATCAGTAGTAAGTCCTGCATCACACAAAGCTAACACTATCCCATACAAAATAATGGAGGCAAGGTATTAAAGTAGAACTACATAGGAAATTCTGTTGCATTAAAAATAACTTATTTTGACTTTTTAAATATGTAAATAAAATGTATTTAATGTGTAAAAAAAGTTAATCTAATTAAAAATAAATATTATTTTATGCTAAAATATTTTAATAACCTTTTTATTTTTAAAATCAATTAACATTAATTTATAAAAAATTAGAATGTATTTAAATTGATTGTATACATAACCTTTGTAATTGTTAATACATTATAAATAAATATAAACATTTTCCTTTAGTTGTTTTTTAATAAATCTTTGAAAAACAATGTTAATTCATTTTAATACAATTAAATGAATTAAATATGTAACATTAGTTCACATTAATATTTAACATAAAGATATGTTTACTGTGTATTTCAAGTTCAATAAACCTTTTAAATCTTCCCTATATTTCACCATAGAGAGATCTCTGAGATTATTTCCTATGGGGTTCTATTTTAAGTCAGTGTTGCAGTATCAGTGGTTGGCCATGTGTGGTGCTGGACTTCCCCCAGGTTTGAGCAAGAGTACATTTACTACTGTTTATGGTACTTTTGTCTGCAGCAAAATACGAAGTGCAGTTTGTGAATAGCAATGAGCTTACTCTTTTGTGGGTGGGCGTACTCGCCATGGAGGATAAGCCAGAGAATTTGGTTTTACTTGGGCACATACCCTGATACATAAACTGCTACCCACCGCGTGTCTGCTACGGTTGCAGGTTGCATTTTTTTAAAGTGTGTGGATTCACTTGGACCTATATTTGGAACCAATATATTTACATCGTTATGTTTATCCATTCTATGATAGGGTGGATTTGTGGCTTGTGGAAAAATTGAAGCAATGATGTCCTGTTATTGAGAACATAGGTTTGTGAACTGCATTTTGTAGTAAGTAAGGAGTACTACTGTAGAATTACTTTACGCACTTGAAAATATAGTTTGTGACTTGGTCCCTGAGTTAGCATGAATTAATACCAGTTTGATGCCCTGGTGATGCAAATGTACGACATTGTAGTGCTCACATAGATGGAACAGTATTTCAACCAGCAATTCCAGTGTTAGCACAATACTTCGTCAACTTGCAAAGTGACACATCTTGGCCCCTCTAAAATACATGTAGATCATTGTGTCAGTTGTAAACATTTATGAAATGAGAGCAGATTTTGTGGGCTAACATTCGTTTACAAACTGTTGGTACAAGATGGGTAACATGAGCAACGTATGGAGCGCATTAAAGTTGTAGGATTTAAATCTCTTTTGTGCCTTTATCACCTGCCACCTAGTCTAGTTGTGCCACCAATACTCCACCGTTTCGAATATTTCCCAAGTGCCACTTTTGTTTTTTGTCTTGCCATCAAACTTTATTTACACAGAGTGAACTGGTGTGCTGTTATTAATATTATCATTGAACAGTTACTCCGAGTTGCTATAATACTGTGTCACTGACCAATTACCTTGTAGTTGAAACAATGATTCCATGGAGGTTTTATGGCCTGGCGGTGCAGGCTGGAGCCACCATAGCAGGCTGTGGCCCACTGGCAGCTGTTTCTGGCAAATCCCTCTACGTTGCTCCTATGTATAGACTAAGACCTACTAACGCCCTTGACTAACAATTGCTATTGTATCATTTGATCTAACAAGTCACCTAGGCATGTCACCACCGCTGTGCATTGTACCCGGGTTTAATCGAGGGTATCCTTGTGTTATGTGAAGTTACATTGACTAGCAGCTTTAATGTACCAGTGCTGGTTCTAGGCTGCAACAACATAAAGTATTCTTGCACTAAACGCAACCCTCAGTGCCAGGGGCGTAACAAGGCACCCCGCACCCTGTGCTGTGCGGGGGGCCCAGGCTTACCCATACTGAAGGGGGCCCCCTCAGCCCCTACTGATGTGAGTGTGATGGGCCACTTCAGCAATCTTACAGGGTAAGAGCGGTGGGGTTGTTCGGCCGGGTTGGGGGGGAGGGGGATTCGACAGACGACCTCAAGAGAAAATTAAATAAATGATTTTTCCTCATCGTCTGTTGAAATCCCCGCCACCCGGCCTCATTACCCCACCTCTCTTACCTGCATGGGTCACAGCTGTACACCACTGCGCAGTACTAAACCTTTAAGTCATGTGGACTCTATCTTCTCACCATCCACTGCATCAGTTTCCTGTTACATTCAGCGCAAAGCTGATTTGCTTTGTGGCTACATGTGGAGCGCCTGTCTACCCCCTGCTTCTTATCTTTGCCTTACGGCCCAGCCGTCTGTATCTTCCCACCAGACCCCCGCCCTGGTCAGCGATGCATGCATTTGCAACAGCGGCGGGTTATGAAAACGGGGGGGGGGGGGGGAGGGGCATGCTCCACTAGTCAAAGTGAAACGTAATTATTCGGTATATCACCCAGCTCCCCAATTCGCCTGCTCCTGCCTAAGCTGCACAACGCCGCCTACCCATGGGTGCTCTGCATGGGGATGGGGTACCTGGCGAGACTCTGGTGCCTCCCGTTGCTGCTCGCATTCTGCGCAAGGCTTTCCCACTCCCGCCCCCACTATGCCCGCAAAGCGTGGAGCCCAATATATGTTGCCAATTATGCCCTTGCTCACTGTATGATGACGCTTCTCGGGGGCACAGCGACCCGCTCCGACCACTCTGCAGTGCGCAATCTAAGACCTTGCCACCAAACGTAGTGCCCCTGTGAAAAACCGGTCTCGTCTCGCTGCCCAGGACGTCTGTCCCTCCGCCCAGCATGTCTCCTCTCCTGGGGCATGCGACTCTGCACTTCTCTGGTGCGGCGACTTCCATTCTTTCCGAGCGATGAGGCGATGACCACAACTTTTCCCTGCAGACGGGGAAATCGTGAGCCGTCCTGGCTGCTGGCATGGGGGGGGGGGGGGGATGGTGTACTCGTCTCTTCTGTAGCTAGTGGTAGCGGTTCCCTCCGGATAGGGCCCGATCCCCATCGCAGCTCAGTTACTCCCAGCGCCGCCTTCCTCCACGATGGCCTGGTCTCAGCAGTGGAACAAATGATCCCTTTTCCTCTTGCCGTCAGAGGGGACTGCATGCTCGAGAGGGCTGCTTGCCCCCTTCTTAATACCCTCTGCGGCTTGCGGCCTGCTCCCCTGATTGGGGGAGGCCGTGTTCCACTTGGGGCGACCAATTGCGGTCGCCCCCTTTTTCCCGGGCTTGCACCCCGGGGTGGGGTGTAGGCTTCCCGCCTCCATGCGGCATTTGGCCCAGGCCCCCATTGGGTCTGGCTTTGCCTTCCCTGGCCCGGGCTCCTATATATCGATATTAACATGCAACACGCAAATGTAATTTCTGCACATTTTCCACGTTTAAACTGATTCTTGTTAATGTAGGCTTCTATTTTAAAATGGTTTATGTTAGTTGTCATTTTGATTTGTGAAACCTTAACATTTATTTTCAGTCGAAAAGCTTAAGCAAATGTGTTATTTGAATTGTTTCTCATGAATGCTTTGCTATCTAAAATTTTGTAGAATTTTTTAAGAGAAAGGAGGCCTTGTAGCTGCACCTGTGAGTGCAAGCACCCCATCTGTCTTATCTGCTAGTTTGAAGGGCACAGTCAAAGTGTGCTTGTGAGAACGTTTTCTATATTTTAAAGAGACTGAAACTATATCTTTTCTGTTTTCACTTGATTGGTTAGCTTTTTGAAGAAATTACATGTTACTGATAATGTTAGAATTCTGTCGCTTTAGGAATATATTTGTCGTGTTTTAAATAGAGATACCTTCCCAGCTTCCTTTAGAGATGATGACTTTTTCTGTTATCCTTATGAAGATGCATTCCCCATATTCTAAACAAATATTTATTTGATTCATAGATACTGCCTTTCAGAGGCTTTCATGCTGATACCTTCTGCCTGACTTCCTCCCAACTTTCCTGACTTTCCAATAGCTTAGCTGAGTGAGGTTTTCCCTTCAAGGGAAATTGAGTCTGCTTTCTGTTAATTGAGACCACTTTATAGCAGTTAATCTTTGCATTTATGATTGTGAAAGGCTTTGACATGTTATTGACTTATGCTTTCATGTATTGGCTACTGATTTACAATTAATAGGAAGATTTAAATTTGGGGGCGTGGCTTGACGCCAAGAGAAGATGGCCGCTGATTAGGGAAGCTCCGCGGCGGCTTGACAGGAGTGTGTCGTTTTCCTGCAGTTGCCTGTCGCTTTGCCGCTGCAAAATGGAATCTCTGGTGCAGTGAAGGATCCTGGAAACTCTTTTTTGAAGCTTCATCTTCCTGGTGAGCGTTTCTGCAAAACTGCGGTGGCGGGAGCGTTTCCCTCACGGGACGCGTGCCCACCATTTTGTTTTCTTTAGAATCGGCGCATAGATTAAACAAGTGCGTTTGTGCCTTGTACTCACAGCCTAACTAACTTTCTACCCTAAGGCCTATGGAGCTACATATAGATAAATTGGAAAACAATGGAACCTGGAAATATATGTTTTAACAATGGCTTTTCCTCCAGTCAGTCCTTTTCACAGAACTGCTATATATGTTATAAGATGGACTTTTCACCTCAATATTTCTTCTGGTCTCATCTCAACAGAAAGCTGAAATCAAAATTAGCCGTTTAAAGTGAATCATTTTTGCTGCAGTTATTTTCCCACATGTTTTTTTCTCGCTTGCCATTATATTTTAAATAAGACCTCATATCAAGCAGGATTGGAATTCAAATTAATTGACTGAAGACTATCGTTCAGTTTCTTGCTCAATACCAGGAGTCTATCTTGTTGTTATTCCAGCTGTGTTTTCTTTTTTGGCTGCTGCAACACTTCACCTTCGTGTTCTTGCCTGGTACTACTTTCTTTACAACAGATTTGACATGCTGTTGTGCTATTTTTGGTTTTTCCAATTATCATTCAGCATTTTAGGGAGAGAACAAAATCTTCTCGTTGTGTTACTGACTCTTCATTACCATTCTCATCCTTAGCAGACCATAACCCTTACTCTGTTCTCTCAATGAATATGGAGAACTCTGGAAGTAACTCATCACCTTCTAATAAGGAATCATCGGTAGTTTTTTCTAACATTCAGCTTCCCACCAGAAAACTTACTCCTAAACCGACCACTTCATCTATTTTATTATCCTCTGGAAAACGCATTAAAAAGGATCCTCCTTCACCTACTGCATCTCCTCCACCAATCACTATGGATGTGCTTCTTGAGGAGATTTGTTCTCTTCGACCTTACATGGAGGAAACAAATAAATCACTCCAAGCTTTGGACGACAAGTGGTCTACGATGGAGAATAGGGTCATACAGATTGAACAACAAGTAAACTCTGTTCAGGTTGTGGTAAACCAAGTTCCCTCAATGAACTCTGAAATTATATTGATCAAAAAACAAGTGGAAAATTTGGAAAACTGCAACAGGCGTAATAACTTACACATTTATGGTCTGGTAGAAGGTTTGGAAGTATTGGATGCCATTTCCTTCTTCAAATCCTTCCTTCCACAAGTTCTTGGTATCCCTAACTCCCCTGTTTTAAACATTCAAAGAGCGCGTCGTCTGGCACGTATTCCATCAATGGCAGCCTCTTCAACTAAACCTCGAGGTGTTATCATATACTTCCTGGTGTACACAGATTTATTGAGGGTTCTGCAAGCAGCTAAACTCAAAGGCCGGATTCCATGGCAAGGCTCTAATCTTTTTTTCGCACAAGACTATGCCAAAGAAACAGCAGATCGATGAAAGAAGTTACTGGAAATTAGACCAGCACTCCGTTCTCTTAATGCCAGATTCGGTCTCTTCCATCCCTGTCTTTTCAAAGTGACTTACAAAAATAGAACTACCAACTATGAAGATCCAGCTCTACTGCAGCGTTTTCTGGAACAATGCAGAGAGGAAGTTATGGATGTTTCCAGGCATGCAACTTTTTAATCTTTATGCTGATATTTTTTCTTATTGGTTCTGTTGTTTAGTCTTATGATATCTTTTGTTCCTGTCTAGTTTAAGTCTCTTGGATTTTCCTCTGTTATATTTTACATGTTATGTTTCTCTCTTTTATTAGGCGTGGTATTCCCTTTGTACATATTTTTTGTTATTCCTGATGTACTTGGATGATGTCTTCCCTCCCCAGTCAGCCCTGAGTTGCCTGGTTAGTTATGCCATTTTCCTCATGTGGTTTCACCACCCTCGTTTTGTTCATGTTTTCTGTAGTTGGTTATCAGGTTAGTGGATTTTATATTATATGTTACTTGTTTGTTGTTTTTGTTTCTTCTTCTTTTCTCCATTCTACCTGTTCTTTTTCAGTCATATTTCTTCTTCTGCTATTGACATTTTGTCTTTTACTACTTCTCTTTATACCTTCTCCTATACCTTTATCCTTTTTTTCTACCTTTCTCTTCTTCATAACCACTCTCTTCCTCCTTTATTCTATTCATATTTGCTGGTTTGACTTTGCAAATTGCTTGTTGGTTATTATGACATATCATTTTGTTAAGTTTTTAGTTGTTTTTATCTACTGTTACATAATTCTTATATCTCATCGATTAATATAAATGGCTTTAAGGGTTGTTTCATGGAATGTTAAGGGTTTGGGTTCTCCTATAAAGCGTCAACGGGTATTCTCTCATTTATCTAATTTAAAATGTGATATAGCTTTATTACAATAAATGCATGTGTTAGGTAAGGAAATCCCCAAACTTAAACGACAATGGGTTGGTCATGTTTTTGCCTTCCCGGGTACAGGTAATCGTAATGTTGTAGTCATTTTATGCCATAAACGTCTTGATGTACAAATTCTCTCCCAAGATTCTGATGATGTGGGTAGATGGGTTTCTGTTTCATTGTTATTGAATAATAATATCCCTTTGACTCTATTTAATCTGTATGCACCTACTGCCCCAGACATTGCTTTTTGGCCTACAATATTATCTAAATTGATGTCTTTTCATTATGGTTACCTGTTGGTTGGTGGGGATTGTAATTTAGTTATGGATCCAATTATTGATCGCAATTCTCAATCTAAATTCATTTTTTCTCCTATGCACTCTCAATTTACATCCACTATTCAACAAAATCTTTAACAGATGCTTTGCGATTATGCAACCCTACACTTCAATGCAACCCTACACTTCAAGAATACTCTTTCTTCTTTCCTGTGCACTCTTCCCAATCTTGTTTAGAATACATATTCACTTCGAAAGCACTCACGCAACACATCACTCATTCAGACATTGGTTCTATTCTAATCTCTGATCATGCCCCTGTTTCCTTAGATTTAGATCTTCTTTTTCCTACTCAGGGTACACGCAGATGGAGATTCAATAATTCTCTCCTCATAGACCCAAAGTTTATCCAACAATTTGATTCTCTTATTAACACTTTCCTCCTTCAAAATTAAACTCTGCACATGCTCCACAAATTATCTGGGATGCCTTTAAAGCTGCTTCTAGAGATTTTATTATTTCCTTTGTATCCCAGAGAAAGAAATCTTCTTTACTTACTTTGCAATCACTCACAACATGTATTAATCAAATAGAACACTCCTTTTTCCATACAAAATCTAAATCCTGCTTGGATGAAGTAGTCAGAGACAAATTTGAATTCAATAAAATATCTACTGAAAATGCTAACTCATTTTTGCTTAAATCTTCTGCCAAATATTATGGAGGTCAAAATAAAGCGGGGAAACTTTTAGCAAATTATCCTAATGTTAAAAAAGAATGCACCAAGATTAATTATATCCTCTCTTCCAACAATCAATTAGTTTACAAAAACAAAGACATTCTATCAGAATTTACTAACAATTTTTTTCAAACTCTTTATACTCCTGAATCTTCTGTACTTCAGGATGATATATCTCATTACTTATCCTCTATTACCCCACCTTCCTCTTCTGATCTTGATTTTTCAGTGCTAGAGGATGATATCTGAGAACTAGATATCGTTTCTGCTATTCGTTCCATTGATGTGGGTAGATGGGTTTCTGTTTCATTGTTATTGAATAATAATATCCCTTTGACTCTATTTAATCTGTATGCACCTACTGCCCCAGACATTGCTTTTTGGCCTACAATATTATCTAAATTGATGTCTTTTCATTATGGTTACCTGTTGGTTGGTGGGGATTGTAATTTAGTTATGGATCCAATTATTGATCGCAATTCTCAATCTAAATTCATTTTTTCTCCTATGCACTCTCAATTTACATCCACTATTCAACAAAATCTCTAACAGATGCTTTGCGATTATGCAACCCTACACTTCAATGCAACCCTACACTTCAAGAATACTCTTTCTTCTTTCCTGTGCACTCTTCTCAATCTTGTTTAGAATACATATTCACTTCGAAAGCACTCACGCAACACATCACTCATTCAGACATTGGTTCTATTCTAATCTCTGATCATGCCCCTGTTTCCTTAGATTTAGATCTTCTTTTTCCTACTCAGGGTACACGCAGATGGAGATTCAATAATTCTCTCCTCATAGACCCAAAGTTTATCCAACAATTTGATTCTCTTATTAACACTTTCCTCCTTCAAAATTAAACTCTGCACATGCTCCACAAATTATCTGGGATGCCTTTAAAGCTGCTTCTAGAGATTTTATTATTTCCTTTGTATCCCAGAGAAAGAAATCTTCTTTACTTACTTTGCAATCACACACAACATGTATTAATCAAATAGAACACTCCTTTTTCCATACAAAATCTAAATCCTGCTTGGATGAAGTAGTCAGAGACAAATTTGAATTCAATAAAATATCTACTGAAAATGCTAACTCATTTTTGCTTAAATCTTCTGCCAAATATTATGGAGGTCAAAATAAAGCGGGGAAACTTTTAGCAAATTATCCTAATGTTAAAAAAGAATGCACCAAGATTAATTATATCCTCTCTTCCAACAATCAATTAGTTTACAAAAACAAAGACATTCTATCAGAATTTACTAACAATTTTTTTCAAACTCTTTATACTCCTGAATCTTCTGTACTTCAGGATGATATATCTCATTACTTATCCTCTATTACCCCACCTTCCTCTTCTGATCTTGATTTTTCAGTGCTAGAGGATGATATCTGAGAACTAGATATCGTTTCTGCTATTCGTTCCATTAAGGGCGGTAAGACTCCATGGCCTGATGGTTTCACGATTGAATTTTATTTTTATTTTTCTCGATCTCTTATTCCTAAATTACATCAATTGTTTCACTTTTCTATTTCTTCCAAAAAGTCGAGTGGCTCTTTTCAAGATGCTTTGATTTGCCTTCTCCCAATGATGGAAAAGATCATACTCTCTGTAAAAATTATAGACCCATTTCTTTAATTAATTTAGATTATACAATTTTCAGGAAAATTTTAGCTTTACGCATAGAATTTATTTTATCCCTAATAATCGGACGAGAACAATGTGGTTTTATTAAAGGTAGACTTCTATCTGATATCACTAGATTATTTTTTAATGTCCTTTCCAAAGCCAGATCGTATAAAGATTCCTTAGCCGCTATCTCCCTGGACGCTGAGAAAGCTTTTGATAGAGTTGGTTGGTCTTTTATTTTCTCCACTTTGTCCTGGTTTGGTTTTGGTCCCAAATTAATAAATTATATTTCCTTATTGTAATCTTCTCCAGTCTCCTCCATTTTAGCTAATGGTCTTATCTCCCTTTCCTTGCCTCCACTTTGTGGGGTAGGGTAGGGTTGTCCTCTTTCCCCTCTTCTTTTTATATTAGCTCTTGAACCCTTCTTAATTAAGATCCATTTAAACTCTCAGATTACTGGTTTTAACTATGGCTCTAATCAATTAAAACTTTCTGTTTATGCTGATGATATTTTGCTCTTTTTATCTCATCCACTGACTTGCTTACCAGCTTTCTTATCAGATGTACAGTCTTTTGCCTCTGTGGCTGGTTATAAACTAAACGACGACAAGTGTCAAATTCTCCTGTTAAACAAAGTTTCTTTTTCCGTAGTTTACACTTCTTCAGGTTTTCATTGGGCCTCAGATAAAATCAAATACTTGGATTTATGGTTCAAATCTTCCGTTAAAGAATCTATGTTAACAAATTTAAAAGAATTACAGATAATATTGAAAAATACTACGTCCAGGTGGAATCCCTTGTTTTTATTTTGGTGGTGCAGTCTCAACACGATCAAAATGATGTTGGTACCTATAATACTTTTTTATATTTCTAATCTTCCTATAAATATTCCTAAATTACATTTTAAATCAATCTATTCCATTTTATTGAAATTTCTATGGAATAATAAGAAACCTTGTATGTCTTTACAGAAACTTAAAAGACTGAAACAATTAGGCGGTGTCAATTTCCCAGATTTTCAAATCTATCATACCGCGTTCTTTCTTAAACAAACCTCCATATTACTCCAAGAGGAAGATGAAGTTTCCACGGTCCCGTTTTAGACTACTATTGAAAAACAATTCCTTCATCCCCTTTCAAGAATTTTTATCCTTTACCCATCATCCTTTATCTCTTTCTCTTCCCATTTTTAATAACAGCTGTAGAATTCTTCAACCTTTACTCACTAACCACCTTTCTCTTAAAGATCGTTTTTGCCATCTTCAATATGGTATAATAAATATATTAAAATAAATAATAGGATTATTTTTTAGAAGGATTGGCACATTAAAGGGCTTCACTGGGTGCATCAACTTTACCAAGGTGATTTGTGTATTGCTTTTTCAGTTGTTCAAACACATTTTTCTTTACCTACCTCATACGCATCTAAATATGCATCCTTAACTTCATTAATTCAATCATTTTACTATAGCTTTGTGCTCAATTCTTCCTTGTCATCATCGCCTCCTAATATTCTTTCTCTCCTGGCTCTTTTTCCATCTGCGTCTCAAGTTTATAAACATCTATCCTCCTCTCCAATTACCAGAGATAAAGCTGAAGTGGAGCTTTTATGGGAGACTGATCTCCAACTGTCCCTCTCTATTTCTACTTGGAATAAGGTTTGGATTAAGATTAGGAAAACTTCCAGGAATGCTAATACTACCCAAACTTTATTTTATATTTATAACAGACTTTTAGTGACTCCGGTGTCATTACAGAAAATACATCCTACTCTCTCTCCTTCTTGCTGGTTCTGTAATGCATTTCCAGCTGACCTCCAACACATGTTATTTTCTTGCCCTCATGTTCATAACTTCTGGAAACAAGTTTGGAATCAAATCAATAATATCATTCATTCACAAATCCCCTTCACCTTTGTTTTTTTTTTGTTGTTTTTTTTTGAAGAAACCTTTATTACACAATAAAAAGATACAAACAAGGGCCTACAACCACAAGGGCCGGCCGCTAGAAAGCTTGGGAGCCAGCAAGGCAACTCCACACATTCAAATGAGCCAGAAGCAAAAGCTCCCTAAAGTTCGAAAGCACATATAACAGGCCGCGGCCATAGTCCAAGGGCGATCAAAAAGGACGGTTTCATATTTTCTAAAAAAAAAAAAAAAAAAGGAAAAAAAACTAACAATAACACATAAACAAGGCAATGAGAGTCCGAAATAGCAGCGTGCGCTCCCCAGGACGGGGGAAGATCCACATTATCTGGGATAACTCTTGACAGGAGGTGGTAGTGGGGGGCGGCGGAGAAGAGGACAAAGCATGCACAATTACGTAGAATGTGCGGCTAGGGAGACAAAGCGACGTCGACCTCTCGCGGCAGAGGCGGAGCGCAGATATTCCCATGATAGGAATTCCATGGACCCCACACCTTAGTCCACCTCCCAGGCTTGCCTCTCGCCACATACACCGTCTTCTCCCTGAACATACACCAATCCATATTCTCCTTCCATACCGAAATCGTAGGTGGCCTCGGGGAACCCCACAACTGTGCGATATTGCGCTTAGCCACCATGTACCCCAAAGTCACCCACTGCGTCTGCGCCGCATTATAGTCATTTGGTTCCCAGACATTCAGCAAACACCTCCTGGCCTCTGGTAACAAAGCGACATGCGTGACTTCCTCCATTACAGTATGTACCCCGTTCCAAAATCGTACGACCTCCGAACATTCCCATAGGATATGAAGAAAGGTACCCAACAAGCCACAGCCACGCTTACACAGTCCATCCCTCGAATAACCCATACGTATCAAACCAGGCCCTGTGACATACACTCTATGGAGTATCTTCAGCTGCACAAATCTAAGGCGGGCCGGGATCGCCACCTCTTTCGGGGAGGCCACCGCCGATACCCAATCCTCATCGTCCAGTTCCAATCCGTCGGCCGTCCACGCCTCCCGCAGATGGGTCAGCAAGTCCGTACGATCATTAATACGTTTTTTATAGATCAGGGAAATAGTGCTGTCGGGCACATAGCCGTCTAACACCCTATCTTCCAACGGGGCATATTCTGGGATAGCAGCAACATCCGGAAAAACCGAACACAGCGCATGGTGGACCTGTGCATATCGGAAGTACTCCCTATCATTTAATTTGTATTCAGTTTTGAGCATTTCAAACGTTTTAAAGGACCCTTTCGCCCAGAGGTCACCCACCTTACTTATACCAATCATATCCCATTTCTCAAAGCCTTTCGTTTTCCACAGACAACCCAAGCGCTGGGAGGCATACAACGGCGTCGCTCGAGTCAAGCGATCCCTCCACCCCATCGCAGCATTCGCCGCATGCCACACGTGTACTGCAACTTGCGTTGGTCCTGTCAACCGTGCATCCGGAGTCGCCGAATACAGTGCCCTATTGTAATCCCTGCCCGGAAGTAATAACTTATCCATCTCGAAGGCCAGATTCAAAGCAGGACCGTATATCCCGTGGTTCACCGCCGCCAATTGAGACGCCCAATAGTATCTTTTAATATCGGGGAGGGCAACACCCCCATCATACCAAGGGAGTGTCAACTTGGCGAGAGCGATCCTCGGTCGCCCGTCCCAAAACAGTTGGCGCTGAAGACCCTCCACCTCACGGAAGTAACGGGCCGGCACTACATCTAGCGTATTTTGTAGAGCGTCCAAAAAGCAAGGCAGCGACATCATTTTAAACAATGCCGCCCGTCCGAGCGGCGAGAGCGGAAGCCGTGGCCACCTCGCGACGTCGGCCTTCAATCGCTGGAGTGGAGGGAGAAGGTTTCGCTCATAGCGGACCGCGGGGTCCAGTGATATGAAGATTCCCAAATATTTGAACCCCAATGTAGCAATCTGAATAGGGCACCCCCGCGGCAGGAGGGGGGCCTCGCCCGAGAGGACGTAAACACATGACTTGGCCCAGTTGATAACCAGGCCAGAATTACGACCAAAGGAATTCAATACGTCCACCAATACAATTAGCGACTGTCGAGGAGAGGTGAGATACAGAAGAATGTCATCCGCATAAAGGGAGACACGGTCCTCAAATTCCGGCGTCCATCTAATGCCCCGCAACGACGGCTCCCAACGCAACCAGGCAGCGAGAGGTTCCAAAGAAAGTGCGAAGAGAAGGGGCGACAACGGACAGCCCTGTCGCGTACCTCTCCCCAGCGCGAAGGGAGCCGACGCCCTACCATTCACCACAACCTGCGCCAATGGGTCAGCGTATAGCAATTTTACCCACCCAATGAATTCAGGGCCAAACCCGAATTTAGCTAACGCAGCCCAAATATACGGCCACTCTAAAGTATCGAACGCCATGGTAGCGTCCAAAGACGCCAAGATGGCCGGCTCACGCATAAACTCCGCTCTAGCAAGCACGCCATGCAACCGCCTCAGGTTCAGGGCGGTATTACGATGAGGTATAAAACCGGACTGGTCCTGATGAATCAAGTCGCCCACGACCCGAACCAGACGATTGGCCAATACCTTAGCCAGAATTTTGGGTTCCGCGTTCAACAATGAGATAGGCCTGTAGGAGGCACAGCAGTCTCGCGGCTTCCCTTCTTTATGTATCACAACTATGGTAGCGAGACGTTGGTCAAGGGGGAGGGAGCCCGCCGCCCGTGCAGCGAGGGACATGTCACGGAGATATGGTGCTATCTTATCTGGACGCAACTTATATAGTTCAATGGGGAGACCATTGGGACCCATGGCCTTACCAGAAGCGATCGAGCGAATGGCCAGAGCAATCTCATCCGGCGACAACTTCGCCTCCATCAATATGCTATCAGCCTCCGAGAGGGACGGCAATGCAATATCTCTAAGTAACAGATGAGAGTCCTCCTCCGAGCACCCAGAGACCGGAGAGTATACCCCACGGAAGTAATCCGCGAAGCAGTCAACAATTTTTACCGGGTCAGTCACACACACGCCATCCACTCTCTCCACAACCGGCACCACTCTACTCGCTCTCTCCTTCCTGTCCAACCAAGCAATCAACTTTCCGGCCTTATCTCCCACATCATACAGTCGTCCTTGTTGCTCTCTACTCATCCTTTTAGCAGCATCCGTGACCAGCGCTCTATAATCTGACTGTTTAAGGCTGAGAACGTGCAATTTCTCATCCGTGACACCCCGCTCCAAATCCCCCTCCATCTCAGCTATGTCAGTTTCCAGGTGGACCACCTCTTCCCTCCCGCACCTCCTAGCATGGGAAATAAGAGACAAGGCATGCCCCCGGATCACCGTTTTATAACCTTCCCATAGGGAGACAGCAGACGACACTGACCCTACATTATCATTAAAGTAGTGATCAATGGACTTAACCAGTTCAGCGCGAACATTAGGGTTACGTAAATACCAGGGGTTAATTGGCGCTACTCTTCCCTCTGCCCCAGGAACAACCTCCATCTGCAACAATAGAGGGGAATGGTCAGAAATACCTCGGGCCAAATGACGCACCTCCCCGATCATTCCAGCCTGGAACGCTGGCATAAGTATATAATCAAGTCTCGAGAGACTCCCGTGGGCCCCCGAGTGGAAGGTGTATTGTGCCTGTCCCGGGTGCATCAGTCTCCAGCAATCTATAAGTCCTAAAGTATCTAGAAAGCCACCCAGCCAGGCCTGGGCTCTAGGGAGATCCCTGGGGGGGGTGACGGTCCTCCATACCGGATACAACAGTGTTAAAATCACCCCCTAACACCAGAACCCCCCCAGGGAGTCCCAGGACCAAACGCCCCAAATCCGCAAATGTAGCCGTCTGCAATCCCGGTGGCACATAAACAGCAACGAGCGAAACAGTTCTACCCTCCCATCTCCCCACCAATGCTGCATATCGCCCTCTATCATCGTGGAGCACCTCGTCCACCTCCAACGGGAGAGAGGCCCTGACCAAGATACCCACTCCCCTAGAGCCAGAAGTGAAACCAGAGTGAACAGCAAGGCGATAGCCCCGCCTATTCAGGGCATGGAAGGAGTTCCCAATCAGATGTGTCTCCTGCAGGAAAACAATGTCGGGCGAGATCCGTTTCAAAAACTGCAACACCACCCCACGCTTGATCCTATCCCCCAGTCCGTTCACATTCCACGAAAGTATTCTCAATCCCTTACCCCCCATCCCGCTCCCGTGCATGATGCCCACATCCCGGAGAACACAACCAGGACAAACCAGCAGCTAACCTCACATTGCCTTGTGAAACAAACAAACATTCCCCAACTCCCCCTCTCCCCACCAACCTTCCCGTTACAACTCCCCCCACCCTGCACCCCTGCGTGAGCCCATGTAGCCCCCCCAACTTGCAGTGTGCCTGTCGCCCTAACATTAACTACGCTACAAAAAGAAAACCCAGAGGAGGAAAGAGCCTCACTGAGCACCCCACAACCCCCGGGCATTGAAGGATAAGGCGCTGAATAGAAACACCAAACCAAAATATGGAAGTGCCATCACAATAGTCAGTCACCGGGAACCAAAAGTCTACTCCTGTTCAGCCGAGCCCACTCCGTTCCCTTCGGTCTGTCCCTCTCGACGTCGTTGCTGAGGCAGGGTATCAAGCCAATCTCCAACCTCCTCCGGCCGATCAAAGAAGTGCGTCCGATCCTCAAACTCAACCCGCAACCTGGCCGGAAAGAGCATCGCATATTTCAGGTCCATGTCTCTCAGTCGCCGTTTGACACCCATGAACTCCTGTCGCTGCTTTTGGACCAATTGTGTGAAGTCCGGGTAGAAACTTATATGAGTGTTCTCGAACTTCGTCGTCCCACTCACCCTCGAGGCCTGTAGTATAGCATCCCTGTCCCTGAAATGAAAAATTCTGGCGATGATGGGCCTTGGGGGGGCGCCCGGTTTGGGCTTACCACCCGGAACTCTATGGGCCCGCTCAACCGCAAAGAATTTACTCAAGCCTTTGGGTGCGAAATGGTTGATCACAAGGTCTTCCACAAAGAGGTCAGCTGCAGGGACCTCCGATTTCTCCGGCACCCCGATTATGCGCACATTATTCCGCCGAGCCCTACTTTCAAAATCCTCCAGTCGACGGACAGACAAAGCAGTGGACGTCCGCAGATTACGGACCTTGGCTTGCAGGTCAGACACATCCGTTACCAGACTCGACATCGTCAGACCCAAGGATTTGACCTTTTCATTCGTTTGTGAAAGGTCCGCTCTGACTAGTTTAACATCGATCAAAACTGTGTCCAATTTATGGGCCAATGTATCGAATCGCTGGCCGACCGCCGCTTTCATCTCCTCGATGGCACCCATGACGTCCTGCAATGTTAACTCCGTTGACGATCCCGGGCCATCCTTGGGTCTCTCCGGCGACTTATGCGGGCCAACAGGGGAACCTCTCGACTGGGTATAGCGGTCCATGTTGTTAGCTTGGGTATGAGCTCCCCGCCTAGTCGTCTTGGATTTTTGCTTATCTCCGTCCAATCTAGCCGCCATTGTCTGATGGTCGTCAAGGGTGTCGGCCACCAACACGATGAGCGATCACCGGAGAACCAATCTAGGAAGCCTCGGAGACCCCAAGGGGTAGTCCCAGCTAGTGTCCAAGAGCAGGCAGGTTACCCAATCGTCCCACTATAAATGTGTGCTGACAATCCAAGGCCCCTCAGTTTCAGCGAGGAGACCCGAAACCGAAAGTGAAAGTAGGGGGTGCGCACCGGCCCAAGTCCTGCATGCCGTTGTTGTTCACTTTCTGCCCGGGCACCATGCCAACTCGAGTCCGGGGCAAGGTCCGGAGTGGGCCGCCAACTTGGAATCGATACTATTCCGGCTCCCGATGTCCGATTTGAATTTGGACAGCAGGTATCACCTCCACGTAGGTTCGCCCGTAGAAGCCCGTCGATAGAATCAGGATAAATTCAGGATAGACGTGGGAGGTTGTGGAGGCCCTCGGGAGCCCTGTGCCTACGCGGCCATCTTGGTTGCGCGCTAGGCTCCTCCTCCCCCTTCACCTTTGTTAATATATTTTTAGGTAGTGTGTCTTCGGATTGGGAATCACACTCAAACAATTTTCAAATTATAGACCTACTCCATGCAGTTGCTTTCCAACAAATCACTAGGACATGGAAGAACACCGCCAATATCTCTTATCAAGCTTGGTGGTATGGGATTTGTTATAACCACAGGTTGGATAGAGCGTATGTCCATCCCATCTCCCTTGCTATAAAACGAGAATACCTATGGTCACCTATTACTCAATTTCTAGATATATCTGCAGATACATCATAAATCCATAATTCCAGAGTTGAAGAAGTACCTAAACCTCCATGATTTTCTTCTTTTTTGTTTACTCAGATATCTATTTTTTACATTACTATTATGTACTTGTTGCACATTTTCCGTTTTATTATACAATTCAGTAGTAATTAATAAGTATATAAGTGGTTATGTTTAATATTAATATCCCATAAATGCTATATTCCTCCCCCCTCTTTTCTTTCCCCCCTCCTTTCCCAAATTATCTTCACAGAATTGTATAATTCAAAGTGTGTTTTCTATTTTTGTATTTAATGAAATATTTTATATTATATCAATAAACTTCCTTTTCAACAAAAAATAAAAATAAATTAAATATCCAAATTTTATTTAAAAAAAAAAAGGATTTACATTTGTAATTGTTAATCCTTTAATAAACCTTCATGGCTTGCAAATCAAATATTCTTTGTAGTCCTTGTGGGGCTAACATGCTTCACATTTTTTAAATGTATTGATTGTTATGGCAACTTCAGTTGGAACTAAAGATCCATCCGCTTGAGTGCAGCCTATACTTGAGTTTGGGCAGAAATGTGCACGGCAGCAAGTGCTGCATCACCGTGAAAACAGAGGTACTGTGTCACTGCAATACTGACATTTGAACGTTTTACGTCTGCCTTGCCTGCTTCAAAGTTTAAAAAAAAATCATAATAAACCATAAGGAGATTTTGGTCAGCACTCTTCATCCGCTGGTCTGTTCAAGTGCCATTAACATTTTGCTTCTGATCACCTCAGCATACGGCATGAGGCAATGGGTCAGCATTTTGCATGATCACATGTGCACATCAGGAAACAACCATTCCAACGTAGTCATTACAACACACTACCTTTACAACGCAGTCATTACAACGCAACATCCTTTACATTGCATGCCATTACAATGCAGCCATTACAACACATGTAACTACAATGCATGCCATTACAATGCATGCCACTACAACGCATGCCATTACAATGCATTATAAGGTAAGTAATGGGAAACAGTCATTTTTACTGCAACATTATCCAACACTTACCCTACTGTTGCACTCACTGGAGTGGGAATAGTAATTTGTACCCCTTCACCATCCAACACTTACCCTACTGTTGCACTCACTTGAGTGGGAATAGTAATTTTTACCCCTACACTATCGAACACTTACACTACTGTTGCCCTAAAAGTATTATGCGTTGTAATGGTGTGCATTGTAATGGATGCGTTGTAATGGAATGCGATGTAAGTGTAGTTTCTCAAAATGCGTTGTGATGGCATGCTTTGTAAAATCATGCGTTGAAATGGATGTTGCGATGTAAAAACCGCGTTGTAAAGGCATGCATTGTAAAAGTTTGGGATGTAACGTGTCCTATTCGTGCACAACTGCCTGAAAATGAGTATGCTTTACTACCAGGGCTGGATTACCTGGACTGTTTGGGCACTCCTTACTTATTTTTTCATATTTTAGATAGTTTTTTGCATGTGTTTGCAAAGTAAAATAAATATAGAAAATTGCACAGTTGCAAACATTTGACCAATTGTTGTCTTTGCCAATGCTCCAGTAAGACTGTGGTTGGTGCTGTTTCTGAGATGTGCTAGCTTCTCCTCATCCCTCTTTTGTAGGTACAATGTGCACTCCTTGTACTGCCATTTCTGCCATTTTACAATCCTGTCAATGGTTGGAAGATGGGCTCAGTATGTTCTTTCACCTGAACGTTAACAATGTGATACTTGTCACATAAAGTTCTTAGAGTTTCCAGTATGACAAAGGAGTTTCGTCAAACCTTTAATTGACACTTGCCTTGACAAATTGTTGATGTGTTTGCTCACACATTATTCAATACGGTGCAATGTTTAAAGTACAGACTGTTCTATGAACACTCCTATGGCGTTATATTGAATGACAATGCTTTCTCTTTAAAATGTTCTAGACCTTTGGTTCTAAAAAAAGGGGTGATGTCACTTAAAAAAAGCTTAACATTTGGGATACCAGAACTAACTTCTTGTTTGCTGATCCTTTGAAAGCAAAGCAAGCTTCAGTTGGAGTCGAAATGTGTTACTGGAAATTGCCAGGATCCTGAAGGTGACAGTGTAAGACACATCTGAAGTCTGCTAGAGTCACAGGTAGATAGTAATTCTTAAAGTTGCATGGAAAATGCAACACATAGGACTACTTCGAATAAAAATCTTGAAGCCAAGTGGTTTTCAAACAACCTTGGACACAACTTAAATAGTAACCACACCCAAAATAGCTGCCAAGTCTCACAGGAACTGCCAAAAGCCACTGGCTCGCCGTGAACTTCATCTATTTCTTCAATGAGCCATGGATTACCTGTGGTAGTGAAGTGATACAGCATTACTGTCGGGCCTGCAGGGGCTGTGGGGGCAGCAGTAAAGTAAAAAGGAATGGCTGTGATTCCCAGGGGGTACACTGCCTACACATCAGGGTAAATGTTCATCTTAACCTGCCTAGGACTGACTTACTAATACTTTGGGTTCTGGAGTAGCATGCTACTCTTTGAAAAGCGGTTCAATGCCTCGTCCAGGGTAGCAAGTTTTATATAATTACAATTAGCTCGGAAGGCAGACTTGAGTGGGAATGATGGCCCCTGGGCAAATAAAGTCGCAGTATAGTCTTTCTCTGGAGGATTTTGTGCGGAGAAACAGGACATGGGTGGGGATAGGTAGCTGGGGGTAAGGGGTGGTATTTTGGGGAAGGGATATAAGGGTCTGGAGAGGCGTAGTCTGCCTATTCCAGACTCTGTGCCTCACCGGTGGGGGGGGGGGGGGTTTAGGAAAGTTAAAGTTTGTGTTTCCTTACCTGTTCAGGCCCAGCTGTCTATCCTGGCGGTGTTGTGTGGGGCCATGGCTTCGCCTTCCACTGTGGAGGTAAGGCCCATGCTGCACACCCTTGGTGCAACCGGCCGACAGGACCTTTTGCGGCCGGGGTGCTGGAAGAAGCGTGGGTGGGGCTAGCCCGCTCGCCGTGGTCCACGGCATGTGTTGTCACCACTGACATCATGGCATGCCTCCCTTACAAGGGGAGTGGCAGGGGAAAGTCTGGGGAGCGAGGGAGGAGTGAGTGGTGCTTGAGCGCAGGACCCCTTACGGGCGGGAGGAACAGCAGCCTCCCGGCCCAGTTGCAGGCCCCGGCATCCCCCGACCCCAATGATGAAGTGGGAAGGGCAGGCTGATTCCTGGCATGTCACGCGGGTGGGCAGGGGGGTGGCCCAGCACAGCATAACGGCTGGGCCTACCCATAAAGGATGTTGCTAGGGGCGAGTAACCAGAGGACGCTGTCCCTCAAGGAGCAGCCCTTGAATTGGGGACATCGGCAGAGCCTAAAAGCAAGGACCCTGCCTCCAAAAAACTGAAAAATGCGGTGGACGCACCCCCTTAGAGCAAGGGCGGCTCCTCCATTAGGGTGGAGGATTGTTGCCCCATTGCTTTCTCACAGTGTGAGAAGCAGAAACATAAAATAGTAAAACTACCATTTTATGTTTCTGCTTCTCGCACTGCGAGAAAGCAGAAGGGTTTGGTTGGGGGCAGGCGGGTGGGCAGGTCTGCTCAAAAGCAGGGGAGGCGTGGCTTGCCAATGCTGTGTGCCCTGACTGTTTGGTCGGCCCTCTGGGGGCAAGCAAACTAGTCATGCGCACTCTCCCAGCTGGGCGCTGTCCCCAACAATCACATTGCTGCCATTGCAGCATTGTAATTGGCTTAGGGGAGGGGAGGGAGGCTGCATGTGGCTGCTTCCTGTTCAGGAGAGAAGCAGGAAAACGTGGGACTCGGCCAAGAGCAGAGGCGGCGCGGGACCCGGGAAGGTATGTTTTAAAAACTATTATTAAACCCGTCCCGCCTCCCCCCCTGCAATCCTGTGTGACCCCCCCCACCCACGAGTTATGCTGTCTGTGACTGCCTGAGAGTGGTAGGGGCAATCATGGGGGAGACACTTTACAGGATGCATGAGATACGGGGGCAGCTGGGGACAGGGGCACAAGTCAGCAGACGGACTGCAGTTGATATTGAGGCGCAGATTATAGAACAGCGCCGACTGGTCAAGGAGATTGAGGTCCACTGGGTGAGCATGTGATGGGCGTGTGAAGTGGAAGAGCTGGCCAGGGAGCGAGGCAGGTGAGCAAGACTGGCGAGGTGGGGGAATGACAGTAGGAGTGGTGTGGGGCAGGCCACTGGTTATCGGTTCTGGCTGAGGGTGCCCTGAGAAAGGACAGGCGGCCAGCTTTTGCAGCTCATGGGCTCGGTGATGCACAGGTCCCTCCTGGTTGGTGCAGCTGAGGGGGGGGGGCGGTGTCTTCTGTGTTACAGCGTTATTAGCCAAGTTTAGGACAGGTTGCAGGGGTTGTAGGTGGTAGTTTGGGGGGTGGAGAGTCACATGTGGGTTTATCCACAACCTTGGTGAAAACACCTAGTGAAAACACAGTGTGCTGTACCTTGTCAAGTGAGGAGAGAGTTCAGGGGAGGGAGTTTGGGAGATAAAAAAAAGAGAGCCTGGTGAGATGGCAAGTACGCAAGAATTGGATCAGGGAAGGATGCAACTAGGTATGAAGTTTTGGGGGAATGGAAGTTGGTGTGAGATGTGAGTGGGCGCTGGATGTGTGGGGATGTGCCTTATTCGCAAAGTTGATGTTATTGTTGAATAAAGTTCAGTAAGTTTACAACCGTGTCCTAATAAATGGCCTTTTACGCTAATCATGGGTCATGATTGTTTTTTTATTGCACAAAAGCAGTGACTGTCGCCCGGCACTAGTGAGGCGACCGTTACTGTGACCTGGCAGCCATTTGGCATATGAGCTGCTGTGTCAAAAGTTTCCACCAGTAGAGTCAGCTGCAGATCCACTGGTGGAAACCCTGCAGTTCCCAGGCCCTAAATGAGGTGGGGGAATAGCAAGATTGGAGCACGGGGCATCTGGAGTTTTTCAACAGATGACCAATCCTAAAAGAAGGACTCAGTCTTTTACAATTACAGCAGTTCGTAGGTAAGAATGTCGAATTTTAAAAATGCAAAACATAAAAAAAATACTTTATTTTAACCAGCTACAAAGAAAAAGACATGAAAAATATCTGCTCCTGACCCTTCTGGCAGATAATAAATACTTTAGGTTTCTGTTTAGTTTTCTCACAATAGAGTTGGCTACACATTTTCTTTTTTTCCTGTCTGCTTCTTCAGCAGCACAAGCCCGGTTGCTGATACATTTTCTTTGTGAAGAGGTTGCTGGCTTTGGATTTGGAATGTGTTGCTGTTTTTCTTTTTAAACAGAAAATCCTTTCGAGGCAGCAAAACTCAATGGCTCTGCCAAGATACTTTGCCTGAAGGAAGGAGGGCTTTTTATCTGATGTTGTCCGTGAAGTTGCCTTTTCTTTTCCTTTCGGCATCGTGCTGTTTGTTGCCAGAGTTCCTAATGATGGAGTATGGAGGACTGCCTTTAGTCGCTGCTGCACTGAGCAATTCACTAGCCCAATGCAGCGATTTGCTTCTGAAGTCCTTTGACTAATGCACTAGTTTATTTTTTCCTAAAATGATGAACGAGGCCTCGTTGTCTGAAACCTTGAGTTGCTTGGCGCACGCCTCACACTAATAAGAACCTTGTGTTTGGAGGTCATCCTAGTGTGCTGGTATTGCAGTCTCATGCACGGTAGCTGGTGATTTGTCTACAATTCGTTGCCTATTAAGCAAACTTTTGTCTCGCGTGATGAACGATGAGGGATGCCGTCTGCCTTGAAGAGCGGAAAGAGGACGATTCGCGAAGATTTTGGGGTGCAGGAGCCTGACTTACACTTGGAAAAAACATGGATTGACACATTTGTGAAGTATACACACGAGTAGTAGTAAGCCTCGCAGTATATTGTTACTTGCAATAGAAACAAATAGAATTTATCCATCACGTTACATCATGACGCACCAAACAAAATTGCGTCCATCCTGCACACGTAATTTCAATGCGGGTATTGATATGGGAATGTGGGAAGTGGCATGTTTATGCAATTACGTTATTATGCGCGACGTAGCAATTATCCGGGTATTCACAAACATATAGAAAAACAATTGCGGAGCTTCTCGCAGGAGAAGGTACACATTTGGGTCCATATTTTTCTGGATATGTGGAGGTGGGAATACCATTAATTGAAAAAATATGTGTTTACAAAAAAATCTGAACAGCTGCTGAAAAGAAAGTACAACTTTGCCAAATCCCCTGCATGGTCATTATTCTCATTGCGTGCTCTACGCACACACATGTAGTTTAATAGGCATGTGGTGTAAGACGTTGTCATTAACACTATGGGGCCGATTAACCTTGAGGTGCCTGCCACAGGGTGCAGGGATAAACAGCACCTCCCATTTCTCTATGGGAACATATATTACTGATGGTTTATGGCCATAATGCATGCGCCTATAGGGAAATGTAGGAATGCAATCGAACATGAGACCAAACAGTGTGTTCTGTAGCATCCTAATTAGGCGGTCGGGACCGCCTACCAGAAGCCGGTCGGTCCCAGGACTGAGACAGTGTCCGCCCGACATCGTAATTAGGTCCTATGTAGACTGACACATCCTTTACAACATGTGCACCTTATGCTTGGGTTGTAAATTAATAAATGTGACTATCCAAAATGTTGCAAACTATTCACATACTATGCACATACATACCTGAATATATTGTATCACCAGCTGCAAGCCACATCCCGACAATGGACGTTGCATTGCAAGCATCATCAACGGGATCTTCGACGATGACGTGACAGGGCATTGCATCGCAGCTGGCCACAATTCGGAAACAATGCATCGTTTCGGCTGTGCTGCGGATCTTCGACACAGAGTCACACAATGCTCAGCAACCAGTATTTAAGGTACTTTGTTCAGCGGGCCTATCTGGGTTCCAGTAGTCTTGAACTTGTGACTTTATTGCGGTCCAGTGCGACTAGATATTCCCGGTTGGCGCTTTATGCTTTTAGGCTCTATTCTACAGTTTATTCTTTAAAAATTAAATATCTCCAATTCTACTAATTGGATTTTTGTAATTTTGGTCCCGTTTTATTTATTAAAAATTACTGTATTTTTCTAAATCTGTTGTGGGGTCCTTTTGTGGTGTGTTTTTACTAGTTTACAGTTTGAAATGTTGTACAAATACATTACACATGCCTCTAAATTAAGCCTGACTGCTCTGTGCCAAAATACCAGGGGGGTGGGAGGACAGGTTAATTTAGGGTTTTCTCGTACTTACCCCGATAAGGATTGTGGTTGCTGCTTGACCAGGGCTCAACTCCAGTCAACCAAAAATCTAATTTCTTACAATGTGCCACTCTCAAACGCTCCTATTATGAGGACATTCATTCTCTTCTATAGGACCCAAATCTTGGAAAGAACTGCATTTTGGCCTCCACAGCTCCTCTAGCTTTAAGAAAATCTCTTAAAATGTTTTTATTCCTCTCGAATTCTTCTCTTGCTGGTTTGCTGTCCATTCCATCCATTGTTTGTGGCGCTAAAATGACCTTTGGATATATGTGTGCTTTTAATAAATATTTCAAATGTTTCAAACAATCAGTATTGTAAAAATTTGAGCAACCGGACAGATGTAAAGCAATCATAATCAACCGTAAAAACAATCTACATTTTTGTGTAGAACACATAAGGAAACTCCATTACTCCCAAGTCTTTGCTGGAGACTAACAAATTACAAGCCAGACCAACACAATGGGGTACTTTGTATAATGTTTTAGGAAGAAGCCGCAAATCACGCGTAAGGAGATGAAGAAGTGAATAGGTCACAAGGGAAGCCAAATAGCAATCAAAACACAGAATCCCAAACTAACTGTACCAAGAGATATCCTGAAAAATACAGTCAAGGCATGGTTATTGAATATAATAAGTCCTTATATGATAAGCTCCCAAATGCATTCTAGTGGGTTTTGAATAACAGGGATGCCCTCCAGTGATATAGCAAGCATACCATAGGCTTTAATAAAATCAAGTAAATGCCCCCCCGGCACTGGGTATATGCCACACTGTAATTAATGACCATGTGTACCCTACACCTAGAAAGGAGAAATTAGAACAATGATGTCCTCAAAAAATGTTCTTCCATAGGACGAAAGACCTTGCCTACCAAATAGTGGCATGCTTCATCATAAGCTCTTCCTGACACCAGTAGTGTGCGCTGCCTGTGTGGGCTACAACCCTGCATGTCAGGGGAGCACTTAAGGATGGTAAGATATAGGCCCTATGATGTGTGGTGTGGGGGAACTAGGTAGGGACGTAATTCTCCCTTCTTTCAAGAAGACAGAAAAACAAAAGTTGAACATATCAATGGACCAAATCATTTTATTCACGTGACAGTGTGGTCCTAGTAAAAATCAGGGACAATAATTTAACCCCTAAATCAAATCGACATGCTTTAGCCCTTTCACTTGCTCTTATAAGAGGTGACACTGACTATCTTCAGGACCAAGTGTCTCTGTATATAAAGTCTACATGGGCTGTGAGTCAAGTGAAGCAAAATAATGACATATACTTACATGTGGAATACTCCTATTAAAGTATAAAATTTGCAAAAAACATGAAATGCAACAAGGACATTTCAGCCGACCAATCACAAGGACAGGTCAGTAATCGAATCACCCAAAGCTACGAGTCATCGTAAAAACACAAAAGGTGCCATACTGTACCAGCCCTGAATCTAAAAAGAAGAGACCTTTCCCACCGTGAAAGTTTCAAGTGCAAACAAGATACCATCTCCCCTGATGTTAAAAAAATACAATAATCATGTGTGTAACACTTGCTAAGGATACCCTCCATTCTGTGGGAAATACAAAACTCTGTGTGGGGATCCCTTCCCCTTTGTGAATGTTTGTTACAGTGTTTTCTAAGAGCAGGCAGTAGTCCCACGGACTTTTAAGGAAAACGGGCTGCATTAAAAAACAATTGCTATATTTAAAAGCAATCACAGGCGTGGTGGTCTGCTAACCCCAGCAGGCCACCATCCCTGTGATTTTTGCGATTCCGAGGGGGTCGCAAATTGCGACCTACCTCATTAATATTCATGAGGTAGGTCATTTGCGATCCCCTAGGAATCGCAAAAAGTGTTCAACACACTTTCCTGCATGTCGTTTTGCCATTTCCTAACTGCGAGTCGCAAGGATTCACAATTAGGAAATCGCTAAACGGTTTCTTCATGCATCTGGCCCATAAAGCCCTAGATAGATATGGATACATGCTTCTTGCACATGCGGGATTTACCACACGCTCAAGAGAGGTGGGGATATTAATTAAATCTTCCCTTCCTTTGGTCGCAGGTAGGGTCTGGCATGATTCCTTGGGTCGATATGTAGCCCTGTCTGGCAGATGGGAAGGTCAGGTCCTCAATATGTGTTTCAGTTTACATTACACCAAAACTTCATGCAGAGACTCTGCCGGCTTCGACTACCCTCTTACTGAAGCTGCCTTTGAGCGAACTGCTGCTGGGTGGGAATCTGAACACTGCCATGGACCCAGAGAGGGACAGGGTATCGAGATCGGATCCGGGAAATGGGACCTTAGCCCCTACGGATTTTTGTGGAGGCCATGGGACTGATAGATCTGTGGCGGAAAAGTAATCTTCTGGCGCTACAGTTTACATATTACTCAGCGGTACATGGCAGCTATTCCCAGATAGACCATATTCTTACACATATTATGAGCGTGAAACATTTTCGTAATGCAGCGCAGGGGGCGCGGGGATATCTGACCACTCCTAGATAGAGGTGTGGTTACAGGGTCCGGTAAGGAATAGCACTCTGCCAACTAGGATGGATCCTTGGGTTTTTAGAGATAAAAAATTATCAAACCAGATTACAGAAACGACAGATCAATACTTTCAAGATATTGTAGGGATGGTAGATTCAGCATGTGATTTATGGGAGGCATACAAAACAGTCATTAGGGGACATGTTCAGGCCCTGGTAGGGGGAGGAAGGAAGAGGAACAATTAAAATATGAAGACCTTGAGGAGGAGGTTTCCCAACTGGAAGCAGAGGCAATAGGTGGTGAGGCATCCAACTCTATTGTGAGTCATCGGGTCTGACTCAAACAGGAGGAGAAGAGGGATCTGGCGCACAATGATGCCAGGGCACAGGCACAGGCATCGCAGACACGACTAAATGATGTAGGTGATGTGGCCAATAAGATGATAGCCTGGTTGGAGAAGAGAGATAGGGACTGGAACTGGGTGCTGAAAATCTGTGATTCGAAGGGGTGCATACATAACGCTTGGGAAGAAATTGCGGCAGCGTTTGCTGACTGCTACAAAACACTCTATACATCTAATCCCACTAGGACAAGGGAGGACTGTGATGACCTCTTTAAGGATGTCCGGCTTCCCACTCTATTGAATGATGATAAATATGAGTTAGATCGAGACTTGACTTCCTCAGGAGATAGAAGGAGCCATTCAAGACTTACAAACCGGCAAGGCTGTGGGTCCCAATGGCATACTGGCCGAACTGTACAAGGGCATGGCAGTGGTGGTGGCACAGCCTATGCTTAACATGTTTCAAAGAGCTAAGGCAGTGGGTTGCCTTCCTAGAGACCAATGACAAGCCACAAAAGTGGTCGTCCTAAATCAGGGAAAACCCTGCAAACTGTAGCATTTATCGCCCAATCTCCCTGTTAAATATAGAGGCCAAGGTACTGGCAAAGGCTCTTACAAATAGACTCCTTGGGGTTATAACACCTATAGTACACCTGGATCAGTCCAGGTTTATGCCTTGTAGGGGCACTAGGCTGAACTATGGTGTGTTGTATTTGACCATGACTAGGAGAGAAGAGGAGGTGGTGTTGCTATCGCTGGATGCCTGAATGGCATTCGACTGCTTTGATTGGCATTACTTATTAGCTGTGTTGGAGAGGTTTGGCTTTGGAACGCGATTCTGAATTTGGATAAAGCTCCTATATACAAAACCCCTGGCAAGGGTGCAAGTAAATGGTGCAATTTCCCACCCATTTGCCCTTTATAAGGTTTCGAGAAAGGGATGCCCATTATCCCCTAAGCTTTTTGCACTTGCACTTGAACCCTTAGCTGCATGGATTAGGCGGGACCTGCTAGTGTCAGGCATTAAGCGGGATGGTAGCGGGGAGGAGCGTATATCTCTGTATGCTGATTACATCCTGCTATACACCACACGCCCACATTTTACCATCAACAGGTTGCTCCACATATTCCAGCTCTTTGGCAGCTATTCTGGGAACCAGATTAACTGGGATAAGTCACTCATGTTTAATCTTACGGATAGGGTTTCAAAACTGCCGGCCAGCAGGC
This sequence comes from Triturus cristatus, assembly GCF_964204655.1. Lineage (NCBI taxonomy): Eukaryota > Metazoa > Chordata > Amphibia > Caudata > Salamandridae > Triturus > Triturus cristatus. The sequence goes on along the minus strand of NC_140592.1, from coordinate 788,589,229 downwards.
AACCCCTACAAATGAAAGACAAATTTAAATATCTAGGTATCTATATCTCAAGGAACAAGAGGGATTTCCAAACAGATAATCTGCTGCCACAGCTAGAGAAGCTGAGAATAGACGTGACACATTGGAGGAGACACTGCCACTGTCTTTGATGGAGAGGGCTGTTCTCTTCAAAATGATGACGCTGCTTCCTATGCTGTATGCTCTACAGAATACCCCCTACAAGATACCACCCGATTTTTTCCGTAATGTAGTTAACAAACTGCAAAAGCTCTTGTGGGATGAAGGTACCTATATAGCATTATGCAAACTCAAGGGAGTGTCTTTGAGGTGGGGCTGGCGATCCCTGAGATCCAGAAGTATTATTGGGCTGCCGGGTTGGTGGCGATCAATGACTGGGTGTACTCGGATAGGGGAGAACCAGCCTCCAGAGTAGATCATTCCACGATGGGGCGGCGCGGATATCCTGCTGTACTATACCCGAAGAGTGTGGAGCCACAATTCCCCCCATATACACAAGCGGTGATCCGCACTTGGCGAGAAGCCACTAAATTCCTTGGATTGGCAGGTAAATTGACAGAGAGGACGCTGTTGTGGGATAGTGACCTACTACGAGAAGTGGGGAACCTATGAGGATTTCATAAATGGGGTTTGCTAAGCATAGACCATCTTGGTGATGTCTGGAGGGGACAGGCTATATTTTCTTTAAGAGACCTACAGGTGGAATTCCAAAGGCCTGATTCTGAAAATGTCCGATATTTGCATCCATATCCTGGAAGGGAACAGCAGCCAGAATACGCTTCAATAGAGCATAGGCTATTGCTGGAACCAATAGTAGATGAAGCCACACCGTAATATACCGAAAACTTATGAATAACACACCAGACCCACTCAAGACCCTGCGAGAGGCATGGGAAACTGACATAGAGATGTTAGAAGATAATAACTGAGAGGAAGCAATACAAAGCCCTAGGGAGGTATCAGTCTGCACGCCTTTTTGCCTGATACAACTCCGTATCCTCCACAGATCCTGTTTCTCCAGAGCACTTAGGACGTCGCACCACTGATCATCAATACTGAGGGTGGGGTGGGGCAACTCGGATAATATCAGTGGCATTGGGCCAAACTATACCCCTGGAGGCCTGATGACATGTACTGTGTGTGACAGGGGAGGAGGGTTGACCCAAGTACCAGAGAACATGGCTGATGGCTGCGGGAATGGTGGCGAAAAAGGAATATTGCTAGAGCATGGGGAGCAAGTCTTCCTCTGAGGGTGATGGATTGGAAATCTGGCCTCCATTGGTGTTGTGCAGCCGAAAAATTAGTCTATGAAAGTCAGAGATGCCCACGGAAGTGGGAAAAGGTCTGGGGATGGTGGGTGGCATACAGGGGGTTTTAAGGCCCTCTGGAAACAGGATTGGAGGGGAGAGTTGTGGGACCTCCCCACTGAGTTCTCCTCTCTGCATATGGGGTATATCTAATTTCTAATTTCCTGGACGAGGTGTGCCAGATGTAAATGGAGGCTTATGGTAAATTGTATTATCCGAGGCTCAGATTGTAAACATGTCACTGCTTTTTTGCATCTGAGAAAATATTTAATAAAAAGATTCTTAAAAAAAAAAATTACACCAATATAGCTAAAATTCTGAACACAACACATAGACTGATCTAAAATCTAAAAAGTTGTCAGATCTAAGCTTCTCATAAATCTGATGAAGATGTCAACCAAATATGCAAGGCACTGGGGTGCGGGCCATTAGGACAGCGCCATCGGCACATAATAACGCCGGAACAGGAGATTGGCTATTTTCAGTACATCGCTAGTGCCTGCTGACAAGTGGGCGCTTAACTTGTTGATATAGATAATAAAAAGCAAAGGAGCCAAGATGCACCCCTGCTGCACACCCCTAGCTACAAGAAATTTTTTTGTAGTTTCCCCTCTACAGCCGTATCTTACCTAGGTTCTTGTGGAGTGTATACAAAAACTTCACCAAGGGAACTTCCACTCCCAGGTCTAGTAGAGTCAGCCATTGCTTTGTCCTGTTTACACTAGAAAATGCAGTGGATAGGTCCATGAAGGGTAAATACAAAAATGTTTGTACCCCTTCGAAGTTAATGACCTCATAACTTTGAAAACACTAATTGTTAGAAAGCAGGAGTTAATCAATAAATGCACCTTTAATTAGACACTACACGCGGGAAACTAACTGGCATTGCAAAAATCTAATTTATTTACAAATGTGAAGTTAAATTAAAATAGGTTTGTGATTCGTGTAGAAAGTAGACGTAAATTGCATGTATTTCGTATGTAGTAAAATTATATTGTGGCAAAGAATGCAGATGGTAAGTAAAATGGCTTTAAATGTCGCTTATGCTAGGTAACACCTAATACGGGTCATTAGAATGGTGGGTGGTAAACAGAAGGGCTTATTTTCTATGTCTAATTTCTGCCATGTTGTTTTCATATTAGTTCCGTTAGGGCCTGCTAGGCCTCGCTGGGAAAATGGCCGCTGTCGAGAGACGTGATTCCGTGTGCAGGATAAAGATGGCCCCTGCGCATGAGCAGAATGGAAGTTCCAGTCACGAGTGTGTGGCCTATGCCCAGAGCGAGAGATGTCAAGGCCAGTCTGGCCTAAAACAAGAAGATGTGCCAACATTTTAGCATAAATGCCTGGGAACGGATGGGAGACTCGAACTCCGAAGATGAACAATTCAAAAACTATCAGAAAATGTTGCAAATATATTAACAAAGTTAAAAAGAACTTTTGGACTTGATTATTCACAAGATTTGTATGAATGGATTATTTGCAGAACTGGTTCAGGCAAGGAGGACAATGAGGTGACCATCACCACCCCTCCAATGGACCAGTCAGAATGAATGTAGCCCCTAAAAGGTTTCAATTTTGGGTATACAAGTTAGTGAAAGAGCATAAAAGAGTTGTGCTTACAATGACGTGGTCGCACTCGCTTATTCCACATCAATCTATTCAACATGACACGCTGTCTATTGAGACGATTTTTCTTCTAATGCTGAAAAGACTTTGACAAATTTTGGACTTCGAAAGTTGATGGGGAAAAGGAACGAGACCGTCGCAGGATTCTATCCTGGGAGGGAATACTTCCGAGGAGGTTAGAGGGACAGTCAGTCAGCTTTGGGAACCTATCCTGTGACCTTCGATTCATGTTCTGGTGAATCATTCTCGTCATCGCCCTAAGGCCAAGGGTAATGAGTATTTTCTGTTTCCTAGTCAATCTTTACTTAAATGCTCATGAAAATAATGTCTAGAATGTTTGCTTAGAAAAACTTTACTTATTCAATGTATTCAACGAATCTAGGTAAAATTACACTTACATTCAAACTGAGTCTGTGGTTATTAGAATTAATGTTATGATCAATAATTGTCAAAAGGTTTTAATTGTGATTGAGCTGGACTTAATCGCCATCAACTGATTTCTACTAGTTGGTCCATTGACCTAAATAGCGGAGTACCTTGATGTTTAGACCCAACAATTTCAGAGTCAAATGTATATAATGTATATAGTTATTATTTAGGTAAAAATATGAACAAGGTACCTCGTATGTCTTGCAGCTCGTCTAGTTATCACTGATCCAGAAAACTGAGTGAGTGTGTGTTTCGGTGTTATGTGCCCCACCGATGAACAAGTGGTGTAAGGGTTTTTCTGGGTTGGTGTCATAAGGAAAGGTTTTTATAATAGCCGTGCTGTATCAAAGGCCAGGTACAGAGGACAGCACCTGACATCCCTTGGTGTATTTTTTAATGTTTTTATAATTCTTTTTATTGAAACAAGCATTGGTTCAAATAAACAATACAGAGGACACAGAAATTGAAGAAATAATAACGACCTACGGAGGATGAGGATTACATTTCAACATAAACATTATTTCATAACATAAGAAGGGAACATCATGTGGTAAGGGGGATATTCGGTTCAGAGCAATCAGGCGGTGTACAGATTTCACCCCGATAACTATTCCAAGGGCTCCAGATACGCGCCCATTTTTTGGGGCAACCCCTAGCGACATATATCGTCTTCTCCTTAAACATACACCAGTCAAGGTCTCTCTCCCAGGTCTCCAACGTAGATGGTTTAGCAGCTCCCCACAATTGTGCGATGTTTCTTTTGGCTATCATGAATCCCAGGGTGGCCCATTGTGTTTGGTGAGTGTTTAGATCTGTGGGTTCCCATATGTGGAGGAGGCAACGCCTCGCCTCTGGTGAACGACGGGTGTGTAGTACAGCGAATATTGCCTTGTGTACCTCGTGCCAGAAAGCGCTGATGAACTTGCATTTCCATATGATGTGTAAAAAGGTTCCTAGCTGACCGCACCCTCTCCTGCAATTTCCTCTATCAGTGACCCCCATGGGGATCAAGCGTGGTCCGGTGATGTACACATGGTGAAGGATTTCTAGCTGTACCAATCTAAGGTGCGCCGATATGGCGACCACTCTAGGGGAAGACACCGCCTCCTGCCAGTCTTTATCATCTATCTCAACCCCGTCTCCCGTCCACTTCTCCCTTAATGCCTGAAGGGGGTCGGTCATATTGTTTATCAGTATTTTGTATATTAGGGAAATCTTCTTTTCGGGAAGCTGGCCATCCAGGATTCTGTCCTCTAAAGGTGAGGCTTCAGGAGGGGTTGTGCCTGTTGGTAAAAGCGTTCGGAGTGGGTGTAGGATTTGGGCATAGCGGAAGTATTCCGTAGCTGCTAGGTCATATTCAGCCTGTAGTGTGTTGAAGGATTTAACTCTCCCTTCCCCCCCAAAGGTATTTGATTTGTGTAATGCCGATGAGGTCCCATCTGTCGAAGCCTTTTGATCTCCATAGGCTGCCCAGAGATTCAGAGTCCCAAAGGGGGGTCGCCAATGTCAGTTTACGTCCTCACCCAAGAGAATTGGTTGCGTCGTGCCAAAGCTGGACCGAGTAATTGGTGGGGCCCTTCAAAATATATTTGTTGGGCCGCGAGTAGAGCGCCCTGTTATAATTACCTCCGGGGAGGAGTCATTTGTCCATGGCGTCGCCAGGGTCGTCCCCTCGTCCATAGGTGCCATGGTTTATGGCAGCCAAGAGTGCAGCCCAATAATATTGTTTAATATCCGGAAGGCTTATGCCACCATCGTACCAGTTTAGGGTCAATTTATTTAGGGCGATACGTGGTTTAACGTCCCAAAGTAGTTCTTGCTGAAGGCCCTCTATTTTTTAAAATAGTGGGTGGGTACCGGGTCAAGAGCATTTTGCAGTGAATAGAGAAAGCGGGGCAAGGACATCATTTTAAACAGGGCTGCTGTTAGGGAGAGGGGAAGCGATTTCCAACTTCTGATGTCTTTTTTATCTATGCAGGGGCGGGAGGAGATTTGGGGCATACCGGACTGAGGAATCATGAGAAATAAAAATGCCAAGGTATTTAAAGCCCACTGTGTTGATCTGGATTGGGAAATTTCCAGGGGGGGGGGGTAGGAGGATCTCCCCTTAGGGCAAACAATTACGATTTACCCCAATTAACCGTAAATCCAGATAATCTACTGAGCACTGCCAAGATGTCTAGAACTACTATCAGGGATTTCGACTGGGAGGCCAGATGGAGTAAAATGTCATCCGCATAGAGTGAAATGCGGTCCTCCCAGCTGGGGGACCATCTCAGCCCTCGTATCATCTGGTCCTGTCTGATCCAGGCAGCCAGTGGCTCCAGGGCGAGGGCAAACAAAAGGGGAGAGAGTGGGCAGCCCTGGCGGGTTCCACGGATGAGTGGGAACGTGGCTGACAGTTTGCTATTGATCACTACCTGCGCCAGGGGTTATTGATACAGAAGACGTACCCACTGAGTGTATTTTGGCCCAAATCCCAGTTTTGCCAGTATGGCCCAGAGGTAGGGCCATTCAACCGTGTCGAATGCCATGGTCGCATCCAGGGACACTATCACAGCCGACTCTTGAAGGGTTGAAGCTCTGCCCAGCACACCGTGAATCCTGCGTAAGTTCAGGGCCGTGTTTCTGTGTGCCATAAAGCCAGATTGGTCCGGGTGCACCAGGGTGCCTATTACCTTAAGCAGACGGGAAGCCAGACGTTTGGCCAGGATTTTAGGTTCAGCGTTTAGGAGGTAAATCGGTCTATACGAGGCACAGTCAGTCCGGGGTTTCCCTTCTTTGTGTATGGTGACTATAGTGGCAATCCTCTGTTCCGTCGGTAAGGCTCCACCTTCCAATGATTCCTCAAAACATCGATTTCAGGTGCAGTGCGAGTTTATCGGGCTGTAGTTTATATAGCTCAATGGGAATGCCGTTTGGTTCAAGAGCTTTGCCCGGTTTCAGTGCACGTATTGCTTGCGCAATTTCATCTGTAGTCAAGTCGCTGTCCATAAAATCACGGTCAGCTGCGGGGAGGTAAGGGAGCCTAATGTCGCAGAGGAGGTCTTGTGAGTCTTCCTCAGTGTGTGGAGTCACTGTCGAGTATACCAGTTAAAAATGAGTGGCGAATCTGTCTACTATGTCTTGGGATTCAGTGAGAGAGGAGCCTTCGTCATCTTTGAGCTCAGGGACTAGTCTGCTCGCCCATTCTTTCTTATCTAACCAGGCTATTCATTTTCCTGCTTTGTCGCCCAGTTCATATATCCTACCTAGACGTTCCCTGCTCAGGAATTTGGCTCTGTCCGTGACAAGGGATTTATTGTCGTGTTGTTTCAGGCTCAGGAGGTGGAGCTTCTCTGGTGTCATGCCCGCTTCTAGGTCACCCTCAAGCCAGTAAATGTCGGCCTCTATGTCTAGGATTTCTTTTTGTTTTTCTCTCTTTGCCCCAGTGATCAAGGACAGAGCCTGACCTTGGATCACGGTTTTAAAAGCTTCCTATAGGGAATTGGATGAGGATACTGACCCCACATTTTCAGTGAAGTAATTGTCTATATCCTTGAGAAGGTTTGTACGAAGTTTCAGTTCTTTAAGGTACCAGAGGTTGATTGTAACCAGCCTACCGACCGCGGCTTGACTAAGTACTATGTGTGTCCATACCGGAGATGCCCCTGGCAAGATGTCTGATTTCGTGTATGTGAGCAATTTGGGCTGCCGGGATCAGGCAATAATCCAGACGGGATAGACTATGGTGGGCGCCCGATTGAAAGGTGTGTTGTATCTGGTCTGGATGGTAAACCCTCCAAGCGTCCACCAACCCCATAGTGTCAAGGAATTCAGGTAGCCAGCTTGAAGAGGGTCCTATTTCCCTAGGGGGCTAGCGGTCTAGTGTGCCCAAAACCACTGCGTTAAAATCACCGCTGAGGACCAAGAGGCCGTATGGTACTCTGAAAAGGAATGAACCCAGGTCAGTGAAGGTGGAGCCCTGCAGACCTGTAGGTACATAGACTGATATAAACGTGATCGTACGGCCCTCCTATGTGCCCGAAATCCCAGTGTATCTGCCTCTCTCATCCGTCCAGACGGAGCACACCTCAAGTGGGAGAGAGTTTTTGATCATAATACCGACACCCCTGGAGCCAGATGTAAAGCCTGCGTGTGCGACCATTTTATACTTTCCCCTGTGCATTGCTTTACAGAGGTTTCCAACCAGGTCCGTCTCCTGTAGGAAAACGATATCTGGGGCCTGCCGTTTGCTATACTGGAGAACCACACTGCGCTTGATCATATCCCCAAGGCTGTTGACGTTCCAGCTTAAAATTGTAACATTTTTGTTCCCCATGCCGCTCGTAGCTCAGCTTTCTATTGCCTAGTGCCTCTGCATTAATAGTAGTGTGGATTACCGAAGTGCGAACCGTAATGATGCTTAAATATAACCCCCCAACCCAACTACCCCCCACTCCCCTAGCCCAACTGCCCCCGCCCTGCTGCCCTGCACTCTGGGCTCCAAACTGCCTATAAGAAACTTGCAGAGTGCCTGTCGCCCTGAAGAAGAACTATTAGCAGAAAACATAAGGGCGTGGCATCCCGTTTTCCCCCCTGGTGTAACAAATAAAGAGTCCCCAAAGTAGCTCACACACCAAAGTTCAAAACGTCAGTCTTGGAATAGAGAGGCAATTCACCGGGACCTGGTCCCTCCACAACCCGTTACCTCCCCAGCCAAACCCGATAGTTAGCCAGCGCAAGAGATGTCTCATGTCCAGGTGATCCTTGTCAGCCATGATCCTGTGAGGTGGCCTCACCCGCAGTATTACGATATTGTGGGGCTCGCTCCGTTTGATACTCAAGCCAGTCAGCTGCTCTCTCTGGTTGTTCGGAAAACCAGATTTTCCCACCAGATTCCACTCGGAGACGTGCTGGGAACAACATAGAGTACTTTAGACCCTTGTCCCTGAGTTTCTGTTTCACTGCCGTGAAGGATCGTCTTTGACGCTGCACCCGTTGCGTGAAGTCGGGGAAAAAGGAGATGTCCGCATTCTCAAAGTGAAGTGGGGCTTCCAATCTGGCATTTTGGAGGATCACATCTCTGTCCCAGAAATTGAGCACTCTTGCCAGCATCGGTCGTGGGGAGGCTCCCGGTTTGGGATGACCCCCTGGGACTCTGTGCGCCCTCTCAATAACAAAAAACTTACTGAGGCCCTTAGGTTTCAGGTGCTGTAGAACGAGGTCTTCAACAAAGAGGTCCGGGGCCTGTCCCTCAGCTTTCTCCGGCACACCCAAAATGCGCAGGTTATTGCAGCATAGGCGCCCTTCATAGTCATCTAACTTGAGTTCAGTGGTTTTACAGAAATTTTGCATGTCTTGGATTTGACCCTGGAGCTGGGCGATGTCATCAACGAGACTGGCGGTGGTGAGTTCCACCTGTTTGACTTTCCCATTCAGCTTGGTGAGATCGGCTCCAATCAGGTTGACCTCAATGGCAATGGTGTCCATTTTATGCTCTAGCCTGGTTTGACCAGTGGTGATCGCCTTCATCACATCTTTCAAGGATAGTTCCTGGTCTTCCCCTCCTTGTTCGCCGGTGGGGCCACCCCCTGATTGTCGATTCTGGAGTATATCTTTAGGGAGGGTGTAGCGGTCAAGTCTGCTTGTTTGCACCGCCCTTTGTCCCTTTGCGCCAGCCACTTTACTCTTCTCTGTTGCCATTTGGGCTGTTTGCCGAAAGTTCCTTAGATTACGTGCCCCAGCATCTGGTAGTGTACACGAGCACACGTGGTGTTTGCAGAAGGAGCAAGACTCTGTCTGTCCGTCGCCAAATGGGTCTGGACAAAGGTGTAGTATGTACCAGTGGCACCGGCACAGATCTCACCTGGGTGGCCAGGCTGGTGTGTAGGTAGTGGCCAAAATAGATAAATACAGGCACCTTTGGAACTCCCGGGTGTCACGCCATCCTCTCTCAATGTCGATATAGCCTACCAGTAGGCTGGGGGAGACCCGAGGCAATGGGCAGTTTATGTCCCCACCGGTAGGCTTATAGAGTAATGGAGCTTATCATTGCTCCATCCACTCACTGTTCGCTACCAGGTCTCTGCATACTGTGTAGGATGGGATCGTCCCTCCGAGTCCTGTGGGGCCCCTGCGGGGGTCTCCGGAGGTCCCTCAGTGATTATTTAGCTGGTGGGGGCTTCCGTGGCGGATCCACGCCGCTTTCACCACACTTCAGGGCCCCCCCTGATTCCATCTCACCGTCCATCATCCCGGATCCGGCCGAGGGCGCAGGAAGCATCGTCTGGAGCGCAGCAGTCGGGCCGATGTCCGCACTCTGTCACCGAGCACGGAGGTGGCGCTCTGAGTTCGCCAACTGGGCTAGCGCGACTTCAGGGGCACCAACGAAGGTCTTCATTTTGGGCTTCCGCCCACAGGGGTGTGCACATCTGGCGCCCGCCGGGATCTTAGGCGGCGCCCCCGTCGTCACTCTGTGGCAAGGCCCTGAAATCGAGTCCCCGGGTTCACTGCTCATGTAGGCCCAGCCCCTCTGGGACTGATAACTCCGGGCTCGAGAAGTTGTTGGGCTCACGGAGCAACTAGATCAAGCGACCATTACGCTCCGGGTCTTGGCCATGCCCCCCCCTGGTGTATTTTTGTTTTTATTTCACTGACTTTAATGTGGTGATATGGCAAGGCAAAACAAATCCAAGTTTTTCAGAGACAGAGTTGTCAGTCATGGTGGATGAAGTCATAAGAGTAGAGGCACAGTTGTTTGGAGCCCAAGTCAACATACTGCTCTCAGTCAGAAAATAAAAATGTGGTCCAGAATAGTAGACAGAGTGAATGCTGTAGGTACCACCTCACACTCACAGGAGTAATTTAGGAAGAGGTGAAAAGACCTGAGGGGGAAGGTGCGTTTCCTGGCCTCCAAGAAACACCTGGAGGCCCAGAGGAATGGTGGTAGTCCTCTCAGCACCCAAGTACAAATGTTCCCATGGGAGGAGAAGGTCTTGCAGATCCTACATTCTGAAGGTTTGACAGGAATACCTGGGGGAGTGGAGTCGGGTCAGGACTGATTTGCATATAGCTGTGTCTGAACTGGGGTGGGGAAGTGAGCTAAAGAACGATGCTGGATTCAACCCAGATCTGTGACTGGGGGTGAGTGTCTGAACGGTTTCAGCGCTCCGTCCATCATCTCCTTGTGTTTGCTTTGTTTGCCTTAAGTTGGCAGGGTATGCCCAGACGTGGGTCCCTCGCTCACTTTGCCACACGATTCAAGCTAGCCTGTAGCCTGGCTGATGAGGGCTGTTAGCCCAAAACAGGTCCCAGGATGCTTGTTTCCGGTCCAGGGAAGACATGGCTTGGCAGTTTGGGCTGGACTGTTCCCATGAGGCACTGGGTCAAGACTGATTTGCATATAGCTGTGTCTGAACTGGGTTGGTGAAGTGAGCTAAAGAACGATGATGGATTCAACTCAGATCTGTGACAGGAAGTGAGTGTCTGAAAAGTTTCAGCCTCCGTCCGTCATCTCCTTGTATCAGGTTTCATTGTAAGACACAGGTGGTATAGTTTAGAGGACATACAGTCACCATCCACATCGGATATTACAAGTGTCAAGGGAGAGAAGCCCTCAGGGGTTAATGGATATGAGGGGAGTAGAGACCGTAGAGTATTATGTAGTCTCCAGAAGATGAAGAGATCCATATAGGACATGTCATGTAGATGGGGGTCAACTGATGGTTGAATAACATGGCCATCAGGGAATAGATCCCCCATACTAGCTATGTTATGATGATGGAGTGTACATTGCACCAATTGTTCCCGCATGAGCGGGAGCCACAAATTATCATGGTGGGGAGGGCAGTGGAGTAAAGAAGACTGCTTCCCAGCATCTGTCACAGTCACGCCATGCCCAGCAGGTTGTGGACACAGTCTAGACATCAGTGGCTTCCAATGGGATGCCCTTCGGCAATATATTAGAATGTGAGATGGCATCCACGCTCTGGTTTCACATATGGAATGCGAGCATTTGGGTGGTACAAATGAAGCGTGTATTGGCACTGGGCTGCCAGATAGTATAGATAACGATCAGGGACTCCGAGACCACCATGGTCATAAGGGAGAGTGAGCGTATCCCAACAGACTCAGAGGTGACCCCCTGTCCAAAGGAGACACAAAAGGAGACTGCATACTGTAAGAAAGAAAAGCTGTGATAGGGGGATGGGGATATTTAAGAAAAGGTATAAGAAATGGGGGAGTGCAACCATTTTAATAATGGACACTGGCCTGGCCATGGAAAGAGGCAAATTAACCCAGCGGTCCACCTGGATCACCAGATCTGACAAATGCTGGGCCATAGTTGAGCTGTATAATTCGGTCCTTTTCTTTGTAGAGTGTTATATCAAGATATTTAATAACTTCTGTGGCCCATTTAAATAGATACTCTGCAGGTGGTGGATGGGCAGCAACTGTTAATGGAAAAGTTCTGACTTGGCCCAGTTAATTTGGAGCCCAGAAAGATATCCATATCGGATGATCTCCTGCATAAGAGGGGAAGGGTTATCTGCTGGATGGCGAATAAATAACAAAATATCATCAGCATATAAAGAAAGCATTAGGGGACCATGAATGAGTTGCAGTCTGTGGTGTGCATGGTGGTCCTGTACGTAACGGACCAGTGGGTCTATTGCAATAATGAAAAGAAGGGGAGACAGGGGGCAACCCTGCCTATCCCCTGCATTATAGGGAATACCTCAGTAAGTGAACCATTGATTCGTATACGGGCACCCAGATGAGAATACAGAAGCATTACTAAAGATGTGAAATAAGAAGGGATGCCAAGTTTACCTAGAACCGCTTTCAGTAATGGCCACGCGAGGGAGTCAAATGCTTTCTCACCTTCCAGCAAAGCTACAACTGCAGGTGTGGCTGGGGATACCTTATTGAGTACAGCAAAAATGGAATGTAAATTTCAAGAAGTAGACAGATGAGGACGGTTGAAATTATCTGCTTCATCAGTAACAACAATCTGGGAGCTAGGACTTTAGCTAAGATTTTATTGTTGAGATTCAATAGTCTATAGGAGGCACCCAGGTAAGGATCTTTGGCAGGAATTAACAAAAGTGTAAAGATGGCCTCGCACAGTGAAGGAGGTAAAGCACTAGTGGTCAAGGACTCATTATACAGTGCCAAAAGATGGGGAGTCAACTGCTGCTTGACAGCCTTATAGACGATCCCTGTTAGACCATCCAAACCCAGCACCTTAGCACCAGCAAGTGCATTAATAACCTGGGTCACCTCTTCCAAAGTAATTGGTTCACTAAGAAACTGTTGCTGATCATCTGTGAGCCAGACCATTGCAACCTCCTCCAAATAGGAAGAGATCTCAGAAGGGATGTCCGGCAGACTGGAAGCATAGAGCTGTTGAAACTCATCCAGTATTCCCTCACCGCCCATGATTCAAGCTCCGGAGTCCATCCGTAACTTAATGACATAGCTATGTATGCGCTTTGGGCCAACAGTCATGCAAGGGTACAACAAGGGCACTCCCCCTTCATGTAGTGACGGGCCCAAGCATGTTTCCCAAATAAGCAACCTCCCTTTCAACAAGGTCGCGAAACTCCGCCAACAGTACGGAACGTTGATGTAAATGAGAACCACCATCGGCAAGAGTGGCGCTGCCCATATCTCACAACTTTGCTTCGATGCGTTGTAGTTGAGTACTGATATCATGAAGGATACCAGTATGTTTGGAAATGCACACCCTATGAATATAGGCTTTAAGACCTTCCAAAGGGTGGCCTGTATAGAGACCATTCCAGTGTTCAATGGGAAATACTCGATTACGGAGTCAAGGACTTCACTATGGAACCGTCAGGTACATTCCAAACCACAACCATAGGTAATACGTAGTTGAACATGGATAGGGCTGTGGTAAGACAGAGTCTGCAGAAAGATAGTGATCTATGATACCCACAGATGTACATTAGGCGAGAGAAACCAATGGTCCAATCTTGTCCAAACAGAATGGGGAGCAGAATAGAATGTAAACCCAGGAGTGGACAGATATTGGGTGTGCCAATCATCTTGCAGTGCATAGGAGTCAATGATATGTCCAAGTACATCCCTGACTCTATGTTTATCAGTAGGTTGTATGCTGGTGGAGTCAGTGTGTGAACATTGTGGCATATTAAAGTCACCACCCAGTATCACATGATCAGCATCCACTCATCCCAAAGGAGCAAGTAGGCTCTGAAAAAAGTCAGGGTCATCCACATTTGGAGCATAAACATTGAACAATACAACACTCTTGTCTGCAATTGCGCCCTGTAGGAGAATATACCGACCATTAAGATCTGAATGACAAGTATGGAGAATGAAGGGGACACTCTTGTGGGTAAGAATGCAGGTGCCACGGGAATACGAGCTCTAACAACAAAAATAACGATGAGTTCCCCATGTTTTGGCATACGTATGGTCAGTGCTGGGGGGTAGGTGTGTCTCCTGGAGAAAAGCAATTTTGATACAATGCCAATTCAGAGAAGACAATATTAGTTTCCATATACATGGGTTATTTATTCACGTATGTTCCATGAAATCAGAGAGAGATCAAATGTTTATATCTGGGAGTGGTATATCAGATGGCAAAAAAGAACAGAAATGGGCATGTAGGAGGTAATTATGTATACATGTGTGATGTGCCACAGCGTGCAAACATATAATAACAACCCAACATCAACAAGAACAGAACATTAGGATCCCCACCCCCCACTCACACCAGATAATAAGACATCCAGCAAATCCCAGGAGGAAAAGACAAAACAAAAAAATAGTTGGCGTTCACCTTGGGGCGTGGAGACAACTCAGCAAGCGGAAGCCTATGTGTGAAAAGAAGCATGCAAAGGAGAAAAATGAACGTGATCATACAATAGTAACTTGCACAAATAGTATGGTTAAATGATGAGTAATACAAAAAATGGAGAACATAATAGCAATACCCTGAAGGATCTGCCCAGACATAGAAGTATAACCGTTACTTGAGCCACTGTAGTCAGGAGAGGTCAAACACTGAGATGTACCTGCACTGGTATGTTTTGGTTAGTGTACGCCTAGGAGGGGACGGTCTAGTTGACAGTTTTTTGCAATAGGCAATCACATCCGCAGGAGTATCGAAGATGCAGGTTTTTCCATTATAGATGGATAAAGCCTTTTGTATTAAAGGCCCAGTTTACGAAGTTTTTAGCATCATTGAACTTCCGGCGGGCACCTGTACCGTGGGGGATGAAATCGAGGTAAAGTGAACTGCTGGCACCTTGATATTGAAGCGGGCCCCTTCCACGAGCAAGGTGAAGGGTGCTATCCCTCTCCTTGTAGTTCAGGAGTCGTGCTATGAGGTAGCCAGGTGGGGTGCCTGGAACACAGCCACAGTTGTAGAAAAGCTTGACCATCCTTTTCTGCAAGTTAGTATCATGATCATCCAGTCCGGATATCCTCTTCTCCATCAATTTGTGTCCCCAAGTGGTCCAGCCATTCCCCCATTCTATCCATGTGAGCTGCAAAGGTATCAAAACGAGTGTCCATTGCTTGGAAGCCCGTCTTGAGCTTTACCATGATAGCGGACATATCGCTTTTGGCAGACATATCTGGGTCACGGGCTGTGACTTCATCCGCATCAAAATGAGAGCTGTGGCCCCTTTGAGGTTTGGTCTGATCAAAGGTTAGCCTGCACTGTTTAGGGTCCGAGCAGACCATTATAGTGGAATGAAAAGCAATAACAGTGGTAGCTAGTGTTAATGGAGCTAAGCTATGGGTATAGGAGCAGGGCGGCAGATCGTCCACCGGGGACGTAGTTGTGATAACATGATAATAGTGCCAATATGGAAGACCAATACCTGAGGTGCCAGGAGATTCTCCGAGCGGGCCACAAAATGTCTAAAGCGTGTAGCAGACAACAGAGGAACACCCAAAGTGTGTGGCCAGTTAATAAATAGTAAGGTGGGGCATGGAAAAATATGTGAATAATGGCCTTCAGTCAAGTGTATTAATGTAGAGCGTTCCCATTCCACCAACCACAAAACGCAGGCACATGTCTGGATTGCCTTCTCTATAGAGGGCAAATTAAAGTGACTTCCTTCAGAGAGCTAAGGTAGGGCGTGACCAGAATAACAGAGTACCAGGGGCACAGGGAGTAACCATCTAGTCAGCAGCAGGCCCGGGCAGCAAGATCCAGGAGTGCCAGAAAGGCAGCCAATTCAGTGTCAGTTTAGGGTGTTGGAGAATAGCATCTGTCACTCCCAGGCTGGGGCTCAAAGAGTGGAGGATTATCTACCTCATCAATCGGTGGCCACAGCTAGGCCCACCGGGCTGGTCACAGCAGGCCCGGTGCCGTGCACAGCTGCCAAGGAGGCAGCAGACAGACAGGAACATGGGAGGATTCCCAGCACACCCACAGCAAAAGGACCAGGCCATGGCCAGCTCACCCAGTAGCTGTCACGAATCCACAGCACCGGACTGCGCAGATCATGTGCCACTCCAGCAAGGACAGTCCAGGAGCCAGCCCACATGCCTCAAGAGCAAGACGGCCCAGGCCTTAACGCATACAGTGGTGTCCCCAGACACTCCACCCGAGCACACAGGGGCTGCAGAGGCTATGCCGGGCCGTTGAGGCTGCCAGCCACCGACGCGGCAGCTGAACAGCACGACCCACCCCCCCTAAAGTCAGACTCTGCAGGGGCCCAAGTCCTCAGGGGCAGTGATGAGGCGACCACTCAGGGCAGAAGGCGATGATGGCGGTGATTTAGCAGGTATAAAGACTGCCGCCACCAGAGCTTCACAAAATAGCAACTTTCTTGGGGGCAGTTGTGGCCACGCCCCCAACACGTGTACATATGTAAATGTAGGGTCCATCCCAACTGCATCTTGACAATGGGCATGTTACACTAACCATTTCGCAAGTGTTGGCAAGTAGAGGTTGAAATTACTACACTACCATAAGGCCCTGTTTCTGTCATTCAAAACCAGATGAAGTTGTCATTTTCCCCATTCTTACTTGTCTGACATATTACAACTGATGTTCAGTACTCGTGGACTGAGAAATCTACATACAATGCTCTACTCAGAGACATTCCTGCCTACGTAGCTTTATGTTCTCCTTAACTATGTTCTCCTGGTCTCCTTAACTGAAACTATTGATGGCATGAGTGACACCATACCAAGTGTGTAGGTAAGGCATGAAGTTAACTCAGCCGATTAGAAGTGGCAGGTGACCCATTGACTCCCCACTGCTCACATGATGACTAATGCTAAATATATAACCAAGTTGTGTGATTGCCTGTATTGTAGACAGCTAGGCTTTGGAATGGTCAAATACTCATGTTACCTCTTTACTGTGTTGGCCTACATGTTTGGGAGATGTCAAGTTTATTCCGTAAGCCAAAATGCAACATTTTAGGACATCTAATGAGCTGCTTTATTCATGTACATGTGCTATATCACAATTGTAATCTACCTATTTAGTTTTTTTCTAGGTTTCTACTTACTGTATCAAAAAACATTTAGATGTAGATACCACACTTGCACCAATAACAATGTTCTCTATTTCACAACAGATCGATCTGGTAGAGCACCTACCCAGAGCTTGGCCACAGAAGAGACTCCCACTCCACCCCAGGATCAAGCCCTCAGTGATGACAACACTTCTGGTGATCTGTTCATGGATGACGTTGCTGGTCTATCTGGTTAGCCTGGGTATATGGCAACAGTGAGTCTCACTCGGCCCACAACAACCCCTCAGATGCAACACCTCAGCCACAACCTGTGTACCTAGCACAGTTTCAAACATTGTGTGCCCTCATCCCAGTCCTGGATCCAGATGTAACAATCAGCACTCAAGCTAGTGAAGAGCCAGGACCCAATAGGAGAGGGCACCCTGAGCCAAGTGCACAGGCTCGTGGAGGTAGGGGACGTGGGAGGGTAACTGTGGGCCGGCAGAGTGAGGCCAATGAGGCCGCTCACACCCAGGCCACCATCGACAAGTCTTGGGAGCCTATCAGGAGCCCAAGGCGTGATGGGCCAGATACTCACCGAAATCTTGGTGATGAAGCAGCTGCAGAGGGACATACACCATGGGATGGAGACCCATAACTCCAACATGGGCTCCCTAATTGGGGTGCTGCAGGACAATCACACACACCTGTGCAGGGCTTTTCCAGCACCATCTACGTCTTCCTGAGATCCAACAACACATGTTAAGATGTTAATAGGCTGCCTATTAACATCTACCTCAGCCACAGGGAGGGAGGCCATGACAGAGGAAGACACATATGCAGACATCTGTCCCTACAGCTGTGGATCCCCCCATACTAGCAAGTAGGAACATCCACACAAATTACCAGTAGGTGTGGACGGCAAGAACTCGACCACCTGCATCAGGAAACCTCAAACCTAAGTTCCTCCAGTGTGTGTAACACATTCACTCTGTGGACTATTTCTGGACACATTTACCTTTCTGATGGTATTTGGGACATTGGACTACAAACAATTTAACATCTGCAACTATGGTTTAATTCACCATAACTGACTTCTCCACTTTTCAGTTTTCCTGATTGTTTTTCACAATGTTTCTATTTTCCTTGTTCACTTAAATAAATACACTAGTCTGAACTCATTGCTTGCTGTAGTATATCTCACATCTAGCAATGTATATATGTACTCCCATCTGAACATTATAATTACAAAAAGTTCAACATGTGTAAGCATTGATATGTTGCATGTACACACTGTTTAGCTCAGGATCACAACCATGTCTCACCAAAACATACATACAAGTGTGTTCTTAAATACCATCTTTATTCCATTGTTCCAACAATAGGTTGGCATTATGTCAAAAACATAGTAAACCATACATGACACCAATAATCTGTGCCAGTGGTCACATTTCCAGTTGCAGACCTTAACAACATGGAAGGAGGGGCTACAGCAGACAATTAAAGAGGCAATATTTAATTGTTCAATATCATCAGCTGGAGCCATATCGCCTAGCTCACAAATGGAATCCCACATCAATAACACCAATAGACAAACGCGTGGCAGTACTACATTTTTTGATCACTGGATCATTCCAATCCATTGTTTCAATATCTAGTGTAATGCCACTAACAGATTTCGGTTGTGTGCCACATGTACGTTGATCTACAATGAGACACATTAGCAGCTACATACAATTTACACGTAATGAGGATTTAGCCAATGTGAAGGGGGAATAGCATAATTTGGCTCCTCAACAACATTTTGTTGGAGCACATGATGGCACACATATTGTGTTAGGACTACCCCACGACAAGGAACAAGTCCAATGGATTCCTAATAGTTGTCATCCTATCACTCTGCAAGCTGTTTTGGTACAGGCTCTGCCCAACCAAAGTCTGTGTCTGTCATTTTCAGGAACTACCCATGTCCCCTTTGTACTTCCAAACAGCATCATATACCCACAAATGTACAAATGAAGATGCCATGGTGAAGGTACCTAAAACAGACCAAAGCAAAGACATTAGCTATCAAACAATACATATAAGACAATTCACATAGTCAACTTCTGGAGAACAGAGTCCATGACAAGAATCTGAGCAAAACAAAGAAACACAACAAAGTGATCATGTGTCAAAACCTTGTTCAACAGACACTTTTCACCTGGATTTTCAAGAGCTCGCCCTTCCCAATATTTTCTCTTAACATACTCCTCTCATCATCACAACAAGAGTTGTTGTAACAGTCAAAGTTATGACATTTGACAAAATACTTACACTCATAAGGAGAAGATGTTGATGAGATCTTGATGCAAGTCAGCTCCTTCCTCTTCACCACTATCATCATCATTTGGCATTTCTTTCTTTCTTTAAGCTTTATTTCGGCTGATGTAGCCATAAAAGCAAGAATACATAAAAAGACATTTCCAACAAATGAATACAAATACACAGACCAAATATTCAAGGTAATACATACAGAGGGCCAAGCAACAATTAATCACCTCATCGGTTGTGCAACTTACAGCTTTAAAATTAAAAACATACATTATAATTTAGTTTAAAAAGCCAGAGTTTTAAATTTTTTTTCTAAAAACACGTTAAAAAGAAGGAATCAGTGCATTTCATAATAACTAGCTGGGCTACGAAAGGGTGCAAACCGCATCGGTTCATTACAACTTGTAACCTATCTGTTTCCTTGTAAGGTACACATTAAATAAAAACCTACTCATACAAAACACTACTAATTGCGAGGTATTTGACTTGAGTATACGTTCTGCCTCTTTATAAGACCTAACCCCCATGTTTTTACATAAGGGTTTGATCCAACGACCCCTTGATTTTTTATAGGCTGGGCAGAAGAACAATAAATGGACATCATCTTCTTTTGCTTTTTGAAAGCAAAGGGTACACAACCCACTGGCCTCCTTACCCCCCCACCTACAAGTATTTGCAGAAGTCTGTAAGACCCCATATCTAAATTGTAAAAATAATGTTTTTGCTAAAGGTGGTCCTATCTCATCCATGAATTGTCCAAATTCAGGAATGTCCTTTATAGTCAAAAATCTCTGGGTCAATGTACCAAATGTTGAACTATGAAATAGTTCGCCATTGATATATGTCCAGAAAGTAGACTTTACAATCTTTTTGAAGGGCGGCGTCATATTCTGAGGTTCTTCCCAAAAGTGAGAGAACCCTAACCTGTTAAGCCACTGAAAAATGTGCTTTAGCCATGCAATCTTCTTATACCCATCGATCCGGATTATTTCTATCAATCCACTCTTGTAATCACTCAACTCCGGGGTTGTCCATAACCTAACCCAGTACAATAATGGCCTTAGTATGGCTTGGTAGTCTGTCCTTTTAAGATTAATATCCAGGAACACTGGGACTAGTGGGGTTCTAATTGGTATTTTAAGCAACCTACGTATAAAATAATTTTCTTCCTTCTCAAAGTTGCTTTTACAAGAATGCCCCCATACTTCAGCACCATAGAGTGCCGCTGATTGGGCCTTCGCCTTAAATAATTCAAGTGCCGGCGTAATAGCTTTAGAATGACTACTGCCGTGCACCTTTAGAATAGGCATCAAATTTTGTTTTAAGGTTAGTTTACTTTTTTCCAACTGCCCCTTCCAAGAAAGCGTGCTATCCAGCATAATTCCTAGATAATTGAAACTCTCCACATACTCCAGTTTTTGATTGTTTAAGGCCAAATTCTTCCTAAAAGACTTCTGGGGATTTATGGACATATATTTTGTTTTAGATAAATTTCTTTCTAACCCCTTCCCCACACAGTAGTTATTAAAGGAATTCACTAAGTTTTGCAACCCCTTTGGAGTCTGTGAGATGAGAATCGTATCATCGGCAAAAAGTAATGCCGTGATCGCCTCATCTCCTAGTTTCGGGGAGTCATGGTCACAATCTCTTAGGTAGATAGGTATATCATTAACATATAATGAGAAGAGTGTGGGCGCCAGCACACAGCCTTGACGCACACCCCGTCCTACTGGTATGGCTTTTGAGGTTTCACCGCCCTTCCCCCATCTGACTTTGGCATAGTTCCCTGTATGTAATCTAATGAGTTCTTTAAGTAACTCACTAGGTACCGTCTTATTCTTAAGAGTAGCCCACAACAATTTACGTGGAACGAGGTCAAAGGCGGCCCTCAAGTCAATAAATGCCACGTACAAACTGCCCTTCCTTATGTTAATGTATTTCCAGCAGATGCACGTGAACCTAAATACTTGATCAACCGTGCTGGTTTTTAACCTGAACCCTGCCTGATATTTAGTTAATATCTGCGTCCCCTCTATCCATGCTAAAAGTCTATTTAAAATATGTCTGGCAAAAACCTTTTGTAAAAGATCTATTAAACTTATAGGACGGTAATTGGCCGGATCATAACGATCACCTTTGTTAAAAATTGTTACAATTTCAGCCCCTTTCCAGGTTTCGGGAATTGGCGTTCCGGCCATTATAGAATTACATAGGAAATTAATATAGGGCCCCCAAACTTCCACATCATGCTTTAATAAATCACCAGGGATTTTATCAGGACCAGGGGCTTTGCCCATTTTGACGGCCTGTAATGCCTTGATATTCTCCTCTAGACCAAATCGCAAGGGAGAATTACCCGATGGTAGATTATTCTCTTGGTCCCCTATGGTCAACCCCTCATTGTCATTAAGATATAGTTTAGAAAAATGGTCACACCATGTTTTTTCGTCTCAATAAATATCCCTAGGTGATCTGCCCTTTTTATTTCCTTTTGAAATTAAATTCCAAAAAGCGCCCTGGTCTCTTAGTTTAGCCGCATTTAGAAGGTCATCCCATAGGGCATCATCCCAAGCTTTTATTTGCTTGGGTCAGTGTTTTATTATAAGCCTGTCTACTATCACTTATACCCTGAGGGTTCTTTAGTTTGACAGCCTGGATCAATTTGGATTCAGCTACACAACAATCCTTATTATACCATTGGTTTACTACCTCTAAATGGTTTTCTTTCTGATTCTTGTCCTTTTTGTAAATTTTACTCAAGTGAGGAGTTAGCGCATCTACCAATTTAAAATGCAGATCTAAAACACCCTGGGTGCCCAGTAAGGGCATCTGGCATACTTCAATGGTATCAGCAAAGGTATTGTAAATATTTAGCATCGTCTCTTCTTTAGCCAGGTTATAGGGCCATCTTATAGCACGCCTATTATTTGTTACCTGGAGTTCCCCAGGGGGGCTACTTAACATAACTTCTTCAGCTATGTTAGATATAAAAGGATCGGAGTCTAACCATAGTTGAAGAGGAAAATGGTCACTCTCTGTCCTATGATCTATTTTAAAATCAATTATTAAATACCATAGGCTCAGGGAGACCAATATAAAGTCTATATGTGACCTACAGTTGCCTTTACAAAATGTTGGAGCCGATGGTCTATCGGACTGGAAACGGCCATTACATGCCCTTAAATCATGGGCCATGGTCAATTGTAAAATCTGCATAGCAGCTATAGAGTTTTTAGCTGAACCAGTGGAATCCAAGGTCAGGACATTGTTTGCAATATCCTGTTCATCAAATAAAGTGTCCAGGCCCGACACTGGTTCATATTTACAATTAAAATCCCCTCCAACTACTACCTGTACGTTTGGTCCTAGTGTATCTAAAAAAGAATCCAATAGCTCTACCACCTTCGATTCCTTATTAGAAGAGTGTGGTCTATTATAAATATTTAGTAAATATATAATTCCTTTTCCCCTAGTCACCATTTTTAATCCCAGTAAATCGGGTGAAGAAATCGACAGTTGGGTGATATCTATTTCCAGGGTAACCCTTACCCAAATCACCAATCCCCCTGACGCTCTCCCTCTTACTGACGGAATTGCGCCACAACAGAATGTTTTGTACCCTAGTCTATGCGGCATTTCTATGGCCCAAGTCTCCTGAAGGAGAATGATATCATACTCCTCAGTATAGGAGCACCAGGCTACATCCCGTAGGTTCCTAGCTATCCCTGCTATATTCCATGATGTTAATCTAACAGGTAAATTTTCTTTTGGGCAAGGTGAAAATACATTCACCAATCTATCATGCCTTGCTGCACCATCTACAGGGCTGGTTGAGGTATTAGTTCCCTCAACTAGGTGTTTTACAATATTAATCCCCTCTATCTCAGTACTCCTAATGCAACACTGTCCAGCCTCACCCAGACTAACATTGCTAGCTCCTATATTGTTTGGGAGCTCATCAGTTACCACAACTTTAAGAGTCGAGACAGGTCTACCTCTAACATCATAAGATAATGTGGGAGCCTCCATCTTTATTTGTTCAAACTCTACAATACTCGGATTCTTATCCCCCGCCTGAGTAACTGCAGTAGCCTCTAAATCAAAGTTGCCGGCCGACAAAAGTCAATCATTCTGATCCAGAGTACTTAACGCCAGATATCTGTTATTTGTAGGGATCTGGAAAGTTGGGCATCTGTTGGAATTCTGGAACCTACTTATAATATTAGCCTGGGGAGCCCTAGCTAAATGACTATAGAAATATCCCAAGGGGTGCACACCCACACTATTCTCTCCCAATACCAGTGATGCCGCTCTGAGTAACACAGTCGCAACATTTTGGGGATGTTTAAAATGTATAATTATACATTCGCCTCTGCAGGTTTTCCTAGCGTTACCAATCCAAGAAACCCGTCTAGTCGATAATATCTGATCCGAATAATTTGTAGGGAACCCACCGTTTTTAATCAACCAAGACATTGTTTTCCGTTTAAGAGAGTCATGTGATTCATCTCGTGTACTAGGTTGTGAGGAGTCTAGGGGTGGAACATTTGAGAGAACAACCACATATGGCTCTGGAGGTAAATTAATGGAGCGTATTTTTCTTACTGGGACTGAAGTCCATGCTGTGCTAGTTGAAGCCATTTTAGTCGGAGTAGTATTATCGACCGTCCGGCTTGTCACCCTGGGATTAGGTATGCAAACACTCTCTATCAACGGTGGCTGTACAACTTTTCCATGTTGTTCCACTGTCTCCCTCTGTAAATTACTCTGGACATTGGATATTTTAGATAGGAGACCACCCAATCTGGTCACTTCAGCTGTTAGCGAATCTATCTTTTCAACAAGTGGCTTAACGACAACTTCCAGTTTCGCTTCAAGTACCTTGGCTATATGAGCCAAAATTTCTGAACTCATATCTATATTAGTGCCACAATTGTTGGTCATAGTCTCCTTATGACCCATAGTACTTCTCTGTACTGGTTCGGATAATAGCTTGGGCTGTGCACCCCCCCCGCTTAAATTGCGTTTTCCTACACTTCCTTACCGCTCTCTTTACAGGAGAGCGTACTATTGGAGCGACCCTGGACTCATCCGATAGATTCAGGTCTAATGCATCCTGGTCCATAACCATTAGTGCAGGAGGCTCCACTAATAAGCAGTCAGTGACAAGAGGTGCAATAACATTTGGGCTACTGTTAACGTCAAGGGTCGGAGATGTTAATTCCGAGAAACTCTCCCGGCCCAATGATTTCCTTCTATCATTGTTGATCTTACTCACCACCTTAACTAGGTAGTTATCCATGGTTGATTTGTTTTTAGCCATTGGTGTGCTTATGGTACACTTTTTAACTATCAAGGCTATATAACAAAACACCTCTAGTAAATGCTACCAGCAGTGTTCAAGCTTTACAAGTACTTGTTAAGTAATCACCCAAACATTAAGCACGAAATACAAAAACAATGTTATTGCTGCGACCAAGCGTGCTTAAGTGACACAACAGTCAGGGGGTAGCCGTACAGGCAAACTGGCAAAACAGGCGACAAGCAGCCCCGCCTGTATCCTTTCACCTGGGCATAAGGTGAGCGACTCAACCCAAAAAGGACCTCCAAATGTGTTCGAAGTAAAGAAATAGAGAGCCCACAATGCTTTCAGGGAGCCATTGGCTCTGTCACACAATGGAAAAAAAAAGAAAAAAACAAAAAGCAACAGAAAAGCCGTCAGCGTCACCCCCCCAGAAGCTGGCCACCAAGACTACACAGATCACCGCACAAAAAACAAGGGGGCTATGTCAGTAATATATGGCTTAGCCCTAGAATGAAATGTTCGGCACAGGCAATGAGCGAGTATATAACTTCCGTCAGTCAATGGCTCTTCCCTAGCCTTACCTCGCGACAAGGGGGATGGCCCAGCCCAGCCTCTTCCAGCCCTGGACGGCCACAGATGGCCCGCCCTTTGCCCGGGCTTCGCCCAGCGCGTCCCGCGAAGCGGGCCTCAGCATTAATTATATGCGCCTCCTGGCGCTGGCGCTGCGTGAAGAGAACGCGCCGCCGCTGGGGCAGCCGGGAACTGAAGTCCCGGGGCGGCGACGCTGCGGACGGCACTCGCTGGCACTCAGTGGCTCTCCGTGACTCTTGGCGGTGGCGGCGTGATCCACAATAAAGGTGAGTTCAGTCCCCCCCGCTCCGCCGGCCTCAGCGTTAGTTATATGCGCCTCCTGGTGCTGGCGCTGCGTGAAGAGAACGCGCCGCCGCTGGGGCAGCCGGGAACTGAAGTCCCGGGGCGGCGACGCTGCGGACGGCACTCGCTGGCACTCAGTGGCTCTCCGTGACTCTTGGCGGTGGCGGCATGATCCACAGTAAAGGTGAGTTCAGTCCTCCCCGCTCCGCCGGCCTCAGCGTTAGTTATATGCGCCTCCTGGCGCTGGCGCTGCGTGAAGAGAACGCGCCGCCGCTGGGGCAGCCGGGAACTGAAGTCCCGGGGCGGCGACACTGCGGACGGCACTCGCTGGCACTCAGTGGCTCTCCGTGACTCTTGACGGTGGCGGCGTGATCCACAAAAAAGGTGAGTTCAGTCCTCCCCGCTCCGCCGACCTCAGCGTTAGTTATATGCGCCTCCTGGTGCTGGCGCTGCGTGAAGAGAACGCGCCGCCGCTGGGGCAGCCGGGAACTGAAGTCCCGGGGCGGCGACGCTGCGGACGGCACTCGCTGGCACTCAGTGGCTCTCCGTGACTCTTGGCGGTGGCGGCGTGATCCACAATAAAGGTGAGTTCAGATTTCAAGATCCTCACCCTGTGGCACTTCATGGTCTCCATCCTCTGCGACATAAAGGATGTGCTGTCGCAGAGCGATGCTGTGGAGCATGCAGCAGGCCACACCTTCCCGGGTGAGTAGAGGAGTGCTCCCCCAGTTTTGCCCAGACATCTAAATCTGCACTTCAGGAGCCTAAAAGCCCACCCCACTGGCAGCTGTGTCCTTCCATCGGTCTCAGTGAAACAGACTTCCCTGGTGCTGTTGGAATCCCTAGCAGCGCCAACAACCATGGCTCGTTAAGATAGGCTGAGTCTCCTAGATGGAAGACAGACAAGTGCAGCAATAAGTTACACACTTTCTGATTACACTACCTGACATTGCCCACACAAAGTTAAGACAGATCATACTTACCAACAAGCCAGGCCTTCTCTGGAAGTAGTTGTGACATCTGCTGGGGTATTGTACTTATTTCCTGACTCGTGGTGGAACTAAGGCAATATGGGTGCCATCAGTGTCGCCATCCACATGTGGTAGGTGAGCAAATCCATAGAAGTCAACTTTCACATTGGCTAAATCCTCACATCTGGGGAACTGGATGTAGCTGTCAATGTGCCTCATTATTGCCGAAAGCACGTCTTGTAGTACAGCACTGAAAGTTGGTTGTAACATATCTCCAGATATTGCCACAGTGTATTGAAAGGAACCTGTGGCAAGAAAATGCAACAATGCCATAAGTTTCACAATTGGTGTGATACATCTGGGATTAGTGTTGTGAGGAAGGAGCTCAGGCTCCAACAGTTGACATAAATACAATATGGTTTGCCTATTCAAATGAAACGTCTTGATGATATCTCTTTCTTCCAAAGGTCTGAAGGTCTGGAGATTAGCAGTACACTGGAGGCTTCATTACCTCCTTTTCCCAGGGTACCTATGTGTGGAATGAAAACAAATCTGAACGTTGATTACAGTGTACGCAGTAACATATGTGAAGAGTAAGCCAAAAGTCATGTGACAAAACATAACTTGTTCAGAAAGCATTACACATTGTTCACATATTAATTGTCTACTGTCCAACATCTACCAATAATCCCCATTGTGGCCTTCACATGTATCTGTAAAAAGAATGTGCAAATTATACATCAAAAAAGTATTATTTCGCACCTTAATATTATTGTTTAAATATTTTCGGTCCAAATAACGTCAACGGCGGTGTATGGTGCACCGCACAATTATAGCGTTTTTGCACAGTAACAAACTTCATAAATGATTTGTGTCAAGGGAATTACTGGCAATGGAGTAGTCCATATTTAAACATGTAACCCCTCATTTGGAGTGGTGATGTCATGCTTAACAGTCACTAATACTGTAATTTCAGTCTCTAAAATGGTGGCAGCCTGACCTCGCATATTGGACTTTATGAACCTGCCGCTGCCGGTGGTAGTCGACCGCGCAGTGGGTGTTTTAATACACGTCAGACAGAGCAATGGACTAACATTGGTGATTGTGACGGTAGAGGGCTCATGGCTGTGGCAGTCTCCGCTGATTGTCACGTACATGTACGCGGCAGTTTGAAAAATACCTCTCTTGCCTACTGACTTTGCTGGTATCAACAACTCCTTCACTTTAGCTGCTGTTTGCCCCCTCTTGCAGCAATCATGCCAGGAAAAGAAGATGAGAGGGCCACTGCCTTCTCTGCAGAGGGACTGGATATGCTGATTGATGAGGTCCTTTCCCTGTATGGCAAGCTCTATGGCTCACCAGAGGAACAGGTAACTATCTGACATACATATATTACTCTGTGTAACTCCCGCTTTGCCATTTCCGCTGGTTACAATGTGCCCCTGAGTTCCAGAGTTAGGTCAATTTAGTGTTGCATTATTTGCTGGTCCCTACATAGGACACTCATGTTAGGGAATGTTGAGTACTATACCTTGTGAATGTAACATCACCATTGGGATGTGTAGTGTGTGTAAAGCCCTAGATTCTACTTGATGTGCATGTAGCCATCTGTGCATTAATGAATTTCATGTTACCTGTGATATTGATACTGATAATGCTAGACAATTGTATAACCTTTACAGCATGAGCTGTGTATGTACTCTGTCTGGAGCAGATAAGAATGCTGTTAGCTATGGGTACAGTCCCACATACCACTCAGCCAAAATCAGGGCTCTCCAAACAATTGTATTGGAGCCAGCTCTAGCTCACAGACCCGTTCAGAGTGCCATTTGGCTTTGAGGTCACTTTTGTGATGGCCCCAACCTGACCTTTTTTCTTTAGTAATTTTGGAAATGTGCTGGTCATCTGACATCAGTATGCTCAGCCTGCTGAGAGCAAGGCCTAACAATAAGCTGTGCACAGTCAAAACCATGTGCCAGGCTGGGGTTGAGTCTCTGTGGCAATACAACTGATGCACAGAGTTACATCCCTGTTGACCTGTGGATTCTTAGAGGCTCACAAATTGAGCTGTCACAAAAAATACTACCCCAGATTGTTATCACATGGACTACATTTGGAATGGTGATTGCTGTTACCCCTTGACCTGATACTTCAGTCCATTGACATACATTTCCAAGGTGTGTAATTTCCTTAAACAGGCCCCTTACTTCTACAGGTCTGTTTTCACTGTTCCACGAGTATTGCTTGCACTGTATAGCCCTATCTCACATGTGACACATTAACAATGCAGATAGTTGATTACTTCATAACAGATGTTGTATAGGTGAATCACCAGCTTTTTTATATTTAACCAATCCAACAATCCAACAAGACATACAATGGTATGTCGATATCATCCCTGTAACAGTGCTACATATGGCAAAAGGTGCATCCAGTGATTTTTTTTTAAACA
This sequence comes from Triturus cristatus, assembly GCF_964204655.1. Classification (NCBI taxonomy): domain Eukaryota; kingdom Metazoa; phylum Chordata; class Amphibia; order Caudata; family Salamandridae; genus Triturus; species Triturus cristatus. The sequence continues at coordinate 788,560,484 of NC_140592.1, read as the reverse complement.
AACTTTTTTGCCTTTTACATATATCTGTCGCAGCACAATGTCCACTTTACATGTTAACATTTTACAATTTCAGCTTATCCCATGTCCTTCATCTCCTTTACATGTGAATTGTTCTTACATTATTATTATCCCTGGTGCTATAGTGCATTCCTACAACTCGTATGTATTCAGTCCCCCTCCCTCCCCTCCTAAACGTAACCTCAACTCCCCCCACACTCCCCGGCATTGCTTTCTCCTGTAGTTACAGGATGCCCCCTTGTGATCACATCTATTTTCTCTCATTGTGTGTGGCTCTGCCTTTCGGTCACTATTGTCCAGCTCTATCCCCCCTTAGTCCATAGGCTTCTAAGGGTCCTCATCTCCTGGTGCCTGCTCCCCTCTCCCTTACTGATTTTGCCTCTGGGAACTTCCCTGTCGTGACATTCTTTACGGAGTGGTGGCTTCAGACCCAGAGTCCTTGTCCCTCAGCTCTTCCATCAGCACCTCCCATGCCTGTGCCCCCTCCAGCTTCCCCAAGCACCTTCTCGCATTTCTGAGCAAGATTCTGCCTTCGCATCCTGCCCATTTCTCCAATTCTCTCTTCCATCTATGTATGCTGAGGCCAGTTGTGCCTTCCATTTACTAGTAATCTCCCACTTTGCCAATATGAAGGCGAGGTCCTGGAACTTATTGGTGACCTTAGTCTTATCTGTATGGGGAACAGATTGAGTAGAACATGTTCTGGCATGCACAGGACTATCGTTCTGTTATCCTAGCCGTCTCCCTTGTTACTTCCTGCCACTATTGTGTCAGGGCCTGGCAACTCCATACCAAATGAATATAGTTCGCACCATGCTCTCAACACCTTGGGCATTCCGCATCCTCTCTGTGAAAGAACTGGTTGATGCGTTCCGGTGTTATGTACGCTCGGTGCAACATGTAAAAAACTAATTAGGCTGAAGCGTGCATTGCTGGACACTTTAGCTGTGCGTGATAGTATGTTCCCCCAGTCTTTATCTTCCAGTGGTCTGTCTATGTCTTCCACCCATTATTTGCTCAACATTTCTAGCGGCTGCCCTATGGCCCTGTATAGGCATGTGACAGCTTTTATGGTCCCTCCCTGCCAGGCCTATGTACTCGCAGGTCGCTTGTTGTGGTGGTTCAGTAGGTGCATCCAGTGATGCTAGTACATGCCACACATACTCCATCATCCATAGTATGATATTCCATCTATGAATAAGCAGGTCCACACATCCCCAGACAGCAAGATCGCACTGTTACACATGGCAGCCATTTTATAGTGACCTCCGTCATAGGATGTAGTCTGTGCTATGGTACCAGGCTCTATGGACCGTAGCCATCAAGTCAATGGGCCTGGCTGCAAAGATGTCAGTACAATAATGCTAAAGTTGTTTAGCCTTCAATAGGCCACGCTGTTTTCTCTGGTGTCATAGTGCCTCACATCACAGTAGATATAAGATAGGTCTGGCCTTCATGATGTTAGTGGACTGGCTTAGTCAGTTTAGGACATGACCAGGTAGAAGGATAATCAGAATATTGATACAAATGTCTGTATCCGTGTATTAGTAGTGTTCAGCATGATACACTGTATGAATCACTTTAATTCCATCAATCCTAAGGGACTCAATGAACGTATGGACTTTAGTTGTTTTCTGTAACTTCGCATTTTTTTCAGAATATGTTTGATACATCATTTTACCAAGATAATCATAGACTGTACATTCCATCGGTTTATTCCTGTTTAGAATTTTTACCCTTTCTCCAGGGTATACCGGACATCACATTAGTACTTATTGTTTGTTCACATGTCGTAGAGGGACATTTCCACATAGTTTAGTCTGTAGTCTGTTGTCATCCGTTAATAAAATTCTGCTATATACCATTATTTACAATACTAACATGTTGCATTTATGAGTTTCGTGACCACGATTGCATGCTTATTCACAGTGTTATCACATTTTTTACTCGCACCTTTTTTTATCCCTGCGTACACAAAACTGAGTACACCTTTAAGCACGTTTCTATCTTTATTCCCGGCATGCATTATGACGACACTTTTGCGTGATGCTTTCTACTTTGCTCATTTACTTCCTGGAGTCATCGGGAGTATATTCACCTCGAGCCGAGCAACAAATTGGCAGGTTCAATCACACACTACTCCACGCAGAATGTAAGGTACGCAGACAGGTATTTTAACCCTTTTTTTAGAAAGACACGCTGTTCACACCAAGTACTCAGTTTCCTCTTTCACTCATTAATGAGCACGCCTAATTGTATTTTTTCCGGCAGTACGGTATGTTTGATACATCAAGCACCCGGCTCCCTTTACCAGCTCACGAGCACGCTCGCATATAACGGTTCATAGCGGTTTGGACCATTGCGACACAATGGGGTTTTTGGGGGGGGGTGTGGCCGACCAGCGGGAGGCCTGCCACCCCCGGGGAGTTTTGGGCCGGTCAGGCAGCCGTATCACGAGGGGTGCGGCTTTGGGCTTGTTGGGCTGGTTGGGCTGGTTGGGCTTGGGTTGGGCGGTTTTTGGGCTGGGTGGGTTTAAAGCCGGCCATTTCGTGTTGCGAGCCACCATTTTGGTGGTCGCGACACGACAGCCGGCTAGGGAGGCTCGGGTGGCATAATTTTTTATATTTGTGGCATGGGTCAGTAGGTTTTGGCGGGGTAGCGTGGGTCTGGCAAGCGGTGTGGGTGTATCGTAGGTGAGCGGTGGAGCACACACGCGGCGTACAGACGGTGACGTGAGGACTTGCTGTGCGGCGACTACAGGTGGCAGCGATGGCTCAAGGGGAGGATCCGCGCGTCGTGGAGGTGCTGAGGCTGTTGGAGGAGGCGGGCCGCCTGGATATAGTGCGACCCGGAGTTAAGGTGAGGCCTCCCAGGCGTGCTGCGAGTGGGGTGGCGGCAGCAGTGTTGGCCTGCGACCCGCCACGGGCGCAGAAGCGCGCCCCGGCGTAGGAGGGGGGGCGCGGCCGCGTGGTGCACACGGCCGCGCAGGTGAAGCTCCCGCGGGCAGGGAAGCAGGGGCAGGTCCGGATGCCAAGGTTGGTTTTTCAGGACGGGGCGGGAGGGGCGGCGGTGGGGGGGGACAGCGGGGGGGTCGTGAGCGAGTGGGGAAAAAGGTGGGGAGTGTGGCCAGGGGCAGAAGGGCGGGGGAGCTGCTAGTGGGAGACGGCGGGATAGCGCTGGGGACGCCCCAGCACCAGGGCCTAGCGGGGTGATGTCACCCCTGCTGATTGAGAGTGAGGGAGAAGGGGAAGGGATAGGGGGAAGTCAGGTGGGAAGCTCACCAGCAGGGCGGCCGCAGGAGCGAGGGTGTGTGGGGCCTGGGGAGGGGGCAGGACTGGGGGTCTGCAGGCTGGCTGCCGGGGGAGAGGGGGGGTTCGGCAGGCAGGAGGGGGAGGGAGTAGCCTTGGGAGGCCTACTGGGCGACGGGTGGGGGGTGACACAGGGGGAGGGGAGCGGGGAGCTGGCACGTGGCGGTTCTTGGCCTGCGTTGGAGGGAGGGAATGGGGGCTTGGGGGGGACGGGGCACGGGAGGGCCGGACGCGGGGGTGTGGGGGGACGGGGCCAGCTACGGGACCGTGGGGGGAGAGGCAGGGGCAGCGGGAGGGTGACAAGGGTTCGGCGCGGTCCGGCGGGAGCTGGAGTCTTTGGCGTGGAGCGACGGGGGGAGAGTGGGGGCGGATGGGAGGATGGGGGGTGGAGCGGCTGGGGTAGGGGTGGGACTCTGGGTCAGGGAGGTCTACACCGTCGCAGATTGGGGGACATTCCTCGGGGGCGGGAGGGGCTGGGGGGTCAGGGGGATGCTGGGGAGTGCGGCGGTTCGGGGGATAGGTTTAACCCCGGCATGTTGGACACCACTTCTTTCTTCCGACAGGTAGGCGTTGCAAGGTGCTCGGGAGAGCTTCATGGGGCTCCAAGCCACCGAGGGGATGGGCCGGCTCTGCCTCATGCGGGCAGTCGCGCTCCCACGAGGGACCCAGTTGTCGCGCCATACAGGAGGTGGGGCGGTAGGTCCCCGCCGGCCTCACCCCGAAGGGTCGAGGCGGCCTTCGGGGGATGGGGTCGGAGTTATGACAGTCCAGACCGGGCACACGAGGAGCAGCGCACAGGGTGAAGGAGTGGACTTGGGAGACTTGCTGAGCACATGTAGGGAGCGGGCGGGGTTGAGCAGGCTGGAGCCCGGTAAGGGCGGCCTGTGGTCAGACCATGTGCCAACAGGGCTGGAGTCCGAGGAGGGCGGCCCGTACATTTTGGAGGATGATGAGGAGAGTGTGGAGGAGGGGGAGATACAGGAGGGTCAGGTTGGGGGGAGCGGAATAATGCTTGTGCTAGTTTTTCACAGCCCCAGCGATTCAAGAAGGACAAAGTAACAGCCCCTCCTGCGGAACTGATTAGGCGGCGTGATCCGGTGCGGTCGCCGACCTTGACGCCAGGTAAGGCACGGCAAAAAGTGGGGATGGGCAGTTCCACACAGGTGGGGATATCGGTAGGCATGGATGTGAGGGGTGAAGATGGGGGGTGCGTTTGAGTAAGGGAACGTACGTGAGGGACACAGGGGTGGGGACGGACGGCGCGGGGGCCGAGGGGACGGGGACCGTGCAAGTCACGGGGGCTGGGGGGAAGCCCGCTAAGGGTAAGAAGGGGAAGGAGAGTCATGAGGTCCCGGTGCGCAAAATCCCGTATATGGGCATTGCGAAGCCATTGGGGGCGCATCTGTCTTTGGCCACCAAGGAAAAGATCTGGAAAGGGGAGTACGTGGACATCTTGAAGCTCTTGCATAGGGAGCTGACGGCAAAGGAGGGGTCTAAGGAGGAAGAGCTGGAGCTGGCTCGGCGGCCCAGAGTGCCCTTGAACATAGAGAACTGGTCAGCGGGTTTCTTGATCTTTGCGAGTGTGTACTGTGATAAGTACCCAGAAAGGTCAGTTGCGCTGTTTAAATATATGGATGTGATCCGGCGGGCTCAGGTAACGTACGGGGTTACGCTTGGTTGCACTATGACGAGGAGTTTCGTGCGCGTCTGGCCTGGGACCCAGAGGCGAAATGGGGGGAGATTGATTCGGAACTCTACCAGCAGACTATGGGCGGGGCGATGTTCGGGAAACGATTTACAGGGCCAGTGGCTTGACGCTCGCGCCTCGCCCCTTTCCGGCCCATCCCACCCGGGGGGGGGGGGCAAGGAGAGAGTGCTGGGGGGGCCAATGTGGGAGCGTGTTGGGACTACAACAAGGGAGGTTGCGCGCGGCAGTATTGCAAGTTCCGTCACAAATGTTCAAAATGCGCAAAGCGGCACCTGGTGGTGCACTGCTGGGGGACAGGGGGCAGCCAGGGGCAGCAGTCCGCCCGAAGGGGCAACAGTCCGGGGGCAGGGGCGGTAGGGGGGGCAGGGGGCTCTGGGAAAGGGCTCATACGCCAGTTAAACTGGACCAGCTGGAACCCTTCTTGGCGTCTTATCCACGGACTGAAGACGCGGGGCTGTTGCGACGGGGGTTTCGGGAGGGTTTCTGCCTGGGGTATGAGGGTCCGCGGATCACGCGGTGGGCCGAGAATTTGAAATCGGCACAGATGCATAAGGCGGTGGTGCGGGAGGAACTGGGCAAGGAGGTAAGGGAGGGACGGATGGCAGGCCCCTTTCGAGGGGTCCCTATTCGGGACCTGACCGTCTCCCCTATAGGGGTGGTGCCGAAAAAGGAGCTGGGACAATATCACCTGATCCAACACCTGTCGTGGCCTGAGGGGGCGTCGGTCAATGATTACATAGCGGCCGAATTGTCGTCGGTGTCTTACTCGTCGGTCGATGTGGCGCAGCGATTGGTGGCATCGGTGGGGTCAGGCGCCTTCATGGCGAAGTGTGACATCAAGTCCGCTTTCCGGCTTTTGCCAGTGCACCCGGAAGATTACCAACTGCTGGGGATGCAGTTCGACGGTTCCATCTTTGTGGATAAAGCGTTGCCCATGGGGTGTTCAATCTCCTGCGCGTTGTTTGAACGTTTCAGCACCTTTCTGCAGTGGGCCATTTCGTGGCGCACGGGTCATGAGACGGTGACGCACTACCTGGATGACTTCTTCCTGGTGGGACTGCCAGGTTCGGCGGACTTCCAGCAGCAGCTGGACAGTTTTACAGAGCTCATGGGCTACCTGGGTGTGCCCCTGGCACCAGAGAAGATGCAAGGTCCCAGCACGGTGCTGTCATTTCTGGGAATAGAGCTGGACTTGGTGGCTATGGAGGCACGCTTGCCAGGGGACAAAAAGATGTACATGCTGGGGTTGGTGGACACTATGTTGGGGAGGCAGAAAGTGACGGTGAGAGAGGTGCAGGTTCTGTTGGGACATTTGACCTTTGCGTGCCGAGTGGTGCGGGCGGGACGCATGTTTTGCCGGCGTTTGGTGCTGTCCTTGTCCGGTTTGACACTACCGCACCACCATTTGCGTTTGTCGGCGGGCACGAAGGAGGACCTGCGTATGTGGCTGGCATTTCTGGAGCGCTTCAATGGTATCCCCATGGCTCCCCTGGACGAATGGGAATGGGACGTGACCATCTCCTCGGATGCGGCAGGGGCGGGCGGTTTCGGGCTGTACTGGCAGGGGAGGTGGTGTGCAGAGACATGGCTGCTCGCTTGGCAGAACGGGGGGAGTAGCATTGCATTTCTGGAACTGTTTCCCTTGGTGGTGGCGGTGATGGTGTGGGCACCGGAGCTCGCACACAGAAAGGTGATGTTCAAGGTGGATAACATGGCGGTGGTGCACGTCGTGAATCGACAGTCGGCCAGGGATCCGCAGGTGCCTAAGCTGTTGCGGGTTTTTGTGATGCAATGTTTGCAGCATGACAATTTGTTTCAAGCACTTCATGTGCCAGGGGTGGACAATGACATCACGGATGCTTTGTCTCGTTCACAGTGGCAGAGGTTCCATGGGTTAGCCACGGAGGCGGACGAGTGCAAGACGCCGGTGCCAGCCGGGCTGTGGTCAATAGGAGAGAGAGGGTCGCGCAATTGGTAAGAAAGTCTGTGGCCATTTCTACCTGGAAGGCGTACGTGCAGGCATGGCGGGAGTTTGTGGTGAATGGGGCAGTCAGACACGACAATCCTTGGGTGAGGAGTGAGCAGGCGGTGCAGTTTATGTTGGCAATGATGGACAGGGGAAGGTCGGGGGTGATGATTGCCGGCAAATTGTCAGCCATAGCCTTTATGGGGAAGATGTTGTGGGGCTATGCACCGTCGGCAGGCGAATTGGGTGCGCGGTTGTTAGAGGGATGGGTGCGAGAGAGGGGCGGCTGGGCACCTCAGCGCCACCCCATCACGGGGGGTATTCTTGGTGGATTGATATGGCTCATTCCTGATATCTGCCGCAATCGGGAGGAGGTCCGGTTGTTTTACACGCTGATGTCGTGGATGTATTTCGGGGCTTTTCGAGTGTCCGAACTAGTAGGGCCGCGGAGAAAGCAAGGACTGCGGTGGGGGAGTTGGAATTGCGGTCGCGGGAGGTGGCGGTTCTGTTGCAGCGCTCGAAGACCGATCAGAGGGGCGAGGGTAAGTGGGTGGTCCTGGGTCCGGTGGTCGATCGGGAGGTGTGCCCCGCCGTGTGGGGGGACGATTGGTGGGCGGGGGGAGGACGGAGGACGAGGAGGTTTTTCGCCGGACTGACGGAGGACGAGTGACGGCGGCGCAGATGCTTTGGGTTCTACGGCACGCTTTACAGGCATTGGGTGAGGATCCCAGAAGTTTTGGGACGCACTCGTTTCGCATAGGGACGGCAACGGACGAGGCGCAGAATGGGTTGGGGAGAGAGGAGCTTATGCGCTTGGGGCAGTGGAAGTCGGATTGTTTTAAGCGGTACATCAGATTGAGGGGGCGCGGGATGGAGGAGGAAGCATGAAGTGGGAGTCAGTTGTTTACATGTGTCTCTTTTCAGGTGCAGTGGCGAGGCCGGACGTGGAAAAGCTGTCGATCCTCATCGTAAGACATTCGTTTGTGAAGCAGGCGGAGCACGCTGAATGGGATAGGCACAGGAATCTCAATTTAGGAATGGATCCTAGGCTTTTCAGTTGTCGGTGGCAGGGGAAGGGGGGCATGAGGTGGCATGAGTTATTTCCGATATTGAATCAGGTGGTCAAGGGGGGGATTTGTCCGGATGTCTTAGTTATTCATTTAGGCGAGAACGACTTGGTACAATGCAAAGGCTTGGCATTGTTGAAGCAAATGAAGCGGGATTTGATGGAGATCCGACAGCGGTGGTCTGGGTGCCATATAATATGGTCGGAATTTGTACCCAGGAGAATTTGGAGGGGGGCGGCACGTCCGGCGGCTATAGATAGAGCGCGTAGAAAGATCAATAGGGATATGCGAGCCTTTTCCGATAAGGAGGGTGTCGGGAGGATGGAGCACCCGGAGCTGCGCTATGCAGCGGTATTCTGCTTTAGAGAGGATGGGGTTCATCTGTCCCGCTATGGCATGGAATTGTACATCATACAGCTAAAGGAGGCATTGGACAAGGCACCCGAAGCGTATGGATTTCTAGGGGGGGGGGGTCGAAGGGTGTCCACGACACCCTTCGAGTGGCGTTTTTCCTAGTTCATTCGGGATAAGGTTGGATGGTTACAGTTATGAACAGAACATACGAAGTTTACCTAGCTAGGTAGGTGTAGAGAAGTTAGGAATGGCCAGTTGTTATAATTGTTGCAGGGGGGGAAACATGTTAGGCGAGGGGGTGGGGGTAAGGTAGGAAGACTTTATTTAGTGAGGCTTAGTTTTGTATGGCACAGGCCAAGGGAATTTGGATGTAAGGTGCACCTGTTTCCAATAAAGAGGCCTTTTTCACACCAAGAAATGTGTCGTGGTATGTGCTGCCTTCCAGGTTAGGCCCAAAGTATTTGTCTTTTACTAACCAACGAGCACATTTTTTATCGTTTTATCAGTCGCTCAAGTAGAGCGGGATAAATTATTAAGAAGTTCGTATTACTGTTACCTTAGAACGAACATACCTTCATTGCATTCTTTTTTCACCAAACCTGGACGTTTCTTAATTACACATCACGTATGTTTTCAGCACTTTGGCACCTAAAATTCGTGTATACAGATCGGTTCACACCTGGTTACGCAGAGGAGCACGTTTTTTGAATAATAGGCAAAGCATTTACTGATGTTAGCACTTTGCGCTTGGATTATACAAAGAGTGGTATTCTCTCCTCTTAGAAATACTCCCTAAGGGTAAATGCATCGGGGTTTATGCCAATAATGTGAAGAAGCATACAGCACGATGTGAAGCTAACATTATCGCTGTATAATTGAGAAAACGCGGCAGGTGAAGATGAAGGAGAATAAATAAGAAATTTCAAAAGTGCGATTGAATGCATTAGAATTATTACTTCTTTAAGGAGTGCCGGGAGGGTGCGCTTTTCCTCGTTGGAGAACGTTTCCAGTACCATAATTATCACACCTCAGGATCAGGAGGTGATACCCACTTGCACCCAGACCATAAGGAATCGAAATAACAAGATTTCACAGTAATTTACTTTCAAAATAACGACCATTACACATATATCAGTGGGCTGGCTTAGTCAGTTTCAGCACGTAAAAACTACACATGTTGTGTGTTAACATTTGGGTTATGCGTGTGCTAGATGTATTCGCAATGTATCACATCAAAACTGATATACGAAAGGTTTCATTTACAATCTCATTTTTCCTCTCTTGTATTCATACAGGTCAACGCCCATCAGAAGTAGGACATATGGAAGAGCATCGCCAGTAGGGAGCAGAGCCTGAGGGTCTCCAAGCTGTCCAGCGCCCATTGTCAAAAGGAGTGGAAGGACCTAAGGCGCTGGATCCGGAAGATCTCAGAGGTCCAGTTGGGAAATTCCTCCCAATGCATGCAGGGCACGTGCTGCACCCTGACCCCCCAGAATGGCCTGCATACCGGCGGTGGCCTATCCGGATCTGGGTGGGCAGTTGAGGGCCCAACAGCAGCTACAAGAGGGTAAATCCTGACCAGATTTCTACATATTACATTGCCCTCTTTTTTGGCAACAGGCAGCCATTTCCCCAGCAATATTGAGGATGACTCATGTCTAAAGCACTAGAAGAGATGTTGAATGTTTAGATCTGGTAGTAGGTACATGATGATGTACTTTGCCTATTGTCCTTTTGACCAGGAACAAAGCACAGTCCAGTCAATTATCAATTTTCTGACTTGAGCAGACACATGGATGACTAAAGTCATAAATCACCTAAAGTTTTTTGATGTTCTGGGTGACAGTTTTCCCAAACAGCTCACTTGTTTTCAATGTGTCAGGAGTGATGCTTCCTCACTACTGTGTGACATAGCATACAGTACAATTTGGTTGCAGTGACTGGACAATGCTTCCCATTGGTAAGTTGGGAATCTATAGTAACATGAGAGTGTAAACATCACTGGTGCCATCGGTTTTAGTGCCTATATGTTGGCATGTGTACCTTTCCCTGATGTAGTATCATCTGCACCACTATTTCAAACCTGATCTAAGTCTCTTCATAGGTTGATGTCTGATTCCATCACAAATGTGTGTGTAGGCCAATCTGTATTTGGGAATAGTTATTTGTGATAGGTTTACAGTTCATATGTTGCTACAGACAGAACTGTGTACACATTAGTGGGTTACACATACCCTAAGCCATTACTCAATGTCATTGGTCAGGTCCAGATGATGAAGCAATGACGGACATGCCAGGTAAACTTACAGTAATCTGTTACTATCAGTATTTCCATGGCATAGATGTGGGAGTATTAATTTATGTGAACTGCACCTGTTGATTTAGCAAGGTTCATTCACTGACCGGTGACATGCATCAGGGAGTGACATGCAGAAATGTAGGGATCATATGTGAGTGTCTAAACTCAGTATTACAAGGCAAATTGTGTTTGCGATACAAAACGGTACTGTGATATGTCTTCCCATTAGGACAAAAGTGAAACGTTACGGAGATTCCATGAGCCTCAACAACCTTCAATGGTCTATTGGCTTTAGGTATGCAATGTAAGAATGGTGTTGTGAGCAGTATCAAGCTGGATTGGGAATGTCCCTATGCCTAGGCAAACTCTTAAGCTGTGGATATTTGTAGACAAATCTCCCAAAACTTTAGACCAGATTGTCTCCAGTCTACTTTTCTGTGCTACATGTGAGACATAGCAAAGCTACTTACATACAGCTTTAATTGGACTATTGTGACAGTGGACATATGAGGAACTTTCAATTAGAAAGTGTCAACAGTGTGGAATTAGCATTTGCAGGTCAACTGATTTCTTCTACTGCACATATTTCTGCAACATAGATGTATTACTTGACCATCATTTCAGCATGATGTGCTTTTAAGTATATGACCATTTGCTGATTGCATGGCTTTGTATGGATACTGTTAAAATGATTTTGTTCTAGCCATCCTATTCCCTTCAGGTTACTATGGTATACTTCAAGGCACAAAGTATACAATGTGATCAAGTATCCTAGTACATACATGAGGATAGAGTTGAGACAAGTTCACTCATGCTATTAGAGCTGTGAGGAACTGTTTACAGGTCATGTAGCATGCATACATGTGCTCATTCTAATGTTGAAGCCTCTATAGTGGACCTTGTAGCTGGAGTCATCTGTGCACTTTTGAAATGTTCTGTGGTAAAAACTGTAGGTCCAGTGTGTTCACTCAGATACAATAAACCTATTTTAAATGTCATTTCAGTATCATCCCAGGCAAGTGGAGGAGACAGGGCCAACATTGTTGGTGAAGCAGCTGGCCACAGTGGTTTTGGTCGTGACACTACAAGCACTGATTGAGCCAGTGGCCCAGAGGGTGAGGGGAGTGACACGGAGGACGCAGGCTCAATATCATCATCTGCAGAGTCAACCTCCAGCAGACACTCCCTAAGGGTGGCGGACCACTCAGGAACAGTACAAACACTATCCTTGTCTGCCACCCCCTGTTCCTGTTCCATCTCCATCCTCCCTGTTGCTTTCGACCCAGGTGGCTGGGCCTGATCCTGTAAGAGGGGAGCCGTCTCCTTTGCACCAGGCGCCCCAGGACCTATATCCTCCCGCTGCCCTGAGCGAGGAGGCTATTGGAGCCTACGATACAGAAAGACAGTTGTGTCTGTAGTTAGTGATCCTAGAAAAATAGTGCAGTGCAGAAAAACTAATGTAGTAAGTGAAATCTTAAAAAAGGGTTGTGCAGAGAAAAAACCTTTCTTTTATTAGACAGACTCCTCACACCTTTATTAAAAACAGTGCAAAAAGTAGCAGTGTTTACAAATGACTGCTAATGTAAAGGTCAACATGTTTCAGCCATAAGGGTAAGTTACCCACGGCTTTCTTGAGGACCTATATTCGTCAAAATCTTGCTACTGCAAAATATGCTCACACCCCCCACAGTAGAGTGTGAAAGTGAATGAATAACACAATTTGTTTGCTACGGGTTGGAATCAATACAACCTTACTTAGTTTCAATCCTCCGTTTCAAGGGGTGCGAAAGTCACCCGTCTTGAAACCTCACTTCACCTGGAACCTTTCTCTGGACTCCCTGACTCAGAAGACGCCTGAGGCAACGACGGACAGAGCGGAGCCTCATATTCCTGAGAAAGGTTCCAGGTAAGGTGAGGTGAGGTTTCTCCGCACAACCCTTTTTTAAGATTTCACTTACTACATTAGTTTTTCTGCACTGCACTATTTTTCTAGGATCACTAACTACAGATACAACTGTCTTTCTGTATCGTAGGCTCCAGTTCCACCTATCTATCTGAGCAAGAGAGCTTCCCATGGAGGTAGTCTCTATGATCAAGAGATATACTCCTTAATTGGGTGGATGACCAAATGATAGTACTGATCACGATAAAAGATTGATGGTAATCCAGCATCTGCTCTAGAATTCTATGTTTTGATTCTCCATACATACTCTTGTCTTTTTGTGCTTCTGTTTATTCACTTTAGACCCCTAGTTCTTCTTGTGGTTTGTATAATTAGATTTGGGGTTCGGAACTAGGACAGGTCGTTAAAATATCCCTTAGACCCTACTTTTCTAAAATGTGTTATTATTATTCAAGGAGGCTATTGACTTCCTGAGATGCATCTCTGTTGGGCAGATAGCACTACTGAATGCCATCCAGGGGCAAGGCAGCCATCTGCAACAGAGGGTGACCTACCTGGAAGGCATCCACAGTGCTATGTCTGGCCTACAGAGATCATTTCCGGCTCCTGCCTCCTCCCTGACGGCAGCCTTCCACCCATATCAAACTTCTGTTCCACCTTTCGCCTCTTCCCTATCCCAATTCCCTATTCCCATGTCTGTCCAAAGCACACATATGCATGCACCCACTTCAACAGACCCAAGCAGCACACGCAAACAGAAACACAACTAAACACAGACGCATGCAACCACGTACCTGACAGATACACCCCTCACCATCACCCCCAGACACCACACCCGCAACCACAGACACATTCACAATATCCAGCATGCCCCCAGACACCACACCTGAAACCACAGACACATCCACAACACCCAGCATGCCCCAAGACACCACACCCACAACCACAGACACATCCACAACACCCACAGCCACACTTACCCACACAACAGACACCTACAAAACACCACCCAAACGTGCAGAAGATACATCAGACCCATAGACACCTGCACCAGCAATACACACCCAAACACCTGACACTTCCACTCCTTCTACCTCCCAACCCCTACTCTCTCCTGAGCATCCTACCAATTATCCCCATGAGAGTATGTTATTTGCCCTTGCCCTAACCCCTGTTACAGCTGGACCCCTCCTCCCAAAGCCAAAAGTACCCCTCCCACACCCCAACCTATCCTTTCCACATACCAATCCACCCCTGACAAAACTGTTCCCCCACTCATGAACCCAGACCTACTCCCTGATAAGAAAAAAAAATGTCCCAAAAGCAAATCCACCACTCCCAAAACCTAATCCACCTCTCTCAAATCCAAGCCCACCCCTCGCAAGTGACATCATTAGGGTGTCTGCACTGCTCTTTCCAGAAGAGTGTTGTGTAGTTTCCACTAATGAGTAGAAACTGTGAGTTTGCAAATGACATAAATTTAGGATGATGATAGATTGATTCCATGCACCCCTGCAGGGTATTTCGTCCTTTGGACCGGCTTTCTCACAGTGCCACCATTAGCCCCCCCTAACCTAGACAGGGAGCAACAGTTGTGGCAACTACTGAACTGACAACCCTGCTCCCCCAGGAACCTTGGTGAAAGACCTAGAACCTTTTGCTTAGACTCTCGTGCTGTCTTTCGCTAAGAGAAATATACAAAGAATACACAAAGTGATGTTTCAATATTTATTGAATCGCAGTGATTCTTATATAGAAAATATGTGCTGCAACGATCAATATACAGAAGCAGACGAAAGTTATAATAAGCTTCACGACGGTGAATAAAATGAAGAATTCCACCATCTTGCTAAGACGACTTATATATGCAGGCATATACAATATTAGGACAATCTAGCGTATTCCTACGATGCAAACACTAACCTACGTATCTAGGGTGTGAATGTATGTTCTGCCAAGAAACCCCCTTCCCGATTATCTAACCCTGTTACCTGGTGGGTAAGAGTGTAGGACTGCATCTTGGTCATGAACTGGACACCCCTCACGGAGATGTCAGTCAGCTGCTGGGTGAAAGCTTCAGCATGCACTGACCCCTCGGAGTCAGCAGAAGTGTCTCCTCTGATTATAATTGGAAACCAAAGGTTATATATAGAAAGAGGCATCCTTGCGTTAGGTCGAGATTGTGATCAGGCTGCTATTGTTTGTGTTTCATAGATAGCTTTGTCGCCATATGGATGTAATAATAATCACATTTGGATAACGCACCTGAGGGCCTTGCACATGATGCCAAGACAATGTGATAGTGTTCTAATGAAGTTCTCCCTGTCAGCAAGGTCGGTGTTTCCAAGAAACTAACCCAAGTGTCACGAAAGTAAATGTGTGTCAGAAGTCGATGTGACAAAGTGGAGGTAACTTTAGGAAAGCACTGTGTACATGTAAAATGGCACTATTTCCTACCAGGCGTAACCTGGGCGAATGACAAGAGGTTCTCCTGGCAGTGTTTCTGGAGGCAAGTGAGCCACAGCACAACAGTCCGGAGGACTTGGACTTTAAATGGACTGCCATTTGACTTTGTTTTTGTTCTCTTTCTTTGTGACTTATTGAGAGAGGTATCTCCATTGTTATACTAAATCACTATTTTGATTTTGACCAAGTAAGTCCTGGCATTAATATTCCTTTGCAATAATTTTTCCAGTGAGAACCCTGGTGAGTTGAAACAACAAGGGGCATATGTATTAAACGATTTTGTATTCGCAAAACCTGCGATTCGCAAAAAAACAGCGTTTGCGAATACAAAATCGCAAAACGCGATGTATGAGCCATTTTCGCATCGCATCATTAAGGAATCGCTAATTTTGTGATTCCTTAATTTTGCGTAAGCATTTAAGGAATCGCAAATTGCGATTCCTTAAATGCTATGTAACAAGCACCCAAGTTGTGCGATTTCTCCTTAAGAAATCGCAAATTACCACCAACTTCAAGTTGGTGGTAATTTGCGATTTCTTTGAAAAATGCACTTTTTGGCATTTTTCAAAGTGCCATGTGGCGCAGATACATGCCCTTAGGGCATGTATGTGTGTCATATGCGCACACATGCTCATTTCAGGGGTGCATCAGGGTGTCCTTATGACACCCTTGAAATTATTCTTAATTTGCGAATCGCAAATTGAGAATGACTTCACATTCATTCCTATGGCACATAGGAATGAATGGGAAGGTATTCCTTAATTGCGATTTCGCAATTTGCTAATCGCAATTAAGGAATAACTAGAATAACTAGAAATCGCAAAATATTTGCGAATTTTTAAATACATCCCGTTTTGCAAATCTCAAATAGCGATTCTCAAAAAATCGCTATTTGAGAATTGCAATAACGGATTTTGATACATATGCCACCAAATGTCTTTTGTTTTTTTTGCTTTGCTGCTTGCTGTTTTGCATTAAATACTAGAGGGACTACGTTTTCCTCACGTGTTGTGTTTTTTTTTCAGAGAGGGACACTTGTTTCCTGATGCATGCAAGACCAACATGGTTGACATGTTCGTTTTCCACATAGCAATCGTGGCCAAGAATTAAGGCAGACTAGATACCCTAAATTGCTCAGACAATCCGGCACTATATTCAAGGAGGACTACACGCTTACATGCCATTTGTGATGAAAGGCTAGTGGAGGCTTTGCCATCAGGAGGGCAGCCTTCTATCTTCCTCAAATTAAGCCATTACCTGTATTTTCCAAAACACTTTTTTTCTCTGTCAATTTTGTTTCCCGTTTGATATTGTGGTACCTGTTATTTTTTCACTTTATCACTATATCTGCTAATGTTGGGGTGAGGTAACATTCAGAAACATTTCTGCTCTCCTCCGAAAATTCCATATATAAACATAATACCAACAAATGTCTGATTGTCAGTAAATGATTGTGAATTTCCAAGAGTGGAAAATAAAAAGAATCTGAAAAAGTAACTCTAGCCTTCACTTCGGTTGTTTCACTGGCAGCTTTTAGACACTCAGGGAGCTCCTTTTCCCACATTGAAGGCAGGCCTTACTGCGTCACAGCGTAACGGAGAATGGAAGAGTAGTGATGTCATTTCCTCCTCAGAGGAGAGGAATGAAGTCCAAACTAGAAAGTATTAGGAAAATTAACTACAGGTTTTCATACTGGGGTTTCAATCTCCAACGAATCACAAAGTGTTAATTTCCCCAGACGGTGGTTTCCATAAAACATTTTGGGAACTAAGGTTACTACTGCGTTTTTAAGGAAGGTGTCAGGTCTTCCAAAGGTGAGTGGCAGATTGACATCAGGACAGACAGAAGGTCTGGGAATACGGCTGGAGGCTCTCCCCACGGAAGCCGTTTTGGATCAAGTTTAAAGGGGATGCTTTCTATGGAATGGACAAGTCGTGTAATCGGATCTGCAGCAGTTAAAGAGAAAGCAGTCCCGAAGTCGTTCCACTGCTGTCAGTACTAACTTTTCAGAGAGGGACAGTGAAAGTACTCCGTGAAATGGAAACTTGGAACGAAGAAATACTTTGTGCATCAGTAAAGCCTCAAAAGTACAACTAAAGGTGAGGGCATTAAACCTTTTTTAGCCGTGTTAACCAAGACATTTTGAGTTTACTAAAGTTATATGTCTAATATACTTACTTATTGTGATTTTCATCCAGCCCTCTTCATCAATTGGTCTGTTACTGTGTCATTTATATTTTTCTTCTGCCCACTACAGCACGCAGAATGAGGCAGTGGGTCAGCCCACTTCGGCCATTGGCTATCTTCACTGTGAGCGACAGCATTCTGCCCTTTCATAAGCAGTGCATCCACACACAAAGTAATTCCCTTCAGTGCCATGGACTGCTATGGCAGTGTGTGCCTTTTAAAGCTAATATATTTTAGCTTTTGTCACTTTTGTTTTTAGATTGTCAAGGCCCAGCAGCTTCCACACAATAAAGTTTTTCAAAACAAAAGAAACACTGGCATCCCCAAAAGGCTAGCTGCAAACAATAAAACTATTGACTTTCCCAATTCTTTTTCATACATTGCATCTACAAATTTCACAAAATTGAGAAGAACCGACTTCTCATATAAAAAGTAGTATAATAGAAACATGTAATATAGTGTATAATGTTTTCTCAAGTCTTAACATTTATGTGTAAATTTGGGATCTATAGTACCTGGCCTCCCAACTTACGAAATATTGTCGTGTGTGTGTGTGTGTGTGTGGGGGGGGGGGGGGCTTATGGCTAAACACAGCCTGAGGCAATTTAAATGCACTGCCTCCCTCCAACATCAGAAATCAAAGCCAATGTCCTGGAAGGCTTCACACCACATAAAGGACTTTGATTGTGCAGAACCTCTAAAGAATTAGCTGGAAGCCTGCTCTCTGCAGGACTTTCCAGCTAATTGTGTGCAAATGTGTGATATTGGCTCCTCACTGGGTAACTGTATGATGAGATCCGATATCGTTTGACACACAGTGGCACCGTGTGAGTTGGAAAGTCTGTGGAACATATGCCTCTGTTTGATTGTGGGGAAGTGGCTTGTTTGCTAGGGCTGGTGCACTCAGTCTTAATAACACGGGCATGAACCAGGGCAGTCAAAAAGGGTAAAGCGGGCTAATTAAAGGAAGAAAATAAGAGAGGATATTGATGAAGGGCAAAAAGAGAATGAGGCATTGATATTAAATTCTGGCAAATCCTCATGGCACACATTTACCATTTTT
The DNA here is from genome assembly GCF_964204655.1 of Triturus cristatus. NCBI lineage: Eukaryota > Metazoa > Chordata > Amphibia > Caudata > Salamandridae > Triturus > Triturus cristatus. The sequence goes on along the minus strand of NC_140592.1, from coordinate 788,542,145 downwards.
GTAAAACAGTCTTAGAAAGCATAAAACTATTCTACTGAAGCTGTCACATCTCCCTTATATGTAGGTGAGTTATATAGAGCTTGAATCAAAGTGAGGAGCAGGGTCTGGGATTCAGATCATATATATGACGGTTAACTTGCTACTTGAATTATGTAGTGGGCTGGCCCCACGTGTGTAGGATGTACAAGTAGACGCTGTAGACGTGGCCAGGTAGGAGTAGATGAAGTTTATTGAGATCTTAGGCGTAGAAGTAGTAAATCCAGAACAGGCCCCACTATAGGCCCCAACATAGGCCCCAGCATTAACCCCACCAGGAGCAGCCTCCTAGCTGCTCAGCCCATCTTCCCAATCAGTCCCACACAGTATCCAAGCATTCCACCCACACTAACATTCTACGCGGAACACTGACACTGGCTGAGCAGCTAGGTACAGAATGAAGGGAACATAATAACATGACCTGAGGATACTACACATCCTCTTCCTTTACACTGAAAATTAATAAAACCTAAAATAAACCCAAACTACTAATAAGCAAGCAAATAAATACAGAAATGTACACAAGATATGAATAGTCCATAAACCCAGGAATGCATGTAGAAATACATCACGAGAAGGAAAACAGACACACTAAGGAGAAAGGAAAGATGCAAGCATAGATCAACACACTAACACCATCCCCTTCCCTTAATACTGAACAAAGAAAATTTTTAGAAGTGAAATAAAAGCAAACATACGACAAATGAATATGATACCCAGAGTAGAATCCTACGGGTATAAATGTCTATGGGTAGAACAACACCCAAGGAAGTACTTCTCACGTGAGAAAACTGTGACGACAACTCAAAACGCCACCCCTCATGTAAGGGACACTATGGGACTAAAACCCACGTGTTTGGGACTAACACCCAAATGTAAATAATACGTCACATGGGACTGAAACCCACTGACACGTGAAGCATGTAAAACCGACACGCAGCACAGTGTGGCATCAAAAGATGGCTACACACACAGAAGACAGCGAAAACGTAAATGAAAGGACTGATACCCAACATACACGTAAAGGTGGGACTAAAACCCCCTTTAAACTTAGTAAATAGGACTAGACTAGCACCCATTACTAATGACATAGGTGGGACTCTAACCCCCTATAAATAGGTAGGACTCTAACCCCCTATAACGGAGTAAATGGGACTGACACCCAAACTCAAAATAACAAAGGTGGGACTAAAACCCCCTTTTAAAAATGGGGCTAAAACCCATTCCTATATAAATTACTGTGAACGTGGGGTGATGGGACTAAAAACCCACTCCCATCCCTAAGCAGGGATAAAACATTTTATATAAGGGTCATGGGACTAAAAACCCACCCCTATCCCTTAAACAGGGATACGTAAATAAGAGACATGGGACTAGTACCCACTCCCATGCCAACAAACAATAACTTGTACATAGCGATAAAACAACGTTGGCATACAGCAAATCATAAGACATTGTAGAAAGAAATAACCATTTTTGCAATAAATTAACTCTTGTGAAACATTCTTTTTTTGCATTAAATTCTTCCACTTATGAAAAAAACATTTTGCGTGAAATCTCAAAAACATGTACCACAAACTCGTAATTCAAAAGTCAATGGTGTGCCTGTCACCGCGACAGGCGTTCCAACAAAAACAATTTGAGCACTTCAAATTCATGTAGTCGCACACGCAGTTTTGAAACTTTCAATACACCGCTTCGTCGCTTCATGAATTAATGGTGAGTGCTTACTGGTGACCCTTTGATCGCTGCTACCATCAAAACACAGTACCTTTAAATACGAAAATACCACTTGTCTGCTTCTTCTTATTTAGTTGTTCTTTTACTATTTTTTTCCGTTTGCTGTTAGTTACGCCGATGCGCAAATTCCCCTCAGGCTCTCACTGCACAGATAGTGCAGCACCTGTGCCCAATCATCACCGACTTTTTTTTTCAAATAACTTTATTTTTGCGCACAAAACGTGGTTGGCAATACTCCTCAAATTCCCTACGCTGGCACTGTCATTGTAAAAATATACTGCTTGCATACAACGTGGTTGGCAATTAACTAACATGACAGTCCCACGATGATTACACGTAGAGTCACGCTAGTGCTGGATGGCTCACGGCACGTCCATGAAACAAAACGACCCGCAACATAGTTTGGAAACGTCATCAAAGAACAGATGAGAAAACTCTATGACTCCACACTTCGCGAGATGTCTCGTGCTCGCGTTTTGAAACTGCAATCAAGCCGTTTAACTGTCACAGGTACAAATGACCATAATATTTACCATGCTGAATTCCATTTTAAAAAATTACTTCAAGTACGTCAATATAATGTAGACTCACGTAAACTTTCACTCATCTTGGCCGATGGTTCCGTTTAATGCCTCATAACACTCACGAAATATGCCCATAAAGTTACTTGCAATGAGTGTACACCAAACTCTCTGGCAAGACGATAGCTGCACTTTAAGAAGGTGAAGACTAGACGACTCACTTACCAAGGTGAAAGTCATTCTAAAACGCAAACTGCTTTCTTTGTATTACAACACCAGTGCTGAAGTCGGGTAAACAGCTGTCGTGCATTACTCAGAAACACGCTGAAAAGTTGATCCTCATTTTCAAATAAAACACCTCACCCACTCGATGCAATCAGTGATTACCTTGATTGCAGAGGCACTCTCCATTAATAGTGAGATGCTAGTTGTTGCTTGTACACGGTGTACCCTTTTTTTTTTAAGTTTGTTTTTCTTGACAAACCTAGACACTTTTGTTGATAACTTTCTGGCTGTTGAAGACACTCAGATGACAACACAACATGCCTGAGTTGGACTGTCCGGTGTGATGGACACTGGTGGGGCAGACAGGCATGCTTGACATATTTCTTTTTCTTCAACTGCGTCGCTAAACAGGTTTCTTTTCTTTTCTTTAAATTTCTTGACGCTTGTTTCTTTTTTTCCATTTTACATGACCTTGGTTCTTTTCTACACATTCTCTTTGTCCACTCCTCATTCTTGGTTGCCTTCATGTTACCTTTTGCGTGAGATTTTCTCCAGATCGTCGCCATAAATGTAGTGGGCTGGCCCCACGTGTGTAGGATGTACAAGTAGACGCTGTAGACGTGGCCAGGTAGGAGTAGATGAAGTTTATTGAGATCTTAGGCGTAGAAGTAGTAAATCCAGAACAGGCCCCACTATAGGCCCCAACATAGGCCCCAGCATTAACCCCACCAGGAGCAGCCTCCTAGCTGCTCATCCCATCTTCCCAATCAGTCCCACACAGTATCCAAGCATTCCACCCACACTAACATTCTACGCGGAACACTGACACTGGCTGAGCAGCTAGGTACAGAATGAAGGGAACATAATAACATGACCTGAGGATACTACAAATTATCATTGCATTATTCCCTGATCCCTTACATTTCTGACTCAACCTCCCATTTTTTTTACTTTATCAACAGATTCTTCACAATCCTACACTTTGATTTTTCATTTTTTATACCAGCTTTCTGTTCTCCATTACACCAACTCCTTCATCCCCCACTTTTAGCCCCCATCATTGAATATAGTACCCATTGCTCAACTACAAAATGGCTGAAATCCTCCATGTTACAAAACACCTGCTCATGCCTCATGCTCTAAGGATCAATCGAGGGCAGTCCACAAATAAATCCTACTACTCCCTTTAAGTTCTCCTCAAACACTTAGTTTAAAGCAACTCTCTGTTGTCAGCTACATTGAAACAACCTAATAGAAACCATCGTACAAAGTGAGTGTTATACATTCAAACCTGAATTGCCGTAACACGGGTGACAATGTTTAAAATTCTCAACTTGCCAGTTGATATCCCCATATAACACATTTAGAATGATGTTATATCTTAACTCACAAGGTACGAATCTCCCCATTTACTCCCTGATATATACCCTCTTGTGAGAGAGGTTTTATAGTCACTTTAATATTATAAGAAAGTTATTCCTTCCCTAGTACTAATATGTGACTATAATGTTAGTCCTGCTAGTGAAACAAAAACAGTGAGGAACTTAAATGAACTTATCCTAAAAGCTGTAAATATATGCACAAGGTTTATTTAAAAAAATGCCTGGATAATGTGTCCAATTTTCACAGTCCCCATGATTAACAACATAAACAGAAAATTAAATGCCTTAGGAAATTGAATGACAATTATGGTATCAACAACAACACTAATATAGAAGAGTCGCTGCCAAAATTGGGCTCCTTTTCCAGCAAGGGGTTCCAAGTGTAATCAGATAGACAACAAAAGTGAATCTCCAGCTATCTGTGATATCACGTGGAACACTGAGGGGTGAACACTGATGGGTTCCAAGGATCTTTCATTGTTGGTTTCATTACTTATGGACAACCTAGACAAGATCCCTGAAAAGAGAGCTGTGGAATGCCCGAGAAAATAGGAAGTGACTACAGGAGAAAGGGGACTGCAGTAATGCATCCCCAGAGGAGACACGTGCGATGTGGAGTTATCAGCCCAGATGCTTGATGAATAAGTATCTGTGCAAGTGACTTGGGTCTTAATCCTGCTGGCGAAACTGCATCGGCGTATAGGGAAGAACTTGCTGTTAAGATGTCATTAGATTTGTGGTCTGCAAGAGAATATCGTGTAAAAAGAAGACCAAAGATGTGCGACTTCTGCGCCCCGACCACTGCCCTGAGCACGGAGCGGACTGACTTTCTATGAAAACGCAACGCTCACCAACTTTTGCCGCAACCGGGAACCTTCCATACCCTGCCTCATTGCTCCACGCGTGGCCAAGAACACCGCTGTGCAGCTCTGAGGGAGGCTCCTGTGGGGAGGAAACCGCAGTGGCGGTTTTCAAACCGACTTGAGGTGACAGGGAGATCTGAGCATGGAGCGGATGAATCTCTCAGGGGAGCCTAAGTAGGAACCTCTGTGTCCTGCTTCACGGCCCATGTGCTGCCAGGAACCTCGCTTGGAATGGCGGAGCACTCTGTCTCAGTGTATGCTCTCTTGCTGCCCCTACTCTGAGGTACCCACCTTTGGGCTACCACAGCAGCATAACTATATCTGGGCTCCTTACTCAGTAGGTAGGGAACCATCAGGCTACCTCTTCAGTTTGAACTATGCTTGGGCTTCTTCATTTGTGCTCCCTGGCAACCTGGTGGCCCACACAGCTCGCCCCCAATCTGTGAATACCTGCTATAAGAATTGCCTCATAGGCTTGTGGCTGCTTGAGATGCCCTTCCCCTGTACACAAAAAAAAATGTCATTCTGATTGCGTCTTTTCGATGTTTGGGCTGCCTCTCAGTAGGAAGGATTGGGCTACTTCCTCACTAGGCAACCCGTTTGGGCTACTCCCTCAGTTGGAAGCTGTTTGGGCTACTTCACCAGTGAAATATGTTCTGGGTTGCTTCCTATGTAGGATTTCCACCAAACTCCAGTTTCTGTGTACTGTGCAGGCCACTTCTACAAGTGAAATGTACTTGGGGCTACTTCCTCAGTAGGCCTTCTACCAGTCACTAGTTGTATGCCTTCACTACTACGCCCTTGACCTGGCATAGATATCTGCCTTCCTTGTTGCCTAACAAGAATAATTCGCTGCATGAGCATTTTTACGCCAGAACCTGGTAGTGTGCATCTACATCATTATCTTGCACTGTTACTGTGTCTCTATGCACATACTCTTACATATGCACATAAGATGATTTAGTCTAACTTACACTAATATTGATCCCCTGTGCATGCACCGTGTTTTCACGTTGATGCTGTAATCTGTTGTCTAAACTGTGATCTGTAACCATCCTACCACATACCAGCAGTAATGACCCTGCTTGTCTGACATTTATTGTCCATGTTTACCTGGATACCTTTCCACGCTATGCATCTATACAGCTTATGCATGCCCGCGAATAGCATAAGCCTCCCAGCAAACTGGTCTTCAAACCCCTCCACAACCACCAGCGCATAAACACTGGAATCACTAACAAGTTGCGAAATCAAGTAGGCACACTGCTGCTCCTTGGCTTTCTAGACACTATTTACCTCACAGGTATCCAACTGAATCCTCTCAACAACTTCCTTTCACCACTCCATCATCACTGGAACTATACTCCCCCTCAGAAGTGTCCTTCACTCTTCCACTGAATGACCTATTGCAGCAACAGGCAAGCATCTCAGAAAATTCCCTCCCCTAGGAAGGGCCCTAGATTTCTGATACTGCAGTAGGCCCCCACTCCAATGTCTTCCCGCAGCACTCACATGGAAAGGTATGGCCCTAACTCATACTGAATTACATTTCTGCAAAACCTCTCTAAACATACCTCAAAATAATTCAAGCACAGAATCTTCAAAGAACATCCAGAGACACTAATAACCAACATCTTCTATAGTTCAGCACATTGAGGTCTTAAAACTGACTTCATCTTCTTCACTGAGAAAGGAGCCAAATGGAGAGAGAACTTCCTACAACACCTTCACGTAATGAAGAATACCAACATCCCTCATGGAACGAAGCTCACAACTATCCCCATCCAAGGACTTTAGCACAGAATTGTCAATAACCATATACAGAAATGGGAACATCCTAGTCCAAGCCTCTGAAAAAAAACCTATGCATCTTTGATCTCCACTTCCCTGCGCTCTGCACCTTCATATCAACTGGTTTCACTTACACCACCCCCTTCCTCTCCAAGAGAACCACCCTCCACCCGCTCCCAAAGAACAAATCCATGAACCCACACCTCTACTTGCTGATCCTTCTACTCCCAATACCCTTTGCACTGTTTCCACGTTAACCCCCTTACAGTCCCCTCCATTACCAGACACCCGACGCTACGGTTGTGCTCCCAGAATTACTATCCCCCTCTCAATGGCACACAACCACTGCCCAGCTTGAGCTATCTCCTTTCACCCATATCCTCTCAGTCCATCAACCTCAGCAGGTTGGACTCTACTTTAGCCTCCTCCACCCTGGACTCTGATGAGCTCCAGAATACTCCTCTCCCCACCACAGACCTACCAATCTCTCAACTGATCCCTTTAATAGCCTGGCTGGAACACAAAATCAAAATGAATCTGGAAGACATTTTGTCACTATGTATGGACACACAGAGTAGCCACATAACTGCCCCAATCCCACACATTTATGATGAATACTGATCCTGCCACAAACACCCACTTTGACCCCCTCATCCCTCACCCCCAGCCAAACCGTCCACTACACCCATCACCACCTTTAACCTAGATACACCACAACGTGAATCTGAGCGAGAAGACGAAATGCTGAGCAACTTATTTAACAATGCCCCAGCCAATCTTGCCACTGTAAGATCCCAGTTATCTTTGGCATGAATAGGACCCAAAACCCCACGCACCCTCCCAGGCTTCCCGGCCAACTAACGGCCATTTAACCCAGTTAGCCTGATCCGAGTTGCAGTCCAGAGTGACCTTAATAACTACAGACCAATAACTAATGCCCCCTTCTTGCCAAAACCATTGAAAAATGTGAGCTTGCACAACTCAACAACCATATTGATAAATACAACTTATTCGGCACCTTCCAATCTGGGTTCAGGAAAGGCTGCAATATAGAGACTGCATTACTGAACATCATAGACTGCCTACACATCTCTGGATGATGTTCATGCCTGCTTCCTTGTCCTCCTGGACCTCTCGGCTGCCTCTGATACTGTCAAACATGACTTCCTACTAAAAAACCTCTCTCAGCTTTCCGGCACCAATGAAATGGTTCAACGGTCCTTCAGTGGTTCGCTTCTTTCCTGAACCAACACTCACAGCTAATCAAACTAAACAACTCAAACTCAAAAACAACGCCAATCCCACTAGGAGTCTCTAAAGGGCCAATACTGTCTACTGCCCTATTCATCCTCTATATAGAACCCCTTGCAATAATCCTGAAACAAGCTAAAACTGCCTATCATCTCTGTGCAGATGACTATCAACTCATCATGAAAATCTCGTCAGTCAAAGACATCCAGCCCTTAATTAGCACTCTCTCAACAGTCCAATCCTGGCTGACCGGCAACCATCTTAAACTCAACCCCAACAAAACTGAACTCCTTTTCATCCATCCCAAAGGAAAATCCTTTCCCATAGATATCTGTCTTGATGACCTCACTACATTAAACTGCAAACTATCCATATCCAACTTTGTCAAATCCCTGGGGATTACTCATGGCAGCCATCTGAGCATAAAAGAGCATATTAATGCTTACACAAAACGTGCGTTCTACACGCTGAAAAACCTTTAAAAAAGTGAAACTCTTCATCCACATTAAAGAGCTAAAGACTGTGGTGCACTCCTTAGTCCTCCCCAAGCTAGACTATGGTAACACAATGATTACAGGTGCCCCAAGACACACCTAGTTCCGTTGAAAGCCAAACTCCATTCAGCGGCTAGACTTCTGTCGGCGTAAAGTTGCTTCGACCACATCACTCCCACCCTCAAGAACCTCAACTGGCTACCAATCGAGGCAAGAGCTATACTCAAAACTGCTTACATAACCCACAAAGGTCACTGCATGGAGAAAACAGCCTACCTCGCAATTAAATTAGCAAAAGCTGGTCAAAAGCAACCTCTTCGATGCTCCAACAGTCTTCTTCTGATTCTGCCAAAATGTAAAAAAGAGAAATCTCGCTCTCGATCCTTCTCTGGGAATGGTCCTCGAATCTGGAACTCACTGCCCTAGGATTTATGTGACAATCAATCATTCCGTCACGTCAGTAAGGAACTGAAACCTCTCCTCTTCAACAAGTATCTAAACCAGCACTCTTAAAGAATCCTGAGCACCTCTAACTAAGGGAAACTGTGCCATTGCTCTCTACGCCCCCTCAACACCCTACCTTACCTTCCTCAGACTGTATATCATCCAACAGTGCTACTGTCCATTATACATTTCCTTTATATATTGATATTATGTATGTTATTTACTCCATGTAACTCGTGCACTTGCTGCTGTGCTAACTATGCAAAGCCATATATATATATATATATTCCTCCATTATAGTTAGTTCTGCTTACTGTAACTTGCGCGCCCGCAATGCACTGCTGATGATGTCACATATTACATCATTCATGACATGGTCAGTGACATCACTGATGACATCATTCAGTGAATGTTGTTTTGTTTGATATTTAAAATATATATAGCATTCTTTTTTTTTTTGTTTGTTTTTTGTTTTTCCAAAACCTTTATTGAACATGCGCAGCCCATACACAGCATAATGCCTACAACCATCCATGGCCGGCAGCGTGCAATGGTGTGGAAAAAATAAAGACAGTGTACACAGCGTGGTGCCAACAACCCATAAGGGCCGGCCGCGTCAAGAAACAGATACAGGTTTCGCTGGTTAATGGGCCAAGGAGGCACAGTCTCCTACACTTTGAAAAAAAACAACAATAAGAACCACAGTTGAGGAACATAAGCAGTGAGCCATAGAGTGAGAACAGATGAGAGAATTTCAAATGAGGCAGCGGCTCAGAGAGCGCCAGGACAGTCAGGACACCGCCACAAGTGCGCGAGCGCAGCAAGGGACACCCCCCCAGCACAACCATTCTCTCCCCCCCAACTTCAAGCACAACACAGCACCCAATGAGCCGCACCGTCACCCCCGGGCATCCCAGTTTACAGCCGGCTCTCACCGGTGCCAGCCCTCGACAGGGCATCGGAATTCACCGCCGGCAGACCATCCACAGTCTAACTGGGAGGGGAGGGGGAGGAGCCGCATCAGGAGTCAGTGGGGTGCTCAGCAAGTAACTCTTCAAGGGGCCCCATATGTCTCGGGGTCGGGAGGCCACCGGAAGGAGGTCAGAGTACAGGGCCAGCTGATCCTGCCAAAAAATCATTGTTTCTAGCCAATCCTTAAACTTAGGTGCCCTCCCTCTGCCCCATCTACAGGCCACCCTCCACTTAGCAAGGAAAAAACTGACTGAAGTGAATCTCCTGTGTGCCACCGGGAGCAGTTCCGTATAGCCCAGTATGCCCATCAGCGGAGTCGGTGGCAGTGGAGCACCCAGCATTTTCCCAACTGCTTCAAATATCCGTCCCCAATAGTCCTGAAGGGCCGGGCAGCTCCAAGCCAGATGTAGCACGTCAGCGTCGTCAGCCCGGCATCTATCGCATCTGGCGTCTCTTCTCAGACCATACCGATGCAGGCGGGCTGGCGTATAATAGTATCGCTGTAAATATTTGAAGTGCGTGATACGCAGTCTGCTACTAGCAGACACCTTCTCTGTCTGCGTGCAGCAATAGAGCCACTCTCGATCTGAGATTTCCTGTCCTAATTCACACGCCCATTTAGTTTGAGCGTCACTCTGCGATATGCTCATTTCTACGTAAAGGGATCTATAGAGGACAGACACCAAGTGGGACGCAGTTTTTGCTCCCAATAGCGTGTGCATCTGGGGAAGCACCTGCGGCTCCTGAGGGTAGTCCGGCGTGCAAGCCCGCGTTCCCTCCCGCAGACGGGCATAGAGGAACGTTTCCATAGCAGTCGGCGGAGGGTCGTCGCACAGCTGTTGCAGCGTACCAAACTTTCCAAGTTGATATAGATCTCCCCACGCTTGTATTCCCCGCTGTCGTTTGAATTTATTAAAAATGCCCTCCTGCAAGAGGGTCAATTGGGGATGATACACAAGTGGCAAGCGGGGGGAGTAGATCATAGGGGCCTGCATTTTGCACGCAATCCACCGCCATGCCCGCACCGTGCAGTCTACAGTCGTGGGAGCCCTTTCGCGCTGCGACGTCAGTTGCAGCACTGCTCCCTCTATCGGAATGGGGTCCGCCAGCCAATGCTCCGTGGCCAGATGAGTGGTGTACTTTGGGCCACGAAACCAGTAGTGCGCATAGTGCGCCTGCGCACACATGTAGTATAATTCGAAGTTGGGCAGCTCAAGTCCCCCCATCGCGTATGGACTGGCCAGAATCTCCCACTTTATTCGTGGCTGTTTGCTGCCCCAAACCAGTCGCAGAAGCTCTGTCCGCAAGGTAGTAAAGAAGTAACGCCCTGGATGATAGAGGATATTTTAAAAAAAATAAAGGAACTGAGGTAGCGCTACCATCTTGATTAGGGAAATCCTATCAGCGATGGATAGTGGCATTGCTATCCACCTCGTAATCGTGTCGCGCAGCTTGTCGATGGCTCGCCCATAATTGTCCCGGATCAGTTCCTCTCTGTCAATGGTGACGGTCACGCCTAAGTATCGGACAGAAGTATCGCACCACTCCAGCGGGTAGTCAACCATGAAAGGGGTGACAGCCGGTGTAAAAGGGAGTATCTGAGATTTCAACCAGTTGATCTGTATTCCAGAGAGTCCTCCAAAGCGCACGAACTCCCGCAATAACGGGTTGAGGTTGTGTAGCGGGTCCTTAACATACAGGGTGACATCATCCGCGTACAGCGAAATCAGGATAGGGCGTAGCAAGCATCTCAAGGCCTTCTCCTGATGATATTGGCGCACCCTAGCCGCCAGCGGCTCCATCGCCAAGGCAAATAACAGTGGCGACAGCGGGCATCCCTGCCTGGTGCCTTGGGACAGCGGTATAGCCCCAGACGTGTGACCATTAATTTGCACGCGGGCCACCGGGGCAGTATAGATCAATTTGATCCAAGCAGAGAAGCCCACCGGGAACCCCATGCAGCGGAGCACTGCGTGCAGGTACTCCCACTCCACCGAGTCGAACGCCTTGGTGGCATCCAAAAATATAGCCGCTAATGGTATCTGCGGAGCCACCTGTTGGACAATCGAAAAGAGGGTACGGAGGTTATGCGACGTGGACCTCCCGGGGATGACGCCCGCCTGATCTGGCAAGATTAGCTTGTCCATAAGGAGGTTCAGCCGGTTAGCTAATAGTTTAGTGAGGAATTTGCTATCACACTTGTCTGCCGGTTTCCCTGGCTTCAGAATGGAAATGATAAGGGCTTCTCTCTTCGTGGGCGGCAATGACTGTGTCTCTAGAGGTTCTGCATATACCTCCTGCAAAACAGGGGCTAGCTGTCCTAGATATAATTTATAGAAGTCGCTCGGGAGTCCATCCGGCCCGGCGCTTTCCCAGACTGCAGCTGAAAGACCGCCTCCCTGAGTTCGTCATTTGAGAATGGCTCGCATAAAAACTCCCTCTGACTGTCCCCTAGGTACCCAAGCGTGATGTCAGCAAAGAAACATGAAAAGTCAGCTGTGTTGGTCCCCTTGGATTGATATAGTTCCGCGTAAAATTCAGCAAAGGTCTGTAGTATCCGTCCTCCACTTCAAGGATATAGTTAGCGTACCGGGGCATTCTAATATCCTGCGCCAGTGCTTTCCCACGCCTGCCCCCCTCTCCATAGCGTCTCGCCTGGGCGTATTTCCCTCTGAATTTCGCCTCTCTATCTGCTGTCTCCACGTACTCGGACAGCACCTCCCTCAATTTCGCCCTTCCCTCCCCGGTCTCTGTCTGCCAGACATTCGCCTCTAGGTCTTTAAGTTCCAACTCAAGTCGACTGAGTCGCCGACGGATGTCCCTCAACACCCCAAAGCTTTTAGACATGCATATTCCCCGCATGGTCACTTTAAACGCCTCCCACAGTGTCCCCACCCGCTCGACCGATCCCCTATTCCGTTAAAAAAATCTGCTATAGCCTCCCCGAGCTCAGTCTTAAATACTTCGTCTAGCAGCGCCTCGGGGGCCAGCCTCCAACCCCTAGGGTCAGCGTGGAAGCCAGGGACCACCAGAGAGAGGCACACTGGGGCGTGGTCAGACAGCGTGCGAGCCAGGTGCTCCACACCTCGCACCCACGGGCAGATCCCCCGAGACCCCAGCCAGTAGTCTAGTCTAGACCAGGACATATGTATCGAGGAGTGAAAGGTACCCTCCTGTTTCTCTGAATGCCGGTATCTCCATATGTCGATCAGCCCGCCGTCATCTAGCAATCTTAATATCCCCTGGCTACGCGTGTAATGGTGAGGCAAGTGTGAAGATCGGTCCCTGGCAGGATCACAGACCGTGTTGAAGTCCCCCGCCCAGAGTACATGAGTGGCCCCAATGTCTAAAATCTTTCCCCAAAGGGTAGTCAAAGTGTCAGGGTCATCAGTGTTGGGACCATAATAGCTAACGATGATCACCGAGTGTGCTCTTAGAGAGCCCCACATCATGCAAAATCTGCCCTCCCTATCACTTTGCGTCCCCCCACAACGGAAGGGGGTACCCCTCTTAACCAAGATGGCCGTACCCCGGGCATATGTAGAGTACGCTGAAAACACCCTGCAGGAAGCACAACGGCTGCCAATGGTCGGGGCGCACCCAGGGTCAGTGTGCGTCTCCTGTAGCGCTGCTATGCTAATGTTGTGTCTGTCGAGGTATGAGAGAATTTGCAGTTTCTTCCTAGGGTCACGCAGTCCCCGCACATTCCAGGATAAAAGCTTCATCGTGTGCTATCGTGTCCCCTCCATGTTTGCATTCTAGTGTCAGATATGGCCGTGCGCGCAATCCTGATGCTCCCTACATGTTCCCCCCGCGTCACGCAGTGAAGTGCGTTGCCCATTGTCGCCCACCATTGTTGTAGTGCTCTCAGAGCGCGTCGCAATCAGTGCATGTTGTGACCCACTCTCGCCTGCTCATGAATCTCTTCCTCAACTGTCCCTCCCTCCCTGCCCACCCACATCAGCGCCCCAAATGCGCTGGCATCCCAGTACCCTCCCCCCCCTATCTCCCAACATTAACATACACCAATGATAAAACAATAGCATTAAGCAAAAAAGAAAAATAGAAAAAGACAAAATAAACAAAGATCTGTCCAAAACTGTCTATCTGTAAACAGTGGGGACCACCCATAATGGGGCGCTGGCGTGCCTCTTAAACCCTCCTGTCCCGCCCGATAGCAGAACTCCCCATTCCCTCCCCAGTGGAGCTGAGGTGGAGGAGGGGCAGGGTGGAGGGCGCCCAACTCCTAGTCGAGAGTCCCCTTCACCCCCGTTCTATTCGAGCATTCCTGTAATACCCGTGAGGGGCGAAACATGATAATCCTCCCAGTGCAGGACATCCCCACAACGGTAGTTTAATAATAAAGCAGTGCATCCCATGCCCCGGTACTCATCTGTCCTGAGCTGTGCATCATCATTCCATCTTCTCCTCCAGTGCCTACTGCATGTCCTCAAGTGCGCTGGAGCCGCAACCAAGTTTGTCACACCCCGTTCTCGGTACTTTGATGATGCGCTATCATTTCGCGTAGAGTTGCGACTTGGGCAGCTACTTCCTCATTGTCCAGCGCTCATTCCTTGTCCGCCGGCGATTGGGATCCAGAGCGCCCAACATTGCCTTCATGTGCTGGGGAGGACTGTCGCAACGACTTGAAGAACTCCTCTGCCTGCTGCGGGTTGGTGCAAATGATAGTGCGGTCTCGATGGCGGATCCTCAGCTTGGCTGGGTAAAGGAGGGCGTATTCTACATTGGTCTTGCGTAGTTTCTGCTTGATCTGGATGTATTTCTTCCGTGCTTCCTGGACAGCCAGTGTAAAGTCCGGGTATATGGAGAACGAGTTCCCCTCATACTGCAAGTCTGGTGTGTCCCGCGTTCTCCGCAAGGCGACATCGCTGTAATTAAGCAGTCTAGCCACTATAGGCCGCGGAGGCGCTCCAACCGGAGGTCTCGGGCCGAGCGACCTGTGCGCTCGCTCGACTGTCAAGTGTGCTGAGAAGGAGTCCGCTCCAAGCGTAGAGGTAAGTAACCGCTCCACATAGTCCTTCATTCATCCCGTGGCTGTGGTCTCCGGAATCCCTATCAGGCGGATATTATTCCTCCGGCTGCGCGCCTCCAAATCCTCATTTTTGGCCGCTATCACCTTGAGCAGCTTGTCCATATGTGTCATTTGCTTGGCCATGTTGGAGGCGTTGTCTTCTGTGTCGGAGATCCTCTTCTCAACTTCCTTAAGCTGCTCCTCATGCTTGTCCACTTTCAGCACCAAGAAGTCCAGACGGGTATTCATGGTGTCCATTTTCCCTGAGAGGGCATTTAGACTAGGTTGCATCACCGTGAGCATGGCCTTCAGTTCCTCATTTGGGCAGGCATCCTGCGGAGTCTGCAGCGCCGAAGCAGGCGCGCTCAGCTCTTCAGTGGCGGAGCGCGTGGTTGTTTTTTTCCCCTCAAAGGGCAATTTGGATTGACGCGCTTCTGCCTTCCCCATTGCGCTCCCCTCACGGGCGGCCGCGCAGTACGGCTCCTCAGCAAGCCACACCGTAGTATCGTGCCTCGTCAGGCCCTACAATATTCAGACCTCAGTGCAATCCGCTCTCTTCTCCGTGCAGTTCAGCAGCTCCTTGCCCCCGGTGCACAGTTCATGTGTAGCTGTGGTTTGTTCGCCCGTGCCAGGATTAGTCACGGTCACCCCCGCCAGTGGTGATGGGCCACTGCGAGATCCAGCGATCTCTCGTGGCTTTCTGCAGTATGGAGACGTCTCTCACCCGCCTGGCATGTCCATGCGGCGATCTCTCATCCTCCCCTCCAGGCAGCAGGGCTGACCGTCTCAGCGCCTCCGGCCAGGCTCGGCGCGTCTCCGTCAAGGCCAGCCGCGGGCAGAGTCACCCCGTAGTCTCCTGGGCCCAAATGCCGGGACGGTCTCGCAGCGGCAGCCCTCCGCGCCCAGGTCCAGCTCCAGAGGGCCTCGGCGGCCCGCGCGCCCAGGAAGGGCCACAGCAGCTCCGCACAGGCTTTGGTCCGTCCGCTCCGGCCTCCGCACAAGAGCGGCGTAATCTCAGGGGCCGCGCCGCTCCTCTCGCGGCGACAGGCCTATTGCCGCGTGGCCGCACCGGTACTTGCGTAGCGGGCGCAGCCACCGCCCACCTCCAGTAGCAATGGTCGCGGCCTCCCCTGCAATCTGCCGGGCAGGATATCGTCAGGGCCAATGCTCGAAACAGCACCAAACTCACAGCGAGTCTTCTTCCTCACACTGGGCACATTGTGCCGGTATTTTGGTCGCGGGTGAGGAGGTTTTCAGCAGATAAATGACGGATCTGCGGGTCGGGCAGCCAGAGCCTCACTCAAGTGCGGCCATCTTGGTTCGGCGCCACCTAGCGCCCCCATATATATATATAGCATTCTGCATTGAAGAATGAGTGGATATATAAATGTCTGGATAGAGGATTTAGTAGCTGTGTGATTGACTGTTTAAGTGAGTAATTAAAAGTGTCTCACTAAATACGTGGGTTAGTGACTAAACTGTGTGAATGTCTGTATCACTCTGTCTGTTGTTGTGTAATCTGCTGCATCAGTTGGTCACTAGCTACATGAGTGTTTATATTACTTATTGATTAGTTGGCTGAGTATTTGTATGGGATACTGAGTGTATGTCTGGTTGAGTGGGAGATGTG
The DNA here is from genome assembly GCF_964204655.1 of Triturus cristatus. NCBI lineage: Eukaryota > Metazoa > Chordata > Amphibia > Caudata > Salamandridae > Triturus > Triturus cristatus. Next base: position 788,525,764 of record NC_140592.1, on the reverse strand, counting down.
TGACTGTGCATAGATGTATAAGTGGTTCATTGACTAGGTGTATGAGTTTAAGAGTGCATGTGGAAACAGTTGTTTAGGCGAGTGAGTGTGTTTATGGGTGTGTTGATGAGTGAATATATGTCTCAGTGGTACATCTGTAATGAAGTACAAAAATAAAAAGCAGTGTATGTGACCGTTGGTGTATATACATAACTATTAGTAAGAGTTAGTAATTGTTCGAGTGACTGTATGGATGAGTGTATACATGTAATAGTGATTTTATAACATAGTAAGTATGGGTTACTTTTTGTATGAATAAATGAGGTGTTGTGTGTATAACTGTGTATGTGAGTAAATGTAAGTTGGATTGATTCTTTGCATGAGTGAGTAGGATGACTGCATAACCGACTAGGATGACTGCTGATGTGTCAATGTCTATATAGGTATATGAGTGCATTTGATGGTGTTCTATTGAATAGTGACTGCATGTATGAGTAATTCTGTGGGTGAATGGGTAGTTGTGTGTATAGACCTAGGAATCAGTGAGTGGGTATGTAGTAACTGGTATTGGTATGTAAATGGTTTAAAAAATGGTACTCTGTATTGTATAGTGAGTGATCAAAGGTTATACTAGTGTGTGATGAGGAGTATTAGCTCGTCACATGGATGATGTCATCAGTGATGTCATCAGTGATGTCATTTGAGATGTCATCAGTGATATCATCAGTGATGTCACTGACCATGTCATGAATGATGTCATATGTGACATCATCAACAGTACATTGCGTGTGCGCGAGTTATAGTTAGCAGAACTAACTATAATGGAGGAATTTCTATGGCTTTGTACGAGTGAAATGTCCAGCTAACTATAACTTCCCTGAAACCTATGGTTTTTTCAGTGATTTTCAAAGGTTTTTTAAATGCTACTTTCAAACTATAACATGTGTAAACGTACCCCCTGGCGTGTTGTAAATTGGGGGATTAAGAACCTTTGAGTCCTGAGGGTCCCTGCGGGCCAACTAGCTCACCAGGTACCTCTAGTAAGCGCCACAGAACTGTGTTGCAGAGGTGTTCCGAGGCCACGCCCCTTTTTACACCTCTCTGCAACGCAGCTCTGTGGTGCTTACTGGAGGTACCTGGTGGGTTAGTTGCCCCCCAGGGACCCTCAGGATTCAAGGGGATTTAATCCCCCAATTTACAACCAGCCAGGGGGCGCGTATGCACACTTGTTTTATCAGGCAACGCCCCCTCCCTGCACCACTGTGCAAACGCACCCCCTGGTGCGTTGTAAGTTTGAGGATTAAGTCCCCTTGAATCCTGAGGGTCCCTGACAGCCAACTAGCCAACCAGGTACCTCCAGTAAGCGCCACAGAGCTGCGCTGCAGAGAGGTGGTCTGAGGCCAAGCCCCTTTTTACACCTGCCTTACCGTTTAAGTGGCGAGCGATCTATCAGAGTTCAACTGTGCTACTGCTTAGCATGTTCTGAATAATGTCTACATTTGCACAAACTGCCTGCAGAAATATCCGTGACAAACCTTGGAAAAAGGACTGAGGCACTTCCATAGGTCTGAATGGAGGGCTCAATTATGTGACATTGCTCTAGTGAAATACTTTTCCTCAGTCTAGAGGCACAGAAACAAACTATGCTAAAAGCAAAACCGTGAAACTACAAACAGACATCTTTGTAAAGGAGGATACGAAACGAGGCACTGCATAAATTCCTCATCATGTAGGGGGTCGTGCTGGGGTAGTGTTTTAGGGTTTAGGGTAGTACAGTGGTATTTGTGTAGTGTAGGGGGTCGTGCTGGGGGTAGTGTTTTAGGGTTTAGGGTAGTGCAGTGGTGTTTGGGTAGTGTAGGGGGTTGTGTTCTGGGGTGGTGTTTTAGGGTTTAGGGTAGCGCAGTGGTATTTGGGTAGTGTAGGGGTCATGCTGGGGGTAGTGTTTTAGGGTTTAGGGTAGTGCAGTGGTGTATGTGTAGCGTAGGGGGTAGTGTTTTAGGGTTTAGGGTAGTGCAGTGGTGTTTGGGTAGTGTAGGGGGTCGTGCTGGGAGTAGATTTAAGGTTTAGGGTAGTGCAATGGTGTTTGTGGAGTATAGGGGGTCGTGCTGGGAGTAGGGTTTTAGGGTTTAGGGTAGTGCAGTGGTGTTTGTGTAGTGTAGGGGGTCCTGCTGGGGATAGGGTTTTAGGGTTTAGGGTAGTGCAGTGGTGTTTATGTAGTGTAGGGGGTAGTGTTTTAGGGTTTAGGGTAGTGCAGTGGTGTTTGGGTAGTGTAGGGGGTCGTGCTGGGAGTAGATTTAAGGTTTAGGGTAGTGCAAAGGTGTTTGTGTAGTATAGGGGGTCGTGCTGGGAGTAGGGTTTTAGGGTTTAGGGTAGTGCAGTGGTGTTTGTGTAGTGTAGGGGGTCCTGCTGGGGGTAGGGTTTTAGGGTTTAGGGTAGTGCAGTGGTGTTTGTGTGGTGTAGGGGGTAGTGTTTTAGGGTTTAGGGTAGTGCAGTGGTGTTTATGTAGTGTAGGGGGTCCTGCTGGGGGTAGTGTTTTAGGGTTTAGGGTAGTGCAGTGGTGTTTAGGTAGTGTAGGGGTCATGCTGGGGGTAGTGTTTTATTGTTTAGGGTAGTGCAGTGGTGTTTGTGTAGTGTAGGGGGTTGTGCTGGGGTAGATTTAGGGTTTAGGGTAGTGCAGTGGTATTTGTGTAGAGTAGGGGGTCATGCTGGGGGTAGATTTAGGGTTTAGGGTAGTGCAGTGGTGTTTGCGTAGTGTAGGGGGTCGTGCTGGGGTAGTGTTTTAGGACTAGGGTAGTGCAGTGGTGTTTGGGTAGTGTAGGGGGTTGTGCTAGGGGTAGATTTAGGGTTTAGGGTAGTGCAGTGGTGATTGTGTAGTGTAGGGGGTCATGCTGGGGTAGTGTTATAGGGTTCAGGGTAGTGCAGTGGTGTTTGTGTAGTGTAGGGGTAGTGTTTTATGGTTTAGGGGAGTACAGAGGTGTTTGTGTAGTATAGGGGGTCATGCTGGGTAGTGTTTTAAGGTTTAGGGTTGTGCAGTGGTGTTTGTGTAGTGTAGGGGGTAGTGTTTTAGGGTTTAGGGTAGTGCAGTGGTGTTTGTGTAGTGTAGGGGGTCATGCTGGGAGTAGTGTTTTAGGGTAAAGGGTAGTGCAGTGGTGTTTGTGTATTGTAGGGGGTACTGTTTTTGGGTTTAGGGTAGTACAGTGGTGTTTGTGTAGTGTAGGGGGTCATGCTGGGGGTAGTGTTTTAGGGTTTAGGGTAGTGCAGTGGTGTTTGTGTAGTGTAGGGGGTCGTGCTGGGGGTAGATGTAGGGTTTAGGGTAGTGCAGTGGTGTTTGGGTAGTGTAGGGGGTCGTTCTGGGGTAGTGTTTAGGTTTTAGCGTAGCGCAGTGGTGTTTGGGTACTGTAGGGGGTCGTGCTGGGAGTAGATTTAAGGTTTAGGGTAGTGCAAAGGTGTTTGTGTAGTATAGGGGGTCGTGCTGGGAGTAGGGTTTTAGGGTTTAGGGTAGTGCCGTGGTGTTTGTGTAGTGTAGGGGGTCCTGCTGGGGGTAGGGTTTTAGGGTTTAGGGTAGTGCAGTGGTGTTTGTGTGGTGTAGGGGGTAGTGTTTTAGGGTTTAGGGTAGTGCAGTGGTGTTTATGTAATGTAGGGGGTCCTGCTGGGGGTAGTGTTTAGGGTTTAGGGTAGTGCAGTGGCGTTTAGGTAGTGTAGGGGTCATGCTGGGGGGAGTGTTTTAGGGTTTAGGGTAGTGCAGTGCTGTTTGTGTAGTGTAGGGGGTTGTGCTGGGGTAGATTTAGGGTTTAGAGTAGTGCAGTGGTGTTTGTGTAGAGTAGGGGGTCATGCTGGGGGTAGATTTAGGGTTTAGGGTAGTGCAGTGGTGTTTGCGTAGTGTAGGGGGTCGTGCTGGGGTAGTGTTTTAGGACTAGGGTAGTGCAGTGGTGTTTGGGTAGTGTAGGGGGTTGTGCTAGGGGTAGATTTAGGGTTTATGGTAGTGCAGTGGTGATTGTGTAGTGTAGGGGGTCATGCTGGGGTAGTGTTATAGGGTTCAGGGTAGTGCAGTGGTGTTTGTGTAGTGTAGGGGTAGTGTTTTATGGTTTAGGGGAGTACAGAGGTGTTTGTGTAGTATAGGGGGTCATGCTGGGTAGTGTGTTAAGGTTTAGGGTAGTGCAGTGGTGTTTGTGTAGTGTAGGGGGTAGTGTTTTAGGGTTTAGGGTAGTGCAGTGGTGTTTGTGTAGTGTAGGGGGTCATGCTGGGAGTAGTGTTTTAGGGTAAAGGGTAGTGCAGTGGTGTTTGTGTATTGTAGGGGGTACTGTTTTAGGGTTTAGGGTAGTACAGTGGTGTTTGTGTAGTGTAGGGGGTCATGCTGGGGGTAGTGTTTTAGGGTTTAGGGTAGTGCAGTGGTATTTGTGTAGTGTAGGGGGTCGTTCTGGGGGTAGATGTAGGGTTTAGGGTAGTGCAGTGGTGTTTGGGTACTGTAGGGGCTCGTGCTGGGATAGTGTTTAGTGCAGAGGTGTTTGGGTAGTGTAGGGGGTCGTTCTGGGGTAGTGTTTAGGTTTTAGCATAGCGCAGTGGTGTTTGGGTACTGTAGGGGGTCGTGCTGGGGTTAGTGTTTTAGGGTGTAGTGTAGCGCAGTGGTGTTTGGGTAGTCTAGGGGGTCATGCTGGGGGTGGTGTTTTAGGGTTTAGGGTAGCGCAGTGGTGTTTGGGTAGTGTAGGGCAGCGTTTCCCAAACTGTGGTCCGCGGACCCCCAGGGGTCCATGACACATTCCCAGGGGGTCCGCGGGCTCGAGTTCCTTCGAGTCAACTATTTTTAAATATTAAGCATTTAAGCATACAAGCACTGTGAATGACAGCGCAGGGGCGGCGGGACCAAAAAAAATCGGGCCAATCACCATTTCAGCTTAGGCCGGGGAAGCTGAAGGGTGATTGGCTTATTATTTTATAGCCGCGCACGCTCCCACGGCAGTGCGTCTTCCCTCGCGTCTGCAGCCAGCCCCGGAGCATTTTGCCGCCCAATGCCCTGTCTCCGCTTTCGGCTCGCTAAATACCTGCATTCCGGCACCTCGGACCACTACTAGAGCACGTGAGTGAGTGTTTATTTCTTAATAATTAATTTTCAAAAATGTTACATTTACCGCTGTTGGCAAGGCCAGGGGACGCCGTGTGTATTTAGGCCGGGTGTACCAGTCGCGCAACACCCATTGGACTCACGTTGTGTGTGTCGGCCCTCAGCCCGGGATGAGACTTCACCCGAGCACTTCACAGGTATTTAAAAGCCCATTTGAACGTTAATGAGGCCTTACTGTTGTTTCACCCCTTCTAAGAGCCCCGCAGCACCAGGGCCGGCTTTAGGGCGGTGCGACCGGTGCCACCGCAACGGCCGCTGGCTTCCTGGGTCCGTGTTTGAAAGTTTATTATGCTTAGATTAGAAGCACCTGCTGCAGCGTTTCTTTCCGCCTTACCAGGCCTCACATAAATGTCAAGATAACTCGTGTGATTAATTATCTTCCTGGAGAGAGATCAGCATTTTGTATCGTTGAGGTTTTGACTTCTGTGTAGTTAGTGCAGAGGGTTAATATGCCTGCTGCAAAGAACGTGTGCCAAGTAGATTACAGAGTGGGTATGATAAACAGATCAAATATTACTGCTTTCAAAAGAGACATCCTTTTGTTACTTGCAATTTATAACTTAAATTCCTAATATAGAATAGTGAGCTATTAACTTTCATCCTGCACTGCATACACACTGCAAAGTATACAATATTAGAGCATTGATTAATGTTGCAAAAAGGGTTAATTTGGCTAGAAATGGATTCTTATTATTAAAGAAAACTCCCAAGTATGCTGTTTCTTTTTCGACTCTGAGTTTGGGCTTCTCCACACCAAGCACTCTTAAACTATACTGCCTACCAGTATGGATGACATGTGACTCCTACACTTTCAGTCCTTTGGCTTATGACGTAATATTTCCTATACACTGATTTACACACGTACGATTGATTGTCTCTGTGTAATGTGTGTGTGATGCAAAGTGCTCGGACACCCGGGCCTACACTGGTATTAATTCAATGCATCTGAGAGAGTGTGGTTATGGAGACTTGGTCACTGTTAAAGGGTGCTAGTGAGAGAATCCGTGGTGGAGGTGGTCATTGGGGGGGCATCAACAAACATTGTCGCACAGGGCGCCACCAGCACTAAACCCGGCCCCTGCAGCTCCACTCTGCCTTTTGCTTAAACTAGATTCAGCCACCCCCCAAATCAGCTCCACTCTGCGTATGTCGTGTGTGTGTCAGCCCGGGATGCGACTGCACCCGAGCACTTCACAGGTCTTTAAAAGCCTATTTGCACGTTAATGAGGCCTTACTGTTGTTTCACCCCTTCTAATAGACCCTGCAGCTCCACTCTGCCTTTTGCTTAACATTCAGCACACCCCCCCCGAAATGTTTTCTTAGCCCCCTGCCCCCCACGAAATTTGGCTCTAGGTGCGCCTCTGGTACTTACTAAATACATTACAATTTGGTTGGAATTGTCCCACCTCTGGGTAAGCCCTGTTTGCGCAGTGATTGGGTGGTATTCACTGCGTATGTAATTACCAGGTATGTTAAATATTGCACCCTTCTTAAAATTTAGGACGGTCAAACCTGCCGTAAACTTACAGGGGAAAAGTGTGCTATTTATAGTACCAAAGTACCACCGTCTGCATGTTAGTCTCCAAAAACTCAAAACAGATGCTATTTATCGTGCCCCATTTTTCTTGCTTGATTTAAATTTCGTCTCAGATTGAGGATAGTAGAAAATAAGGTTTTATTCAGGACAGATTTGGAAAAAAGGCCTCTCAGACGTTCCTGCAGGTCAAGCTGCTGGCGGATTCTGCCCTCTCTCATTAGATCTGTTTGAGAGGGTTCTGTTTCTAGCTTCTGATCACTCAGTCTGGGTTTGGTGACCATTTGCGTGTGCCTGGTAACTTGTACCTATTTGCGCTTCATGACTTGTCTGCTTGCTCCTCAGTCAGTGTCTGTGCAATGTGTACAGACTGCTATTGTGCTGCTGCTCTCATCTGTTTACTTTAATGTTGGCATATGCGCGCACTCCTTTTGTAGAATGTTAAGAGTGATATTATCATGATCTGAATATTTCAAACACAGTAAATCTGCAGGCGCAGGGCAGCTCAGTGTTTTAGTGTTACAAGTGAAATGACTAGCTGCAAGCACGAAAATGGAATATGCATTTGGTTAAAACGCTATTCTGGCTGGAAAAGAAAAACGCGACAGAAAAAAGTTGGGAATTAATGTGGTCTGATAAATGATGTTTCTTATGCTTTGAAGCAGTTAACTTAGCCTGTCTTGTTGCTCAAATTGGTGTATTTTCTGGTATTTATGTTTCCCTCATCTTCATTGCTTTATTTTGCTTGTGAGCAAGTGTCACTCATAGTCACTGAAATGTCACTCATAATTACACTGTATTTATGACAATATCACACACCGCAATCTGAAACCTTGGCAGCTATGATTTAGCAGCAGCCTTTCTATAATTCTTCTCGTGTGTGACGAGTGATCAGCTTGTGTGCTAGTAGCAGTGACATTATGGTTTATTCCCGCCGTCAGGGTTGGTTTCATGAAAAGTGTGGCTGCAAGTGTAGTCCACTCCAAATTATTGCATTGATTTTAAAATGGCTTCTTCATGGCACATTATGCAATCAATGCGTGTAAATGTTTTAATTTTTGCATATTTTTCAAGATAAAATAATGCAAGTATTTGTTTGGTGTGTACTTGTTTGTGTATTTTTTGCGAATTATTGTTTTAATTTTTTGAAATTTAAATTGTAAAAATTGCTTGGGGGTCCCCGGACTCCAGTAGTGATTCAGTGGGGGTCCTCAGGAGTCAAGAGTTTGGGAACCACTGTTCTACAGCACTAACCATAATTTCCAGGACAAAATGAACCCCCTCATTTTATTCCTTTTTAAATTAAATGTTTTAAGTGTTAGCAGTTTTTTTCAATCAAGATGGCTTCAGGTGTGCCATAATTTTGTCATATGTAAGACTGTTAGCACTCTAGTTGTTCTTTAGAACACTCTGGGAAGCTGCAGTAGAACACAAAGGAATCAACTGACAGTCTCTGCCCTTGTTGGATGTACATGTTTTACTGAGAATGTCAGACTTCATTCTCACATGACTGAGAAAGATAATGTTAATTTACAGAAAATATGCTCTCATTTTAGCTTTTGGAGTACCTTCCAAACCTCTATGCGACAAGCATGAGAAAATAGTTTTCTCTCAAACATGATTCCTGATATCCCAGCAGAAGGTTTTTCACAAGGTAAAATCACCTTAGAACACACCACAATTCCTAAAATTAGTATGGTGCCATCAACAAATGAATTCTAACGTAACTAAAGTCTGTTATTACCTTTTATAGTTTTCTTTTTGGTGACGCTCAAAACCTTCTATTCACTACAATGCATTTCAATGGGGTGCTATCTTGTATATTGGTCCCAAGATGGCTGCCAGCAATTCCAGGATAAAGTGCTGACAGCCAATCAGATCTCACGATGAGATGTGTCGTTAGGCTCTGCCCAGATATCGATATTTTTTCTTTTTATAATTTCTCATGAACTACTGAGCGGATTTACACCATTTAACAAAAAGGCACCTTTGAACCAAGGGCTACCTCTTTGCCAAATTTGGGGTAATTCCGTTCAGCAGTTCGGGCTGTAGCCACAGCTAAAGTTTCCTATGGAACTTTGAATGGGGAAAACATGTTTTGGGACCCCCTTTTTTCTCGGCCCCCGCTTACCGAATCACACCGAAACTTTCAGGATAGGAGCGGACCGGAGCACCTGACGAGTTTTGAAAATTTCGCGAAGAATCATCGACCGGCGCCAAAGTTATTGGAAATAGAATGTTGCGGATTTCCCATGGAAAATAAGTCCTAACTATAACTTCCTACTGGCGACCGCCAGTAGGTAATATGTATATATATATATATTCACTGAAAAAACCATAGGTTTCAGGGGCGTTATAGTTAGCTGGACTTTTCACTCGTACAAAACCATTGAAATTCCCCCGTTATAGTTAGTTCAGCTAACTATAACTCGCGCGCTCGCAATGCACTGCTGATGACGTCACATATTACATCACTCATGACATGGTCAGTGACATCACTCATGACATCACCAATGACATCTCAAATGACATCACTGATGACATCATCCAGTGAATGTGTGTTTTTCTGAAAATTACATATGTTTTATATATGTATAGCTCAAGGTCGATGGAAGAATAAATGGGTATATAAGTGTTTAAATGGATGATTTGTTTTTGAAAAATTGATTGTATAACTGACTGATTAAGTGTATCTTAGTGAATACATGGCTTAGTGAGTAATGTTTAAATGTGTAAATATCTGTATCAGTGTCTCACTTTGTGTATAAGTGGCTGCATGGGTTGGTGAGTAGATACGTGAGTGTCTATATAGGTTATTAGTTGGTTTTCTGAGTATCAGTATGAGTGTCTGAGTGTCTGTATGGTTCGGTGGGGGGTATTACGTAGTGCATAGGTGCATGAATGAGTGACTCACTGTTTGTATGTGTTGAAGACAGCATGTGTGCAGGACTGTATGGGTGGATGAGTGTGTGCATGGGTGTGTTAGTGAGTGATAGACTGTCTCAATAGTGTCTTTATGAGTAACTACATATGTTTTAAACTAGTATATGTGACTATTGGTGTATATAAGTGAGTATATGTGAGAGTGAGAGATTGAAAGAGTTCCTGTATGAATAAGTATGTGTTTCTATAAGTGATTGTTTAAAAGACTAAGTATGTGTAAGTTTCTGTAGAAGTAAGTGTGGTGGTGTGTGTATAACTGTATATGCAAGTAAATGGATGTTTGATTCTTTATTAGCATGAGTGACTATGTGTGTGAGTAACTCTATGGATGAGTGGCGTTGTGTAACAGGATGTATAGGTGTGTGAGTACATATGATGAGTGAGTACATGTATGAGTGACTGTATAGGACTGTTGGTGAATAAGTGGATGTGTATGTGGATCTTAGAATTACTGAATAGGTTGTTGTAACTGGTATTGGTGTGTCCATTGTTTTGAACATTGTAGTATCTATTTTTGAATGTGTGTATCAAAGGTTATATTAGGGGAAGAGGAGGTCTGCCACTCTATCACAAGGATGATGTCATCAGTGATGTCATTAGTGATGTCATTTGAGATGTCATCAGTGATGTCATGAGTGATGTCACTGACCATGTCATGAGTGATGTAATATGTGACGTCATCAGCAGTGCATTGCGGGCGCGCGAGTTATAGTTAGCTGAACTAACTATAACGGGGGAATTTCAATGGTTTTGTACGAGTGAAAAGTCCAGCTAACTATAACGCCCCTGAAACCTATGGTTTTTTCAGTGAATTTCTAAGGTTTTTTAAATGCTAATTCCTAACTATAATGTGTCTGAAACCTATGGTTTTTTCAGTGAATTTCAAAGGTTTTTTAAATGCTAATTTCTAACTATGCCAACAGAGATAGGACATGTGAAGAAAGAAGAAAAAACGCACAGAAAGAAAAAAAAGAAATGCAGAAAGAAGCAACAGAAGTCCTCAAAGACGAAGATAAGTGCAGGAAGAAGGATAATGTGCAGAAAGAACAAACAGAAGAGCAGAAAGAAGCCTTGTTGCAAAATCATCCTGTACCCTCAACTTTTTCAGACGGATACTGGTGGTAACTGAGTCTGACTAACCAGTCCTAGAGCCAGTGCTATGTTAAAAGACACTCAGAATACAGTGAAAACACCTACATACACTAGGGAACACTATGTGTTGGGGTCCCCTTGTGATCAGCATGACCTCCTCTGTAAGCCCCTAGTATATAATAGGGCAGGGGATTAAAACTACCTCTTAAAACGCGCCACAGGGCGTGTTTGCACACGTCACCTCAGGGCCCGTCCCCTCACTTACCCACTGTGTAAACACGCCCTGTGGCCGTTTTAAGTTGGGAGATTAAGTCCCCTTGAATCCTGAGGGTCCCTAGGGTCCAACTAGACCACTAGGTACCTCCAGTAAGCGCCACAGAGCTGCGTTGCAGAGAGGTGTAAAAAGTGGCACGGCCTGGACCACCTCTCTGCAACGCAGCTCAGTGGATCTTACTGGAAGCACCTGGTGGGCTAGTTAGCCCCCAGGGGCCCTCAGGATTGAAGGGGAATTATTTCCCCAACTTAAAACGCGCCACAGGGCTTGTTTGCACACGTTAACTCAGGCCCCGTCCCCTCCCTTCACCACTGTGTAAACACGCCCTGTGGCCGTTTTTAGTTGGGAGATTAAGTTAATTTGAATCCTGAGGGTCCCGAGGGTCCAACTAGCCCACTAGGTACCTCCAGTATGCGCCACAGAGCTGCGTTGCAGAGACGTGTAAAAAGTGGCACGGCCTGGACCACCTCTCTGCAACGCAGCTCAGTGGCGCTTACTGGAAGCACCTGGTGGGCTAGTTAGCCCCCAGGGGCCCTCAGGATTGAAGGGGAATTATTTCCCCAACTTAAAACGCGCTATAGGGCGTGTTTGCACACGTCACCTCAGGCCCCGTCCCCTTCCTTCCCCACTGTGTAAACATGCCCTGTGGCCGTTTTTTAAGTTGGGAGATTAAGTCCCCTTGAATCCTGAGGATCCCTAGGGGCAAAATAGCCCACTAGGTACGTACAGTAAGCGCCATTGCAGAGAGGTGTAAAAAGGGGCACGGCCTGCACCACCTCTCTGCAACGCAGAGCAGTGGCACTTACTGGAAGCACCTGGTGGGCTAGTTGCCCCCCAGGGTCCCTCAGGATTGAAGGGGAATTATTTCCCCAACTTAAAACGCGCCACAAGGCGTGTTTGCACACGTCACCTCAGGCCCGGTCCCCTCCCTTCACCACTGTGTAAACGCGCCCTGTGGCCGTTCTAAGTTGAGAGATTAAGTCCCCTTGAATCCTAAGGGTCCCTAGGGTCAAATTAGCCCACTAGGTACCTCCAGTAAGAGCCACAGAGCTGCGTTGCATAGAGGTGTAAAAAGGGGCGTGGCCTCAGAACACCTGTCTGCAACGCAGCTCCCTGGCGCACACTGGAGATACTTGTTGGGTTAGTTGGCCCTCAGGGACCCTCAGTATTGAAGGGGAATTAATTCCCCAACTTACAACTGCCAGGGGGCGCGTTTGCAGAGTGCTGCAAGGAGGGGGCGTGGCCTCCAGCACGATGCCGGTCTTTTATTTATTTTATTTTTTTAAGAAGGAGGGCTGTGTGGCCCCCCTTCTGTTTCTAATTTACTGGCCCTGGGGACCCCATCCCCCAGGGCCTGCACCCTCTTTTTTTGTTGTTGAAAGAAATAAATTTGGCCCTCCCAAGGCCTTAATCGGCCCGAGGACCCCAACCCCCGGGTCATGGCCTTTTTTTAATTTAAATTCTTTAGGAGGGGGCTGCATTGCCCCCCTCCTCAGGCCTTTTATGGCTCCGGGGACCCCATCCCCCGGGGCCAGCCTTTGTTTTTTAATATTTTAAATATATATATATTTATAGAAACACCTAGGACATGCTGGACAAACCGTATGTACCTATCACCATGACGATTTGCGTGATATTCATTAAAAGGCGACTATGCATAGAATGAATCCACATGGAATGTATTTACACCGCTAGTGAAGCTCTGACGTGTCTGACGCCCTACCGTGCCTAATCCCGGGGCCCCCGCCGGTGGGTACTCTCCAAGTAGACACCCTTGTCGTGTATTTATACAAACATGGGTAGCTATTGACCGGCACATTTAATATACACGCACACCAAGCCATTCAAAGGGGATTCGACCAAAATTCGACCAAACTATGCAAGAAACCCCCCTCACGGTTAATAAAAAACACATCCACCGCCGGATGTGTAATACTTTTTATTTTACTCTCTGGAAAGGAGACGAACCTCACTTGAGAGTCACAGCGTGCTCCTGGCCGAGCCCAATGCTGTGTTACACCCACCAGTGCCCGCCGATTGCCTCACACCTCTGTGTTGTATTCCACCAGCTAGTGCATATGCTATGACACTCTCTAGCCCATGTGCACTGTAACACCACCGCGTGACTATGTCATGCCACACTTGCCTTCGCACGGGTTATATTGCCCCATCTAACGTGCCTTCCTCGATGTGTATGTTATAACGCACAGCGCTATGCCATACATATTACAATCTGGGATCCATATCTTTGTCACAGTGCATATGCAACATTACACTCCCCAGCACATATTTTATATTACAACTTTAGAGACTAGTTATGTTACACAACACTGCCCTGTGCATATTACACTCCAAGGCGCATACCGCATAGCACGCGCTAGTGCCTGTGCTATCTCGCGCTCTCCAATGAATCTGTCATTGCACACAATGTATTGCATATTATATTTCATGCCCCGGTTCATCTTATATCACACTTTTTGGTGCATAGTTTATACCATATACTACATCTAGTTTTCATTTTAAATCGTGCTCTCAGGACTATGTTCTATATAACACTGCGTCCACCTACCCTTTTCACAGGCATTACATTTTGCGATGGGGGTGGAGGGTCAGGGGGTGCTTCTGCCAAGTGAGCCCGGAGTCACAGTCACAAACGTCCTCTTCTTCCTGAATAAAAGTGAGATTATGCTGCATACTTGTTCATATTTTAAGTAGTTCGCACAGACACACATTTTAAAAACAATAAAGTTCCTAATATCCACCTTCTCTGAACAGTTAGCTTGCTGCCCCATCCACCTCCTCCCTATCCTCTGTTGTCTGAATCCATGGACTAGCCTCCTCCCTCCTGCCATGCATGGTCTGATGTGCTGCCACTGCCCTCCATTTAGCATGATGCACCAGTCCACTCCTCCTGCCCTCCATTGCCCAATTCTATGGCCCATCATTGACCTCCTGCTTAGCCTCTGTGCTTAGCTTGCTGCCCCTATTCTCCTTCCCCCTGCCCTCCGATGTCTTTGTGCATGCCCCTGCTCCATCCTTTTTGCCCGCTATGTTCCATGGACCTGCCACTCCTATCTACTCTGAGTGGTCTGTTGAGCTGCCACTCCCCTCCCACCTGCCTAGCATTGTCAGATGACTGTAACCTGTCCCTGCCACCTCCACCCTGCCTGTCCACATGCCATGCCCCTATCCCCTTCCTCCTGTCCTCCATGGTCCATTTTACTGCCACACCCTTCTGCCCTCCCTGATCTGTTGTGCTGCAACTGCTCCTCCTGCCTGCCCCGCGGGGTCTGTTGTGAGGCCCCTTCCCCTGAACTCTCTTGTCTGTGCCCAGGTCCTGACCCTCCCTTCTATCCTCCATGGTCCTTTGTGCATGCCCTTGCACCCTCCTTCTTGCCCATCATAGCCATTGTGCTGCCACTAACCCTTCCGCTTGCCATGCATAGTCTTCTGTGCTGCCATGGCCCCTCCCACCTTCCCTGTGTGGTCAGCTAGCTGCCCCTGACCCCCTCCCACCTTCCCTCCATGGTCTGTGTGTATGCCACCATAGTCTCATTGTTCCTCTCCATGGTGTGTCTTGTTTCTGGTGCCCATGCTGCCTGACCTCCATGGTCATCTTGCTGCTCCTGCCCTGCCACCTTGCCCCCAGCCCTCTGTTTCCATGTGCAAACCCCCTATTCCCTGCCTCCTGGCTTGTCTGTTCCATTGTAATGCCCCTGATCCGTCCCTCCTGCCCTTTATGGTCTGTTATGCTGCAGCTTTCTCTCCTGTCTATCCATTATGGTCAGCTAGCTACCATTGCCTCTTTCCCATCTGTTCTCTGTTGTCCATGTGCATGGTCCTGTCCCCTCCCTATTGCTTTCTATGGATTGTTGTGCTGCACTCCCCTCCCGCATGCGCTGTGTGGTGTATTGTGCTGCTGCAAACCCTGATGCCTGCCCTGTAGGGTCAGTTTGGTGCACCTCTCCATGTCCCTCCTGTCCTCTGTTATCCGAGTCCATGTCCCTAACCCAATTCCTCCTGCCTACCATGATTCAATGTACTATTCTTGCGAACATTTTGAACTTGGTAAGAGGGAGATTTTGAAAAAAAACTGGGGTATTGATTTTCCCCTTTGAGTTACATTGAAAAAGAGGAGATTGTAGACAGGAGACAGATCAAATAAAGCCCATTTGAGCTTAAAAACATTGGACGCTTCCTGGCTGAAACGGGTCTGTTGGCATGTATGGTTGTACTACCACTGCCTCTTCCTTCTGCCCACAATGGTCTATTATATTGCCACAGCCTCTCTTGCCAGTCCTGTATTGTTGGTTTGTTGCCCCTGCCCCCCTTTCCACTGACCTCCATAGTCTGTTGTCCTGCCACTGCCCGTCCTGCCTTCCCAGTGTGGTCAAATTGTTGCCTCTACACTCTCCTACCTGCCTTCAATTTTCAGAGTCCGTGCCCCTGGCCTCTGCCTCTCAACAGTATCCCAATGAACAACTAGATTGCTAACATTCTATATTTATTACAAAAGTGTGGAACGCCTGACGTCATCTTGATGTAATCAAAACTGTAATACCTAGAGTATTTCCTTTAGAAATTACATATATGAGAGGGTCTTATGTGCATGAAAATTATGGTTAGTGCTCTAAAAAACTAAAATGAGGACATATTTTCTGAGTTTTCAAATAGCGACAAAGAACTTTTAAATTATTTGTAATCTTTATGTTTTTTTATCCAGTTGACCACTTGATTAAATGTTGCACCTTGGCGAGAGGATGTGGTGTTACTTCCAGAGCTGCAGACTTTGCAACTGGGGAACCAGCTTCAGCTCAACATTCTGTGATTGTGGTCAAATCACTTAATCTCCCCATGTCTACAACCAAAATGAATTTGATCTTGTGTGATGTAACCAATGCTCATGTAAAGCATTCCAATAACTGACAAGTCTGCACTATATAAAACTGCAAATACACAAAAAATAAGTGTTTTGCACACTTCTGTCATTGGGCTACATGTGGGCTACATCTGGGTGATATTTGTGCTGCATTTAGGCTCTTTTGTGTCTGGTGGCCATCTTGGGAGATTTATTTGTTATGAAGTTTCCTAATTTCCTCATTTACTGCAGTCTCCTCAGTAGGAAATACTTTCAGTTTTTTTACTTGGTTCCATCAAGAAGGCATTCAGATGTGTCACACATTTTCCATAAATTCTGAATGTTAGCACTCTAGTTGCTCATTATATCACTGTAGTAAAGCTACTGATCACCAGGGAAGTCTGCTGCTGGTATTCAAAGTGCATGTTTCAGTCTGCATGTCAGAATTTTTTTATGATATAGAAGAGGATTTGAGAAGTCAAAATGTGCCCTAATTTTTCTTTCTGCAGCACTAATCATAATTTCTATGGCAAAATGAATCCCCTCATTGTGTTCCTTTGTAAATTAAATGTTTTAAGTGTTACCACTTTATTCCATTCAAGATGGCTTCAGGTGTGCCATGCTTTTGTCATAAGTAAGACTGTTAGCGCTCTAGTTGTTCGTTAGAACACTCTGGGACATTCTGTCATTGGGCTATACTTGGGCTACATCTGGGTGATATTTGGGCTACATTTGGGCTCTTTTGTCTCTGGTGGCCACTTTGGGAGACTTATTTGTTATGATGTTTCCTAATTTCCTCATTTACTACAGTCTCCTCAGTAGGAAATACTTTCAGTTTTTTACTTTGATTCCATCAAGAAGGCATTCAGATGTGTCACAAATTTGCCATAAATTCAGAATGTTAGCACTCTAGTTGCTTATTAGATCACTGTAGTAAAGCTACTGCTCACCAGGGAAGTCTGCTGCTGGTATTGAAAGTGCATGTTTCAGTCTGCATGTCAGAATTTTTTAATGAAATAGAAGAGGATTTGAGAAGTCACTCAAAATATGCCCTAATTTTTCTTTCTGCAGCACTAATCATGCTTTCTATGGCAAAATGAACCCCCTCATTTTGTTCCTTTTTAAATTAAATGTTTTTAGAATTACCACTTTATTCCAACCAAGATGGCTTCAGGTGTGCCATACGTTTGTCATAGGTAGGACTGTTAGCGCTCTAGTTGTTCTTTAGAACACTCTGGGAAGCTGCAGTAGAACACAAAGGAATCAACTGACAGTCTCTGCCCTTGTTGGATGTACATGTTTTACTGAGAATGTCAGACTTCATTCTCACATGACTGAGAAAGATAATGTGAATTTATAGAAAATATGCTCTCAGTTAGCTTATAGATCACCTTCCAAACCTCTGTGGGAAAAGCATGAGAAAATAGTTTTCTCTCAAAGATGATTCATGATATCACAGCAGAAGGCTTTTTCACATGGTAAAATCACATTAGAACACACCACAATTCCTAAGATGAGTATGGTACCATCAACAAATGATTTATAATGTAACTAAAGTCTTAATACCTTCTATTAACTGCAATGCTTTTTAATGAGGTGCTATCATGTATATTGGTCCCAAGATGGCTGCCAACACTTCTTGGATAAAGTGCTGACAGCCAACCAGATCTCACGATGAGATGTGTGGTTAGGCTCCGCCCAGATATATATGTGATTTTACTTTTGATTTTCTCAGGAACTACTGAACTGATTTACACCATTTAAGCAAAAGGCACATGCCTGACCTGAGGACTACCTCTCTGCCAAATCTCAAGTAATTCTGTTCAGCCGTTCGGGCTGTACCTTCGACTAAAGGTCCTATGGAAAAATGCATGGGGAAAACGTGTTTTGGGACCCCCCTTTTTTCTCGGCCCCCGCTTGACGAATCACCCCGAGACTTTCAGGGTAGGAGCTGAGCGGAGCGCCCCATTAGTTTTGAAAAATTCACGAAGATAAGTCAACCGGCGCCAAAGTTATTCAAAATAGAATTTTCAGATTTCCTATGGGAACTCGGTCCTAACTATAACTATCTACTGGCGACCGCCAGTAGATAATATATATATATATATGTATATATATATATATATATATATATATATATATATATATATATATATATATATATATATATATATATATACATAAAATCCAAAAAGGCTGTCTCCCACTTCCAGTCGGCGAGGAAGAAGCACACGGACACCAGCTCGTGCTTCAAAGGTCTTTAATGAAAGTCAGCACCCACACAGCACGCCATTACGCGTTTCGGCCACCAGATGGCCTTGATCACATATATATATATATATTCACTTAAAAAACCATAGGTTTCACACACGTTATAGTTAGGAATTAGCATTTAAAAAACCTTGCAAATTCACTTAAAAAACCATAGGTTTCACACAGGTTATAGTTAGGTGGACATTTCACTCGTAAAAAACCAATGAAATTCACCCGTTATAGTTAGTTCAGATAACTATAACTCGCACGCCCGCAATCCACTGCTCATGACGTCACATATTACATCACTCATGACATGGTCAATGGCATCACTCATGACATCACTGATGACATCATCCTTGTGATAGAGTGGCGGTCGTGCGAGTTATAGTTATCTGAACTAAATATAACGGGGGAATTTCATTGGTTTTTTACGAGTGAAATGTCCACCTAACTATAACCTGTGTGAAACCTATGGTTTTTTTAAGTGAATTTGCAAGGTTTTTTAAATGCTAATTCCTAACTATAACGTGTGTGAAACCTATGGTTTTTTAAGTGAATTTGTATGTTTTTTTTTTTTTTGTTTTGAAAACTTTATTTTTCATTTTCAGACAAACAATCAGATTGTGGAGTCACACCACTCGTGGAGTGGTGTGGCTCACTGGTTAGAGGCGGCAGACCCGGAAGCAGAGGTCGGTCCGGGACCAGGGTTTGATTCCCGACGCGGCAGGGTCTTGGGCCAAGGTCAGCGGACTCGATAATTCTCGCTTCGGTGCCTACTCTAACCATGGATCCCACTCAGCAACTCTGGGCAATAGCTTGCTTAATCTCCACTTACGGCCCCATCAGCGCTGGGGATGCTTGTCTTCACCTTGGAGATGCCCAGTAGGGACCATCTCACAGGGAAAGCCAGGATGGGTTCCCCAGCGGTATACAGCGCCGGGACGCCCCTTTGCTGGGGCAGCTGTGCGCTTTACAAGTATACAACATTTAACATTTAACATTTAACATTTCTCCCCCCTCCCCCCGACATCAGAGATAAGCAGTTCATACAGGTCCAAGCATCAAACATGTACAGAAGTAATACCTGGGAGTGAGGCAGGCCCCCGGCTATCATGGGGGAGTATCCGAGCCAGCCCCGCTCAGTGCCGCACAGGATCAGCCTCACCGTCAACCCCTCCTCCCTCCCCCTCTGAAGATAGGGGGGAATACAGCGCCCCACTCGTCCCCTCCGACTCACTCTGTGGCGACTGCCCCTTCTCCGCCAACCCCTCCATACACAGGGCTCGCCACGCCAGAAGGTCCTCCTGCAACCTCTCGTCCCTCCTAGAGCACTGCATATGTGTTTCTTCCGCCAGCGACCATTCCCTCACATCCCTGAGCCACACATCGAGCTCCGGGGCCTTCCGACCCATCCAGGTAATCGCGACCCGACGCCGCGCCAAAACCAACATTAACTGCAGCAATTTATAAGCCAGTCTCCGTTTCCTAGGTTTGGGAACCAGGGCTAACAGGCAGTGTAGGGGTGTCCGCTGGAGGCAGAGGCCAGTAACGGCCGCAACGCGGCCCACCACTCCTACCCAAAACCTCGCCACCAGCGGGCAGTGCCAGGCCAGGTGTAAAAACCCCGCCCCTGCTGCGCCGCACCGAGGGCAGTCGTCCCCCCTGCCCGTACCAAATCTACTCAGCGCCTTCGGGGTAAGATAAGTGCGATGCATGAAATTAAAATGGGTGAGCTTAAACCGTGCATTACAGGACACTTTCCTCGTCAAGGCTCCGATTCGCGTACGCTGCTCTTGCTCTAAAGGCTCTCCCAAATCCGCTTCCCAGGCCGCCCACGCCGGGGGCTCCGGGGGCTCCGGGGGAGCCGAATCTCGCTTCATCGCCGCGTATAACAATGCAATTAATCTACGGCCCGGCCGCACGTCAGGATTATATTAAGAGTCTGCGTCATCGGGGGCATCTCCGGGCACTGCGGCCAAACCGAACGCACCACCGCCCGCAGCCCTTGATAATGTAGGTATTGTCCCCCCCGAAGGCCATAAAAATCCTCCGCCTGCTCAAATGACAGGAAGGTCTCCGAGGGGTACAGGTCTGCCAACACTTCACAACCCCCCTCTTTCCAGTCCTGGTATGACACCTGGCGCTCTAGTTCCACCATGGGGGCCAGGATCCAAATGGGTAAATCCCTATGAAAGGGTGCCGCACCCAAGACCCGCTCGACAAACCGCTGCCATACCCGTGCCGTATGTGTCACCACGTAGGTCAGCCCCGCGTCCGCCCCCGACCCCCGCATCAAGGCCAATTGAAGGTCCGACGCCGTGGCCCTGCCCGCCAGCAATCGCGTCTCCCAGACATCCGCGTCTGCAAACCATCTGGCTGCCGGGAGGAGCTGCGCTGCATAATAATATAAATCGAAGCGTGGGGCCTCCAATCCCCCCTCTTCATAGGCGCGCACGACCGTCCTAAGGGCCACTCTACTGCGTCCCCCCGCCCAAAGCAAGGAGGTCAGTAGTGAATTGAGGGTCCGGAAAACCCTAGGAGGGAGAGGGCATAGCGTATTCTGCAGGACGTACAAGGTCCGTGGCAGCATTACCATCTTGGCTACAGATAGGCGTCCCATGAGGGACAGCGGCAGGGTGTTCCAATACGTCACCGACTGCCACAGTGAGGCCAGTACCCGATCCATGTTCCGTGCGAGCGCTAAACCCTCCGTGGCGGCCACCTGAATACCCAAGTACCGGAAACTCGCCCGTTCCCAGCGCAACCCCAGCTCCGGCAGGTCCTTGCCGGGCGTTGTATCAAAACCCAAAAGCGGGAATATAAGAGATTTACTGCGGTTAATTCTCAGGCCCGACGCCTCCCCGAACCGGTCCAGGTGATGCAGCAAGACCGGAAGTGCCTCCGTCGGAGCCCTCAGGTAAAACAATGCGTCATCTGCGTAGAGCAATATCACATTCCGCGTATCCCCCACCTGGATTCCCCATTGCTCCATTTCCGCCCTAACCGTGACAGCAAACAGCTCAATCGCCAGCGCAAAAAGTAGCGGCGAGAGGGGGCATCCTTGTCTCGTGCCCCGTCCCAGCCGCCACTCCTCCGATCGCGCAGCACCCAGGCGCACCCGTGCCCTAGGGGCGCTGTATAAAATCTGTATCCACCAACGAAAGTTGGGACCAAGGCCCACCCTCCGAAGGACCTCCTGTAAGTACGCCCAGTCCACGGTGTCAAACGCCTTAGCTAGATCAATAGAGACCAACACCGTCCGATCTTCCCGATTCCTCACTTCATGCTGTATGTGGTTCAGGCGTCGGAGATTCATCGCCGTAGTCCTCCCCGGGATGAACCCACATTGGTCCTGATGCATCAAATGTGCCATATGGGGAGCCAGCCTGGTGGCCAACAATTTCGTTAAGATTTTTACGTCCGTGTTCAACATGGTGATCGGGCGGTAGGACGACGGGTCATACTTATCACCCCCGGTTTGAGAATCATACAGATTTCGCCCTGGGCCATGGTGCGTGGGAGTTCCCCCCTCTCCAATGCCACCTGGAACACCTGCAACAGGAGCGGCGCCAGTTCCTCCGCGAACTCGTGATAAAACTCTGATGGAAAACCATCACTGCCGGGCGATTTAGCACGCGGCAAGCGCCCCAGCGCCCCCCGGACCTCCGCCAAGGACAAGCCCTCCTCCAAACCCTCCCGATCCGCATCCGCCAGGGTCGACATCTGCAGCCCTTGTAGATATGGCAAATATTGGGCCTCCGAAATATCTGGGGCCGCTTCGTACACCCGCCTCAAGTGAGCCTGGACTACCCCCAGCAGCTCCTGCTCCGAGCATACCACATGTCTGGAGGAGTCCCGCAGAGCCACGATGCGCTCGGGGGCCTGCTCTCTCCGCAGGATCCATGCTAGCAGCCGTCCCGACTTATCCCCCTCTCTGTGGAGGTGCTGCCTATATCGGCCCAGAGTGAACTTATCCAACCTGTCTAAGGTGTCCTGCACCCGTGCCCGAGCCTCCCCCTCCTCCTGCTGTTGCGCCGCATCAGGGTCCACCACCCTCTGGATCTGCCGGAGGAGGTCCTCCTCCTTTTGTATGTCCCGGAGAAGCTGTTTCCGGACCCCATAGGTTAGCCCCATACATGCACCCCTCACCACTGCCTTCAGGGCTTCCCACCTTGTGGCTACTGCCAGGTCTCCTGCTCCCAAATTAAGGGCCACATAGTCCCCTATGGCTGCTGCCATGTGCTCCCTCCCCACTTGGTCCCGGAGGAGGTCCGCCGGCAGCCTCCAAGTCCGAATACGGACCACCGGAGGTCCCCACTGGACCACGCAGGCCACCGGCGAGTGATCCGATAAGTAGCGAGCCAGGTGTGTGACCTCTACCGACATATCCCTCCGCTCCTCCGTCACCAAAACCCGATCCAACCGACTATGTGTGTTGTGCGTGGGAGAAAAGCAGGTGAACACCCTCTGTGTGGGGTTCTGTTGGTGCCAAATATCCACCGCCCCTATGTTGGCCATCACCCTTCTGAGTTGGTCAGTCATTCGCGGTTTCGTCCCCTCCCGAGGGGGCGCCCTGTCCAGTACCGGATCCAGGACACAATTGAAGTCACCACACCAGAGTATCGGGGTCCCCAGATCATAAGTTAAAACGTCCTGCAAGGCCCCAAAAAATGCGGAGTCATCTATATTGGGCGCGTAGGAATTCAAAATGACTATGTCCCTGCCATCTAATCGCGCCCGAAGGAGCAGGTATCGGCCTTCGATGTCCGCCTCCACATATTGGATGGCGAACGGCACCCCCGGCGCCACCCAGATCAGGACCCCCCTGGCATACGTAGAGAAGGATGAATGAAACAGTTGTCCCCGCCATTTTTTCCCCAACTTCTGCGCCCCTTCGTCCACTAAGTGGGTCTCCTGTAGGCATGCTATCGAGACCTTGTGCCGCCGGAGGAAGGAGAGGACACTATAGCGCTTCGTGCACGTGCCGAGCCCCCTCACATTCCAGCTCAAAAACTTATATCCCATAATCTCGTATTCACTCCACCCCGCCTCGGCCACTCCCTCTCAACGTAGCCCCACTCTGGAACCTGACCTGCAATGCAACTGATGTCATCAACTTTCCCCATCAACATACCCCCCAACAATACCCCCCTCCCCCCACCCACGAGCACTATGCCAGCAACAACTAAACATGCCCATATGCCCTTACCCCGCTGGTGCCAAGACGTGCACAGCCACCCCATTCACACACCTTAACTCTACCCCCGCACTCAAACCACCACTCCCCCCCACCCCGACCCCCGTTCTGACCCCGTTACCAACCATGCATACCAGGCGCAACCCGACCGAATCTCCCCTCAACACCCCGCCCCCCCCTCCACTCCCTCCCGCCCCATTGCTCAAATTCCACATGAACGGCCTCCTCCTCCCGGGTTCATGTCTCGGCCCCCTCACCGCCTAGTACTGGCCCCTCAACCCAGGGTGGTGTCTCAACCCCTCCTAAACTCCCCAATCCGAGGCAACCTATCGCTTAAAGAGGGTTCCCCCCGGCCCGAAGTCTCAACCCCCACAGTTTCCGGGATCACCAGGGTTGCGGCCACCACCTCTCCCCCCGAGGCCAACAGCGTGTCCGGGACCAAAATGTCTTCGGGGCCCGCCGGGCGTCCTGCGGAAGGCTCCGGCCCCTCCTCTGCTCCCACCTGTCCCAGCTGCAGCGCTCCGTCAGCTCCCACCGTCACTCTACCCCCATCCCGGTCTGCCGCCGGCCCCGCTGAATACCTACGCCTGTTAGGACGTTTCTGCTGTGGCCTCATGCCCCACTCCTCACGGGGGCCCCTCCCCGCTCCCGACGGGACATCCTCTCCCCGAGCTTCCAACCATTCCCAAGCCTCTCCCGGAGTCTCGAAGAAATGAGCCTTCCCCTGACACAGTACCTTTAGCTTGGCGGGATAGAGCAGCATGTATTGCAGGTTCATCGTCCGTAACTTCTGTTTAACCCCCAGGAATGACTTTCGTTGCTCCTGCACCTGCTGCGTATAGTCAGGGTAAATGGAGATCCTGCTGTTCTCATACATAAGATTCGCCACCTCCCGCGCCGCCTTTAGAATACAGACCGTTTCGATTTGCCGCTCCAGCGCCGAATGGGACCCCTGTATCGCTTTCAACAACTCCGCACGGGAGTGCTCCGCCGGGTCGTCCTCCCCCCCGCTGAGACCAGTCTGCCGCGTAAGCCGCTGGGATGGCAGCCTCTGCGTGGTATATTGCGTGATCGTGTTCGGTTGCGTCGGTCGCGACATCTTCCCCCTCATCATCGCCGAAGCCTCCCGAGGCGCAGGGGCCCAACGTCGGCACTATCGCCCGACCGTGGAAAGTGCTCAGGCGAGGAGTAATGACTGGGGGCCCCGAGGGCTGCGCCGACCCCCTCCGCCACCACTCCCTGGAGTCGCCGCCCCAGTCGAGCGGCCGCCCACGCGTCAGCAACGGCACCCAGGCGGCAAGCCTAGCATCCGGAGCAGGCCGTCCTCAGCTAGGCCTCACCTCGTCCCGCTGCGGCCAAATCTCTCTCCTCCGAGGCGGACCCGGTGCCACCAGGCAGTCCCCACCTGCTCGTTCAGGCCCGGGCCGTCGCAGAAGTCTGCAGGATAATCCAGAGAGCGCGCGGCTCAGGAGAACCTCCAGCGACCCCCTCGTGAGGCTAAGCCCAGTCTCCCTCGTTGCTCCGCGCCTCCGGGCCTCCCGGCGCCACCGGTCCGGTCCCCCACCGCCAATCAGATGCAGGGCCGGAACCGTCCTCACCCTTTTCTCCAGTCGGACCCCTCCGCTCCGTCTCCCGCCACTCGCACTGGCTCCCGGTCACAAGGCTGCGTTGTTTCCACAGGATCTCCGCTTGGGGGCGGGCTCGCTCTCCCCGGCGTCCAGCAGTCGGCCTCAGACCTCGGCCTCACGTCTTCCGCACCCGGCGCAGGGAGTGCAGGGTCCGTTCTCCGGCCTCCCTGCCGGGCACTCGCGGGGGCTCCTGACCTCGAGACCCCCCGCCACACGCTGCCCCAGGAGGTCGCTCTCACCAAAGGGGGTAGTCCGGGGTAGATCCGCCAGCCACTCCGCCACTCTCCGGATCGTCGGCCTGGCGACCAGAGGTCCCCAGCGCACCCGTCCCGGGCCCCCGATGTGGCTCAAGTAGTTCTGTCTGCCGGTCAAGGCGGTGGCCTCCCCACCTCTGGCGCTCCGACGTATGCCACGTTCCGGCCGTCTTCAGGGTCCGGAGTAGGCCCCAGGCCCCGGCCTCTCTTGATCTCGTCACCGGGCTGGCCCCGCGGGTGCCGCTCCACCGCCGCACCTCCGGATTCCCGCTCCACTGCGCACCGGAGCGATCCCCAGGGCTTAGGGGGTCGATTCACGCTCCATTCATCGGTACAGGAGCCCTGGCAGGATCGTTACTGCAGGATTTAGGGGTCTAGGTCGCGGGAGCCGGCGGAGCTCACGTCCTGTTGGCCATGCTGCTTGGCCACGCCCCCAATTTGTATGGTTTTTAAATGCTAAGTTATGTATTTATTAATATATATATATATTTTAAGGTTTTTCACTGTGCGTGCACCGTGCGCGCACCGTGCGCTTTGCGCACCGTGCGCGTGCTTTGGGCGCACGATGCATTTCGCGCACCGTGAGCGCAAGTTGGGCACGCGTGCGCTGCGCGCACCGTGCACCGTGCACGCACCGTGCGCGCACCCCGCGATTTTTAGTGCGAGAGACAAAATGGCGGCCGACACTTCCTGATTTCGACCGATTCGAATGTTGACTGACATCTAACAACCAATCAGAATTTCGCTCGCGCACGGCACCGTGCGTGCACGTGCGCGCGTATAGATATTTATATGCTTTTAAATGCTATTTTCTCAGGAAATACTGAACAGATTGACACCAGACCTGCAAAAAGGCACTTCCCTGACCTGAGGACTACCTCTCTGCCAAATCTCAAGTAATTCTGTTCAGCCGTTCGGGCTGTACCTTCGACTAAAGGTCCTATGGAAAAATGCATGGGGAAAACGCGTTTTGGGACCCCCCTTTTTTCTCGGCCCCCACTTGACGAATCACCCCGAGACTTTCAGGGTAGGAGCTGAGCGGAGCGCCCCATTAGTTTTGAAAATTTCGCGAAGATTCGTCAACCGGCGCCAAAGTTATTCAAAATAGAATTTTGAGATTTCCTATGGAAACACGGTCCTAACTATAACTATCTACTGGCGACCGCCAGTAGATAATATATATATATATATATATATATATATATATATATATATATATATATATATATATATATATATATATATATATATATATATATATATATATATATATATATACACAATATCTACCTCAAATGCCGCCCTATACTTTATACACTGTTTCTACCTCTAATATCACCCATCTATACCACTGTCCGTCATAAATTTCCTTTTTATACTGTTATGTATTTTTAGTTACTCCACATGTAATTTTGTGCACTCGCTGCCTTGCTAACGATGTAATGTTACATATACATTTAAACTGCATCTACTTCAAAACTGCATCGTCATGATATACTGATGTCTTCTGCATGCTTTGTCTATATGCTTTCACCATGTATTTATATTTATTCCAAATATAATCCCTTGTAATTGCTGCTATGCAAACTCTGTGAAGAAATCTGATAGCTTTCGGACAAGTTTGTGCTATAATAATAATAACTTTATTGCATGATTTGTTAAAACCTTTGCAATGCTCGACAGTAACGAAGATTCATTAAAGTATTTAAAATAAGTGAGTTGATAAAAGAACTTGCAATGCTTTTAAAAAAAAGTCATTTTAATACATAAAACATTTTTGCAGTACACTGTCTGTGACCTGCTGTAGATTAAGTTCACTTAAGAAACGACAGTCACAAATAGACTAAGAGGTCTAGGTCCTGGGCCGACTGGCCTGTAGGCATCTCACTTCCTCTAGCTTTTTTGAGAAACAATCCATAAACCTGACCAAAGAGCAATTGAGCAAAGTATTCGAGGGGTTGAAGCAGGCCAGCACAGCTTCTCTGCAAGATCTAACGTACTTTTCGATCCAGCCCTTTCGTAATAGAGTTCTTCTATCCTCTAAGAGATTAGGGCACAGGCATAGCACATGAATTATGTCTTCCCTATGCTGACCGCAGAGCCGCCACGTATCCTGGGCACCCTCTCTTTTCCATTTCGGGAGGGAACAGGTCATAGGAATCACCCCCATTCTCAGCTTTAAGAGCTGGAGCTTGGTGCGTGCGTTAAACGTAATTGTTAAGTAGCTCTGGGGTTTCAACTGTAAATAAGTACGTAGGGTCATCCAACCATGGCTCTGTGCCAAGAGGCTGGCCCTATCTTCTACTGAGGAGATTTGTTTTACACTGAGTTTTGCTAGCCTCTTGAATTCGTTTTGGCTTACATGTAGGGCCCAGAGGTTACTCAGGCTGAGAGAGCTAAGGCCACGGGACAGATAGAGGTGCCCCGCCGGCCAACAGCTTGTATTCATCTGGGACCATAGATAATGGGCCAAACTGCCTTCCTTAGATACCCTAAGTTTATGGCAGCTTATTAGAAAAGTCGCCATACGGCCCAATGACTGTCTATAAATGCAAAACTCCAATCTGATTTGTGCTGGTGACGTATACGGGGGTAGCTGGAACATTGATCTATAGATTTTTACACCTAATTTCTCCAATTGACTGCTGTCACCCCATGTGCTCAACTTTGCTCTGCGTCGTGAACCACCGTGAACCGGAAGCAAAAACCGCAGTAACAATACAGGCCCCTAAGCTATACAAAACTCAATAAATAAATAAATAAATAAATGTGCAGAATGCACAAAGCCCTGAGATTAGTCTGGCAGTCAGGAGACCTCTGGGAGGTGATGCGGGGGGCTGGAGCCTTCCACCAACAAATAAAACACAGTGCTCCAGGAGCAAGAGGGGACTTGTTCAGAACTGGATGCCGGGGTCTAACTTTTTTGAAAGCCCTGGTTTGGCTGACGCCAACAGAGGTCACAGTCCCCTAAGTTTTCTTAGCCAACTGAAGACACAATTTGGGAACTGCAGTGTGCCTGTGGCTCCCATAGGGAGAAATTGAGCATGATTTAAGTTTTGCTTAGCTCTCAGGTAAGATACCAATGCTAATGGTACCATGCATTTTTTCCGATCTGGCCAAATGTATTGCCTGTTTCGAGGTAAAGGACTAGTTGTTAATGCTTAAATCATTAAGTCTAAAGTTTATTATAGGTCTCTTTAGACATTGACATTTGGTTAATATTTCAATAATGTTTAAAAACCTGTAGGTATGATTTAACAAGAGTGAATGCATTGTCAGATAATGTCAGCAGACTTGGCCTATGGGCTTTGTTACCCTCTGCCAAAAATTTGATTTATATGTACATAGGTTATCTGCAAAGTTTTAATTGTCATTCCCAGCATCATTGTGTTTACTGTTTGATATACTGCTTTGCCTACTGTAATGTATGTATATATTGGTGATTCTACGTGTAACATTTAGCTTTATGTGCTTTGCAATACTTTTTTATTTTTAACAGTAAGAGCAGTGGAAGTCGCGTGAAAGCTCCTAAAAAAATGGTCGCCGCCCGATAGTTATCCTTAAAGCCCACATTTTTGACGATTTTGAAGCCATTTCCAGGCTTTTCTCACCTTTTAAACAGGTGCAGATTTGTTCCTGAGGCCAGCGCTTCCTGGAAACATCGTTTTGGTGTCATTTTTGACATTTTGAAGGCTTTTGGTTGTGCTGTGCCTTACACTCTCTGTTCCTGTGGATTCAGCCAGAGTTTCCTGTCAGGAAGGCAGAGATATATTCATGAAAGGGAGAGGATGTGGACTTAACCACACCCACAGCGGGTTCTAGCTGCTGCACAGTCTTCTGTTCTGGTGATATCTTATTTAATGTTATTTTCTTTGCGATTGAAATGTGTTTAAATTCATTATATATATTTGGCAAGGAGGTTATAAATATGGAAGGAAAAAATTTGCATACTACAACCAACAAACGTAAACAAACACTTTCTCCTCCACCAGTAAAGTCAGAAATAGTGGATTGTTAGCTACTTTATTGGAAGAGTTACAAACAGTGCATTCTTCATACCGACAACATTGTTGTAGAACTTAAAAATATTTGCAAAGACATGGCTAGCTTGTCAATGAAAGTCTCTGGTGATACAATAAAAATTTAGGATAATAAGGCAAAGATTTACAGCATGTTTCCTCTCACTGCAAAAATTAAGCCTATGAATACTCTATTACTTGAATTGGAAAATCGTAATAGACAGTATAATTTACGTATTTTTTTATTTACCAGAGGGTGTTGAAGGTAATGGCTGTAGGCAATATTTGGAAACCTTGATACCTGGTCTTCTACTTTTAAAATTTCCAGAAAAATTTGAAATTGACAAGGCACAAAGAATTCCTTCTCATCGTAATCCAGGCAATGTCAAACCACGTCAGGTGATTTTTAAAGTCTTGCGTCACCATCATCTGGTTTTAATCTGGAAAGCAGCTAGAGAGATACCTACTCATGGTTCATGGGAATACAATTTTTATACATCAAGACATCGCCAAGGAAACTGTTGAAACTCACAAAGAATTCACCTAGCTTAGACATTGACTAAGAAGTTGTGGTTTTAAATATTGCCTTTTTGATCCGTCTATTATGAGAATCTGGAAGGATGGTTTCTCAAAATCTTTTCAATACCCTGATGATGTTTTTTAGATTAGCATTTTCTGCTCTCCATGGAAACGGATTACACTTCTACTTAAATGTATGCACTTGAATATGAATATTCTAAGCCTATTTGTTGAATTTTCAATGAAAGCACAGTTCGGGAAGGTCATTCTTGCATATGCGTGGGTGCGGTTTTGAAGCATTATTTATGTTTCTATGTTGTCTTTTTTATGTTTGTCTTTGTCCTTCCTTTTTCCCCTATCTTCTTTGTCTAGAGCTACTCTTTAATCTCTTGAACTATATATTTTTCTTTCTCTTTTCTATATGTATTCTTTGCTGATTATGGATAACATTAATAGAATTAAAGTTGTTTCATTTAATGTTAAAGATTTAAGGCACCCTGTTAAAAGAACTAAAGTTTTAGATTATTTACCCAGGCATAAGGTAGACATTTATCTACTTCAAGAAATTCATATTGATGATACAGTTTTATCATACATGAGTAAACGCTGGGTTGGTAATATTATTTCTTCTCCTGCAGTCAATAAAAAGAATAGTGTTGCTATCATTTTTACAAAAAAGTTAAATGTTTAAATTCTATCCAAATTTACCGATACAGAAGGTCATTATATCATAGCAAAAATAAAAATTGATACCGCCTTTTTTCATGTAATTAACGTTTATGGTCCAACAAATAATGATTCTAAGGGGTCTATTAGGATGGCCACCGCGGTGCTGGCGGTGCTGGCGGTGCAGAAAAATGCATTTTTCCGCCCGCGAGCAGCGGTTCTTATGGCCGTCATATTAGTATGGCCAAACATAGCCCATTTCCCGACGCGCACCGCCATCACAGTGCGCCCGCCACCTCGTCGGTGGGAGCCAATGGAGATTCACCGCCGTGCGGAATGACGTCCACCCCGCTCCACAAATTAGGATGCCCCAAACAACCAGTCGCACCGCAGCGGAGAAACCGCCAAACCAGAGATGGCGGAAGCTCGACAGTGGAGCGCAAAACCAGAGTCCCAGTCCACACCACCCAGTCCCGACCGCCATGGATCCAGCACTACACGTTTTTCCAGTGCTGTACTTGCTACATCACCAGCAACTCATGGACGTCACCGCAGGTACTCAATAATACAACTACAACACACAACACATGGGCTGACACAGGGTCCAAATCCACATAAGACACCCTGGTGGGGACAGGAACACATCCACAAGGGCACCCACACATGACCCACCTGCCACCAAGTCACCCCTCCGCATCCTGGACACACATCTTCCGCGACCATGCAACAATGTCCCGGTCATGTCACTGCAGCGGTGAAGGCAAGGGAATACATGCGCACAATGCAGAAGGCAGGGCCAGCGCCAGGCATGGGCAGGGCACAAAGAGCACAGGGCCACACCTCCACCCACCACACACTAGCACACCCCCTGAAGGCACATGCCATGTGCCCCTCCAGTGCACCCCCATGCACAACAACAAGCCAGGGGAATCCACACCCTGCACCACACACCAAACAACCAGGGAGACAGCCACTGCAGGAGTGGCTGCAGAGGAACACACAGCACAGTAGCACAGGGCCAGGGAAACACACACAACACAACACCATCTCACTAAAAATGAGTACAAGCACCAAATGAACACACACGCACATACAAGGAAAAACATCCTACTGGACACATACACACACCACATGCCAACAGCAATGGAGCACAACACATAGGAAAGCCCAAGTGGGGTGCACACAAATGGAAGGCCATGGAGACAAACAACAAGCATGTGTACATCACATCAAGACAAGGAACAGAGAACAACACCCTCAGACCATCAAACCACACATGGTTGGTACAGTTAGTGAAGTCAAACCACAGACAGCTCAGTGCAACAACACAGGGAGATAGCAAGGCGACCCAGGTATAGGCACAAGGATGAAAGGAAGGCCCAGAAGTCAAACTGTGAACAGCCACACATGTATACAACTACTTCACATGAGTACACCAGCAGCACAACACACAGGGCCCATTGACACACTCCATGCCTGCCAAACACTAGTAGGAATCTACACACATACCCCCCTGACACCAGCAGCACACAACACCATTGTCAAACACACTGAAGGCTGGCAATACTTGCCAAGCAATACACAGAGAAACAATCACACACCCTGGGGTAGCCACAAACATCACACACACACACAGGGATGCCAGAACAAATGTCTGCACAAAAACAACAGACAAACACATAACCCAACAGAAACACACACAGAACCACAACAAGAACAGACATGCGCTGTGCAGCTAAACTGTGGAAAGGCAATGGGAGCACAGACACAACAGGCGTGCACAACCTCATCACTCAGGAACAATGCAAAGACAGCATACCACAACACAGACAAGAAGTGCACCATCACAGAACAACACAGCCACATCAAACAAACAACAGGTGCACAGGCAAACAAATCACATAGCAAACACAGCAGGACATCAGGGCATGCACACCCGACAATGACAAGGCAACAGACACACACAGCACTGCATGCACAACAAGCAGTGTGTGCACACCAAGCATACCAGCCACACACAGACATGAGTGACGTAACATTAACCCACACACCACCAATCAGCACAGCACACAGACAACAGCACACCCAGGAAGTGAAGCAGTATCACAGCCACCACACATACATCCAACACAGCACCAACAGATGCACAAGTCTGGGACAGAAAGGTGAAAACAACTTGACCAGAGGACTGGGCAGCACACACAGTTGAACTGCATATGAGCAACCATGACTGCCAAACAGCACAAGAACATCACATACAACCCATTGGGGAAATACCCTGAGTGACACATTGCTCATGGCCAAAGAACTGCACCACACAGCACAGTGTCAAGGTCAAGGTCAAGGTCAAGGAACGCTTTATTCGACTGCTGTTATAAGAATCATAAAAGCACAAGAATAAAAACAAAATTGCATATTATCACAAAGTTACACGCATAAAAACAGCGATCCAAGAAATGACACTAAAATATTAATTAATGTTAAAACTGCAGTAATAAAAACCATAAAAATGTAAAAAGTCAATTCTACTATAGTTCATTCATCGTCATGATTTTCCTTTGTGCAAGTACCTTCTTGAAGAACATAGTTAAGCACCAGGCAATTATTTCATTCTCTCTCATGCATTGCCGCAGTCCCTGGAGTATTAAAATCGGTAAAATCCATGCTTTCCTCGAAACAATATAAAATGTACAAAATAAAACCAGATGAATAGTGGACTGAGTAGAATGATTGTCGCATGGAGCAATACCTGTGACCAATCATTAATTTTAGGGAAGGTCACAAGTCTGTAGATAATGTCCAGCCTGAACCAAGTTAATAACCACCTGTCCCAAGTGCCAGGTGCAAAAGTAAGGTAATGTTCCATTTTAAAGGTGGTTACAATTAACTGATGTTGCCTTACACTGGGTTTAACTATTTCTCCTGTCATTCTTGTTGTGGCCAATAGCTGAAGACAGTCTTTTCTTAGGGCCTTTCTAGAAATTGCCTGTATGGGCCTAGGATCAGTAAAGTATTCTGGGTGATCAATATCATTCATAAAGTCACACACGTACTTTACCCAGGGGATCTTTAAAGGCCCTTCTAGTTTTAGGCAGTCCTGTAGGATCTCCCAAATTAGCTTTGGTTGATCCTTTGTCCAGATCCTGTGCCACAGCAGAATTGGTTCTAGCTTAATAAGATCAGAAATGAAAGAAAGACCCAGTTCCTCGTGGCAGGCAAAAGATGGTGAACTGGCAGGAAGTGATAAAATATATCTTTAAAACGAGTTTTCCACGGTTTGTATGGGGTAGGTATTAACAAAACCCCATACACCTGCCCCGTATATTGCGTTAGCGAATCATTTTGCCTTGTAAATTTGGATGAGCACCCCTGGCGGCTTCCTACCCAATTTTCTAGAGAAAGATACCAGGGCGGCTGTTATCTTATAAGTGCCAGTTTTTTTGCAAGAATTGCTTGAGCCCACGAATCGCCTTGATTGAATAAAATGCAGAGGTAAGAAAAACTCTTAGTCTGTTCTAATTTGCACACAACCTTTCCGGACCCCCCTTTTAATGGGAAAGGCAGATGTGAGCTCGCCACCCTGACCATAGCGTACTCTCGCCATTGCATCACCATACAAGCGCCTTAAAAAGAGGATAATATGAGGATCAACCCCAAAAACCCCGAGAGCCTCCCACAGTCTATCGTGTTTTACAGAATCGAATGCCGCTGTAAGACCAACAAAAAATAGGTAAAAACTGCCTTTTTTGGCTCTTATATATTTACCTATCAGTAAGGTCAATGTCACAAATGAAGTGATGGGGAGGCATACACACATGTAAAGCAAGGGGACAGCTGACATTAAAGTGGAGTGTACTGCATGTCAGTAGGGGACATGGCAGGAGTGTACCATACACAAATAGAGGTAGTGCAGAGTCACAATGGGTAGGCATTTGAAGCACAGATAGGGTTTGGTATGACACCACACACAACATGCCATACTGGAGACAAAAAGGCACCATGTGACAGCAATGCGTGAGAAAACACAACCACAATGGCAGTGTGGAGCAGCAGGTCTGCACAGTCTCCACAAACAGTAACAAGACACATGGATGTTCAACGAAACACAACACTGACTTGCCAGTCACACACTCTGCATACTCACAAGTGACAAAAACAACAAGTAGGAGTCATCCAGAACTGCAAGGACACACCAACACACTGCACAGTGCACAACATACAACTCACAAATGTGCATACAACCACATTAACAGGGCTGAACAATCAAAACAACAGGCATACAACTCCTGGGTGACACGTGTGTAGTTGACAATGCAGGGGCATGCACACATCAACACCCCTGACAAACTCACCCCTTCACATTGCACACTTCCTGACCATTCAAGAGCACACATTGAAAGTAAACAATGGGACTAGGATGACTGGCCATCACAAGATGACCACACACATACACTACTGGGCACATGTAAAGGAAGAATACACATACATGATGACCCTGGCCAGCCCGCCTGCAATCCTGTGTATAGAATCCCACTCTGTGCTGGCAGTGCCCCCCAACCTGACATGTGTACACTATAGCCAACATGAACAAATTAAGAAAATGACAACTGATTTCCATTAAAAAATGACACCATTGCCCCCACAAGTATCTGGGTCAGGAAAAACTGAAGTCCCTGTCACCCCTGTAAAAAATAGAGTAAGTGAGCCAAGACATTGGCTATGTTGAAGTGGCACACAAACCATGTGGCACATATACACACATCAAAAGAACTTTATTCAGTAAGGACACTGACAAAACAGACAACAGGAGCAACTGTCTTTAGTCAAATATTGCACAGATAGGCACCATGAGAAGAGAAGAGCAAGGCACAAAATGCAGAGTATGTCCATGAGAAGCTGCACAGGCAAGGGCAAAACAGCAGTGAACAACAAGGCCTGTGGCCAGGGCAAAGTGCAGAGTATGTCCATGAGAAGCTGCACAGGCAAGGGCAAAACAGCAGTGAACAACAAGACCAGTGGCCAGGGCAAAGTGCAGAGTATGTCCATGAGAAGCTGCACAGGCAAAGGCAAAACAGCAGTGAACAACAAGGCCAGTGGCCAGGGCAAAGTGCAGAGTATGTCCATGAGAAGCTGCACAGGCAAGGGCAAAACAGCAGTGAACAACAAGGCCAGTGGCCAGGTCAAAATGCAGAGTATGTCCATGAGAAGCTGCACAGGCAAGGGCAAAACAGCAAGGCCAGTGGCCAGGGCAAAGTGCAGAGTATGTCCATGAGAAGCTGCACAGGCAAGGGCAAAACAGCAGTGAATGACAGGGCCAGTGGCCAGGGCAAAGTGCAGGATATGTCCATGAGAAGCTGCACAGGGAATACTTGAACACAGCAAAGAGCAACAAGGCCAGTGGCAAAAACGAAGTGCAGGGTATGTCCAGGAGAAGCTACACAGGGAAACCTTGAACACAGCAAAGAGTAACAAGGCCAGTGGCAAAAACGAAGTGCAGAGTATGTCCAGGAGAGGCTGCACAGGGAATGTGTGCGACTGTACCTTTCCATGGACAGCAACACAGTCAGGGGGTAACAATGTGCACTACAGGTCCACCTCTGTGAGAGACAGGTGTGTGAGGGAGACTACGACTCAGACTTGGCTGTCAGGCGGACTGGGAGCTGGCTGTGTCTCGTAGACTGTTGGGGCACCTGACCGGGGAGAGAGCGGCCCAGCTGAGGTAAAGCTGTCAGTGGCTTGGCAAGCTGGAAGGCTGCTTGAACCAGGTGGTGTAGTGGCACGTGGAGGCGGAGTCATGCAGACGGGAGACACTGTGTGGCTGGGAGATTGTGGAGGGGTGCCTTTCCACTTCTTGGGAATCCTAACTGGCTTCCCTGCATTGGTATCAATTAGAAGTGGTGTGGACACAACAGGCACACTCACCGCCAAAGCTGCATCAGGTGCAGATGCTGGCACTCCCTCTGGGGATGTGCTGGATCCAGCGGAATGCTTTGCCTGGCTTCGCCTTTGCCTCTCCATCACCTGTTTACTAGGTGTTACCCCCTGCTTCAGTGGGCTTGGAATGAGAGTCGAGGTGGTGGGTGCCTTGGAGCCCTTCCTAGGTGTACCCTTGGCATGCACCACCTTCTCGGTGGGCACAGAAACAGTATGCTTCTCTTTGCGAGATGCGTTAGGGACAGGAGAGTCCTTGGATGGGGATGCCTCTGAGGCATGTGAGCCTGAGGTCTGATTCTTTGCATATTGTCCCCTGGTGTCACCTGATAGGCTTTTCTCTCTGCGCTCTGGGGTGGCTTTGGTCTTCTGTGGGGATGGTTTCTGCACCCGGGACCACTTGGGTTGCTACTGCTGTGTGCTTCGTGTGCTGTATCGTGACTTTGATGTATGTGGACCGTGGTCACTATCGTCAGACGTGGCCAATGCCAGGGGGGTGGACAAAGGGACCGGAGCTGTACTGTGAGTATGTGCCTGTTGAAGGGCTGACGTCACTGTGGAGGACAAAGCCTGGACAGTCCGGTGCAGCCCACCCACGTCTGAATGTATGCCCTCAATGAAAGCAACCACCTGTGCCAATTTTTTGTCGTGGTCAGTGAAGGAATTGAGGAGAGCTGTCTGGCCTACACACAGCTGGTGCAAAAGGTCCACAGACTCAGCACTGATGGCAGCAGGGAGGGCAGGGGCAGCGGTGCCAGGGGTGAAGGACACTCTTCCCCTCTTACTGAGACGGACACGGGCAGCACTAGAGGAAGTGGCACTGGCCGCTGTGTGGTGGAAGATGATGCAGAGTCCCCGTTCCCTGTGCCCGCCAACATTGATGCATCCCCGCTGGCATCAGATGATGTGGTACTTTGTGTCTCAGGCTGAGATTCTTCCAGCAGACTCCTGTCCCCCTCTGAGGCGCTGGTGACATCTTTGTCACTGAGCTCCTGTGCAGTTGTTGTGCTTGTTTCACCCCCACTGGTGTCCGTCTCCTGTCCCTCCGTGACCACAGGAGATGCTGCATGAGAGAGAGAGATGTAGGGTCAGTTCAGTGGCAGCAACAGAACAAACATATGCAAGCAATGCATAACAAAAGATGACTAAATCTACATGTTGCACATCACCCTGTGCAATCACATTGTGCTAACACACTATATTGACTCAAACAGTGCGTGGGAACTGGAAATTCAGGCATAAGGGAGCCATGTGATGACCACACAGCACAACACCCTGCTAGTGATCCGTTCAACCAGACACACAACTAGCTCTGAGCACACCTAGGGACATGATGGGGGCACACTACTTGTTGCCACTGACAGATCTGGATGGCACAGGAGTGGACAACACAGACACAGACTACAACATGACATTCCACAATGGCCATGAGCCCATGCCACCCACCATGTTGTACTTTGGGGCCCAAAGACTGGTGCACATTGTTGTCAGATGTCTAGGCCTCCCAAATCTGAGTGCATCCAATGGACGCATTGATAAAGGCACAGTCAGATCGGGCACACTGCCGTTCCCTCCCATGGGATTCCCCAGACTACCCCAATGCAGACAATAAGAAAAAAGGGGAAGGTGCATTCTATCAATAGTCAAAAGCAACCCACGCTTGTATTTCAGAAAGTTTTTCTTCTTTTTATTTGAAGACGCTTGATAAAACACAGGCACACAGCCAACGCGTTTCGTTCCCTAGTGCCTTGAGAACTTCGTCAGGGCTTAATAGGTATAAAAACAAACATCCAATGTATAAACACTTCGGTGATTTGGTAGTCCCGAGCGTATGGGAACCGTCCCCAATAGGTATTTTGTAGTCAGGGGAACAAGGACGGACACTTTCTTTTGCTGATCCTGCGATGCTTCTAGTAATGCGTCTACATTGCCTGCTGCCGATTTATTGGAAGCCGATTCCTGTTAGTAATAAATTAGAATGTTTTCAAATGGCTTGAAAGGGCCCACAATGGAACATCTTTCATAAAGCTGTGAACATGTTTACTTCCTTTTGTGATTACAGTTTGCACAGAATCAGGCAGCTCAACGTCGCGTTTTGTTCAGCAGAGTGCAAGGCGTCTGTCCGTGTCACATTCCCGGTTTCTCTCTGGCCCAATGCAGACAATACCTGAAGACCACGACTCAGAATGCAATGGGAATGCACAGCATTCTAATTACCTTTGTAAGTACAGGTAGGGAAAATGCGTAACACCTGCACCCATCCCAGCAGCCACTTACATGCCACTGTATCACACTACCAACATCACATAGGCCAGCGCTGGCACTGGCTCTATACACATGCAGCCACTCCCAGCCAAAGTCACCCTTCCCAAATGCTCACCCCTGGCTTGTTGCTGATGCTCCTTCAAACGTGCATCCAGCTCAAGCTGTGTCACCGCCAAGATGCGGTCCATTAGTGGTGTCATGCTGTGCTGTGCAAAAAGGCCCAGTGCGAGGAAGCAGCCCCAAGGTCATCTCTGCCACGTTCTTTGCCAGCCGGCTGATATCGTCCCACCTCTTGTGGCAGTGGGTGCACCGTCGGTTTGAGACCCCAGAGCTCGCACCTTGGCCGCAATGGCCCTCCACATGGCCTTACGTTGGTGTACCTTGAGCTGCAGGCATGGGAGACAAGAGGGGGAAATGATCAGTGACACAGTGTTATATACCTACATCTCTCAGTTCAGCAGCAAGATACAAACTGATCACAAATCCAAAGATATGTCTAACAGAGACAAGAATACATCTCACATGGTACATATGCATGGGAAAAGCTGATGTAAATGCATGCAGGTGTGAGGGGGAACACAGTCCCTGCACATCTTACACACATGCAGGATGCCAGCCCTGAAACCCCTATGTAGCCTGCCCACATCTCCAGTCCATTTTTGAGTTAAGCAACACATACATCACATATCAACCTGTGTTTGGGGATAGACTCACTGTGTCCAAAACTGCACAGCTCTCAATGCCCCTACCCTGTGAATAGATAACTGTGTCATGGATGTCACATTGAAGGATATGATCTCACAAATCATAAATCCCATCACAAGGCCGGTCGTGTGCAATCTACAGTGCTGAGATGGCTCATAGCTGGAGTGCAATGAGAAAAGACTGATGTAATACTCTGTAAGTGAAGTGATGTGTCCTTATCTTTGTGGGCGGGGACTGTGCAGGCCAGCTGGGCTCACACTGAGATGGACAACAGGGGCACACACTGCCATTCAGCCAAGCAATCACTGTCCTGACTCCTGCATGAACAACTTTCTGCATCACTGTATGGCTGACAACACAACACAGGTCACTCATACATACATGTGCAGGCAGGGAAACCTTTGGCATTGGGTACACACACCTTCCCCCTGGAGACAGCATGTTAGGCAATGCATGACACAACCCCACACTCTCAGGCACATAGTGCATCAGTCCAACTACATGTGTTCCCCCCTGCACTCCCTCCCCCACTGTTGAGGACTTACCAAGACATTTGGGGCACCATATAGCCTAGGGTACTATGTGAGCACCTCATCCACCAGGACGTCCAGCTCCTCGCTCGTGAAGGGACTGGCACGGATCTTCTCTGTCCTTGACATCACTGTGGACATGCGACAACAGCGGCGGAATTGGGTGGTGAGGGGTCTCTGGCAGCAGTCCCTGAAGGCAGCAGCAGGTGGGTGGTCACTGGCAGCAGCTCCTGGAGGCAGCAGTAGATGGGTGGTCTCTGGCAGCAGTCCCTGGAGGCAGCAGCAGGTGGGTGGTCACTGGCAGCAGTCCCTGGAGGCAGCAGCAGGTGAGGGGTCTCTGGCAGCAGTCCCTGGAGGCAGCAGCAGGTGAGGGGTCTCTGGCAGCAGTCCCTGGAGGCAGCAGCAGGTGGGTGGTCACTGGCAGCAGTCCCGGGAGGCAGCAGCAGGTGAGGGGTCACTGGCAGCAGTCCCTGGAGGCATCAGAAGGTGAGGGGTCTCTGGCAGCAGTCCCTGGAGGCAGCAGCAGGTGAGGGGTCTCTGGCAGCAGGCTCTGGGAGCAGTGGAAATGTGAGGCTCCCTCCCACACATATATAGGACCCTGGGGTCATTTCAAAGGTGCCAAGCTGCAGAAATTGGTGGTCCAGGTCTGCCTCTTTCAAATGCATCCAATGACCGCCTCCGCGGTGGAGAAGCACCCCTACCGCGATTTTCAAAAATTCATCATGCAACTGCAATCAAGGTTCCCATTGGCTGTAAGGGCATCCTCCATGGTGGTGACACACCGCTGGGGCCCGGTGTGCACTACCGCGATGTTGCATCTTCCAAATGCATCCAATGACCACCTCCGCGGTGGCGGAGCACGCCTACTGCCATTTTCAAAATTGCATCATGCCACCGCGATTAAGGTTCCCATTGGCTGTAAGGGCATGCTCCATGACGGTGACACACCGCAGGGGCCAGGCGGGCGCTACCGCGATTTGGCCGGCAGAACATGCCAACTGCCATTTGGGCATGTCTCCATGCCTATCACTACCGCACTTGTGTAAATGGGGAGTGCTAGTGACACACCGCTGGGGCCAGGCGGTAGCTACCGTGATTTGGGTGCCATACATTCACATGAGGCACTGCGATTTGGGAGGCGAATCATGCCAACCACCATTTGGGCATGTCTCCATGCCCATCACTACCGCACTTGTGTAAAGGGGGAGTGCTGATGACACACCGCTGGGGCCAGGCGGTAGCTACCACGATTTGGGTGGCGGAGCATGGCAACCACCATTTGGGCATGTCTCCACGCCTATCACTACCATACTTGTGTAAATGGGGAGTGCTGGTGACACACAGCTGGGGCCAAGCAGTAGCTACCACGATTTGGGTGCCATACATTCACATGAGGCACCGCGATTTGGGCGGCGGAGCATGCCAACCGCCATTTGGGCATGTCCCCATGCTTATCACTACTGCACTTGTGTAAATGGGGAGTGCTGGTGACACACCGCTTGGGACAGGCGGTAGCTACCGCGATTTGGGTGGCGGAGCATACCAACCGCCATTTGGCAATACATGGATATGTAACACTACCGCACTTGTGTATTGTGGATTGCTGGTGACACACCGCTGGGGCCAGGCGGTAGCTACTGTGATTTGGGTGTCATACTTTCACACAAGGCACCGCGATTTGGGCGGCAGAGCATGCCAACCGCCATTTAGGCATGTCTCCATGCCTATCACTACCGCACTTTTGTAAATGGGGAGTGCTGGTGACACACCGCTAGGGACAGGCGGTAGCTACCGCGATTTGTGTGCCATACCATGGCAATGGCCATCTGGCAAACATCAACAGTGCACAGTGCCCACATGGTCAATGACACATCATTGTGCACACAATGCCAATGTTCCATTTACTCCACTGGTGACTACACATGCCATGTTTATGTATGTGATTTCATTGATTGGCCTGTACTCCCTCACATGTCACTTATGCTATTGATGGTCGTGTATGCAGGACAGTTGTTCTGGACTCTACAATGTGTACACGTGTCAATGTGTTGAGGTGCAGTGACAATAACAGCAATGTTTGTCTCAATGAATGATGATCTTTTTTGCATGTCCTCATGTCTGATCATGCACACAATCGTCATTTCTGCTCCGACTGTGGTCATTGTGTTGTGGATGTGTGCCAGGTTCAAATGACGCATGAAGGTGTGTCAGGTACAGCAGCTAGGTATGAGACAGTGGGGTTGATTTGTTACACATATGCTGGATGCTATACTCCCAGGCCTGCCCATGTTAAATGTGGCCATATCCCTATGTGCATTCACATTGACCGACGTGGTGTTTGAGGTACTTGTTTTGTGTAAGTTGACAGGTGTGCCATTTGTGTAGCTGAAGGTGTCCCTACATGTAAGCTGGTCTGTAACTCAATTTTGATGACAGTCATTGTTGGCGTTGTGTCATCCAGAAGGTGAGATGCTGTGCCCATCTCATGATGTATTGCACTGATATGTGTCCACTTTCATCTCAACTAGGAGGAGACCAAATCTGCTTCGTCACTTGACAGTGCTGGAGGACATGGAGGATGTGGCAATCATCCGTAAATGCCATCTGGATAGAGCAACCCTAAAAACCCTTTGTGATATGTTGGAGACCCACCTGCAGCCTCGCAGGACACATCCAACAGCTTTCACCCCAACTTATAAGGTGATGGCGGCCCTGCATTTTTTTGCCACAGGATCGTTCCAGCACACGGTGGCCAGCGCAGGTGGGATGTCACAACCAATGTTCAGCATGGTGCTGCGTGATGTTCTGTCCGCCATGATGATATACAAGGACAGATATATCCATTTCCCCAGGGAGCCTAAATTGGCAGCTGTGAAGGGAAATTTCTATCCCCTTGTACAAATCCCCCATCTTGTTGGTGCCATTGATTGCACCCATGTCGTGCTTGTGCCATCAAAGGCACGTGAGCACTTTTACAGGGATCGTAAACATTACCACTCCATAAATGTGCAAGTGGTGTGCCTGGCAGATATGATCATCTCCCACGTGTGTGCCAAATTCCCAGGCTCAGCCCATGACTCCTACATCCTGCAGAACAGCATTGTACCCCAGCTGATGGCTAATCTGCTTCCCGAGCGTGCATGGATTGTGGGTGAGTAGGCCTAGTCGTATGGCATGCTGGGTGTGTGAACTGCTGCCCTTTGCCTCAGCGACATTGCAATGTCTATTTGTGTTTGTCATACCTAGGTGACTCTGCATATCCCAACCGTCTCTGGTTGGTGAGCCCACTGCGGAATCCCAGGACCCTGGCTGAAGTCCGCTACAATGATGCCCATGGGAGGACACCTCGTGTGGTGGAGCGTACTTTTGGTCTGCTTAAGTCACGTTTCTGCTGCCTGGACAAGACCGGAGGTGCACTGGCGTTCTCGCCCGGGAAGGTGTGTCAGATTGTAGTGACATGCTGCATGCTTCACAACCTAGCCATTCGCAAGGAGATTCCCCTGCTCCTGGATGATAATGAGGACCCAAGGCCCCCTCCTGCAAACCAACCCGTGTCCAGTGATGAGGACAGTGGAGAGGAGGAAGGTGTTGGCCTGCGTCAACAGCTCATCACCCACTACTTCACTTGAAGGTGGGTGACAATGTACAACATACCCATTGTCTGATGATGTTGCTGTTGTCATGAAGGGGTATGTGAGAATTGTAACAGCAGCCAGTTGTAGACTCAGTGTTGGTTGGCAATGTTTCTGGGACAGGTCATTTAGGAACATCTACAGGATGTGTATGTTGACACTTGTTGCCCATTGTGACGTGTGCATGTTGGATTATCTTGATGGTAGGTGTTGTGTGATGTTTGTGATGCCACACCCAGAAGAGTGAATGTTGTTCTGTAGTGTTTTCCTAGGTGCCTTCAACTTCTCCTTGCCAACATACAGTCCATACTCCTGGTACATTGTGATCATGTTGAAGACTGTACATCCTGCAATAAAGACGGAGCAGACACAACAACATGTGTGTAAGGATTTTCTATTTACAA
Source organism: Triturus cristatus (assembly GCF_964204655.1). NCBI lineage: Eukaryota > Metazoa > Chordata > Amphibia > Caudata > Salamandridae > Triturus > Triturus cristatus. Next base: position 788,481,959 of record NC_140592.1, on the reverse strand, counting down.
TGGTGACATGTGAGGGGGGTGTACATTTACATTGAGGTGGTGGTGGAGCAGTGAGTTGACAGTTATGGTAAATGAGATAATCGAGTAGTCACCACATTGATGTGGTGACCCAGTCCAACAGACAGATACCATTCACAAGGCAGTGTGGGGAAGGACAGTCCAATAAGTCAATGCAGTGGTGAAGAGGGTAGCCATCAGGGCTGGCTCCGTGACTGGCATTTGGCAGGTGCTTTGCCTCCAGATCCTCCCAGGGTTTTCTTAGGATGGCCCCTTCGTTGCTTGGCAGGAGGAGCACTGCTGCAGGACCAGTGGGGTCTGAGGACTCACCCTTCTCTGTGGGCACAGGGGAGGATGGTAAACTGTCATCCTGCGTCCCACCAGAGGGAGGTAGAGGTGTTGGTTGTGGCACAGGCCTGTCCCTCAGTACCGCCACTTTGCTGGCCCAAGAGGTTCACAATTTGTCCCATGCGGGTGTCAATGGACCTCATCAGCAGGATGAGCTCGCGTAACAGTTCGTCCAACCGGCCTGTTCGTCCCTGGGCCTGTTCATATGCCCCAAGGACTCTGGTGATGTGGTCCAGGGATTGGGTCCCAGCCTCTTGGTGTCTATGGGTGACCCTGTCTCTCCCACCTACCTTGCTGCCACGGACCTGTTGCCTCACCACTGTGGGCACCCGCATCCTCTACCGGCTCTCCTCTGTCGGTGGTGTGGGGTGGTCATCCTCTGGGACAGGGGGAGTGTTGCAAGCAGCGCTGGTGGTGGTGGTGGTGGAGGACGCACAGGCCGTGACAGCAGGGTTCTGCAGAGGTGTTTGTATTGCAGCAGATGTGGTGGGGGAACGATGGTGTCCTGGGACCTGTTGCTCCCTGGCACACCAGATGGGCTGGCTTCGAGCTCATTGTCCAGAAAATCCCGGGAGTCAACATCCGAGAGTTAATGTATCGGGGGGGGGGAGACTGGCTCTGCAGGTTGCTGGTGTTGTCATCTGCAGTGAGTTCTTGGTCACCTGTGGGTCAGATGGGAAATGGTCATTGTAGTGCACCCTGCAAGCTTTGTGTTAGCTGTGTGTCATTCACTGTTTGTACACTACACAGTTGACTGATCATCACATTGTTTTCTATGTGCACTACTGTGCCTCCTGACATGATGCAGTGGTACATGCATTGCTTGTCCATGGTGTGAGGTGTCAATATATACCATTCGCCACGTGCATAATTTGTGATTACAGGGACCTGTTGACATCTAGCGACTGGCACAACATATTATTTCATTGAGGACTCTTTGTTGATTTGTCTGACCTGGCAGATGTCACATCTGGCCAAGGACTGGCCATTGTCATCTCCTGCATGCCTCTGTCCTGTCATGTGCATATCTTGATCTGTACCACCAAACATGCTTTCTTATTTTTCTAATGGTGCTTGTTGCTCTGGCACCATGGTACTGCACATGTCAATAGGTGCTGTGTATGATTGTGCCCAATCTTTCTTCTACATGTGCATTGGTGTTTCACACTTTGGTAGCTGTGACAGTTTCCTTTGCTTAACTGTGTGCACACTGTGCGTGGCAATGGGGTCGGTGTGCATATTTGAGCAATGATAAGGCTGGTGTTGTCATATGGCACCATTTCTATTGTGACGATTGGGTGGGTGCACGTACTGGCTACTTACCTGTTCTGTGCTCACATTTGGCTTTGTTATGTGACACATCTCTGTGTGCGTGGTGGAGGCTTAGATCTTGCTCAGTGGGGTCACAAGACAGAATAATATGTCTACCTACCTGTTAGTTTGTTTGAGGTGGGTCATTAGATGCCACTTGCATCTGGGTGGTATGGAGAGCTCCATCTTGCTGTACTGGGGGACAAAGGGGCATGGTGGGAGTAGTGGTACAGGTCTCCCACCCACAAACACCCTCCCAGGAAAGATGGCTACCAACCTGTTAGTTTGCTGAGGGTAATGTAATGGCTGACACATGCTTCTGGGTGGGATGGGGGAAGGGCTACATCCTGCTAGGCTGTGGGACAGGGTGAATGGTGGGAATAGTGGTACAGGCCTCCCACCCCCAAACACCCCCCCAGGGAAAATGGATACCTACCTGTAAGTTTGTTTGGTGTACTGCAATGGTTTCCAACTGCTTCTGGGTGGGGGAGTGCTCCATCCTGCTGAGGTGTGGGACAGGGGCATGGTGGGAGTAGTGGGACAGGCCTCCCACCCACAAACACCGTCACTGTGAAGATGGCTACCTACCTGTAAGTTTGCTTGGTGTACTGCAATGGTTTCCAACTGCTTCTGGGTGGGGGAGTGCTCCATCCTGATGAGGTGTGGGACAGGGGCATGGTGGGAGTAGTGGGACAGGCCTCCCACCCACAAACACCGTCACTGTGAAGATGGCTACCCACCTGTAAGTTTGTTAGGTGTACTGCTATGGCTTCCAACTGCTTCTGGGTGGAGGAGTGCTCCATCCTGCTGAGGTGTGGGATAGGGGGCATGGTGGGAGTCGTGGTACAGGACTCCCACCCCCAAACACCCTCCCAGGGAAGAAGGCTACCTACCTGTTGGGTGGAGGTGAACAATGCAATGGATGCCACATGCTTCTGGGTGGGGTAGTGCTCCATCCTGCTGAGGTGTGGGCCAGGGGGCATGGTGGGAGTAGTGGTACAGGCCTCCCAACCACAAACACACTCGCTGTGAAGATGGCTACCTACCTGTAAGTTTGTTTGGTTTACTGCAATGGCTTCCAACTGCTTCTGGGTGGGGTAGTGCTCCATCCTGCTCAGGTGTGGGATGGGGGCATAGTGGGAGTAGTGGTACAGGCCTCCCACCCCCAAACACCATCCCAGGGAAGATGGCTACCTACCTGTAAGTTTGTTTCGTGTACTGCAATGGCTTCCAACTGCTTCTGGGTGGGGGAGGGCTCCATCTTGCTAGGCTGTGGGACAGGGGCATGGTGGGAGTAGTAGTGCAGGCTTCCCACCCACAAACACCCTCCCAGGGAAGATGAATACCTACCTGTTAGGTGAAGGTGAACAATGCAATGGATGCCACATGCTTCTGGGTGTGAGTGAGTGCTCCATCCAGCTCAGGTGTGGGACAGGGGGCATGGTGGGAGTAGTGGTGCAGGCCTCCCACACACAAACACCCTCACTGTGAAGATGGCTACCTACCTGTAAGTTTGTTAGGTGTACTGCAATGGCTTCCAACTGCTTCTGGGTGGGGGTGTGCTCCATCCTTCTGAGGTGTGGGGCAGGGGGCATGGTGGGAGTAGTAGTACAGGACTCCCACCCCCAAACACCCTCCCAGGGAAGTTGACTACCTACCTGTTGGGTGGAGATGAACAATGCAATGGATGCCACATGCTTCTGGTGGGGTAGTGCTCCATCCTGCTGAGGTGTGGGCCAGGGGGCATGGTGGGAGTAGTGGTAAAGGCCTCCCACCCACAAACACCCTCACTGTGAAGATGGCTACCTACCTGTAAGTTTGTTAGGTGTACTGCAATGGCTTCCAACTGCTTCTGGGTGGGGGAGTGCTCCATCCTGCTCAGGTGTGGGACAGGGGGCATGGTGGGAGTAGTGGTACAGGCCTCCCACCCACAAACACCCTCCCAGGGAAGATGGCTACCTACCTGTAAGTTTGTTTGGTATACTGCAATGGCTTCCAACTGCTTCTGGGTGGGGGAGTGCTCCATCCTGCTCAAGTGTGAGACAGGGGGCATGGTGGAAGTAGTGGTACAGGCCTCCCACCCCCAAACACCCTCCCAGGGAAGATGGCTACCTACCTGTAAGTTTGTTTGGTGTACTTCAATGGCTTCCAACTGCTTCCGGGTGGGGGAGAGCTCCATCTTGCTAGGCTGTGGGACAGGGGCATGGTGGGAGTAGTAGTGCAGACCTCCCACCCACAAACACCCTCCCAGGTAAGATCAATACCTACCTGTTAGGTGAAGGTGAACAATGCAATGGATGCCACATGCTTCTGGGTGTGAGTGAGTACTCCATCCAGCTCAGGTGTGGGCCAGGGGGCATGGTGGGAGTAGTGGTGCAGACTTCCCACCCACAAATACCCTCACTGTGAAGATGGCTACCTACCTGTTAGTTTGATATGGGTAATGTAATGGCTGACAAATGCTTCTGGATGGGGTGGGGAGAGGGCTCCATCTTGCTGATGCTGTGGGACAAGGGGGCCTGGTGGGAGTTGTAGTGTTGGTTGCCTGTACACATGCCCCCATGGTAATGTTGCTAGCTATGTGTGGGGTGAATGGGAGTGAGTGAATGTTGGATCTGTGAGACATGTGTTTGTGAGTGTGTGGTGCAGATGAATGGAATTTGTCCTAGGTGGTGTAGGTTTGTAGTTGTGCAAGACAGTACATAGCAGTGTGGTGGTAGTCATTTGTTTGTACTTACCAGCCTCCACTCTCCTGGGTACTCCTGTGAGACTCTCTGGGTGCAGTATGGCAAGCACCTTCTCCTCCCATGGTGTGAATGGTTTTGGTGGAATGGGAGGGCCACCGCCAGTCCTCTCAGCCAGCTCACGGTTCTTGCTTCTCCTCTCTTTGACAACCCTCTTCAGATCATACCACCGCTTCATGATCTCCTTTTAGGATTGCGGGGTGGTCCCTACTGCATTGTGGCTAATGGTGTCTGTTGGACCAGGCTACCAAACAGTTGTGGTTCCACTCTGACTATCTCATTTACCATGACTGTCAACTCACTCTATGTGAATTTGGGCATTTTATGTGTTGACATGGTGTGTGGTGTGCAAAGTGGTTGTGGGTGCAGGGGTGCGAGTGGTGGGTGTGGTTGTGATGTGTATGGTGTGTGATGTGCAGGGGGTTAGTAGTGCAGGTGTGGTAGTGATGGTGGTGGTGATGTGTGTGTGCTGTATTCTTTTGCCTCTCCTCTCTGATCTGGTGAATGCCTTTCTCTTCTGGAGTGTTGCAAAGGATTGTGGTCAGGGAAGGGGCTGGTTGTGTGTGTCCAAATGGGGTATTGCTGTCAGGTGTGTTGTGTGTGTTGTCCTGGGAATTGTATTTTTCTTTTTGCCATGTGGTTGTGTCTTGTGTTTTTGTTTTTGGGGTCATGGCTAGTTTGCTGTGTGCACTTTATGGCCTTATTGTGTGTTTTTACATTCGTCTGCCATATTTTTCACGGATCGTCCGCAGCGGTGGCTATGCTGCAGCTCTTCCGCTTGCTGTCCCATTCATCCCTGTGTGCGACTGCGGCAGTCGGAAACAGTGGAACGTACCGCGGGACCATCGGGGATATCCTCATTTCCCGTCCGGTATCTCCGCTATACTTGCGGCGGGTTGGTGTTTTTCTGCTGTGAATCCGACTGCCGCGGACAGATTTTGGCCATCCCCGCCCGCTACGTGTGGTTTTTCTTGGTCCCGTTCCGCCGCAGTTGGTGTTTTTGGCGGTTGATCCTAATTTGGCTGCCGAATTTTCCATGGTACAGGTGGGCGGTAGTTTTCCGCTTCCATGGCGGTCGGGGTGGTTTTCCGACCGCCATCCTAATAGACCCCTAAATTTTGGTCTAACTTTACTTCTGAAGTTATTAAAATGTTCTCTTTATTATTGGTGATGGTTTTAACATAATATGTGACCCCCTATTGGATAGACATTCTCAAATTAAATATTGTTGCCCTAAAGCTTATTTCACTTTAAAATCCTTTTTTTAAATCAACCAGATTGGGAGATATTTGGCGTCTGCACCACCCAAAAGAGAAACAGTTTACATGTTTCTCTAACCCTTATAATTCTTACTCTTGAATTGACAATTTGTTAATTTCTTGTTCACCAATTCAATCATTTTCTGATCCTATAATTCATAATATTGAAGTGTCAGATCATGCACTAATTTCAGGTGTTTTACAAATTAGTTCCATTCAACAATTCCACCCCCTCTGGCGTATGAATACGAATATTGCTCTTAATGAAAATAATAAATCCAAACTTTTAGCAGCAATACATGATTATTTTTCTTTCAACCCAGAAGGATCTACTTCACTTGTAAATTGCTGGGATGCATTTAAAGCATATGTCAGAGGGGCAACAATATTAATTGTGGCACATTATAATAAAGCTTTTACTGCTAAACTTACAGAATTAGATAAAAACAGCAAAATACGAACGGTTCTTTATTTAATCGAATGACAATAAATACAAAATGCAGTTGCAGAAATTTAGATACGAGTTAAACTCATTGTTAAGTAAGAGAGCTGGTATACAAATTTCAAATAATACGGTTACGTTTTATTTCAAAGTTAATAGATCTGGACGGCTTTTAGCAAATTGTTTATGTATTCAAAAAGATAAACTCCAAATTAATGCAATCCATGTCTCCAATGGTAAATTGGCATTATCCCATAATGAAATTGTTAATGATTTTTTTATTTACTATTCAAATGTATATAGTAATTCCCCAGCTTCAGATATATCCAGTATTGATATTTTTTGCAATCTTGAGGCTTGCTAAAATTACTCAGTCCATGAAAGAAAAAATGAATGTACCAATTTTATTAGAAGAAATTAATTTAGCTATTAAATCTCTTAAACTGGATAAATCGCCTAGACCAGATGGTATTCCTCCTGAATTTCATAAAGACTTTTCTCCTTACCCACTACCTCGTTTACTTAAATTATTTTCTCACTTTAGTAATTCAGGATCTACTTCAGGATCCTTTACTGATGCTTTGATTGTAGTTCTTCCAAAACCTAATAAAGACCCTACTATTGTTTCACATTACCGACCTATTTCTTTAATTAACCAAGATTGTAAGCTTTATGCAAAAATTCTCACAATCAGATTGGCTTCTGTGCTTGATACTATTATTCACATTGATCAAACTGGTCTCATGAAATATAGAAATTCTGTAAATAACACTAGATTATTATTTAAAGATATTGAAGCTGTGTCATCTTTGCATCTTCCCGCTGGTGTTCTTGTATTAGATGCTGAAAAAGCGTTTGACAAAAAACATTGGCAGTATCTTCTTCGTACTTTATCTGCATTTAATTTTGGCCATTCCTTTATTTGTATGATTTCTGCACTCTAATCTGGTCCATCTGCTAGACTTTTCATTAATGATCAACTGTCTAAAAATGTTTTCCTTTTTAGAGGCACTTGTAAAGGTTGTCCCTTGTCCCCTTTGCTCTTTCTCATTGCTATTGAACCTTTACTCATTGCCATCAGACAGTGCATAGAAATAAAAGGTATTACTATCAATGATGTTTCTGTTAAAACCTCAGCTTACGCTGATGATGTATTATTATATATTAGTAATCGTGATTCTTCCATTTCTCCCCTATGAAATTTAATTCAAAGATATTCCCAAATTTTCAGCTATACTATAAATAATAACAAGACTGAACTTTTTCCCTTAAATGTGTTTAGTACCCTGATATGCTCCCCAATAACAATATAATATGGCAAAAGCACAAACCTAAATATCTGGGTATTTAATTCTCTCATACAATTAAACAATTGATTGCATTGAACTGTGAATATATTTATAACCATATTAATGACAAAATTCATAAGTGGTCTGCTTTACACTTATCCTGGTGGAGGAAAATTGACTCTGTTAAAATTCTTATTGCTTAAAAAAAAATTATTTGTTATCTATGATACCTACTCAACTTCCCCTTAAGTTTTATAAATCTTTAGATACTCTAATTTCAAAATTCGTTTAGAATAATAAAACAACCCGTATAAGCTATAGAAAATTGAACATTGCAAAATGTAATGCTGGTTTTAGTTGACCAGATTTTTTTAACTATCATAAAGCATTTGTTTTAAAACAAAGCACCTTTTGGTTCACTAATACAGAGTTTAACAATACACCTTCATGGCTTCTCATTGAAAAAGGTTTGATCTCACCATTTCTGTTGCCTACGTTAATTACCATGTCCTCTTCTAACTCTTTAATATGAAGATCTACAATACTAAAATCTACAAAATTAAGATTGCAAGATTTAGATTCTATTTTTCACATACCTATTTCTCATACTTTAAATATATCCTTATGGTATAGTCCTGTTATTAAACGTAATTAAAATATGCAATTTGGCAATCGTGGATAAAAGCAGGTATTTTTTAGTTAAAATATATATTGTAATAATACTTTTTTATCTTTTGAAGAACTGAAACAAAAATGTATCTTACCTCCATCAGATATTTCTAAATACAAATTTTTATGTAATTCTATTCTTGATTCATTTCTCAGCAATTTTCCAATGGAAAATGTGTCGGATTTAGAGAAGTATATTCAAACAATAGCTACTTCCTCTCATGCTGTGTCATTTTATTATAAAAAATGTTATAATTTTGACAAAAATAACATTGATTTCATTTCTTCTTTTTGGAATAATAAACTTAATTTATCTTTTTCCCAAGACTTATGGAAGAAAATATGGTTAAATAGTGTCTCTGTTATCCGTATCTTTATATCAAACTAACTCTTTCATACTATTTAATTGTTTATGGACTCTGTTAAAAATGTATAATGCAAAGCTATTAAATTCACCTAATTGTTGGCACTGTAAATTGGTTCCAGCTTCGCTAAAACATATGCTTTTCAAATGTAATACTGTCTTTAAATTTTGAAATGAGGTTTGGGATGTTATTATAAAAATATTTCATTTATCAGATAAACTCTCATATAATATGTTGATTTGTAAATCGATTTTTCTTTCAACTGAACTTCTTACTATCTTCTGCTCTAATATCAGTTACTGCCAATTGGAAAAACGCTACATTATTGTCGCTTCATATGTGGTGGCCATGAGTAATCTTTACCAGAAAAGGAGCTGATTTGAATAGGTTGGGGGTTCTTCACAACAAATCTTCTAATCAGTTGTTTTGGGAACCAATTGGCAAGTATATAGCGATATATCATTAATATTTTATATTATATAATAAGTAAAGTTTGTTAGATTTTATTATATAGCTGTTATGATATACATGTGAAAACTAGCTGTCGCCCCCTTTTATTTTTAATTTTAGTTACTATTACATTATAGTTATCGATGTATAGGTACAATGCATTATATTTATGAAATACTGTAAATTGCTATGCACCCTATCAGTGCTCTTTTTTGTTTGGTCTATTGTTTTATCATAAATACAATAACAAATATTTTGAACAGGAAAAGTAAGAGCAGTGAATGGACAATGGTTTACTTAGTGCTACTGCGTGTGTTACTGAGTCCTGAGTTTCCAACCCACATCACCTCCCTGGGAGAACATTACACTACTCAGCCTTTGCTATTTTTATAGTCAAGTGCTGAAGGGGTATGCTTGGTTTTCAAGTTGGGATGACAGTGGTATGGGAAACCCCAGGGACCAGTAGTAAATGACCTCAACTGATACACTTAAGGCCCAGTAACCTCTGGATGCCTTTGTGTCCCTTGAAAAAGCCCTAACATTGATTCCAGCAGCACTGGATACTGGATTTGAGTTATAGGATGCATCTGATAGCATTGCGTCCATTTTTGTCAGGCACAGCCTGGTCATAAAAGAGCAAAACCAGTGCTTTAAGTTTAGAACAGAGGGTGGGCCAGAATAAGTTGATTTCCATTGTTGTAATAAACTGAAAAATTATAAAACATTCTGGATGGGTGGGCAGACGGACAGACGGATGGAGGGATGGGTGGTATTAGTAGGGCAAATTAAAATAGATTCTTTTTTTCAATGTTACAAAAGAAAGTGTACATGGTTGTGATAAACTAAAATAAAATAAATGTTAAATTTGTAGCTGAAATTAAATGTTATGGTCTTTATTGCAGAACATACTGCTCCTTGTGAATGGCACAGTTGCAGGGGCCCCTGTCCTCTTTCCATTGAGTCTAAATGATCATATAGAAGCAGAGTGTGGTATGGAACAACCCTTTATGTCCTCTGGGATGTGTGATGGAAAGGTTAATGTACCAGTTTTATCACATGGAAGCCCAATACTGCATCTGCACAGTATTGCTGTTTAAATAAAGACTTACAGAAAGTAAATCCTGTATCGATATTTGCAGAATAAAGGCTATAAGCCCATGTAATCAATATGGTAGGACAGTCCACAACACTAAAGAACTGTCCTTTATATGATGAGTGCAAAAGTAGTATCTGTCTTCTTGATGTTTAGCCATATTACCAAGTAATACCAGAGTACCTCTGTACAGCACTGTCCTTTACATGATTAGTGCAGAAAGGAACACCTGTCCTCGGAATGGACAGTGAATAGGCCTTAGGACCCATGTCACTGCCAGGCTAATAGAGTGCTACAAAGGTACAATTTTGCCTTTAAAGTGAGGTAAAGTGAGAGGCAGAAAAGAATCCTGTCATCTCGGATATGTGGTAAACTGGCAAAATCACATTATTAGGGCAAGGCGGGTGAGCTGGCTGGGGAAAACACAAAAAGATAGAGAAGGTGATTGTGTGGTCCTGAATTTTAATGATAGGATGTGGGTGGACTTTGCTCTACGTCATCTTAGAGACTCCCCTTTGGAGCAGATACAGGCCTGCCCATTGTGTTTCTTTTATCCTTCAATAAATCTGGTGAACAGTGGGTCTAAGGGAAAACAATATTTATAGACCTGCCCAAGTTCCAATCCCCTAATACTAAACTGAACACAAAAACAGAAACTGGGGTCTAGTAACAAAACAGCACAAAAGTGATGGACAAGAAGGAGCCCAGGTGCACTAAGCCAAAACTAACCATGAGCAGAGCATGGATAACCATCAATGGTACTCAGCAAGTCGAGCAAATAGTGAGAGAAAGATGGCTCTCATGATCATTAATATCATTTGGTGATCCAACTATTGGCAGAGATATATCCCTTGATCGTGGGGATTGTCTCGCAAGATTGAAGCTCTGTTGCTCAAGCTGGCTAGTAAATTTTGACCAGCAACACACCAGGTGTGAAGGATACGGAAAGGGGAAAATATCCTATGAAGTGCAGTGCAAGAGAAATTAGTGAAAGCTAAAAAAGGTTATGTAGACAGGATAGTTCTCAATATTCCAAGCAATCTACACACCTTGATTAAAAGGGTGTAACAAGGTTATAGCAGTGCTGGCAAGTAACTGCTATGTTAAGGTCAACATGTTTCAGCCAGCAGGATTTTCCTACCTCCGGCTTTCGTCAGGACCTATGTTGCACAAACACAAGCTACTGCAAAAAGGCACATTAATAAGTGTGAAATATGACTAACATATATAAGGTTGAAAAAAAGAGGTAAATACAACCTTCAGTAATTTAAATCCTCTAGATCATAGGGTGTAGTCATCACCTAGAAAATAAAACAATTAATGCACCATGTGCAACCATCCAAATCCATCAAAAACGTGCTGTAGATTAAGGCAAGAGTCATACTTTGCATTAATAATAAAGCATGTGAACATTGCTTACCCCACGTAATCTGGGATTATACCTCACCTACCCGGGCACCATGCTCGTATGTAAGAGGCCCCGCTCTATATCAAGGGTGACAAAAATCACAACAAAAACAACATTTTTACTAAGTTTTGTACTTTTTTACTGTTTGTTATGATTTTAAATATTTTGTAATTTTTTTGCTATTTTAAAAGAAATTATTCGAAATACTTTCAAATATTTTTAGTTCGAGAGAGGTCTTCTCGTATTACGTGATGTAGTGCTGGCTGAACATCCAGAGTAAAGTTACATCACTGTTCTCTATCAATCGGGACTCCTCCCCCTGCAACCACTGTGAATCGCCAGGTATACCTCAATCATTGTTTCAAAAACTAGGTCTCAAAGAAGACTTCTTCTTTGAGACCTAGTTTTTGAAACAATGATTGAGGGGGGTAAGCAATGTTCACATGCTTTATTATTAATGCAAAGTATGACTCTTGCCTTAATCTACAGCACGTTTTTGATGGATTTGGATGGTTGCACATGGTGCATTAATTGTTTTATTTTCTAGGTGATGACTACACCCTATGATCTAGAGGATTTAAATTACTGAAGGTTGTATTTACCTCTTTTTTTCAACCGTATATATGTTAGTCATATTTCACACTTATTAATGTGCCTTTTTGCAGTAGCTTGTGTTTGTGCAACATAGGTCCTGACGAAAGCCGGAGGTAGGAAAATCCTGCTGGCTGAAACATGTTGACCTTAACATAGCAGTTACTTGCCAGTACTGCTATAACCTTGTTACACCCTTTTAATCAAGGTGTGTAGATTGCTTGGAATATTGAGAACTATCCCGTCTACATAACCTTTTTTAGCTTTCACTAATTTCTCTTGCACTGCACTTCATAGGATATTTTCCCCTTTCCGTATCCTTCACACCTGGTGTGTTGCTGGTCAAAATTTACTAGCCAGCTTGAGCAACAGAGCTTCAATCTTGCGAGACAATCCCCATGATCAAGGGATATATCTCTGCCAATAGTTGGATCACCAAATGATATTAATGATCATGAGAGCCATCTTTCTCTCACTATTTGCTCGACTTGCTGAGTACCATTGATGGTTATCCATGCTCTGCTCATGGTTAGTTTTGGCTTAGTGCACCTGGGCTCCTTCTTGTCCATCACTTTCGTGCTGTTTTGTTACTAGACCCCCAGTTTCTGTTTTTGTGTTTCTTTTATCCTTACCATCAAAGGGGCATTATGAGCCTTCAGTCTCGCCCCCGATTTCAGAATAGGAACCCCCTCTCTCAGCCCTCCACATCCAAACCGTTGTGAGGCACTGTCTGGCTAAACAGAAATTGATGGACTACCCTTGGACCCATGTAGCTCAGGTAAGATGTTAATGACAGGAGGGTTAACTAGGGGAGTCTATCATGTAGTGGATAGAACAGTAGGGAATGGGCTGGAGACAAATTACTCTGATCACCATATATATAAACCACCTGACACTTTTATTAACAATCACGAATTGGAGATTGGGGTTGATTCACCTAGCCCTTCTACGTCATCTAAATCAGGAATGGGGGGTCTGATTTGCACTCCACGATTGTTAATTGTAGGGAGGACCCAGTGACAAGGCCTTACAAAGCCCGCCCTTTTAGAATTCTCTCCTGGAACATTGCAGGTTAACGTATGTAAATGCCTTTGACATTATTTGTACCCAGGAAACATGGTACAGGGAGAATGTTGAACTAGATGGCTACTGTTCTTTTTATGTTCATGCAACCGCCTCACCAGCAGGGAGAGCAAAAGGAGGTCTGGTGACACTGATCTCTGTCAAGTATGGGTCTATCAAAGCAGAGACCATTACTGATCACCTTGGTATCAACTGATTCTGATCTTCAACTTGTTTCAGGCCAAGACCCTTTTGAATAATTGGTATTATAATATTTTTTATCAAAATAGTTGTGATATCATTGTAACCCTTAAGGAGGAAATTCACAAGATCGCGGGGAAGTGGCAGCCCCTGTGTATCTATTGGGTGGGGAATTTTAAATGCACCTTATGTAGGTGTTGGAAAACGAGGCAGCATCTGTGAGGCCTGCACAAATAACATGACTACATTTGTCCTTCACTGGGAACCAAACACCCAATTGTAGCGCCTGACTCTCAGAGGGTAGCGTTGCAGAGCAGTCTGAGGCTTACTCAAGGGAGGTGGTGTGGGCTAGTAATCGCCATTTGCAGGTGCACAAAAATAACACTCAATAATTGATTGTCCAGTCTGTACTTTGCTTTATAAAAGTAAGAGTACATTTATTAAACACACACACACCACTCAATACTATGCACCAATTTACAAATATACATAAGCTGTTGGAATTACTTTGTGACATTGCATAACATCTCCACCCCTCCCGCAGGGGGGGTGGGGTCTAGTACCACCACTCCCATGTATGCACATCAACTTGCCCCCAATGCAGTTAGTTGAACATAACCTGGAGCGAGGGCCCTGTGCACTGGCACCATCCCAGTGGCGACCCACCCCATTACCTCAACAAGCATTAAAAAGGGGTAAACCTGCCTTGGTGACACATGACCCTGACTGGGCATCTCCTACTGACCATAAAGTATGCACCTCTATATCTTAAGGGCTAGCAGTCTGGGGTCTTCACCTAAGCGCAGCAGCAAGAATCCATGTTTACGCACACTTTAGAATGACAGTACTCATCACCTTGGTTGATCATTTGAATGCATTGCAATTACAGCCCCTAAGGGCATCACAGATGAAATCACAGGATTGCGCATATACAGCCAGACACCCTAGCAGGACTGTCTGGCAACATAGCCCCACTTGGCTTATGACATCTCCTTACACATGTGACTTACAGTCCCTTCAAAAGAAGTACTCCTGGCAACTACACTTCTCCTGCAGTGCGCCTCTTCACTTTAAAAGGAATCACAGGTAAAAGCATGGGATTACGTAAATACAGCCAGACCCCCTAGCAGGAGGGTCCAGCAACATAACTCCATTTAGCTTAACATCACCTTACACATGTGACTTACAGTCCCTTCAAAAGAAGTACTCCCGGCACCTACACTTCTCCTGCAGTGCGCCTCTTCACTTTAAAAAGAATCACAGGTAAAAGCATGGGATTACGTAAATACAGCCAGACCCCCTAGCAGGAAGGTCCAGCAACATAACTCCATTTAGCTTAACATCACCTTACACAGGTACTTCACTTTACACATGTGACTTTCAGTCCACCTAAAAAGAAATAACCAATAGTAAATGCATTTTGGTGCAATTACACCACTTCACCTCCAGGGGATGCCCTTCTCCAGACATCCCCAACTCAGCCCTTTACTCCATGATGCACTTCATAGTACACCCTCAGCTGTAGAACATAAGTTCCAGCCTAGAAGGTGTTAAAGGCTGGCTGAGCCCTTGAGGGGATATTCTTTCAGATGCCCCCTGAAACTTAGGGGTGGACTGTTCTTCTTTATGCTGGGGGAGACTGCGGTGCTCCTGCAGCCCCCCTGCACCCCTTTTCACACGTGAGGGTGACCCCCTCCTCTGGGGGCCACAAAGCACCAAAATGGCAGATTTCCAAATGCCTGGCGAGGCCTTATGGGGCGCTTCATGCTCCTCTTTACCAGCCCCAGCCACTGGGAACACTCACCTCTGCCCTCTGGGTCTCTGAGAGGGTAGATTCAGCAGTGTGCTGTCTTCCGTGAGGGTGACCCCCCTCCTCTGGGGGCCACAAAGCACCAAAACGGCAGATTTCCAAATGCCTGGCGAGGCACTATGGGGCGCTTCATGCTCCTCTTTACCAGCCCCAGCCACTGGGAACACTCTCTTCTGCCTTCTGGGTCTCTGAGAGGGTAGATTCAGCAGTGTGCTGTCTTCACTGACTCCCTGCGCCAGCCTTTCATTAGGCTCTCCTTCTGGGCCTCTCTCCCTGCGCAGAGGCCCCTGCTTCTGTGCACCAGTCCTGGGCTCTTCTTCTGGTGCTAATAGGGTCCTGGGGGCAGTAAGGGGGTCTCTCCTTCCAACTGCCCATTGCGCCAGGCTCCAGCACCTTCACCCTCAGCAGACCACACTCCAGAGAGACCTTCTCTTCCTGTGCAAGCACTTTTTAAAAGTTGAGTAGGGGGCTGGCAAGAAGTCTCTTTTGGTCCTATCAAACAGCGACACATCATGTCCCTGCCCCTGCTCCCTCCTTCTTGTCCAGCCTCTGAGCTTGTTCAAAATGGCGTCGGCCAGGGTTTCTGCCACATGTCTCGGAAGCACCATCCCCCCAAGCTGCCTTCCCTCCTTGGTGCAGTCTGGTGCCTGGCACCCAGCGACAGCGGTTGATGGATTGGCCTGTAGCCCCACCCATCTTCTCTTCGTGGAGAGGAGGCCCTCGCTTGTGGAAGAAAGGTTATCAATCCATCCCGCTGAGGTCAGCCCTCAGCCTGGGTCTGGTCATGGCTGGCTCAGAGAAAT
Source organism: Triturus cristatus (assembly GCF_964204655.1). NCBI lineage: Eukaryota > Metazoa > Chordata > Amphibia > Caudata > Salamandridae > Triturus > Triturus cristatus. The sequence continues at coordinate 788,466,117 of NC_140592.1, read as the reverse complement.
ATGACAGTTCTGGATGACCCAAAAGCAGTACAAATATGACTTTGGACTCTGCAGAATACTTATTTTCACATTCGCTACATTGGACTTAAGTGCGTGTCTGGAATCTGTAGGCCTAACGGAAGTTAATCTAGCCATGGGCCCCACATTCCCTTAGGGGAATAATGAAGTGAAAACACAGTAAAACACACTGACTTTCCCTGGCATGTTTCTTTCCAGCCTATAAAGCCTATTCGATGTACAAACATGTCTGCATGTAACCAGCCCGGTGTCCCTTACTCCAGCTGCTGCGCAGTGGCCTGGTCAAGCCAGGGGAACACCAGTAAAATCCCCATGCAGTCTCTTACATCCTGAGTTCACTGTGGGTGAATCCCAACTTATGAGGCTCCCCCATAGTAAAAGCTCAACAATTAGGTGCTCAAAAAGCGAAATATCCAGGCGGCCCATAGTGTCAGAACCACCTTCTAACACACGCCGTGCCCAGCTGATTCCTACAGGGAAGAAGTAGCCACTCTACATGGGTACACTTCCCGTAGTCAGCGATAACTAGTTATAAGGGGTTCTGACCAGACCCCCCTTACTGACCAGTTATCCGCTTAGACCACCTACTCCTCCCATCCATGAAATCTCCACCCATGACAGGGATCCCAGACTACCCTAAGAACCCTCCGGGCTCTATGTTAGATACCTCTAGGTCACTCATGGTCTACATGAACTTAGCCTAACTAGGCTCACCTTTGCCCTTGGGCATGCAACACTATGCCTACCACTTCTCCGGACAAGGGTCCAGTGCCTCAGCACTGATGCGGTCTTCTGGGATAGGTCTAAATCCCATCCCCTGGGTCACTAGCTGGTCTCCCTTCCAGAGTTTGTTCCAACCAGTACCCTCTCTCCATTTGGTCCTTGCACCCCAAAGATGCAACCTCTCTGGACCCTCACCCTCAGCCTGCCGCTGAGGTCATTCTGCTGCCACCACCCTTTCGGGATGACTGTCTTCCCTAAAGAAAGAACAGCCACTTGTGCTTCCCCACACAGAAAAATACCCTTTGGCCACTGGCCTGGCTCCCTCATAGGACCTCAGACCGGCCTCACCACCACACTGGCAGTGCCAGGGAGGAACACTGAGGGTGCCTCATCAGACATCCTACAGCTCATTCCCCCCGTCAGTAGCTCCACCTGGAAACTACCCCGGGAACCTAGACCCCTTCCTTGTTCTCTGCTGCGAGAACAGGGCCTATGTACCCTTCCCTCAGAGAGGTGCGCTCTCCTCCCGGAGTACCCTTAGAGAGCCTGTGGGTCCCGAGTTAGCTAGACCCAGTCCCACCTCTCATGGCTCTCCCCGGTCTCCCTGCAGCGCCTTGGGAGACCGCCCAGGGACCTACATGGTCCCTGAATGGCCTGCACCACCCCTTATGAAGAGCAGGGTCCCTTGACTTAAGATAGGCCCCACCTGCCTTCAGGGTAGGACTACCACTCTCAGCCAGGGACCCTAAAGATCCCGGCTAGGCCTGTACCACCCCGGTGTCCCTTACTCCGGCTGCTGCGCAGTGGCCTGGTCAAGCCAGGGGAACACCAGTAAAATCCCCATGCAGTCTCTTACATCCTGAGTTCACTGTGGGTGAGTCCCAACTTATGAGGCTCCCCCATAGTAAAAGCTCAACAATTAGGTGCTCAAAAAGCGAAAAATCCGGGCGGCCCATAATGTCAGAACCACCTTCTAACAGTAGGCTTAGCTCAATCTGAGTGAGAGGGTTAATGGATACTGAGGGCTAGTCACTGACGCAGATCATACATACCCCACAGGGTGATGCATTAAATGATATAATTATTGTGAATGATCTGCTTTTTGTTGACACCCTGGTCAGTAACTCAGAAACTCAATATCCTACCTGTATGGGCAGAGGAAGGGAAAGTGTCATTGACTTCATGCTAATCTCTAGAAAATCTGCGTTCCTGGTTGACAGTTTTGAGGTGGAGCCTAATAACGCCAGCGACCATAACCCCCTCACTGTCTCCCTACACGTAACTTGCCCGGGAGGAGGAAGGTGATGGTCGCCCCTCCAGTATAACTTAAACCATGGGGTAAGATTGAAATGGAGCAAAATAAACCATGCCTTCATGGACTTGACCAGTGCTTTTGACACGGTCAATAGGGAAAAACTGTGGTCCATGATTGGGGAAATGGGTTTTGAGGAATCTCTCATTACCTTCCTGCGTAGGTTGCATGCATCCACTATGGTAGCCATACGATTTGTCCCTGGGGAGAGAGGACTGGGCCCATTGTTTCTACAGAGGGAGTTTGTCAGGGGTGCATACTGGCCCCCTTTCTCTTCCTTTTGTACACAAATGGCCTAGAATCATTGCTGATAGATCAGGAATTAGACTTCCCCAGAATTGGAGGCAAATCGGTCCCTTTGCTGTCATATGCGGACTATATGGTTTTAATGGCTTTAACTGCAAATAATTTACAGAAGTCCCTGAATGTTTTTACTGATTTTATGTTAGCTTTGGACCGAAAAGTTAATTTTACTAAATCTTACATTATGGTATGTGGCCAAAGCCAAACTAAATCAAGAAAATGTATTGTAAAGGGCAAGACCATTGACAAGGTCTCCAATTTCACTTACTTGGGGAATGTTTTTAATAAACTGAATTGGGACCATCTTATTCAATCAAAGCTTTATTTCGACATATAATATCATAAAAGCACATTTATACATAAAACACAATTCATGAACGTACATATTAAAAACATGTCGTAAAATAATCTTTTTAAATAGAATAAATATATTAAAAATGTATTAAACTTTGACAGCTTTGTGGATAACACAAAATAATCAAATTGATCTAATTATCTTCTGCCTAATCAACCATGCCCAACCTAAAAATTTGGCCACCCCGCACACTATAGTAGTATTGGCGTCAGTCTTGAGAATTCTCAGTGCAGCAGAGTGGTCCCTCGTTCCGAGCTGCAAACAGACAGGTTTGAGCCATTTCATTCTGGGTTTTACATATGCTGGGCAGACAGAAAAGAAATGGGAAATATTCTCAATAGCGCCCAAGCAATTTGGGCAATCCAGAGGAGTCTTGTGTGGAGGATTCCACTTGCTAGTGCGATCGCGAAGGGGAAGGGTCTCAAACCTAAACTGAATAAAGAGTGATCTGTCCCTGGGCTTCATAATGAAGTCTAGATAGGGTTCCAAGTGGGGCGTAGGCTTATGCTGGCGAAATGCCTCAGTCAGTCTGCCAGGGTTTGGGTCTCTCGACTCCTGTGCATCAACCCATGCCCAAAAAGCTCTTTTGGTTTCTTCCTTGGATAATGGTGCCCCAGAATCCCAATCAGTTGTGAGGCCTGTTGCCACCAGAAGCTTCTTGATGTTAGTAAGCCAACCAATATTGTGTGCACCTTGAAGATTCATGACCTCTCTTAGGCCGTCAGCATAACGAGAGAGCTCGGGGGTGCGCCATAACCGTGCCCAGTATAAAAGAGGGCGTAAGGTGGCTAAATCTTTAATAGAGCGCCTACCAAAATCACTCAGTAATGGCTTAATCGGAGTTCCCCTTGGGAGTGATACAAGCTCCCTAAAGAACTTGTTTTCTCCGGTGACAAGTGCATCTACACAACAAAAGCCCCATAGTTCTGCACCATAGAGAGCACAGCCTACCGCCTTTGCAGCATATATATCCAGGACTGGGGCGATGGGTTTGGTAGTGGACGCGCGTAGTTCCCTTCCTAAAGCTCCTACTACCCGCCTATGGTTTAACACCATTTTGTCAATATGGGGCTGCCATTTGAGTTTATCAGAGATTCTGATCCCCAAGTAGTCGAACTCTTTAACACGCTCCAGTGGTTTTCCATCAAGGGTCAAGGTGGATCTGAAGGATCTGGTTGGGTTGAAATAAAGGAGTTTAGTTTTGGATGTGTTGATGACGAGACCCCTCATCTTGCAAAACAGAGAGAAGCGATCCAATAGCTTCTGCAATCCTGCTGGTGTTTTTGATATTAGAAGCGTATCATCCGCAAAAAGTAATGCGGGAACTTTGTCCCCCGCCAGAGCAGGGACGTCAGCATTAGCTTCAAGCAGGAAAGAGACTACACCATTCACAAAAAGTGTGAAGAGTGTAGGAGCCAACACACAACCTTGACGAACCCCTCTGTTCACCGGGATTTTGTCCGTTTTTTGCTCCTGGGACCCCCATCTAATGCGAGCAAAATTACCTTCATGCATCCGGATCAGAAGATTCAGGATGTAAGGTGGAATCCCCATCTCCTCCAGGATCAACCACAAGCGATCACGGGGGACCAGATCAAAGGCGGTCTTGAGGTCAATGAACGCCAGGTAGAGGCCGCCCTTGCCAATAGTGACCACCTTCCAGTATAGGAGCACTAGCCTAAATGCCTGGTCGATCGTGCTTGTGCAGGTTCTAAAGCCTGCCTGGAACTGTGTAATAATATCGTTGTCATCCGCCCAAGAGTGGATCCTCTCCAGGAGGACCCTACCAACCAACTTCTGTCCAGTATCTATAAGGCTAATTGGGCGGTAGTTGGCTGGGTCCCCCCTGGGGCCCCTCTTGTAAATGGGGATTACTTCAGCTCCCTTCCAAGACTTCGGTACCGGTGAGCCTTCCACCAAAGCATTGATGAAAATCTCGAAATACGTGGCCCATCCATCAATGTTAGCTTTGAATAAGTCACCCGGGATACCATCTGGTCCCGGGGCCTTAGCGGATACAATCTTATTAATAGCTATCTCGACCTCACTCTTCTCTATCCTGGTAAATAAAAACTGATCAGGATGAGCGGCTGAGGTCCCCGCACGAATGCAAGGGTCCCCCATTTGCTCCTCCCCTACATATAGTTTCCTGAAATGGTCAAACCATTCCCTATCCGTTATGTGATTGGGAATTTGGTCCAGTTCGTGGCCAGTGGATCTTCTCACTATAGACCAAAAGAGCTCGCCGTTCTTTGAGTGGCTCACAGTTTTTAAGCTGTCCCAGCGCAGCTCTTCCCATTCCTTCTTGGCTGCTGCAAGGGCCTGCCTGTATTGCAATCTTGCTTGCCGGACCTCACCCGGGTTGTTGGATTTAATAGCAAAGACCAAGCTATCTTTTTTCAATCTGCAACTCTTGTTAAACCACTTGTGTTCAGACTTAGCACTTGGTTTGCGCTTTTTGCTATGGTCAAGAAACAGGGTGCCAATCGAATCTATGGTTTCCACAAAGACTTTAGCTGCAGCAGCAGGGCCAACCTTATCCCTGCAAACTGTAGAAAGCCTAAGGGTCTGGTCAGCAAGAATTTCTTCAAGAGTGGTTAGTTTTGAGTTACTCAAAATAAACTTGGGCCATTTAAGGAACCTGTTGCAGTTAGATGGCAGAACTGCCTTAGATAGCATTTGCATACCAGATGGAGGGGTTTGCTCTTTCCTAAGCCACATTTCCAACATGTTGAGGGACAAGGGGTTATGATCGCTGTTAATTGTTGGTATGATAGTCATATCTACAACAAATTTCCATGCCCTCCTGTCAACCAATATGTAATCGATTCTGCTTTGGCAAGAGACCCTATTAAAAGTGTTTGCTCCCACTGAGTCATAGGTCGTGTGCCCATTAACAGCTCTTAGCCCAAATTCTATCGCTAGAGCATTTATTTGGATTACGACCGGTGACCATCTCTTTACAGGCTTAAGTGATAATGAGGGAATACCCCATCTAGCATCCTCATCGTGTATTCCCAGGATGTCATCTGTGGCAAGCGGTTCAAATGAGCAGTTAAGGTCGCCGGCAACAAAAAAAAGGAGTTGGGAGGACAGGAATGAAGCATATCTGGAAGGGCTGTGATGGTAGGAGATTTGGCGCCCCCTTGGGTTCCTCGGGCATAAACATTAAAAAATTCCCATGTATAGTTGCGCTTGGTACACTTGATGGAGAGTCTCATTACATCTGGTGTGGAGCAACTATTAAGGATAATCCTAAGGTTAAGTTCTGCCCTGACCCATACCATAAGTCCACCTGATGGACGGCCGCGACCTGTCGAGGTAGCTGGGGCAAAAAAACAACAGAACCCCGGCTTGTATAAAGGCTCGAGGCTCCAGGTTTCCTGGAACAAACATAGGTCATATCCCTCGATAAAATCATTCCAATCTGGAAGAGAAAGCTTGCTACGCAGACCTGCCACGTTCCAAGAGACAAGCTTAAGGTAGCTAGAGGAGCCATCACAGGGAATTGGAACGCTTAAGGGATGGTCCAAATGATGATCAGTAAGATTAGTAGACCTCTGTGGTGGAATGACCAAAGTAGATAGTTCCAGACCCGGATGCTCTGGTGATATAGTAGCATCAGATATACAACAACCTGGGGGGAGCAAGGGACTACTTGGTGCACCTCCCCTGGCCTTCAGTCAATCAACAGCCTCTAGACTACTGAACCGGTTTTGCATGGAGATAGAGTCTAAAGGTGGTGGGGGTCTAGACCAGCCCCCTTGTGGCAATCCCCTCCCATTCCGGTAAACAAGAGTCCAACCATCCGATGTTGTGGCAAAATAGCAAGGGGGGTAGAAATAGGTCAAAGGAAGGGCACTAATAGATGCTCCTAAGCTAGGATGTCTCCAGTTGCAAATGTACTCCACTATTTTGGGGTCATTGAAGTTGATTAAAATACAATCCCCCCTTATATTCTTCGCCAAGTGCCCTACCCATGGCACCCTCCTAACCATGAGTATCTTACAGGCTTTGTGCATTGGCAGTGGTCTGTTTTTATTGAGCCAGTGCACAACCCTGTTCCTCAGAGTTATGGGGGATTCAACTTCATGTTTACCCAGTTCGGGGACCCCTGTTAGGATTACGACAAATGGGGAAACTTCAGGAGGCAAGTTCGGAATGTTTTCCCCCCTTGAGGTCTGGGATATAGGGATCCTAACATCCTCTTTGGGCTGGGTTATGTTGTGCTGAGCGGGTTTCATATGATCGTGCACTGCTGTGGACTTGTTAGCTACTGTTAGAGCCTGATGGTCTGAGGGCGGTACTACCTGGTCATGGAGAGCAGCCGGGACTTTTTCTACTCTAATATTATCCGGTGGTTTGGGAACCCCAGATTGATCAATGTTGTTTAAAGAATCAATAAATCCCCCAAGACCTTGTTCAATCTTAAGTAGATGTTGTTCAATCTTGTGTATTCTATCCTCAACAGGGCGGAGGAGAAGCCTAATTGCATCATATATGTTGGATAACTCAGGGGTCCTTCCCTCATCCCTAGCTGTTTCACTTGTCCCCCCACTAACATCCTGTCGCACCATTCTAACGGGTAATGAGTAAGCTGGGGGTGCAACTTAATTTGCTAATACAGCCAAAGTGGGCTGCTCCAAAGGAGCGGGGGTCATTCTAGGGTTTCTGGGGTGGCTCACAGGTTTTTGTTTTTTTCTGCCGATCTTGCCTTTCCCACCATTAATGAAGGTGCACCCCTGCTTGTTTTTAGGAATGGCCCCAGGATGCCTCTCACGCAGTTGCCTAGTGCTAGGCTCTGGTACTGTACTGGGAGCAAACGGCAACAGGCAAGGAGAGGTCAGCAATGAGTCAGAGACCGTGGACTGTTCTCCCAAGGAAACAGCAACTGTTCCACTGGGTAGCAAATCCAGGGTCAGGGAATCAACATCATAACATGGAGTAGCAGCGCCATTAGAAGCTTGTTGTACAGGGGAGCGCGCATTAGCAATATGGCCCATTGAGGACCTCCTGGCTGCCGCAAGGTCCTGTGAAACTCGGAGTTCCAGCAGCGTAATTTCTTGGTCAATGACACAGTTAACCTTAGTAATAAATTGATCCATAGTTCCAGTAAGATGAACATTGGCCACTCTACCTTTAGAGTCTTTCGGTGGCATAGTGGAGGCCGGGAGGTCGAGATAACAAGTTTAAGCACAATGGGCTTCACGGGTCAGGCAGGGACCGGACAGAGCAAAGGAGGGAAATGAAACCAACAATCAGTGCAACACCACCAATATATCCCTAACGTTGACTCTCATGAAAAAGAAAGGGCAACAGTACCTTTACACATACGCTGGAGATGCGTCGTTAATGGGGTCGCCCAGTCCAGTCTGTTCCTGTCAGTGGCGGGCAAAGACGGGCCCGCCCTTGGCGCCGGCTTCGCCCAGGCGCCGCGCGCGCACGTCCCGCACTGCGGGGCACCGGCAGTGGAGAAATAGGGCCCAGGCGCTGCCTGATGATGTCGACGGCAAGCGCCTGGGTCTGAGGCTGCTGGGAAATGTATTCTTTCCCCCGCGTGCCGTTCCCCTCACGGCGGCGCTGATGGCGCTGAAATGCAGGCAGGCAGCTTCTCTGCTCCCCAACGGTGGCCGTTCCCCTCACGGCGGGCTCAAGGAGGCTTTGGTAAGCTCAAGTTTCGTAGGTCTCCCCTCAATAGGCGCGTCCCGCGCTGCGGGGCACCGGCAGTGGAGAAATAGGGCCCAGGCGCTGCCTATTGATGTCGACGGCAAGCGCCTGGGTCTGAGGCTGCTGGGAAATGTAGTCTTTCCCCCGCGTGCCGTTCCCCTCACGGCGGCGCTGATGGCGCTGAAATGCAGGCAGGCAGCTTCTCTGCTCCCCAACGGTGGCCGTTCCCCTCACGGCGGGCTCAAGGAGGCTTTGGTAAGCTCAAGTTTCGTAGGTCTCCCCTCAATAGGCGCGTCCCCATCTTATTACATCTAGGTTCAGAATACTTGCCGTGCAGTGAAAGGTCTTTTCCGCTTCGCATGTAAGTTGGGTCACAAGCCGGTAGCGGAATTGATCACTCTATATAAATCAAAATGCTTGTCTGTTGCTACCTACGGGGCAGGAGTATGGGGATAACACAAAAGTACACAACTACAAATGCTAGAAAATAAGTTTATAAAAAGATTGTTGATGATCCCAAAAAGTGCCTCCACAGTGTTCTGCCACTCTGAGGTAGGGATGGATTTTATTGCGGATCGAATCAACATCGTCCCACTGATCCTTTGGGCTAAAGCTTGGTTGTTGGAAGACTTCAAGCTCACCAGGGAAATTATCAAGGACTGTATGACTCTGGATATTGCCGAGGCTATCCCATGGCTTAGTTTTGTTAAAAGAAAATTCAATGAAATAGGCCTAGGGCATTATTATGATAATCCTGCCAGTATCCATACAAACATGAAACTGATCATAAAAGATGCATATTTTGCTGATTTGGACAATTGCCGGCGGCAATCGGGGCTGCAACCTCATTTAGATCGGTCCCTTTTATATCAACAATTGTATTTGTCTTTTACTACAAATGTACAGTTCCGATTCCTTTTGACTAGGTTCCGTCTTTGCACACTGCACTTTCTAGTGGCCATACCCAAACAGGCTGGATGGTGCAATAACCTTACCCCTTTTCTTTGCAATAATTCAGCACAACAGAGCACCTTGCACTTTATTTTATTCTGCACACTTTACAAGGAGCCATGGGCACGGTTTCTTATCCCAATCTTGAGAGAAACCCACTCCTGTAACCATCAGGAGGGTTTTAATTTATTACACTCCTTGTCCACTGAAGCTATCTGTACCGCATTATTACATTTTATGAGAATTGCTCTATTAATAAGGAAACGTAATGAAATATATATGAGATTTGTGCTTTCCTTTTAGGATTTCGAATTTTAAATTATTTTTATAATTGTGGAGTACTTGAGTAATGAGTCATATTATTGAACAAATTCGACATGTACATTTTATTCATTTTGTTTGTATGTTATACTTTTATGGTCCATTTGAACTGAATAAAGTTATTTTGAACTGACCTGATATGTGGTGCAAAGGATATTGAACACATGGTATCGCCTTGGCAGAAGACTATCGTACGACAATACTACCCTTTACATACTTAGTGCTGAAAGTAATTCCTGTTTTCTGGGATATGTGCTACAGGGGCTATTTGTTGTAATTTACAACACAGGAGCCTACCTGGGCAGCATCTGAACAATGTACCTAAATTGGAAATGTGCACATTTACATTGAGTAATCACATTTAAAATATTTGCAATGCATTACATTCAGACATATTAGCTGTTTAAGGCACAGGGAAAGAAAGTGGTTAGACTGAAATTACCAAACAACTGTCATGTACAAACTGGAGAAAAACCTAGGTCCCCAGTCTCCAAAGGCTTGGCTTAGCCACTAATGGCATCACCCCATAGCATGGTACAGCCTTGACATGAGGGCAGAAAGGAACTCTGTGAAAAGTAATCCCTATTCCCTTGGATTGTGAGCCCTTATTGGATCAACTAATCCTCGTTAAGTCATGTTTTCTCCCCTTGTCTTCCTAACCCTCACTGGACATATGCTTAAGACTAGCATGCCCTCTTCAATATTGATTTCCGGTACTTATGTTCTTTCCAACTTTGTCATCTTTTAGGACATATTCAATGTCTGACATCCCCAGTACACCCCATACTTTCTGGTTGATGTACCCAGTTCTTCCCCAATTGGCTCTACAAAGAATGATGTTACTGTCAGCAAATCGCTGTATGTACCCATTATCCAAAGCACTCTGGGACCACCAAGGATGGTTAGTAGTACTTGACAAAAATCTTAATTTAAAAATAATTACATAAATGCCATTTCCAGTGTATGGCTGTGCATTATTGGTCTTTACTGAATGGGTGCTATCAAGTTGTGCAGAATAGTACAGTGGACCACGGACAGAATGATACATTTTTTGTGAGAAATGTACTATTTCACAAGGCGAGGGAGCTGATACAGAGGAATCCTAAGGATTTCACAAGGAGACAATAACAATTGATTTTTTTCTCTTAAAATTATGAAAAACTACCAATGGTTTATTTTGAACAAAAAGAGCTACAGAGAGGAAGCTTAGGGCCTGATTACAGGTGGTAAACCGTCCACCGTATTACAATGTTAAAGTCGTTGGAGCGGTGGACCGCCTGGCTGCTCCAGGGAACAGTTGCTTGGCGGTGTTCAGGAGTGCCACAACTCAATATGCTGAGCGGGGACTGGCGCAGTCCCGCTCAGCATATTATGAGTTCCTGGACCGCCAGCCTTTTCATGGCGGAGCCCTGTCATGAAAAGGCTGGTTGTGCAGAAACAAAGGGCCCCCATGCCCCCCCTCCGCCATGGGGGTACATTCAAGAAGGCACAACATGTGACCCCTGTATATATTCCCACAAAGTTCCAGCACAGCATGGACATCACTGTCCATACCGTGCTGGAACTATTTTTGCCGTACCCATTGCGGTGCTGGTTTTCCAGGCACCACCATGGAAAAGGCAAAGGACCGCCAACCATATCATGAGTTCAACTCGTGTAACACGAGTTCAACTCATGATGCGGTCAGCTGTCCTTGTGCGGGTTTGGCGCACCGGAGCCGGCGTTGAGCCATTGTGCCAAACTCGTAATCAGGCCCTTAGAGTGTATTTCTCAGGGCTAGTTGAAGTGGGCTGCTTTGAGTGTAATCAAAGTGTGATTATTCAAAACTGAATGCTGGATATGCTTTCTTACAGAACGATAATACATTGTTCTTTTCAAGCAAATAATCACCTAATTAAGTGTAAATCACCAATTTCCCTTGAAAGTTACTGTTGGGACAGGAATATTGCCCACATGGTTAAAAGGTGTTTTAGCCCTGCCCTGATTGCCCAACTGTATATGAAACAGGCAACCCGACTTTTTATTTTAGTACTGGCATCACACTGATTGAGTGTGTGTGGAAAGACCTGGCACTGTTTCTGGTAATGTGGTAATGGGTGCAGGAGGCGGTCCATTATAAGGGGCATAATACTACAGTTCATATCTTGGATGAATCACTTAAAGTGGTGGTTCCAAGTACTTAGTTTTTGTGGCTCAGTAATGTGACCAGACCTTTTACTCTGTATCAGGAAGAGGAATTTCTACTAACCCTTCTCAAGTAACTTTCTGCTGTTATGTGAGCCCCACAACCTTGTGTTGACATTCCATGTGCATGTTGAGTGTGTGCGTGTGTAGTGAGTGTGTAGCACCTGTTTGATGGTAGGACTTTGTGTGTGGTCTGGGTATTGGGACCAGTGGAATCCATTTTAGATGGCTCTTGCTTAGCATGGAACAGGATGGAGGGTGACACAACTTCCTCAGATAGTGACAGTGTATTGACTTCATTCCTGGGACTGGAGGCTTGAAATCCAGACACTGAAGGAGGAAGGGCGGGGATGGGGCTGCCTTTAGAACTTCAATGAGGATGTTGATAGCATTGATGGGGCTGCCTTTAGAATTTCAATGAGGACTTTGATAGCAAAATGCTGCTGGTTAGTTCTTCCTGGGCACTGCCATTTGGTGATGGTAGGTGTGGGACTTGGAACTGCATTTTCCATAGTTCAAGGTCAGGAACTTCTTGGGCTGGGCAGCCCTTATTCTGTCCCTGTTGACTGCTTCAGGAAAGCAGATGATAACCAGGTGCAGAGATCTCACACTTCATTATGCCCTTGTTTTGGATACTCCTGCAGTCACCTTCCACAAACACTGTGCTGCACAAAAAGAAAGAAAAAGACATTTGAAAGAGAAATGCCACAAAATTGTTCAGAAACCTTAGACAGTGGATCCAAATGCCCTCTTTGTTAAATGTGTATAAAAGGGGTCCGCACCACCACAATTCCAGCTCCAGGTTCTTCATAACAAAAGGAGAGCTCTGCAGAAGGAGTTCTGTGTGACCAGGGCTGATTCCAGCCTCGAGGCTGCGCCAGTCAGACTAGCACCCCTTGTGATTTGGGCCCAGAGGTGTCAACTGCCCACAATGAGCACCCATCAGATCTTCGCCCTGATGGCTTCATCTGCCAGGATTCGTGCCCGGGACAAGCCTACCATGAGTAAAAACTTTTTTGTACGTGCCTAAGGTAACTGTTACTTACCCAATCAAATTTTTGGTATGAACTATTCAACTGGACTTCTAAACGCTCCATAGGAGTAGACACCTAGTGAACTGCCCCTGTGCCTAATCTTTGCCTGTGCGTGACGTAGAAGTTCCATAGACTCTAGAGAAGCCTCAGGAACCAGGAGAGGGTCCTTTAGAGGGTGTAAACCCTTGTGTTGTGATCGTAGTTGAAATCACAACCCCCTAGCTAAACCCCATGAATCATGTAGTATTACGTTTTACTGTGCTATTAAATTATTTTCAGTTTACTATGCTAGGCGCTCATGCGCTGACCTCTACAATGCATTGCTGCGTCTGTTATTTGATTAGTAAGTTCTGATCTATTGGCCTCTCTACCACACACACACACACACACACACACACACACTGTGTGACTGCTCACACCACTACCATGAGAGTCAAGTGTGGAAAGGGTGTACTTGGTCCATTTTGCAGAGCCATGACAGGACGGACCAGGGACTCCAGCTCAAACAGTGCCAAGCAATTCACCCCCCCATGAACGGAGTCTGACAGCTACCAAAAATCGATGTGTGAAAAAGATTAGGCCGGACGCAAAAAGCACTGACCGCTTAATTTTGTAAGTGGAACTAATCCATGCATGAAGCTTGGTGCGCGATAAAACGCATTTATTTTGAAATTACAAAATGGTGTCACCAATGCCGTGCCTGTCCCAGCCAGGGGTATTGTCCTGTCGCTCCTTGTAAACAATGCATCACCCCTTTCAAGAATACGATCATGGTTTCTTCCACTCTTAAGCAAGCACGCTTTCCGACCCGCTGCGACATTCGGGGAAACACCGCAGAACAGGAGTGCTGCCAAGAAACACTTCCAACAGCTGCAAACGGCAGAAAGAGTGTTACTGGGAGGGAGAGCTTTCGAGAAAGGGGTTAGAGCAGTAGAGGGAGGAAGACAGGGAGGAAGAGAGAAGAGAACAAGGGGGTGTGAGAGAAATAGAGGCGTGAGGGTGAAAGAGAGGGCGAATCGGGGAGAAGAATGAGAAATCGATCTAGAGGGATGAGGAGGAGAGTTGGCATGGGGAGCGATAGAGACGGGTCATTGGAGGGGAAGAGAAGCATTGGAGGAGAATATGAGAGGGGGATAGGTGCAGAAAAATATTTTGAAAGATTGGATAAAAAAGAGCATCACATGAATGAAAGGCAGAATAAACGTGAATGCGATCGCAAAAGTGAGAAAGGCAGACAGCGAGAGGCGACAGAGCGATAATAAGAGAACAGAAACAGAACGGGCAGGCGAACGATACAATGTGGAAGGAAGGGAGAGGGGTGCGAAAGAGTGGTGAGGGCCCTGGGGCAGAGATGAAGCGAGTGTTTGTGCCCTGTGTGTGTGTTTCAGTGTATGCTTGTGCGGGGTGTTTGTGAGGTTGCGGATATGATGTGTGCTTGTGTTCGGCTGTGCGTATGGAATTGCGTTTGAGGGGGAGCCTGTTGCTGTGTATGTGTTTATGTGTTCGCGCGCGAGTGTAGTTGTATGTGATATTTTAGTGCTAGCGCCGTGAGCGGGTAAGTTTGCATGCATGTGCTCGAGAGTTATGGTTGTGTGTGATGTATAAATGCCAGTGCACGAGCGGGTGAGTTTGCGCGTGTGTTCGTGCGGGCATGTGGCTGAATGTGATATATCAGTGCCATGCGTGAGCGGGTGACTTTGCAGGTGTGTCCGCGCGCGTGTGGTTGTGTGTGATATATCAGTGTCAGGCGTGAGCGGGTTACTTTGAATGTGTGTCTGCGCGCGTGTGGTTGTGTGTGATCTATCCGTGCCAGCGCGTGGTTGGGTGAGTGAGTTTGCATGCGTGTGCGGGGTGTGCGTTTAGTTTATTCGGCTGAGGGTGAACTAAACGGGCAAGCCCAGAACGGAAGTCACCAGGCGTCCAGCGAGAAGTCGATCAATGCGGCGGGCAGTTCACAGTCCCAATTTGTCTACAGCACTCTGCAGCGTAATTCACGTGCATTATCATATTCAGCAGGGGCCGCACGGAAGCTGCCATTTGAATTAAAGAGCTCTCGGGTTACGGTAGATCCCATTATGCTGAGAAATTGAATAGCGCCGGGATGTGAAAAAGTGAGTGAGAGGGGAGTCTACGGGCCAGGGGGTGACCTGCCCAGTCGGAACGCCTCAGAAACGCTGCGACAACGTACTGTGCAGAAGCAATGCCGGGGGAGATACTGCGTCTACCGCTGTCATGCAATGTGGGAGTCAGCTTTGATGGGGATATTTGTAAATATTATATCCCATGATGGAAATACTCGAGTTATCAGGCATGGGACAGAAGAGGGGCGAAGGGGTTCATAGAACTCGGCCACTTTGACAGCAGAGAGAGGCAGACGAGTAAAGCCAACGTGTCACAGTCGGCAACATCGTCACCAGCTTCTTGCTGTTGGTTTTGTCAGTGCTCGGGGGATGTGCGTTTGACCCCACGGTCACAGGTTCGATGCTCAGCCTTTCCTTCTCCTGTGGTCGATAAAAACAGGACCATTGATGTGGGTTGCAATAGACGTCGATTTGTGCATTAATAGCGCCCAGAGACCTTATAGGCGAGTGTGCGCTCTACATAGGTTCCTGTTTTCTTGAGTAACGTCTGAAATTCACTACTTCTGAGGAGAAAATATCTAGTGCACTCATCCCCAACTCGGGAATGCCGATTTTCTTATGGTGCCTATTGTTGGGTCTCCTGCCTCTGGTCTACTTTTTGGGTCCTGCTTTTAGGGTTTATTGTCCCATGCGTGCCCCCGCATCCCTCGTTCAGTCTCTCAAGAGTCGAACTGGAACCACGGGCCTTGGGAGAGGGGTGCGTTTGGGAGGGTCTGTCACCACTGCGCAGGTGGTGCACAGCCAGAGCGCACGAGCTTGGAGTATTCGCCTCGTTTAAACGTCGGCCATATTGGTCGCCATTTGTGGAGTGAGGCCTCCAGACTTGGAGCTTGACATAAGGCCTTCCGATCTGGGCTACATACTCCAGACGAAGACTTCAGAGCTGGACATTAAGGCAGTAACCGAGTCCCCTATAATAAGCCAAATACTCCAGAAAGGGGCTTTAAATCTGGAGGAAATACTACTGCCAAGGCCTCCAGCTTGACCCAACCCTCGAGATGAGGCAAGTAGAGCTGGAGTCCATGCTCCAGACGGAGACTCTAGAGCTAGATCTGATTCTCTGGGTGAGTCCTTCAGAGCTCAGTATCTGGATCAGGGCTCCAACATGGACGCAGCACTCCAGACGGGGCCCCCTGCTCTGGACCAGTCCCACAGAAGAGACCTTCAATCTGGTCCCACTACTGTAGATGGGGCCTCTTGGTATGGCCCAGCACTATAGATGCCATCTCCAAAGTAGACCAAGTACTCCAGACGAGGCCTCTTTGGCTGCGCCAATAGCATAGATGAGACCGCCATGATAGGATCGATACTTCGGATGAGGCCTTGCTATTTATTTGTACAAGAGTAAGTAAAATAGTATTTTATTTTCATCATCTTTGCTAAAGTACATTTTTGTCTCTTTCCATTTCTTTTTAAGTTAGGAATCTTTATATATGACTCTATTTACTCAGTTGTCTACCTCACTTCCTTGTCACCTCTTTTTTCAATCACTCTTTTTTTTCTCTTATCCATAAGATTGTGGAGTCTTTTGTTTTTTCTTCTTCCTTCATTTAAGTTCTCTACGAAGAGTGCGTGCTTCAAAACTTGTCTTTGTTTATTTTTCACTTTTATTATTTACAGAATTATTTATGCTTTCGGTTTTGGCGATGCTGATGGATGGCTAGACTGTTTTACTTAACGTTTACCTTTTTATTCTCTGTTTTACCCTTTCTGGCTCTCTTATTTATTCCAGTGCATCTTTGTTTCTTTTTCGCTTTTCTTCTTTTCCTCCTTTATTTCAAACTTTTTTTTTCTTTCTTTCTTTCTTTCTTTCTTTCTTTCTTTCTTTCTTTCTTTCTTTCTTTCTTTCTTTCTTTCTTTCTTTCTTTCTTTCCCTCCTTGTTTCTCTGTTTTCTTTATTGTTTTTCGGTACTTCACACCTTTCCATATTCCTTCTTGTTTGTTTTAATTTAATCCATTCGTTTTTTTTTTTACCTTTTTTCCCTTTCCGTTTTCTTTCTTCTCCCCTTTGTTTTAACACTTCACTCTCTCAGTTTCTTTGGTCACATGTCAATGATCTTGCTCGCCGCGTGTCTCCCTCCTTCTGTCCGCCGCAGCCCCCACATCTTGAAGTAATCAGGAGCGGGGAAGGGTCTGCCCCCCTCGCATCTCAGGTTAAAGGAGAGGGTCCGCGAAATGTGGTAGAGCCATTACAGGAAACCCGAGAAGGCTTCACCAGGGACTCCAATTGCCATCGCATTAGGATTGATTAGAGACCAGCAGTACCGTAATGACCCGGGGAAAGGGGCAGCCTGAGATTGCTAATGGCAAAATGTTACTAGAAGCACAAGTTTTGGGTTACCATTAAAATGCACATTTATGTACAGTTTTCCCAACGAGTAAAGTTTACTGCGGTTGGGGAATAAGCATTTCGAGTATCGTAAAAAAACAAAACAAAACAAAAAAAAAGAACGAGGAATATGCTGAACAAACCTTGCCCGCAGGTTGAATAGATGAAAAACGTGTTTTCCCCCCCAAGCCTGCGGTTACAATTTCCCATAAAGAATGTAGCTATACCTTTTGTCAATATATACGCAGTGTTAAGGTTACCCCCCCCTCCCTTCTCTGCTGTTTTCATTTGTCTGTCTCTGCTGCCCGTCTTAATCTGACACTGTCTCTCTTCTGGGGGGTACATATTGTATGTTAGCGCCACCCCACCCCAAATTTTGTATCTGCTTTCGGTTATTCTAACATACCTGTTTTTTTGTTCCTATCACTCTTTAGCTGTCTCTGCTATCGCTCTGTGTGGCATACACTTTTTGGAGCGTCATTTCTCTCTCTTGTATCTTCTTGTTTCTATTACTTTCTCTCTCTTTCTTTCCTTCTTAATTTTTGTCTGCCTGTTTTAATATCTCCTTCATTGTTACTACTTTTTGTATTCCTTCTTCTCTCATCCGACCTTTCTTCTTTAGTCCTTTTCTGTGTACCTGTGTTCTTAAATTGTCTTGATTTGTCCCTTATATTTTTATTTCCTTCTTTTTCTACGTTCTCCTTCCTTCTTTTCTTCTCTCGCCCTCTTAATACTTCTCTATGAATCTGCATCACTTCCTCCCCCTTCCCCCAACCTCCCTTCCATCTTCTGATCTAGCAGCAAATAATTCGCCCCCGGTGGGGCAGCTTTCAGTGCAGCTCACTGGATAATTAACTCCATCTCTGCAGCCCAAGTTAACTGTTTATCTAGTGTCACCCGGCATTACCATCAGCCCGCGGAGCCGGGGGGAGCCGGGGGCTCACCCCCGTGAGGACATTCCTCTGCTGTGGGCGGCCGGGGTCCAGGATGCACGCTGCGGAAAGCAGGGATTTAGACCTGCTCCGGGAACCACAAAACGTGCTCGGAGCGCGCGGGCTCACCCCGCGGCGGAGCTCGCAGTGTTTACAGGCGTCGGACACATGTCGAAGTGCGCAGCAACACTCGCGTGTGTCCTCGGTTTCTTTCCCTAGATCGCCTTTCTTTGAGAAGGCAGGGTCTCCAGACTGAACATTTCTCGGTTGATGTGCTATATCTACCAACCCTCCGGTTGGCGACGTGACGGAGCGTGCAGCAGCAGTAGCTAGCCATACAAGTACACTAACAAGCACGTTTCCAGAAATGCTTGTGTTGGTGTCAACACACTAACACACAGATTTTTGTGCAGTTTTATGTAGGCGAACTCGACCCGAAAATATTTGAGCTCTTTGTAAGAGCACAGGTCGCATTACACAAGGACACATTCAATTTTTTTAGACAGGGGCAAAATAAGTGATTTGCTCAGAATCACAGGTTGTTGAGCTGACACCGAGGCTCGAATCTGGTTTCCCAGTTCCAAGGCAGCTCCGAGCATTAGGCGAATCACACAAACACACGATAAACCATATCTCAAATGCATCCTATGACACACCATTTGCCTGCAAATATACAGCCAGGAACACACAATCATATATGTGGGTGCACACAAACCCTTAATCCCGCACACATCAAATACAAGTACATACATACAAAAATTAAATACACAATAACACTCATAATTGATTACGCCTGCATGTGGTATCACATACATAAAATCGTATAATGAATGGCATGCAATTAAACACACACATATGTTCACATTCAATCACATGCATTCATACTCACACACTTTCGTGCACATACAAAATAAAACAAATTTACACAGATATGCATACACAACAGAAACTCAATGAAACACAAAATAACACAAATATCTGATCAGACACACCTGCACCCTCAAAATCAAACACACATGTATTCGTACTCAATCACACCTGCATGAAATCCCATAGACTAACACTTGCACTCAATTACATCATTTCCATAATCCATGCAGCTGCACACAGTCATGAAATCTACACATAATCACACACATACATATCACCCACTAGCTTCCCCCCCCCCCAGTTTTTTATTTACATTCAGCTACTAGACTTTTGTGGTCATCATAAAAAACAAAATACAAAAAACAGTGGCAAAGCCAATAGGTTTGGATTACATTTTCCAACAGCTTCAGCTTTATCACATTGCAGTGCAACACTCTAGAGGTAGCCAGAGCCAGCTGACGGTGAGGAATATAGTTGTAAAGCAGGCCTCATGCAGTTCAATGCAATCACTGAAGTGGAGGCGGGATGATACATCCAAACTGCCTAACATTAGATAAGAGATGAATAATCCAGTTGGCTGAACCAAGACCTGATCAACAATGTCTCCAACCATTGGCTGAAAGAGGCAGCTTGAAGAAAGCTAATGGTTGAAACGGGCAGACCAAAAGTCCACTCCTTGTAGGTTCTTAGCAAAAGGTCTGTTTCTTAGCTACGCTGTCTAAAATTAGATAAAAAAAACAGAAAAGACACATACAATTCCACACATTCAAATATATGCACATTTAGTAGAACAAAACACACACCATCACACACATACAATAAAACGTATTCAATTGCCCACACACACAGGACATTTTTTTGCAAATACACAGAATAGCACGTTCAATCAACATCTAGGTAAAATCACACACCCAAAATCATACACCCAATCTAAAAAACACATGCTGTTTCAGCCACACATAAATCTTACACACACAACCAATCATACATGCAATCATGCTCGATTACATAGGCACACACAAGTAATAACTCACACTCACACATGCGCGTGCACATGCATATTCACAATCACATTTGCATCATATCACATAGACACATACACACAATAACAATTTCACACAAACATGCAAACTCTTATAGAATCAAACAGATTCACACAATGCACACAGGGACATTATCAATCACACACCAAATTGCACGCACACACACACATTGCTTTTATTCAGCTTAATCTGTGAAGTTATCTTTTATCAATTTTCTGTAATAATTACATTCTTTTCAAGTATAGTTACGCAAGATGTTTTAACTTTTTTAAACAATATTGATTTTATTTTTAATTAAAGGTTACATGATTAAACAGTGTCACCATATTGTAATATCATGTGGGGGATCAACATGGTGGGGAGGTGGATTTGCAGTATCATATCACACACTGCATCTCACCTAGTCCACATTCTACATTAAACAACTTTACAATGATTGCCATCATCTATTCTCTTGATGCCTTGTCTCTGTATTATTTTCATGCAGTCCGTATTTATTCCCATTTTTGGGGACGTCCTCATCCTTCATATGTGTGCTTTTCAGCCAACATGTTCCAGACCACGTCTTCTTTCCATTTTCCAATGCCTACGGGGAAGTCGGCTCCCGAGAGGCTAGCAATAGTCCTTTTCACAACATGAGACCCAGTCTGTACAGTACCTTTAAGTATCTCGGAGGAGACCCCACCTCCCATATGTTCGAGAGAAAGAGTTTTGCACTACAGGGAAGTCCTCAACCTGCGCCAAATTCTCCCGCAAACCCCTCCAGATGGACTCCAATCTGGAACATGGCTTACTTGATGTGTGAAGGTACCTCACTGATTACATCCCCTGCTGCATCCCCCAGAGGCAGTCCTCACCATGTTTTTGGAATCTCTGTAGGGTAGTACGACTAATGCAGGGTCCTTGGTTGAACAAGACTGAATCCTGCTCTGATTGCCACTTCCCCTGGGGCTTGAAGCGTTTCCTCTCACTCTTCGTCTTATAATGGGCACAGATCAGTCTTCACATTCTGTCTTAATTTCCCTAATGGGTTACAAGAGTTGCTAATTATTTTTTTGTAGACTAAGGGTATTGTTCTTTTGTGAATGGCTCAGAGAGAAACCTGTCCTCCATTGTGAAATGTTCCCCTATGAATGCATTCTTTGCAATGTAAGCTGTAGGGCATGCCCATATTATAAATATTGATAAGTTTCAATGCCTGCCAGCTCATCGGTCCTCTCAAGTGGCTCAAGGGGTATAAGCTCCCATCCCCCATCCCAGACAACCCCCAAACTACTAATTCTGATTAGAACTCATTTTGGTACCCCTTCTGGTTCCTATTGCCACTTAATTAGTCACTGTCCCATAGTGGTGTCTCTTTTTTCAATATACTTCCCTATTTCAGGTGTCTCCACACTTTTTGTACTGATTGCGTAAGCATTAGCATTCCTTTGGAATTTTCTGACCTATAGAAGGCCGCTGGTTATCCCTGGATCCCATAACATGCCTATCAATTCTCAAAGAGGGTTCGTCTCATGAGTCAAACACCCAATTGTTAACTACTACTAGTCGCACTGTCCAGTAGTATTGTGACATATCTGGTAGGGCAAACCATCCATCATAGACGCCCCTTGTTAATTTGTTGACGGGTATGCGTGGCGATATCTGATCTTAGCTTAGCTTCCAGTTTTCAAAAGAACGCACCCAGCACCCATTATGGAGTCTTCTGAAGGAAGTAAGAATTTAGACATTGTTATCATCTTTTCTAAACATGGCACTCTTGCTCACAAAGAACAATGGCAGAATTTCCAGTGCCTTACATCTCTTGCACACACATCCCACTGCACCACCCGACACAGTAGCACAAGTAAAACCAACAAGAGTATTACATGTTTTCTTCAGGGCTCTTTAGCTTTTCTTCAGGGCTCTGTAGCTTGCTCCGGAGTAAAATATAGTGTAGAAAAAGCCCAGCTAGATCTGAGGTATAGCAGCCAAGCACTATCTTTTATATACTCCCTCAGCTGGTACCAAGCCTTCAGTAGAAGTCTGTCTTAGAGAGGTCTGTTTTCAACAGTTTTCTGAAACGGAGGTGAATTGGTACTACTCACAGGTTGGGATTCAGAGAGTTCCAGAATTTTGGGTCACTTGGCTTCTAGATATCTGCCTCCATGCTTCAGTCTCCTAAAGGCATTGTTGTACAAGATGCAAGTTGGCTGATCATATGTCCCTGGCTATGATGTAGGTGGAAGACAGATTTTGCAGGGAGCTGGCCACATCGTTCTATTTCAGCCTTGCAGATTTTGCAAATGATTTTGAATTATGTATTGGACTTCAACAGTGGAGCTCTTTTAAGGATGGTTTGGCGCTGTCATTTTCCTGCAAATATAGGCATAATTTACCTGCATGAGTCTGTACCCTTTGCAATCAGAGAGTGAGCTTTCTTAAGAGCCAGATTATATTAGATTGCAATAGTCAAAACTTCCATTACTTCTGATCCAGTCAACTTTACCTGGTCGCTGGTTGCAGCAGTGGGAGTGGGGGAGCAAGTAAGGGTGTAGGTGCCTACTTTCCACTGCAGCGCCAATATGTGATGAAAACTATTGATCTGTAATAAATAAAAACCTGAGGGCCATATTCTCAAGGAGCTATTGCCGAGTTATCGGCACCTTAATGCAGCCAAATTTGCGATAAACTTACCACCTCATTCACAAGCTGGTGCAAACAGCCCATATCACCAGTTTTCCGGCGATAGCAGCCGCAAAAAACATCGCCAAGGATGACCCCGGCAACTATCGCTAACAAGATGCAGAGTAGGCGTTCCCAAACAAAAAGCCGCAAAAACACCACTCCACAACATTCTCAATGACCAGCCACATCGGCGATAAGATCACAAAACAGGCGATAAGGCGTGGTAGCACCAGGAAACTAACACCTGCTCTGACCTGGTGTAAAGTCGGACGTCAACCGGCACCAGGCAAGGGAGCACAGCCCAAAGCCAAACATGAAGAACAACAGATGCACCCGGGCAACTTAACATGCAGCCCGGAGCCCCAATAGGGCAACAACACCCACCGCCACCACACCCAGGACCCCACCCCCTCCCTGGACCACCACAGAGGCAGCAAGGACAAAGACAGCGGACCCACAGGAAATGCACCAGCCTCACAGACTCAACACCAGAGGATGCCATTGCCCACTACAGGCTCAAAAGGACAACCATCCTCCACATCCTGACCATCATCACCCAACAGGCCGACGGCACCAACACAGAGGACAACCAACATCCCACCCCACACCAATCTGCTGGTTGTGATGCACCTGTTGGCCTCTGGTACCCCCAACCAACACCCGCCAGAGTCGGAGGAGTCTCACAGCCAGCCGTATCCAAGTCCCTCACACCTGTCCTGGATGCCATCATCAGCCTGGTACCCCAGTATCTATACGTCCACCATAATGCGTAGGATCCGCTGGAGATCAAGCAAGGACCATACGCCATAGCTGGATGCACGCACGTGTTGGGGGCAATCCACAGCACATATGTCCTACTTGTGCCCCCTGGTGACACAGCACACAATCACCGCAACAGAAAGCACACGCATTTCATCAATGTGCAGGCAATAGTGGACCACCAGGGACTCTTCACCAATGTCGTCGCCAACTACCCAGCCAGTGTGCATGATTCCTTCATCCTCCGACAGTCCATCATCAACCAGCACTACCAGGATGGCCCCAAAGGAAATGCACAGCCCCTTGGCAAGTTCCAAATGAATACCCCACACAACTCAACTCCACAACCATGCAACTCACAACTCTGGCAATACACACATCACAAAATCACATACAACATGCAAAACAACATGCCCACCCACCAGACACGACAGAACAACTTACAATGTTAACCTGGGCAAGCCGTGAACATGAGCCATCAATGGCATGGCACCTCAGCCACACAATAGTGGAATGTGGGGAGAGGTGGGAATCAGGCATGTGCGAATGAGACAGGAGAACCATGATTGGGAAAGTACACAATGCCAAGAGTGGCGATGATGTGCTGGACAGACCGCAGTATGCAGAACACACCCATATCCATGGCGACATACACCACTGGTGTATGGAGTGTAGTGGACAGTGGACACAACCATGTCACCCCAGCCAGCGGGGGGAGTAGGCGGAAATGTTGCCTGTTACGTCCCCCCCATAAGCGTGAGCAAAGTGGGATGGCCCGGCGTACGCCAGGCCAGCGTAGGGGTGTGAATAAAAAGCACGTAGCACTGGGCGTGGTCCTCTTCCCGAATGCCCAACGTCTCTGCCAGAGCAGCGCTTCTCACCCCGCCAGGAGGCCGACGCCGTTCTCCTGAGCGGAGTTGCCTGCGATCCTGTGCGCCTGCCGTAACCCCGGCCCGCTGGACCCTGAACCTGCCAAGTCCACTCCTGCACAGCCAGGCCACACTGATCACCTGCCGACACTGACGTGTAGGAAGGAGAGCCCACCACGTGCCGGTGCCAGCTCCAAGCCCAAGGCCCGCGACCCTGGCAGCCTCTCAGACCATCATAGCCTCCACGACACAGGCCTGCTTTACTCCTTTCTCGTTGACATACTCTAATTCTGCACCCGGCCTACACTACGGTCAAGTAGGTCACACATTTGGAACTGAGTCTTGATTACACGATGGCAGTGAACAATATTTAAGGCAGAATTTTACATATCTGAAGGTGCACTCAGAAAGAAGTCCAAATTGATACATATATTCCAAAATTGCTTTATCTTCCTTTATTTTTAGAAATAGCGGACAGCCAACGCGTTTCGTTCCCTTAGCACAGGAACTTCTTCAGGGCTGTAATCAATTACAGAACAACATATATAAAAAACAACATATATAATGACAGTATACTTAAACAATAACATATAAATATGACTTATAAAGACAACATTAAAACCAAATCAATGAACAACAAGACCAACCTCACATACACATATATACATATATCAGTATGTTAAAATTTGTGTGCATAGAGTATTGCACGTCTAACATATTCCATCAAGAACCAAAGACGAGTAATATATACCCTCTATTACCATAAACATGGAAAGGTTTTACACCAAATTAAAAATTCAGATCATTCAAGTATATATAAGAATAAGAATAGAAGGAAGAGGAGAAGTAGAAAAAAAGGGGAGAACAAAGAAGATCTAAAAACAAATATCTGATGGTCTCACTGTGAACATAACACAGATGTGGATATTTTTGTTCCGAGAGTCACCACATAACAACCGAAAAAAAGGGGACAAATCTTTTTTCTAAAAATGAAACAATTACATATAAATTCTGCCAAAAGAAAATAAATAAAATACAAAAAGAAAGAATTGCAATAAGAAAAAAGGGGAAAATAAGGAGGGGGAGAGCTCACCGTATTGGTAGTTGCGTGAATATATAATCATTCCATAGGGTTTTAATATAAGTCAGACTGTTCACAACTCAGTGTGGCATATCAAATATTCAAAAAACGTCTGTAACACAGGGATACAAAAACCCAATGTCATCAAAGTTGAATGTTTAAGTATATAGCACAAGAACAGTTTACTAAGATGTACATCAAATACAAAGTAAACTCACCTTCAAATACGAAGGTCTAGATATTACCCCTCAGGGGAGGTTAAGAATGTTTTACATAAAGTAATCCCTCAGATGAATAAGGAAGTCCTTAAAGGACCAAAAAATCTAAGAAAGAAGAAGTTTTTACCAGAAATGTTTGCAAAGACCTTGTATCAAAGGATTTATGTTCATCAGAATCGAGTACATCAAACTTAACATTTGGTAATAAAAAGACTTTCATAATATATGCGTTTGTTTTGGAGATTGGCACAAGGTTTTCGGTTATTGTTAAACAGATAATTAACTTTCCTTTTGATAATGATCATGTCAGTTTGTAGCTAGCTTTGATACGCTATATGTCGTAAAATGCTTGACTATCGGATGTGAGGAGCTTGTAATTCATTTTGAACGATATAAATGGTTTATTAACAAGTTGATCGATATTTATTCACCAAGTGTGTAGCTGTCTTTGGGGGATATAAATAATTATGAAAGTCTTTTTATTACCAAATGTTAAGTTTGATGTACTCGATTATGATGAACATAAATCCTTTGATACAAGGTCTTTGCAAACATTTCTGGTAAAATCTTCTTCTTCTTCTTCTTTCTTAGATTTTTTGGTCCTTTAAGGACTTCCTTATTCATCTGAGGGATTACTTTATGTAAAACATTCTTAACCTCCCCTGAAGGGTAATATCTAGACCTTCGTATTTGAAGGTGAGTTTACTTTGTATTTGATGTACATCTTAGTAAACTGTTCTTGTGCAATATACTTAAACATTCAACTACGATGACATTGGGTTTCTGTATCCCTGTGTTACAGATGTTTTTTTAATATTTGATATGCCGCACTGAGTTGTGAACAGTCTGGCTTATATTAAAACCCTATGGAATGATTATATATTCACGCAACTACCAATACGGTGAGCTCTCCCCCTCCTTCTTTTCCCCTTTTTTCTTATTGCAATTCTTTCTTTTTGTATTTTATTTATTTTCTTTTGGCAGAATTTATATGTAATTGTTTCATTTTTAGAAAAAAGATTTGTCCCCTTTTTTTCGGTTGTTATGTGGTGACTCTCGGAACAAAAATATCCACATCTGTGTTATGTTCACAGTGAGACCATCAGATATTTGTTTTTAGATCTTCTTTGTTCTCCCCTTTTTTTTTCTATTTCTCCTCTTCCTTCTATTCTTATTCTTATATATACTTGAATGATCTGAATTTTTAATTTGGTGTAAAACCTTTCCATGTTTATGGTAATATAGGGTATATATTACTCGTCTTTGGTTCTTGATGGAATATGTTAGACGTGCAATACTCTATGCACACAAATTTTAACATACTGATATATGTATATATGTGTATGTGAGGTTGGTCTTGTAGTTCATTGATTTGGTTTTAATGTTGTCTTTATAAGTCATATTTATATGTTATTGTTTAAGTATACTGTCATTATATATGTTGTTTTTTATATATGTTGTTCTGTAATTGATTACAGCCCTGAAGAAGTTCCTGTGCTAAGGGAACGAAACGCGTTGGCTGTCCGCTATTTCTAAAAATAAAGGAAGATAAAGCAATTTTGGAATATATGTATCAATTTGGACTTCTTTCTGAGTGCACCTTCCGTTATGTAAAATTCTTGGATTCATTTTACATCCAACAACGACGGATGTTGGAAGTGGTTGCACCACACTTATAAACTTATTGTATACACTTTATAAGAAACATTTCTGGAATTTAAGTGCTTAACTGTGGTCCGTCGTTGGTGTTGCTTTGTCTATAAATATTTAAGGCAGAGTTTATGTCACTATACTCCCTTCGATGTGGTGCCACCAAGTCTGTGCATAGCAGTACAACCACACGTGTCTATGGGCCTACGCGGACTACTCACCTCAGCCTACGCTGAGCACGAGTAGGTCACAGAATTGGAACTGAACATCGATTATTCAAATGCAGAATACATATCATTGCACGCAAGGAGTGGCGTAAGAGGATAACGCGTTGCAGTCCGGAGGGAATAGGATCATCGTTACGGAGGTGATCGAACACTACCGACAACTGCCCTGGTGTCACTGACTGTGCATCGCGAGCAACAACACATGGCTGTGGGCCACTGCTCACCACTGCCTCCGGCCTACACTGCGGTCCAGTAGGTCACAGAGTCTTGATTTAGCAAAGGTGGAGTTCATATCAGTGTACCGGCATCATCGCAGACTGCATCCCCTCCCAGCACCGGTGCCACTAAGTCTGTTCCCTGACGTTCATGGACACTCTCTGGTTGAACTTTGGTGGCTTCTGAGTCCATGGACTAGGGGTTAGTTTCTCCTAAAGAGACAAGGGTCATCACTGCTTGTTCCTCCCCTTCACTGGAAACTAATTCCCCCCCCAACGCTACACTCACTAAACCCAGTGACTGAGCACCAGTGGGTGTTTGGGATTTCTTGGGGCACCTAGGGGCAATGTGGCCCTTCTCACCACACGAGTAACACCTGGGGGAGCCCGCATGTCACGCTCGCCCTTAGGGGGCTGAGATGTCTTAGGCTGGGATTCCTTTCCCTCTGAACTGTTTTGGGGCCCTTTAGAGAACTGCTTTTGGTTACCTTTGTCCCCCCACTCGTCTGCTGGGGACCCTTCCCACCTTTGGCTGTGTTACCCACAATCCTGTTGTGGACCCTCGTGCTGGTCCAGTGGTCCGCCTCCTTAGCAAGCTCACTCGGATCAGTTAACTTACTGTCTAAAAGATGCTGGCGCAGCTCTGGAACACATAGACTGCTCAAGTGCTCCCAACTAATCAGATGGCACTGTTGCGGGGATTCTGCTCATGCACAGAACTATGCACACAAAACCAGGACCTCAGTGAATTGTGGTGTACCAAAAAACTCACTTCAGTACCCAGAACCCCTATCCGACTAGCATCAGTGTCTCATTCGTTCTCCGTATCACCTCGAAGCTACCAATGATTAGACAACCCAGAACATGCGACTTAGAGTACTCTCAGGAATGGTGGGAATAAGAAACACCTTTTCGTTATTATTCTCATATCAGTCCACAACAAGAGTAATCAGAGACACGGTAAAGTTTAAAATGTTTATTTTTAACTACTTGCTCTAAGGTGCAGAACTTTGGCTAATACAAGCAGGCAAATGATTAAAAATACAACCATCAGCACTGTTACAATACCATAAAAATGAAGGGAGAAATCATATTACAAATGATAGTGGAAAACAAGTCCTATAATACTTTGTGAACCACACTCCCTTCGCTAGTAAACTAGTTTTATAAAACTAATAGAAGGTCTCTAGGCTTGAATGGGGAACCCCATACCTCAAAGATCAGCTTAGGTGAATCACATCACAGGATCAGCTCTGCTCTCTGTGTCTGGAAAGGTTTTCTGCAAGTATCTGAATCATGCATGCAAATGCAATATTAAAGGCACCCGAGTTTCAGATATTTGCAGCTGTGTGTGTGTTGTGTCTAGAGCGTGGGCCGATCAACCTGAATTCAACAGCATACATTGTTATTTGACCTTGACGGCTTCTGCACACAGTGTTCAGACTAAGGTCGCAGTGCACGTCTAGGGATGTGAACAACAGACCGTTCTCATGTGAAGAAAAAGTAAGCAAGCAGTTTTACTTGTAACAACAACTACCTGTAGTGTCGTGTGCAAAAGCAGCAAAGTGGCAAGATGGCGTTTTACTTCTATAGCGCTTATGCTAACATAGCAATGTGTGCACATAGAACCCCTTCTCCACTACACCCTCCCTTGATCGGACCACGAACAAAACGGGAATCAATGTAGGAGCACAGAGTTCAAGTTCGAGTGAGACAGAACCAAGATCATATATTGCCAATCCATATAATTGGTAGTGAAAGTTCGAAAAATTTGTTGGGAAAAAGAAAAATTAAAACATCTCTCGGGGACGGTATACATCCCAATGTGGAGTAAAAAAAAAAAAAATATCTGGATTAGGACGTGCGGAAGATGGACAACTGCCAATTCAATCCATCAATGTGTAGGCACAATAAGTTGCAACTGTCTCCAAGAGGAAGTCATTATAATGTTCAGTAAAAGAGTTAGCCATCCAGTCAAGTAAAGTAAATGAACATACATGTTCTTCACTAACTGGAGCCTCTAGCACAATCAGAGGACAACTTGCGTGTTCTTCAAGATAACTTCTCGCCAAGAAGTCATATGCTGCCGCATATATATCCCGATTCCCTAGGACTCCATGCGCCGCTCCACAGGCCATAATCCCGATACCAGAACAGTGCAACTCGTGAGCCACGAAGGGACTCATTAGTCAATCATAATCCGGGGCAGGAGACGCCGTGTTCGACAGACACAAATCCAGAGCCCATTCGAATGGACAAGCTAGGCAATGGAAAACAGGTTGCACGCAAGTAAAGTATGAGAACCGGAAGGATATTCCATAGGCTACGCTTAAAGTGGCCAGTGGTAATGTTCCATAGTAAGCAAGCATTCGGTTGTGCAGTTGAAGCAGCCGGGGCAGGCTGTCGTGTGATACAGATCGTGCAGCAATTGCGGATCAAGTAAACCAACAGGAGCACACCAGCAGCTAGGGCGAGAATCAACGGAAGCCCGCCGAAGACGCTGGAAAAAATAGAATGAAAAAATGCCGGTATCACACCAAATATTGTTTGTTAGGCGGTCACGAGGCCCGAGCCCACAATTTTGAAAAAATGCACCAAGCCAGTTGTTGACGAGGCATTGAATATAGTATGAATCAGAGCGCCAAAATGAAGGGGGAGATCAGTATTTAAAAGTGGATGTATGACGTTACAACGCACACTATTACAACGCATGCACTTACAACGCATTTTTTACAACGCATAATCCATTACAACGCATGACATTACAACGCATGACACTACAACGCATTGTAAAAAAATACCTTTACAACGCACTACCATTACAACGCATACTACCTTTACAACGCATACCATTACAACGCATAATATTAAATTACATTTAAGGTAAGTATTAGATAGTATAGGGGTAAAATTACTATTCTAACTCCAGGGGGTGCAACAGTAGGGTAAGTGTTGGATAGTGTAGGGGTAAAAATTACTATTCTAACTCCAGGGGGTGCAACAGTAGGGTAAGTGTTGGATAGTATAGGGGTAAAAATTACTATTCTAACTCCAGGGGGTGCATCAGTAGGGTAAGTGTTGGATAGTATAGGGGTAAAAATTACTATTCTAACTCCAGGGGGTGCATCAGTAGGGTAAGTGTTGGATAGTATAGGGGTAAAAATTACTATTCTAACTCCAGGGGGTGCATCAGTAGGGAAAGTGTTGGATAGTATAGGGGTAAAAATTACTATTCTAACTCCAGGGGGTGCATCAGTAGGGTAAGTGTTGGATAGTATAGGGGTAAAAATTACTA
Source organism: Triturus cristatus (assembly GCF_964204655.1). Lineage (NCBI taxonomy): Eukaryota > Metazoa > Chordata > Amphibia > Caudata > Salamandridae > Triturus > Triturus cristatus. The sequence continues at coordinate 788,434,953 of NC_140592.1, read as the reverse complement.
TTCTAACTCCAGGGGGTGCATAAGTAGGGTAAGTGTTGGATAGTATAGGGGTAAAAATTACTATTCTAACTCCAGGGGGTGCATCAGTAGGGTAAGTGTTGGATAGTATAGGGGTAAAAATTACTATTCTAACTCCAGGGGGTGCATCAGTAGGGTAAGTGTTGGATAGTATAGGGGTAAAAATTACTATTCTAACTCCAGGGGGTGCATCAGTAGGGTAAGTGTTGGATAGTATAGGGGTAAAAATTACTATTCTAACTCCAGGGGGTGCATCAGTAGGGTAAGTGTTGGATAGTATAGGGGTAAAAATTACTATTCTAACTCCAGGGGGTGCATCAGTAGGGTAAGTGTTGGATAGTATAGGGGTAAAAATTACTATTCTAACTCCAGGGGGTGCATCAGTAGGGTAAGTGTTGGATAGTATAGTGTAATATTATGCGTTGTAATGGTATGCGTTGTAATGGTAGTATGCGTTGTAATGGAATGCGTTGTAATGGTAGTTTTTAAAAATGCGTTGTAGTGTCATGCGTTGTAATATCATGCGTTGTAATGGATTATGCGTTGTAAAAAATGCGTTGTAATGGTAGTGCGTTGTAAAAGTTGCGTTGTAAAGGTTGTTCCCCTTTAAAAGTGCATGCAACTCGGTGCATGTGTTTGCTACGTGAAGGACAAATGTTTCACGGGAAGATGTCAGGGCGACTTCTTTTTGAGACAATAGAGCCTGTATTCTGCTCATCTTGTTGAACTCTGCCTTCAATGTTGGTATGGAAGGCCAGATGGATACATCTAGTCTCCCATGCGGGGGTGGGAAAGGGACATTTTTACAACAGACTATGCGTTGTGAGACAGTTACAATGTACGGAATCCCCACTAGCATCCCGCAGCATGGTTCATTATTTAAAAGCAAATAACTACTGTTAGCTAATAACGTAAAAGTGGGTGTAATTGCTGGCACAGGAATTTCCTTCAGAATGCAAGTTAAATTCGGTGCGTGAACGTTGCATGCGCCATGCAATTGGATGTTCCTACAGACTACTAAGTGATCAGGTGTGGAAGTGCATTCCTCACCTTTTAAATACACTTCTTTACCCTCTCTCATGCATCTGTATGTAAATGGGAGTGACCAAACTTCATGCAGGAAAGCGGTACCCCATAGTTCGTACCTGCCTAAGGCATAGTTTTTCATACATGAGCTGAACTTAAACAATGGGAATGGTAAAGTAATCAAATCCATGGATAGGCCACTCAGCCGAGTTCGATTCGGCAACAGAGAATGGTGAAGGTTCCAACTTTTCAATATGCAATAATGAGTATGTCGCATCCTTCATGGACATGAACTGTTGTTTAGCAGCCAGATTAAATGGCAGGAATAAAGATGATGTGTTCATGTAATCCCAGGGAACTTTCCCAGCATTCAATTTTTGTAAAGTCCATGCAAACTGCATTATAGAACGCAATTGATTTTGACCATGGTATAAAACAGATATATCATCCTGAACAATATCCACAACAGATGAAACAATATTATCTAACGTGTAGATTCTGGAAGAAAGGGTGTTAATGCTATTATCGATGACAGCTAGCACTTTTTTTAAATTTGCTCACTAGAGTTTTGGAGCTGCCTTCAATGGGCGCTGGACAATGTTCCCATTGTGTAAAATTGACGATATTTCTAAATGTATTTGCTTTATGCAGAAAATGATTGCCATAGTGTTGGTAGCAAAACAACTCCCCATAATTTGCTGTGTCTAAATACAAATCTTCAGCATCAAAAGCAGCATAATATTTCAAATCAGAAAACAGAGCCTCTACGGTTGGACATCCCAATCATCAGAGTATATATTTTGTTTCACAACATCCCCCATAGAAACACAAAGTACATTAGGAATATTTATCACCTCTGTGGGACCATGAATTTTAAATTTGACAGCATCCCATACAATCCCATCCAACACAGCCAGGCAGTAATATTCACAAAAGTCTGGTCCCTTTTCATGATGTGTGATGAAGAGTGGGGTGCCAAAGTTCCATCAATTAATCTAATTGTAGATCTTTCGGTGATATAGTGTCTATTTACTAGATGAAAAAATACAACCACAAATCCAATCGACATAAATAAAAAAATAGATATGAGCACCAGCCAAATGTAAGTCCAAGGGGGAATTAAAAAATGTCTTTTAAACCAAGCAGCAAAAATATAAATTTTTTGATGGGGCATTGGAAGTCATAGAGTTAGTGTCAAATGAAAAACGTGACTGATCAACCGCACTTGATTGTAAACCAGGCAACAACACATCTGTGGGATAAGTATGCTCAGTATCTTCAACTGGACCACCAGCCGGTGGAGGCAATAAAGGATTAGTAACTGTATGCATCTCGATGACAATGTCAGGCCTGTTGGTAGTCGCCGGAGCCAAAACAGAATTTCTCAGCATTGCTGGACAAGAAACCGCTGGAGTCATACTAAGAAGAATCGGCCACTCATTGTAGTTTGACATTGTCAATGGAGATGTACCTGTTATCCTTGCGACCAGGAAGTGGAGGTAAAATGACTGTTCTTGTACCCTGCACGCCAAGCACTGGAACTGGAGCACGATAAGAGGGGCCAAACTCCTTCTTGTTCTCCACCTTCTCACGGACCAGGTCACCAACTCGAGGTAGCCAGCCAACTACCGGAATCTGAAGCTCAGCATCAGTTGTGGAGGGCAAGTGTTCCTTTGCAAGACTGTCTCTGGTCTCTTGAAGATTCTGTAATACAGCAGAATGATCATCTACGTCAAAGGGTGCGGCCAGCACCGCCATGTCTAGACCCTCAAGGTCCGGGACAATCGTCTTTATGCCAAAGAGCATTTCGTATGGGGTCCGCCCACTCAGAGACCTTCTAGGGAGATTATTAAGTGCACGCTGAACGCTATACAAATGGGCCAACCAGTTCCTGCCAGTACCTAAAACCGTACCTGTCAGGGATTGCTTTAAGTCACTGTTCATTCGTTCCACAACACTATTGCCCTCAGGCCGGTATGGAGATGAAAATTTTACCTGGACCCCCCAAGGTCTCATGGCATCCTTGTACGCCTTAGAGGCGAACGCTGGACCTTGGTCAGAATGGAGGGTGCCACACGCAAAAATTCCCACAAAGACACGCAAATCCCTGATGACAGTTCGAACATCAGCACTCCGTTGTGGCCAGACCCATAGAAAACGTGTGCACGAATCCACTGCAACTAAGATGTACTTGTACACAGTATCAGAGGAGAAAGGTCCGCAGTGATCTAAATAAACACACCAAAGTGGTTTATTAGATATATACAACTGTGTTTGTGGCGGACGCGCAGCAGTTGAATTTTAATCTGCTGGCAAATGTCACAATTAAGGACATAAGCACGAGTCTTTTTATACAATCCGCGCCACCAGTAACGTTGTTGTAAGATAGTAACAGTCTCCGAAACGCCGGCATGGGCAGAAGCCATACCTTCGTGAGCTGCTGTTATCAAAGAAAGTCTGCAGTCCGCGTTGGGAATCAATCTGTCACCAACGTCGTTAATTGTCACATAGGGAACTTTATCAGGACTTAAATGATAAGAGTATTTAGAAGGGAAACCCCAAGGGTGATTATCACCCTTCTCTGTTGCAGCAATTGCTGCCAAGATGTCATCATCAATCTTACTTTTGGAACTTGTAACTGCTGCTACTAGATATGTTGCCACTGCTGTTTTCGCTTCTTCGTCAGCTAAACCGTTTCCAACAGCGTGGACACCTACGCGCTGGTGCCCAAGAGTGAGAATTACATTCACGAGCGGCAGGCGTTGTTTAAGTTCTGCGACTCGAACCCAAAGCATTTTATGCTTGATTGTGCTACCTTTGGAATCACAATACTCATTTTGAGACCAAAAGAATAAATTGTCGTTGTAAGACTGAACACGGTAAAAAGAGTCACTCACTATAAGAGTAGTCACACGAGGATCAGCAAACTCTAGTGCAAGCACCAGAGCACGAAGCTCTGCCAACTGAGCCGTACAATCACCCAATGTCTAAGTGTGCACGACATCAGATTTGAATTCACCATTCACGAAAGTACCAGCCACAATTGCGCAGGCCGCCAAATATTAGAATCTGCCACCGGTTGCGCCGAACCGTCAGTGTAAATGACACAATGGTAATCCTCAAGTGAGCGCAAGGACAGAGGAGCTGTATGAACAAATTCATACTGTAAGTACTCCTGAGTCTGCAATGAGGCATCAAAGATGTAAGTGACATCCGGCGATGTCAAAGACGTGGCCCATTGTATCCAACGCGGATGCAAAGCTTTAGAATTTGGCACACTGGCTTTCGTTACTGCCTCTAGGGCAGGATACGGTGTGACAACCAAAATGTGTTTCCCTTGCGACAGCGCTCTCTCTTTCAGAATCGCCATCTGCACTGCAGTCAAAACTTTTTCGACAGTGGAAAAGCGCATTTTAGCCAAAGTGTACAAGTGCAACTTGTAAGCGATGGGTACTGTGTCGCCCTCATTGAACGTTAAGTATGTGAAACCCACTGCGCCAGGCACAATTCTTATTACCAATTTAGTGTTGTTATCACACGTCAGTAAGTATTTAAAAGCAAGAAGATCAGCCTGCAAAGATTGCAGGATAGCTGTATGTTCTGGCAGCCAGCTCGATTTGGAAAAAGTAGGTTGTGCCAAGGCATATAGCGGCTTGATACGCTGGGCATAATCGGGAATGTAAGTACGCCCGAAATTCAAAAAACCCAGCAAAGATTGAACTTTTTTCAGGGTTGTGGGAGCGCACAAACATGCGCATTTGTCCAGGAAGTGAGGTGCCAATCCTCGACCTTCGTTTTTGAGTTCATAGCCCAAAGACAACACTGTATACTCTGCAATGTGTGATTTTGCAAAGTTGAATTTGTAACCGAAGTCCGCAAACATAACAATGATGGGGTCAACGTGACACAGATGCGGCCATAATTTGTCGTCTGTGAGATAGATATCATCAACATACGAGTATGCATCAGGGTCAATGCTCTCTGACAGAGAGACTACACGAGCGGCAAAGACATCTGGACTCTTTTAGCCTATAGCCAATCTTTTAAACTGCTTCTGTTTGCCGCCAGCAGTAAAGGCTGTCCATTGACTACTAATAGAGGACAGGTTATGGATATAAAAGCCATTGGAGATGTCAAGCGTGGTCTTAAACCTTTTTCTCACAAGACTATCAATGAAGGCAGAACTGTGGGTATTCTGAACGGCACAGGTCCAACAATGAGCGTTCAAATGCCGGTAATCCAAAACCAGGCGGTACGACCCATCATGTTTTGCTACAGTGAAAAGAGGATTATTCATGGGTGACACACATGTTTCAATTACACCTTGATATTCCAGTTGTTCAAGGATTTCTGCGACGTAAGCTCTAGCTTTGCGGCGCATGGGATATTGGGGTTGTGGCTGTGGCATAGATCGTAATGGAATCTCATGGCTAGGCGACAATTTATCCCACCCAACCTGAGTATGGTACAATGCCGGAGCAAGCACTTGTGCCCACTCTTCTGCAAAGTTTTGAGCTTGCTCTTTCGGCACAGTGTGCGCGAAAGATGGGAGGATTACTTCCTCCCCTCTGGGAGCTGCCAAAATGAAAGCTGGGGGCCAGTCCGCCTCTGCTAACAGAATGTCATATGTAGAGGTCAGATTTTCCCAAAAAATCCCATTTATGGTACGTTGTATGTCACCTTCTATTAAGAGGACCATGTCATATAGTCTGTCAGGGGCAGCCACTCTAGTGTCAGCAGTTTCTACAGTAATGAACGTATCAGTTGCTGTCGCCTTCAGATATGGACGCAGTGCTTGCCGCACTATTGTAACTTCCACCGCGCTGTCTAGCAGCGTTAGTGCCCATGTCAGGTTCCGAAGCTGCGTTCTCACTATCTGTGGCATACCTCGCTGTTAGTGCAGCAACCTTCTTTTTCTGAAACGGGGGTCGCTGACGTGCAAACTCTTCCGGCTTGCCTTTACCGTCAGCCGGGCAGGGCTGCTCACATCCTTGTTGGGCACCCCGACCTTTGCCACGTTCTCCTCCACCGGACTGTGAGACCGATTTTTCCTGTGAAGAACGAGGAGAACGTTGTTCAGGAACCTGAAATCTATCAGGAGACCTAATTCTAGTGCGATTGCGCAATTCATATGTGCGTTCAGTAGTCACTTGTACTGGTGACACGGGCCGAGACACCTGTTTCTGTTGCTACTTTCCCTGTTTCTTAGTTTTCCAATTAATTTTAGGAAAAGCTGGACGGTCGTCTTTAGGAGGCGTAACCGTCCGAGTTTGCAGTTGCGCAATTGTTTTAGCAAAAGGCTTAAGCCCCAAACTATTGCGGCCAATGGTCTTATAAGCCTCTGCAATAATTTTCAGTAACTGTCGGGGTTTATCAACGTCGGCGACGAGGCGCAGTTCATTCGACACTTGAAAGTTAACCGCATCTCCCTTGACATTAGCAAGGATGAGATCAGCAACTATGTCGAACACACCGACAAGCCTCATTCCTAACTCGACCACCGCCTCCGGACCGTGTTGATCTTGAACACACTTGATCACGGAGGGCAGTACAATCATAGACAGTGTGCCGAAGCACTTCGAGTAGACTGCTGCAAACACTTTAACCCACTTCTGACAATCCTTAACCTCTGGGACTAAGTCTTTCAGCAAACTAATAGTAAGGATCCTGTGTTTATCCACAGGAGTAGAATTTGGAAATACTGCTTCCAGCTGTTCAAATTTCTCAGCAAGCCAATAAGGCATATCGTCCTTATTCTGGGGGTGCTTGCCCATTACCGAATTAACCATGACGGGACTAATAGTAATCCCGGCTGGGCCAGCTGGTTGCGCTGCAACTCCAGGTGCTGCCACCTGGACACTGCGAGAAATGTATTTCACTAAAGCCCTATGTACCGTAATCAAGGCGGTATGGAGTTGATGTAAGTCATCCAGGGGGGCTTGCAAATAATGTGGATGTGGTGTAAACCCGACCAAGACTGGCCAAGTGGCCCCTGGAATGGACAAGTGACCCAAACGAACCGGTGCAACTGTGTGGGGGAGGGTGCCATTGAACCAAATACGATGCTTCCAGGCGGAAATAGGAATTTCCTGCGTCCTATATGGCATGTAATTAGCTGGGACTGCCGTAGGAGTGTATGTGTGAAACGTCTTATCGTCCGCATTCACCTCCGGCAAAGTAACCCAAGAGTAAAACAATTCATAGGGAAACGATGCATCGGCACTCACCACAAAGATAATAGCCATCCCATCATCAGGCACCCCGAGCTGCGTCAAATGACGCCGGAGAGGTGCGCGACTATGCGCTGTAATAGCGACTTCAGCCATAAGGATACAGAGAAGAAAAACAATCTATATTAACTGTAGCACAATTGGTTAGAAATTAAAATGAAACCTTTTTAATTGTTAAGCTTGAGAGAACCTAGATAATAACTATTTAGGTGGGTTTAAACCGTCACTCCCGTCAACCGGAAACAAGAGTGAGGGTGTTGTGGACAAATATAAGCACTACTAAGGCGTCTCAACCATAAAACCAAAACGTTAGGTGCGCCATGTTGCGGGGATTCTGCTCATGCACAGAACTATGCAAAGGAAACCAGGACCTCAGTGAATTGTGGTGTACCAAACAATTCACTTCAGTACCCAGAACCCCTATCCGACTAGCATCAGTGTCTCATTCATTCTCTGTATCACCTCAAAGCTACCAATGATTAGACAACCCAGAACATGCGACTTAGAGTACTCTCAGGAATGGTGGGAATCAGAAACACCTTTTCGTTATTATTCTCATATCAGTCCACAACAATAGTAATCAGAGGCACGGTAAAATTTAAAATGTTTATTTTTAACTACGTGCTCTAAGGTGCAGTACTTTGGCTCATACAAGCAGGCAAATGATTAAAAATACAACCATCAGCATTGTTACAATACCATAAAAAATGAAGGGAGAAATCATATTTCAAATGATAGTGGAAAACAAGTCTGTGAACCACCCTCCCGTCACTAGTAAACTAGTTTTATGAAACTAATAGAAGGTCTCTAGGCTTGAATGGGGAACCCCATACCTCAAATATCAGCTTAGGTGAATCACATCACAGGATCGGCTCTGCTCTCTGTGTCTGTAAAGGTTTTCTCCAAGTGTCTGAATCATGCATGCAAATGCAATATTAAAGGCACCCGAGTTTCAGATATTTGCAGTTGTGTGCGTGTTGTGTCTAGAGCGTGGGTCGATCAACCTGAATTCAACAGCATACATTGTTATTTGACCTTGACGGCTTCTTCACACAGTGTTCAGACTAAGGTCGCTGTGCACGTTTAGGGATGTGAACAACAGACCGTTCTCATGTGAAGAAAAAGCAAGCAAGCAGTTTTACTTGCAATAGCAAAAACCTGTAGTGTTGTGTGCAAAAGCAGCAAAGTGGCAAGATGGCGTTTTACTTCTAAATCGCTTATGCTAACATAGCAATGTGTGCACATAGAACCCCGTCCCCACTACACACAACCCCTCATAATCAGTTACTTTGCTGCCCTTTATCCAACCTTCCAGTGCACGCGTGTACAACCTCACACAGTCAACCCAAGTGTCTGGATCATACTTCTTGAAATTCCTGAACTTCACTCTGAACTTTTTAGGGGTGAGCCCATACTTGAGGCTTAAGGCCTCCTTAATTTTGGCGTAGGTCAGGTTATCCTCCCCCTCTAAGGGTGGCAATATATTCCTCCCAGAAGCCTCAAAGTGTTTCCATAGGCCCTCCCCCTAGTTCTTCCCAGGCATCTCATTCATCGTCAATGCAAGCTCATATGATTCAAACCATGCATAGATATCATCTCCCTCCTGGAAATTCTGTACTAAATCCTTGGGTATATACACGTTACCACTATGCACTGGCTGTGCGCTGCCACCATTTGAACTGGACTCCAGCTGTTTGGCCTTAATGTCCAGTTCCCTAATGCTCAACTCATGAGCCAAAAGCAATTTCTTCTCTTCCAGGGCCAGAGCGTTCCTGCTTGCCTCTGCCCTCTTTTCGCTTTCTGACAGCATTCTCTTTTCTTCCATTACAGCTTTTTGGTTCTCCATTTCCAAACTCTTAATTCCAAGGCTTAAAACTTGTAACTCATGCTCTCTGATCCTCCGGTTCTCCTCCCGCTCCTCTCTCGAGAGACTTCCTGTGGAATGGATGCTGGCAGCCCTTGAGGCACCCCTTGGCACAGGCAAATCCTGTGACCTGAACCCATCCCCTTGCGCATCCTCATCCACTTCTGCATTCTCTGTCTCCTCCGCTCCTTTGGACTCCCAACAGGCTTTTAAGGCTTTCTGTAGCTCATCCTTCTTAGAGCTACTCCTCATGGGACATCCCAAATCCTTTCAAAATTGTTTGAGTTGATCTACTTTGTAGGAATACAAATCCTCAATGTGAAACTCCAATTCCGCCTTCTCACTAGTGTGAAAATATAAAACCTGAATTCTCTCATTTTTTAATTAAGCTGTGCTTCATCCATTTTCACCCCTGTCCTGTTTTCAGCCTGGCCCTATCCTTGACAACGCACCTGCATCAACATTGGTAGAGAATCTAGATTGGGGCATTGTAGGCTGCGTAGACATGCAAAGTCAGCACAAAAGAACAGCTGATGTCTGCACTGGGTTTCGTGTGTTTGTTAAACAATGGTAAAGCCTTAGATAAAGTTTGCTCAGATAGCCTATCTTGTTGTGCAGCTTCAGGACGCGACTGTTACACAAGGCACCAAGGTTGCTGATTCTTACCGATTGTCTCATTTGTGTGTTCTTCCCAAAGCTCTATTTACCTCTGGGCGTTCCTTGTCTGTGATCTTTACTATAAAAACCCATGTAACCATCGTTCAGTGTGCTCTCTCCTTGGGTATCTTGATGGTACTTGTCGAATGGAGACCCATTCATGAATGCTTAATAAATGACCTATGGTTTGACTTCGCTCCAGTGTTGATTCCTCCTTACTTGTTAAAAACCCGTGGTGAAGTGGTGCCCCTGCACCAGCAGATTATTAATTAATCTGTTCCACAAATTGGTGCCCAACGTGGGGCCACTTCAAGGGCTTGCAGTCGGACCGGGGGAGGAGATCGGGGTGGGAATACGAACTTCGCTGAGGGGCGCCCCACCTGAAGAGACTAGTGTTGCTCATGGTTCAAGGTGATTTTTCAGCTCTCCGACTCTGATCTTCCTGGCGGCTGCTTGTCTTGACTGGGGCCTTTGGACGGTCATTTTTGGATCAGGGAGGATTAACAGGTGGGAGTTGAAGACTGCACATAAGGTAAATCTGTATTGAACCGGTTCACTTGGTGAGGATTTGTTTTGATATTTGAGACTTGTGTTTGAAACTTGCCTTGGAACTTGCTATTTGTTTTGAGTAATATTTTTTCTTACAAGTAAATGTGAGAATATTTTTTATTTCTCTCTGTCTATAAGTTTTTATCTTATATAACATGCCCGTGCTTAGTACCCTTTGGAAGTTTTGATGTTGCTGCTGCGATAAGCAGAGCATTTTGGAAGCAAGTCAGCCGGCGCCACCAGAAGGTATGCCGAATTTTGAGATGTACATCAAATATGGTATTTGTCCCATCACATATAATACATTGTGGAACAAATATACAAAAGGGGATCCCCAGTTGCAATCACCATTAGAGGGAACCATGGACCCTCATAAACTTGAGTATTTAGAGAATCGATTGTTTTTAAAGAAAGTTAGGCCAGCCATGTTTGATAGTTTGCGTATGTGGAAGAAGGAACTGAAGGAGCGGCATCTCAAGGCAGAGAAGGTACAAAAGAAACAGGAAAGGAAGACAGAGTATCCGAAGTATAAGGAATTGAAGGATAAGGAGGTTCAGGAGAAAAAGGAATGTTTAGATAGAGAGCATAAATTATTAGTATCTAAGGAATACATAGTTAGACCAACGGTAGCAGGTCAGGTCCACCAAGAGGATGTGGACTCAGATCTTGATGGATTATTGATCGAACGACCCCCCACCCCCATATGCACCAGTGATACCCCCTCCCCTTGGACCACCGAATGTTGTTCCCCCGGTACCTCCGGTTCCCCCTCCTTTGCCTGCGGTTGTCCAGCTCCCTATTTTACAACCAGTACCGGTACATTCCTTACCCTCTCCAACCCAGGCCACTGCACCCCCACCCCAGGCCTCTGTGCCTCCACCTTAGGCCACTGCACCTGAAATGATTGATGATCCTGTACTTCCTGCATCTGTCCTGACCCCTCGAGTTCTTCGTTCTATTGTATCTCAGTTTCGTCAGGATGCAATAAGGTTAATGGTATTAAATTGGTTAAGTGATATAGAAATGGAAGTAGAAGAAATGATAGATCAGATACAGGGTTTTTCTGAGGGCGAGCTTCTTTGTCTCATAAATAAGCTTTCTCATCAACGTATGGTTCAATGGGAGATGACTACAGGACAGAATGGCCCAGATGATGTTAGAGCTATTAATCGACAATATCAGATAGGGGCCTTCTCTGTAAGTAGAACTAATACTGCTATAGCAACGATAATTAGATACCGTAATGAACTCTCTTCCTCTCCCCGCATAAGACCTATGAGGGAAGCTGTACCACAATTTATTCCTGCAAGAGGGAATGCAGATAATGATGACACTAATAGTCCTGATGCTGGAGACCATTCATATGACGGAAAAATCCTAGAGGAATTTATGATGATGTACAGGCAGCCATTGATTCTTGTGTCATAACCCTAGCAGATATTGATATATTTTTGGTATGATCCTACCACCTGATATGTGGCAACTTACCCGGAAACAAGATCATGCTGTTGATTTGGGAGGAGACTGCGCTGCCATAGTAGCGGCCGATAGGGATAGGAAACTTGGTAAGAAACCTAGTCAGCTCATTCTGGACCTTCCTGGAAACATACTTACTTACATAAAAACGATGGTTCCAGCCAGAAAAATAGATTGGGCTCTTCTCACTGCCTGTAAACAAAAGCAGGAAGAGGCCGTCCCTGATTTCTTTACTCACTTTGAGGAAGTGTTCCACGATTTTAGTAGGCAAGATACATCTACACCTACGGGTGCACATTTATTTGTAGATCGATTTGTGGGGAATTTACTTCCAGAAATATCTGTTCGCTTAAAGAATTCCGAGAGTACGTGGGCTTCAGTAACCCCGAAAGCTATATTAGATATGGCTCAGTACTATCAAAATCAGGTGACCACTGAGCAAGAACGGAAAGAAGGAAAATTAAAAGTGTTAAAAACTAAAGTAATGATGGTTCAGGCCTATGGACCTCAAGGTAAGGGTCGTGGTCAGAATTATGGTCAGAATTTCAGACAACCACCTCCAGGAGGGCCACCACGTAGACAAACTCCACTAGGATTGGATCAATGTGCTTATTGCAAGGAGAAAGGACATTGGCATTCAGAATGCCCTGTTTTAGCAGCCGGGGGGAGAGGAAGAGGACAAGTGAATGGTAATCGAGGGACTTTAGCTTCCCGACAGCAGCCACGGCAGGTTCAAGCTCCAGAGAGAAATAAGTCAGGAAATTATTTAAATCAAAGAAATAATCAATATTCTATGGAGGATTGGGAATCAGAAGAGACTGTGGGAACACATTTTGCCTAGGACAGCGTAGGACAAGGAGGACCAGTTGAGATACCGTAGATCAGTAAGGGCCCTATGTAACAGCAACCATACTTGGGCAGGAACAGACGTTTTTAGTGGATACAGGGGCAACATGTAGTGCGATATCTCAGAAACTGGTCCCTGGGACACCCTTGTCTGGCCAAATGATCACATCCATAGCGTTTGATGGAACACCAACTCCTAGCCCTGTGTCCCAAAAACTACCTTTGCAGGTTGAGAATTTCATCACAACGGCCCCCTTTTTGCTTCCCCCACATGCTCCAGATAATCTGATGGGACTTGATCTTTTGAAATATTTCCATGCTACTATACATTGTTCCCCATCTGGAGTACGTGTTATTTTTGGGAAAAAGACATTGACTAAACAATAGAATTTTCTTTATGTTCCGATCTTGATTCTGTCCCTGCATGTGTTTGGGCTACTGCTGGCACAGATGTGGGAAGAATGGACAGTTTCTCAGTACACATACAGGTTCGGGAGGATGCTTCCTTACCAAGGGTCCCACAATATAAAATATCAAAAGAAGGTGAGGATGCACTGATATCTATCATTGATGACATGATACGTACAGGAGTTGTAGGGGAAGTTTCCTCTAATGTATGCAATAGCCCCATTCTCCCCATTCTCCTCATTCTAAAACGGGCGGTGGAACAGGGGATACGATTTACAGATTTGTGATTGACTTAAGAGAAGTCAACAAAATAGTGTTTCCTCAATAGCCTGTTGTTTCTGATATTTAAACTTTGTTGACATTAATCCCACCTACAGCTACTGTATTCTCTGTCATCGACCTTAAAAATGCCTTTTTCTCTATTCCTATACATGAAAACAGTAGATATGTTTTTGGATTTTCATTACGGGGACGCTCATTCAGGTTTTGTAGGGCTCCACAAGGGTATACAGAAAGTCCTAGCATTTATAGTCAGGCACTTAAGCGACAGTTGGATGAACTACTTTTTCCACCAGGAGTTACACTTGTGCAATATGTCGATGACATTCTTGTAGTCGCAGACACAGTTGAGCAATGTAAAAAGGCCACTCTCCCCCTATTGCATCATCTCGCTGTTAAGGGACATAAGGTCTCTAAGAATAAACTGCAATATTGTCAATCTGAGGTCACCTACTTGGGTCACCTCTTGTCTAAGGAAGGCCGTACTCTGACTAAAGACAGGATTCAAACTATCCTAAAAATTCCTATTCCTAGTATTCAAAAAGAAGTCAGGGCACTTATTGGTATTATTTCCTACTGTACACAGTGGATCCCAAATGTCTCCCTTATTATCAAACCTCTTTTGTCCCTTGTTACTAAAGACACTCCCTCTCCTCTACCATGGACATCTGAATGTCAGGAAGCATATCAGCAGCTTTGTGCATCCCTTTGTTCTGCTCCTGTGTTAGGCTTTTCAGATTATGCTAAGCCTTTCATATTATATGTGCACAAGAGAGAAGGATGTGCATTGTCAGTTTTGATACAACCATATGGTAGTAAACATCGTCCATATGCTTATTTCTCAGCTGTATTAGACCCAGTGGCTAGAGGACTTCCAGGTTGTCTCAGAGCGGTTACCGCCACAGCGATTTCTGTACAACAATCTGAGGGAATAGTGTTGAGTAACAAGCTTATGGTTATGGTACCCCATTCCGTAGATGTACTCCTGAATCAGACTAAGACACAACACTTGACTAGCGCTAGACTCACAGGCTATGAACTTACACTTTTGGCACCTCATATCACACTCAAGAGATGTTTGACATTGAACCCAGCTACATTGCTAACTTTGCCAGCTTAACAAGCCCATGATTTGCATGATTGCATTTTCCTAACAGAAAAACCAACTAAGGGAAGAATAGATCTAAAGGATACAGCTTTGTTAGACCCTGAGGGAGAACTATGGGTGGACGGCTCTTGTTTAAGACTACCTGATGGCACCACCTCTGCATTCTATGCCATAATCACTTTACAAACTGTGGTAGAAACAGCCTGTATCCCACAAAAATCTGCCCAAGCAGCTGAACTCATTGCTCTTTCGAGGGCTTGCGAACTCAGTCAGAGATTAAGAGTGAATATTTATACAGACAGTCAGTATGCATTTGGTGTGGCACACAATTTTGCCAAGCTCTGGAAGGAACAGGGATTCCTAATCTCCCATGGTTCTAAAATACAACATGGTGAATTGGTAAATAGTCTTCTTACTGCTCTGACATTGCCAAAAAGTGTAGCTATTATCAAATGGAGTGCCCATAAGAAAGTTACAGACAAGGTGGGTCAAGGAAATGCGTTTGCTGACGAAGCTGCACAAGATACTGCAAGTGCACTCACAAGTAAAGTATATGTATTACGATCCCAAGCTGAAAGATGGGAAAACATGTATACAGAGATCAAGGAAATACAGCAGTCAGCTGCTGAACAAGAAAGGGCAGAATGGCAAAAGGAAGGAGAATTAGATGATGAGGGATGTTGGAGATCAAAAGACATGTCAAAATGGAAATTGCCCTGTGCCTATGGCTTGCCTTTTGTGACTATGGCTCTTGGATCTGCTCACGTTAGTGCCAAAAACATCATTTCCCAATTGAAACCAGTCTGGGATAGTCAGCTCATTCGGAAAACGGCTGAGAATTTGGTTAAAAATTGTATGATTTGCTTACAGCACAATCCTGGGAAGGGAGTATCAACCCCTACTGGTGGATTTTCTCCACCTCAGGTTCCCTTTGAAGCACTCCAAATGGATTATATTCAATTAGAGCGTTGCAATAATTTAAAATATGTACTAGTGGTGGTTTGTTCCTTTAGTAAGTGGGTAGTAGCGTATCCCACCAAAGACAACACAGCCCTGACAACAGCTAAAGTTCTGTTAAAGTAGTTCTTCCCCCGTTTTGGGGTTTGTAGAGTCCTATGGAGCGACAACGGCTCCCACTTTACTAGCCAGATAATAGAGTACCTATTGAAAGGATTGGGGGTAAAACAAAAATTTCATGCTGCTAATTATCCTCAGGCAGCGGGTTTGGTAGAAAGGTACAATGCCACATTGAAATTAAAACTTGCAAAAATTCAAGCAACAACGGGCCTTAGTTGGCCAGATGCCTTGCCACTAGCTTTGCTATCTGTTCGTTCCATCCCACACAGTAAGATTGGACTTTCTCCCTATGAGATCGTCTTTGGTAGGCCTATGAATGTATGGGGACCCCGAGACCAAATATGAGTAAAGAAATACAGTACCCTGTTTTAAGTGATTACTTGAAAGACTTATCTGAAAAACTATCTTTGATTCATCAGCAGGTGCGTGAAGCTATTCCCGACAAATCAGATGGTCCGGCTCATGGTCTCCAGCCTAGGGAATTCATCTAAGTTAAGAATTTTCAATGCTCGAAGAACTTGGAGCCCCAGTGGAAAAACCCAGAGCAGATTCTACTTGCGACTTGAAAACTGCTGTCTGTGTCACCAACAGACGCCATTGGATCAATGCTGCACACTGTAAGCGCATCCCAGCAACTGTTCTCCAGCCAGAAGGCAGAAAAGATCTGAAAGACATCTTACAGACTCAAAAAAGTGTTGCTCCTCTGAATGAAGACACTTTGTTCCCAGATGAAACTGTGCCATCGGCATCAAGGTACGATTTGCGACCAAGGAAGGGAAGGAGCAGATAGAGATACTGGATGGCCGATTTCAATTAGTGGAACGGTTCGTCTGCGACACGTGGGATCACAGAATCGCCTGAACTAGGTTCAGAGAGGGTTGTGATACGTGTTCAGTGGTGCCTGGGTCTCTCTCCAACCTGTGGTTGTATAGATACCGAGAAGGAGAAATGCAGAAATTGGGATCTAAGTAGCACTTGCAAAACAAAGACAAGCCTTTGTGTATGGTGACTCTGATCATACTCTTGATAATCTTGGCAGCAGTTTTTTGGACAATGGAGAAAATGATTCCAGCATGAAATTTCTTACATACTACTACCCCTCTCCCCGTTGAACATAACTATTTCCCCCTTCCCTATCATGAACAGAAGCACCGCATGTCCTACCTCAACAACATTTTCATACAGATGTTGCATAATACTCACAACGTTACAACCACCGCCAACTGTTGGGTGTGCAAAATGATGCCAGCTCACCAGAAAAAGGGAGGAACGCCTTTCATTCCCTTGCCATTTTCACATAACGGCTCCTGAAGAGCCTGGCTCGCACTGTTGTGGGCCTCAGAAATTACTAACATTACTTCAGCTAGTGTGGGAGGACTTAATGCCAAATTGAACAGTGTGTTACCCCGATGAGGAAGGGGACCCACAATCCAAAGGAACTGCATGGGAAATGGAGGAATATTGCAGAGGAAATGCCTCCACACGCTATGTTTTCCCCAACACTCGAACGACCAAGGGTAATGGGCCACCTGTTATCGCTGTGACTAGAGCTCGAGCGGACCTTTGTATGAGCAGTATTGGCCGTATCCCTGTGACTGTACAACAATATTGAACATTACTGGAACAAACAATAGTAGTTTTTTGTCCTCACAGAATACTTATTTTATCTGTGGAAACAAAGTTTACGATAATTTGCCTATTGGTTGGTCTGGGGTTTGTTATGTGTCTTTCCTGCTTCCCCCTGTGTTCTTAGCACCTGCCTCCTATCACAAAGATCAGAAACTGTTTAATGATAATTCCTTAAATACATTCAAGAGGACCATAGAAAATTATGAAATAGATCAGAATGACACCGCTCTACAACAATATGTTGTTTTTAATTTAGGGCTCTTTTACTTTGTGGGTGCAGCTTTAAATAGCAGAAAGATTAGGCGTCTGACCCGTGTAGTAGAGGCTGTAACGAATCAGACAGCAATGGCTCTTGGTAATATCACAGAAAAACTCCAAACTGCAAGAATCGTAGCTTTACAAAATAGAATGGTGCTTGATGTGATCCTCGCCGATCGCGGTGGAGCATGTCGCATCATCAGCAGTAGCTGTTGCGTGTTCATTCCCGACCACGCCCCTTCTGTGTATGACGCCATTTCTAAATTACATAAAATAGCTGCAGAAATACATCAAGACCAAGGAACCTGGTCCTGGTCTGACTGGTTACAGGGACTTATCTCCACTTGGGGTTGGAAATTGTTAATGGGAATAGTAATCATAGGAGCCATCTTTCTCACTTGCTGTTTCTGCATTCAATGTGCCCCTATGGTATGCACCACTTGTATAAATGTTTGCAGTAGTATTAAACCCACCCCAATCAATGTTCATTAATTAAATAGAGAAATGATTATGCACACTGAAATTCATGAATTAATGAATATTAATGTACACGATTAATACATGTACCCCTTAGAATAGATTCAGCACAGCTGAAAAGGAAGGACTGTGAAAATGTAAAACCTGAATTCTCTTGTTTTTTAATTAAGCTGTGCTTCATCCATTTTCACCCCTGTCCTGTTTTCAGCCTGGCCCTATCCTTGACACCGCACCTGCATCAACATTGGTAGAGAATCTAGATTGGGACATTGTAGGCTACGTAAACATGCAAAGTCAGCACAAAAGAACATCTGATGTCTGCACTGGGTTTTGTGTGTTTGTTAAACAATGGTAAAGTCTTAGATAAAGTTTGCTCAGATAGCCTATCTTGTTGTGCAGCTTCAGGACGCGACAGTTGCATAAGGCACCAAGGTTGTTGATTCTTACCGATTGTCTCATTTGTGTGTTCTTCCCAAAGCTCTATTTACCTCTGGGTGTTCCTTGTTTGTGATCTTTACTATAAAAACCCATGTAACCATCGTTCAATGTGGTCTCTCCTTGGGTATCTTGATGGTACTTGTCGGATGGAGACCCATTCATGAATGCTTAATAAATGACCAGTGTCGATTCCTCCTTACTTGTTAAGAACCCATGGCAAAGTGGTGACCCTGCACCAGCAGATTATTAATTAATCTGTTCCACACTTGCTGCTTTACCATTTTGAGACATGATACGTGGATGACTCAAGGATCAGATCAAAAATAGAACCAAAAATGAACACAGTATGTGGTTGCGTAGTGGTCTGCACTAATCTAGTGATGTACACCAATTACTGTGGGTCAAGTACAAATACAAGTTCAAATCCTCACCGCTGACCACCAATATTAGAAATGGAGGTCTCTAGTTGGCAAAGGTAGGAACCTTTGACCAGATAGGGACCCTTGCTTCTAGTCAGGGTAAGGGGATACACACTTTAGATAACCCCTGCTCACCCCCTTGGTAGCTTGGCACGAGCAGACAGGCTTATCCCAAAGGCAATGTGTAAAGTATTTGTATCAAAACTCACAGTAACACAGTGAAAGCACCACAAATGGACTCCACAACTGTTTAGAAAAACACAATATCTTTATCTAAACTACACAAGACCAAAACAACGAAAATCCAACATACAGATACTCAGTAGAATGTCTTTAAAAAGGTTGTTGCAAAAATAAACTTGTAGATGGTAAATGAGACACTTTACTCTCAAAGTACCTGGGATGCGTAACGCAGACGAACAAAAGGGGCGCAGAGAAGGCGATGCATCAATTCGTCCCGCGCTCTGGTCACGATGTGACAAGATGGCACCTCGATGCGTTGCGATGATCCGGTGCGATGCGATAAAATTGCGTTTTTGATGCGATAACGTGGAGGCGATGCGTGCACGCCTGAGAGCCGTGTGGCGAAATCGGTGGTTTCCTGAGCCGCGACAGACACTGCGACACACTTCTCTGGTGATGCGACGGCGATCAGCGGTGGCGGCGACACGCTTCCTCAGCGATGCGACGGCCCTGTGACACGCTTCTTTGGTGATGCGGCGGCGAACAGCGGCAGCGACGGCACGCTTCCTCGGCGATGCAACAGAGGCTGCTGCAGTGGTGACACACTTCTCCCTCGTTACGTCGCGCTTCCATCTCCCAACAGCAAAAGGCCTCATACACAGTTACAGGCACCTCCTGGCAGGCTAGAACTCCCAGCAAGGAAGTTCAGGGAAGCTGGGGGTGAAGTCCTTTTGGTCCTGGACTTCAGAAACAGGAGGCCAGCTCTTCTCAGCCCCTTGGAGACTTTTCTTCAGATGGACACAGCACACAGCAAAGTCCTTCTTCAAAAAGGGGACACAACACACAGCAAAGTCCCTTGATCCTCTCCTCAGTAGAAACAGCAACTGCAGGCCAACCCCAGACACACAGCAAGGGCAGTACTTCTCCTCAGTCTCTTCAGCTGATCTTCTTTGGAAGGGATTCCTCTTGATCACAAAGTAGTCTCAAGTTCAGGGGTTTCAGCTCTCATATTTATACCGCAAACATCTTTGTTGTCTATGTGTGAGGGGTCCTGGACCCAGTCCAAACCAGTTCTGGGTGCACTCTGCCAGTGCACAAATTCTTACTTTATTAGTGGAGGCCAGGGTCATCAGACACACCGCAGGAGGTGGAGCCAGCATTGTGGAAGGCAGGCACAGCCCTATTCAGCCAGGGTGCTACTCCTCCTACCACTCCAAATGCAGATTGGCCTATTCAGCCTAGTGCTGACTCACCCAGACTCCTGGAGCCACCCCAGCCCCTGTCACTCTCAAATCAGACAGTCAATCCACAAACAGGCAGAGGCACACAGAAAGGTTGAACAAGAAAATAGGTACTTTCTAAAAGTGTTATTTTCAAACACAAAATTTAAAAACCATCCTTCCTAAAAGATGTGTTATTACATTCTGAGTTCAGGGATACCAGACTCCAATTTTCTATCTCACTCATATGGGAAGATATGCTGGTAATATGTTACACAGCATTCCACATTCCGTCCTATGGGCAAGATAGCTTTTCAATAGTGAAAAACGAAATTGGCAGTATTTCACTATCAGGACATGTTACTCACACTAGTACATGTCCTACCTTTCACATACACTGCACCCTACCCAGGGGGGTACCTTGGGCATACCATAGGAGTGTCCTATTTGTAAGAAAAGGGAAAGGTGGGCAAGAGTGTACACTGGCCAGGTCGACATGGCAGTTCACAAACTGCGCACAGGCACTGCAGTGGCAGGCCTGAGGCCTCTTTTCAGGGCTGCTTATGTGGGTGGCACAATCAGTGCTGCAAGCCCAGTAGTAGCATTTGAATTACCAGCCATTGCACACTTAGTGCACTTTACCAGGGACCTAATGGTAAAACAAATATGCCAATCATGGATAGCCAATCACAATAACAATTTACACAGGGAGCACTTGCACTTTGGCACTGATCAGCAGTGGCAAAGTGCCCAAAGCATCTAAACCAGCAAAAAGTCAGGTAGGGGCAAAAAGTCAGGGGTAACCACGCCAAAGATGCCAGGTCTAACAAGTGGATCAACACATCAATAACATATAAGATGATGAGTGTATGCTTATGCTTTTCATTTCCTATAATTGCACATATCTGTCACAATGTGTAAATATGATCATAGCAATAACTTTATAATTATTTCCATATATCAGGAGATCAGTACATCAATAATATATAAAATTATGAGTGTATGCTTATGGATTTATTTTTCCCATAACAACACATAGCTGTCATAATGTGTAAATATGATTATGGCAATTGTATCTAAAAGTGCTTCACTAATGAAATATTGGGGGACAAATATAAAAATAAATACATTTTAAAAACCAGCAAAAACAGAAAGCCTAAGTTTGTAAATATTTATCCTTGCATGTACATATGGGACTTTATCCAGTACAATGTAATATCTCCTGATATTTTCCATATGCGTATCATGTTAAAATCTCTATACATGTATACCTCCTATGTGTGGTCACTTTTTACATCTTTTCCTCCCACTGCAGGGAAGAAACAAAAAATAATATAACTCATCTCCCAAAACCTTATCAAATCACCAGTATATGACTGATCCTAGTCCTCTTCCAAAAGATTCCCTCTCTCCACTCTCTGACTCATCCCAGGCCTCTTTTACTAGTATGAACCCCCAAACAACTCGTTCCAAACTCTTCCCTCCTCTAACCATCCTTTATCCTATTCATCCAACTGACAGGTTCTCTGACTCACCCTAAATCCATTTTATTACTATGAACCCTCAAGTAATCCTTTCTAAGCTCTTCCCTTCTCTATCCATCTCCTATCTTATTCATCCAATTAACAGACTCACATGTCTACCACTCCCACCACTCCCATTAACAATTTATATTTCCCCCTACTAATCTACCACTAATCCACCTTTGGGTTCCAGAGTAGCGTGCTACTCGCCAAATAAGGGCTATATAAATAACATTTCAATTACACACACACAAACCACACAGTGTTGTACACATAAGCAATCATTCACATAATCTCAAATGCACAGTTGTATATTTAGGCACATAGGATTACTATAATTTACACACATTAGAGCACATAATATCACACAGAGGTAGTCACACACACAGGCAGTCAATAGAGCACGCACAGTCATGCTATTTTTCACACAATAATACACAAGCATGTATATTGCACAAATTCATAATCACAGACTTTTGCGCAGACACACAAACACTAGTAGCTCATATGATATTTAGGGGTAGGCGGAACTCTCAGAATTTGACTCCATGGTATTCAGCGGAGTCACATAAAAACTCTGCGAGATTCCGCAGAGTTCTGCCAATAGGTGGTATCAGGCATGTCATGCTGCTCATGCTGTGATTTAGCACCAGTAGCATGTGCCGTACTGGAAAATCTGCGTGAATATGTTATGTTATGTTAATTAATTTATAAAGCGCAACGGTTACCCTGAGGTGTCCTGGCGCTGTTACCGAATCCTAACTAGCTAAATTACCAAAGAGCGGATTGTGGACTGAGCAGATTTAGTGGATAAATAACCATGTTTTTAATGCCCTTCTAAAGGACAGCAAATCTGGCAAATTTCTAAGCTGAGCCGGAAGATCGTTCCACGCCTTAGCTGCCCCAACGACAAATCTTCGGCCTCCCCATGAGAGCTTTTTTATCTTGGGGATAGACGCCAATTTCGCACCCAATGAACGCAGATTTCTAGTGGGTACATACCACTTTAAATGCTTTTGCAGATAGTCAGGCCCGGTCCCATGAAGAGCCTTAAAAACAGTGCTTAATGTTTTGAAAAGTATCCTTTTCCTGACTGGAAGCCAGTGTAGCTTCTGAATTTCTTTGGAGATAGGTGCAAATTTAGGGATCCCGGTCAGTATTCTGGCCGCTGCGTTTTGTAGCCTTTGTAGCTTGTTCAGAAAATGTTCCTGGATGTTTAAATAGAGACTATTACAGCAGTCAAGTTTAGACATCACCAAGGCAGAGACCACTGTTTTCTGACAACTTGCCGGCAGGAAAGGCAGAATTTTTTTCACAGTCCGCAGAACAAACGACGTAGAAGAAGAGACTGAATTGATTTGGGCCCCCATATTCAGCTTGTCATCTACATTTACTCCCACATTTTTTACTTTTTGAACTGGGACTGGGAGGTTCCCCATGCTAGCAGGCCACCATTTAGCATTCTAAACGTTTGGGGCATTTCCAAACATTATGACCTCTGTTTTATCGGAGTTCAGCTTTAGGCAGTATTCCGCCATCCAGTGACTCACTGCCATCATGCAGTCATGAAATCTGTTTTCCATGCTGCCCTCCTGTCCTGGCTTCAAGGATACCACAATTTGGGTATCGTCTGCGTAAGATGTTAAATCAAAACCCAAGGTCTTAATAATGGGAGCCAGTGAGGACACGTAGATATTAAACAGGGTCGGGCTCAGGGACGAACCCTGAGGGACTCCGCAAGGTAAGATAAACGGTCTTGAACGGAAGTTACCCATGGAAACCACCTGGGATCTGTCAGCAAGGAAAGATTTTATAAGATTCCAGGCCTTGCCCTGAAGTCCGCATGCCCTGAGCCGATCCAACAAACGTTGATGGTGGACCGTGTCAAAAGCAGCGGATAGATCTAATAGTATCAAGGCTGCCCTTCCTCCCGAATCTTCAGCTCTTCTGATCTCATCCGTGGTTTTCAGAAGTGCCGATTCTGTACTGTATATATATTTTAAACAACGAGGGCACCCAAGAAAGGTCGACCAGGGACCTTGGGAGTAATTATTTTAAACAACAGTGGTCCCTAGAGCTAAAAAAGGATGTAAGGAAAAATAAATACAGGCTCAATCAGTGCTGTATTAACGGGACTTGTCCAGCCGGACAGAGGTCGAATTTTACTTATATGTCAATCAAGAATCATTTACAAGAATTTACGAAGTAGGACACAAGCCTGTATCCTGTATAAACAAGGGAAAAATGTGCAAGACACAAGAAAAGCAACAACATAGGCTCAGGCAAAAGATATGGTTTGCCATAGGAGGAAATTACAACTTAAAAGGACAATCAGATTCAAATAAACAACCTTATACTTTTATAATAAATCAATTTTCAGCATTTTAGAATGTCGACGGCGTTTCGATCCTTAGGGGGAATGCAAGGATCATCATCAGGACAAAGGTTATTTGCCTGTGGGGTGGAGCCTGAATAACCACACACAGTATGAAAGGAAGGAGCAGAATTAGGTGATTTAATCTGGGATACCAGCTTGCCGTACCCAGAGATTTCTGACTCCCGGCTTGTTCGCATTAACGACCTCGACAACGGATCGACTGCCGCTATCACGCCCCCCACACTGGCTCGGATATTCCTCCTCTGTGCTGCTGCGCTTCCTATCTCCTGAGCGCCATGCTTTTTTAGTCGGCCCGGTTTTGTGTGTGTATATATATTTTTTACTTGACCGTACTGACGATCCTCTGAACCCCCTCCTAGGCGGCCCCTCTGTGGATGTGGCGGTGGTGGACATGGGGGTGGTGGACATGGTGGTGGACATGGTGGTGGTGGATATGGTAGTGGACGTGGTGGTGGTGGTGGATATGGTGGTGGACATGGTGGACGTGGTGGTGGTGGATGTGGTGGTGGATGTGGTGGTGGTGGACGTGGTGGTGGAAGTGGTGGTGGTGGACATGGTGGTGGTGCTGGTGGTGAATGTGGTGGTGGCGGACGTGGTGGTGGTGGACGTGGTGGTGGTGTGGACATGGTGGTGGTGGACGTGGTGGTGGACATGGTGGTGGTGGTGGTGGATGTGGTGGTGGTGGACGTGGTGGTGGTTGACATGGTGGTGGATGTGATGGCGGTGGTGGTGGTGGACGTGTTGGTGGTGGATGTGGTGGTGGACATAGTGGTGGACATGGTGGTGGTGGTGGATGTGGTGGTGGTGGACGTGGTGGTGGTGGATGAGGTGGTGGTGGATGTGGTGGTGGTGGATGTGGTGGTGGATGTGGTGGTGGGTGTGGTGGTGGTAGTGGATGTCATGGTAGACATGGTGGTGGTGGTGGATGTGGTGGTGGACTTGGTGGTGGTGACGGTTGTGGATGTGGTGGTGGTGGTGGTGGACTCAGTGGTGGTGGACGTGGTGGTGGATGTGGTGGATGTGGTGGTGGTGGTGGATGTGGTGGTGGTGAATGTTGTGGTGGTGGTGGATGTGGTGGTGGACATGATGGTGGTGGAAGTGGTGCTGGTGGTAGACGTGGTGTTTGATGTGGCGGTGGTGGATGTGGTTGGACGTGGTGAAGGATGTGGTGGTGGATGTGGTGGTGGACGTGGTGGTGGACATGGTGGTGGTGGACGTGGTGGTGGTGGTGGATGCAGTGGTGGTGGACGTGGTGGACATGGTGGTGGTAGACGTGGTGGATGTGGTAGTGGTTGTGGTGGATGTGGTGGTGGTTGTGGATGTGATGGTGGTGGACATGATGGTGGTGGTGGATGTGGTGGTGGTGGTGGATGTGGTGGTGGACATGGTGGTGGTGGATGTGGTGGTGGACATGGTGGTGGACATGGTGGTGGTGGATGTGGTGGCGGACGTGGTGGTGGTGGACCTGGTGGTGGTGGACGTGGTGGTGGACGTGGTGGTGGTTGATGTGGTGGACATGATGGTGATGATGGACATGGTGGTGGTGGACGTGGTACATGTGGTGGTGGACGTGGTGGTGGATGTTGTGGTGGTGGATGTGGTGGTGGTGGACGTGGTGGTGGTGGAGGATGTGGTGGTGGTGGACGTGGTGGTGGACATGGTGGTGGTGGATGTGGTGGTGGTGGACATGGTGGCGGTGGTGGACATGGTGGCAGTGGTGGACGTGGTGGTGGTGGATGTGATGGTGATGGTGGACATGGTGACAGTGGTGGTGGACATGGTGGTGGTGGACCTAGTGGTGGTAGATGTGGTGGTGGTGGTGGACATGGTGGTCATGGTGGATGTGGTGGTAAATGTGGTGGTGGTGGACGTGATGGTGGTGGTGGACGTGGTGGTGGTGAACATGGTGGTGGTGGTGGACGTGGTGGTGGTGGACGTGGTGGTGGACATGGTGGTGGTGGACGTGGTGGTGGTGGTGGTGGATGTGGTGATGTGGTAGATGTGGTGGTGGTGGACATGGTGGTGGTGGTGGACATGGTGGTGGACATGGTGGTGGACATGGTGGTGGTGGTTGTGATGTTGATGGTGGACGTGGTGGTGGTGAAAATGGTGTGGTGGTGGTAGTGGATGTGGTGGTGGGTGTGGTGGACGTGGTGGTGGTGGATGTGGTGGTGGATGTGGTGATGGTGGTGGATGTGGTGGTGGTGGATGTGGTGGTGGTGGACGTAGTGGTGGTGGAGGATGTGGTGGTGGTGGACATTGTGGTGGTGGACATTGTGGTGGTGGATGTGGTGGTGGTGGATGTAGTGGTGGTGGTGGATGTGTTGGTGGTGGATGTGATGGTGATGGTGGACGTGGTGGCAGTGGTGGAGGTGGTGGTGCTGGTGGATGTGGTGGACATGGTGTTAGTGGACATGTTGGTGAACATATTCGTGGATGTGGTGGTGGTGGATGTGGTGGACATGGTGGTGGTGGTGGTGGACCTGGTGGTGGTGGACCTGGTGGTGGTAGTGGTGGTGGACATGGGGGTCATGGTGGTGAAAATCATGATGGTGGTGGTGGATGTGGTGGTGGTGGAGGATGTGGTGGTGGTGGACGTGGTGGTGGACATGGTGGTGGTGGATGTGGTGGTGGTGGACATGGTGGCGGTGGTGGACATGGTGGCAGTGGTGGACGTGGTGGTGGTGGATGTGATGGTGATGGTGGACATGGTGACAGTGGTGGTGGACATGGTGGTGGTGGACCTAGTGGTGGTAGATGTGGTGGTGGTGGTGGACATGGTGGTCATGGTGGATGTGGTGGTAAATGTGGTGGTGGTGGACGTGATGGTGGTGGTGGACGTGGTGGTGGTGAACATGGTGGTGGTGGTGGACGTGGTGGTGGTGGACGTGGTGGTGGACATGGTGGTGGTGGACGTGGTGGTGGTGGTGGTGGATGTGATGATGTGGTAGATGTGGTGGTGGTGGACATGGTGGTGGTGGTGGACATGGTGGTGGACATGGTGGTGGACATGGTGGTGGTGGTTGTGATGTTGATGGTGGACGTGGTGGTGGTGAAAATGGTGTGGTGGTGGTGGTGGATGTGGTGGTGGGTGTGGTGGACGTGGTGGTGGTGGATGTGGTGATGGTGGTGGATGTGGTGGTGGTGGATGTGGTGGTGGTGGACGTAGTGGTGGTGGAGGATGTGGTGGTGGTGGACATTGTGGTGGTGGACATTGTGGTGGTGGATGTGGTGGTGGTGGATGTAGTGGTGGTGGTGGATGTGTTGGTGGTGGATGTGATGGTGATGGTGGACGTGGTGGCAGTGGTGGAGGTGGTGGTGCTGGTGGATGTGGTGGACATGGTGTTAGTGGACATGTTGGTGAACATATTCGTGGATGTGGTGGTGGTGGATGTGGTGGACATGGTGGTGGTGGTGGTGGACCTGGTGGTGGTGGACCTGGTGGTGGTAGTGGTGGTGGACATGGGGGTCGTGGTGGTGAAAATCATGATGGTGGTGGTGGATGTGGTGGTGGACGTGATGGTGGTGGTGGACGTGGTGGTGGTGAACATGGTGGTGGTGGATGTGGTGGATGTGGTGGCGGTGGATGTGGTGGTGGTGTTGGATATGGTGATGGCGGACGTGGTGGTGGTGGACGTGGTGGTGATGTGGATATGGTGGTGGTGGACGTGGTGGTGGACATGATGGTGGACGTGGTGGTGGTGGACGTGGTGGTGGTGGACATGGTGGTGGTTGTGATGGTGGTAGCGGTGGTGGTGGTGGTGGTGGACGTTGTGGTGGTAAATGTGGTGGTGGACATGGTGGTGGACATGGTGGTGGTGGTGGACATGGTGGTGGTGGATGTGGTGGTGGATATGGTGGTTGTGGACGAGGTGGATGTGGTGGTGGTGGACGTGGTGGTGGTGGACATGGTGGTGGTGAAGTTGGTAGTGGACATGGTGGTGGTGGATATGGTAGTGGACGTGGCGGTGGTGGATGTGTAGGTGGACATGGTGGATGTGGTGGTGGTGTGGACATGGTGGTGGTGGACTTGATGGTGGACATGGTGGTGGTGGTGGACGTGGTGGTGGTGGACGTGGTGGTGGTGGACATGGTGGTGGATGTGATGGTGGTTGTGTGGTGGTGGTGGACGTGGTGGTGGTAGATATGGTGATGGACATGGTGGTGGTGGACGTGGAGGTGGTGGATGTGGTGGTGGTGGACGTGGTGGTGGTGGATGAGGTGGTGGTGGATGTGGTGGTGGATGTGGTGGTGGTGGACATGGTGGTGGTGAAGTTGGTGGTGGTGGTGGACATGGTGGTGGTGGTGGACATGGTGGTGGTGGACATGGTGGTGGTGGTGGATGTGGTGGTGGTGGCGGTGGTGGACGTGGTGGTGGGTGTGGTGGTGGTGGTGAATGTGGTGGCAGACGTGGTGGTGGTGGATGTGGTGGTGGATGTGGTGGTGGTGACAGCTGTGGACGTGGTGGTGGTGGACTCAGTGGTGGTGGATGTGGTGGTGGTGGTGGATGTGGTGGTGGTGGATGTGGTGGTGGTAGTGGATGTGGTGGAGGACATGGTGGTGGTGGACGTGGTGCTGGTGGTAGACGTGGTGTTTGATGTGGCGGTGGTGGATGTGGTTGGACGTGGTGGTGGATGTAGTGGTGGATGTGGTGGTGGACGTGGTGGTGGACATGGTGGTGGTGGACATGGTGGTGTGGTGGACTTGGTAGACATAGTGGTGGTGGACGTGGTGGTGGTGGTGGTGGTGGAAGTGGTGGTGGTTGTGGATGTGGTGGTGGTGGACATGATGGTGGTGGTGCATGTGGTGGTGGTGGTGGATGTGGTGGTGGACATGGTGGTGGTGGATGTGGTGGTGGATATGGTGGTGGACATGGTGGTGGTGGATGTGGTGGTGGACGTAGTGGTGGTGGACCTGGTGGTGGTGGTGGTGGACGTGGTGGTGGTGGACTTGGTGGTGGTGGTGGACATGGTGGTGGACGTGGTGGTGGTGGAAAAGGTGGTGGTGGACATGATGGTGATGATGGACATGGTGATTGTGGATGTGGTGCATGTGGTGGTGGATGTTGTGGTGGTGGATGTGGTGGTGGTGGACGTGGTGGTGGTGGAGGATGTGGTGGTGATGGATGTGGTGGTGGTGGATATGGTGGTGGACATGGTGGTGGTGGATGTGGTGGTGGTGGACATGGTGGCGGTGGTGGACATGGTGGCAGTGGTGGACGTGGTGGTGGTGGTGGTGGACATGGTGGCCATGGTGGATTTGTTGGTGAATGTGGTGGTGGTGGACAGGATGGTGGTGGTGGACGTGGTGGTAGTGAACATGATGGTGGTGGTTGTGATGTTGATGGTGGACTTGGTGGTGGTGAAAATGGTGGTGGTGGACGTGGTGGTGGTGGTGGATGTGGTGATGTGGTGGACGTGGTGGTAGATATGGTGGTGGACATGGTGGTGGACATGGTGGTGGACATGGTGGTGGTGGTTTTGATGTTGATGGTGGACGTGGTGGTGGTGAAAATGGTGGTGGTGGTGGTGTACATGGTGGTGAGCCTGGTGGATGTGGTGGTGGGGAAAATGGTGGTGGTGGTGTGGATGTGGTGGTGGATGTGGTGGATGTGGTGGTGGTGGACGTGGTGGTGGTGTTAGATGTGGTGATGGTGTTGGATGTGGTGGTGGTGGAAGTGGTGGACGTGGTGGACATGGTGGTGGTGAAAGATGTAGTGGTGGTGGACATGGTGGTGGTGGATGTGGTGGTGGACATGGTGGTTGATGTGGTGGTGGTGGATGTGGCAGTGGACGTGGTGGTGGACGTAGTGGTGGATGTGGTGGTGGTGGATGTGGTGGTGGTGGACATGGTGGTGGATGTGGTGGTGATGGATGTGGTGGTGGTGGATGTGGTGGTGGATGTGGTGGAGGTGATGGTGGTGGATGTGGTGGTAGACATGGTGGATGTGGTGGTGGCAGTGGATGTAGTGATGGCGGACATGGTGGTGGTTGAAGTGGTAGATGTGGTGGTGGTGGATGTGACTGTGGACGTGGTGCTGGACGTGGTGGTGGATGTGGTGGATGTGATGGTGGACATGGTGGTTGACGTGTTGGTGGTGCTGCACGTGGTGGTGATGGACATGATGGTGGTGGACGTGGCGGTGGACGTGGTGGTGGTGGTAGATGTGGTGGTGGATCTGGTGGTGGACATGGTGGTGGTAGACATGGTGGTGGTGGACATGGTGGTGGTGGACGTGGTGGTGGTGCTGGTGGTGGATGTGGTGGTGGTGGATGTGGTGTGGACGTGGTGGTGGTGGACGTGGTGGTGGTGGACGTGGTACTGGTAGTGAACGTGGTGGTGGTGGACATGGTGTTGGTGGACATTGTGGTAGATATGGTGGTGGTGGATGTGGTGGTGGACATGGTGGTGGACATGGTGGTGGTTGTGGATGTGGTGGTGCAGGAAGGGGTGTGGTGGATGTGGTGGTAGTGGACGAGGCGGTGGTGGATGTGATGGTGGTGATTATGGTGGTGGTGGACATGGTGGTGGTGGACGTGGTGGATGTGGTGGTGGACATGGTGGTGGTGGACTTGGTGGTGGTGGTGGACATGGTGGTGGTGGTGGATGTGGTGGTGCTGGACATGGTGGTGGTCATGGTGGTAGATGTGGTGGTGGTAGCAGTGGTGGACGTGGTGGTGGTGGTGAATGTGGTATTGGATGTGGTGGTGGACGTGGTGGTGGACGTGGTGGTGGTAGCAGTTGGGGACATGGTGGTGGTGGTGGATGCAGTGGTGGTGGACATGGTGGTAGATGAGGTGGTGGTGGTGGTGGATGTGGTGGACCTGATGGTGATTGATGTGGTGGTGGACGTAGTGGTGGTGGTGGATGTGGTGGTGGACATGGTGGTGGTGGACGTGGTGGTGGTGGACATGGTGGTGGACATAGTGGTTTGTGGATGTGGTGGTGGCGGTGGTTGATGTGGTGGTGGTGGTGAGCA
Source organism: Triturus cristatus (assembly GCF_964204655.1). Lineage (NCBI taxonomy): Eukaryota > Metazoa > Chordata > Amphibia > Caudata > Salamandridae > Triturus > Triturus cristatus. Next base: position 788,403,891 of record NC_140592.1, on the reverse strand, counting down.
TGGTGGTAGTGGTGGATGTGATGGTGGACATGGTGCAGGACGTGGTGATGGACGTGGTGGTGGACGTGGTGTGGATGTGGTGGTGGATGTGGCTGTGGTGGACATGGTGGTTGACGTGTTGGTGGTGCTGGATGTGGTGGTGGTGGACATGATGGTGGTGGACGTGGCGGTGGACGTGGTGGTGGATCTGGTGGTGGACATGGTGGTGGTGGACGTGGTGGTGGTGTGGACGTGGTGGTGGTGGACGTGTTGGTGGGTGACATGATAGTGGTGGTGGACGTGGTAGTGGTGGACATGGTGGTGGTGGACATGGTGGTGGATGTGGTGGTGGACATGGTGGTGGACATGGTGGTGGTGGTGGATGTGGTGGTGCTGGATGGGGTATGGTGGATGTGGTGGTAGTGGACGAGGTGGTGGTGGATGTGGTGGTGGTGGATGTGGTGGTGGTGGACGTGGTGGATGTGGTGGTGGTGGACATAGTGGTGGTGGACTTGGTGGTGGTGGTGGTGGACGTGGTGGTGGTGGTGGATGTGGTGTTGGTGGTGAATGTGGTAGTGGATGTGGTGGTAGACGTGGTGGTGGACATGGTGGTGGCAGTTGGGGATATGGTGGTGGTGATGGTGGATGCAGTGGTGGTGGGCATGGTGGTAGATGAGGTGGTGGTGGATGTAGTGGTGGACCTGGTGGTGGTGGATGTGGTGGTGGTGGTGGTGGATGTGGTGGTGGATGTGGTGGTGGACGTAGTGGTGGTGGTGGATGTGGTGGTGGACATGGTGGTGGTGGACATGGTGGTGGTGGACATGGTGGTGAGGGACATGGTGGTGGTGGTGGATGTGGTGGTGGTGGATGTGGTGGTGGTGGTGGATGTGGTGGTGATCGATGTAGTGGTGGTGGTGGACATGGTGGTGGTGGTGGATGTGGTGGACGTGGTGGTGGTGGAGGATGTAGTGATGGTGGATGTGGTGGTGGACGTGGTGGTGGTGGATGTGATGGAGGACATGGTGCTGGACGTGGTGGTGGACGTGGTGTGGATGTGGTGGTGGACATGGTGGTGGTGGACATGGTGGTGGATGTGGCCGTGAACGTGGTGGTGGTGGATGTGGTGGTGGACATGGTGGACATGGTGGTGGTTGACGTGGTGGTGGAAGTGGTGGTGGTGGACGTGGTGGTGGACGTGGTGGTGGTAGATGTGGTGGTGGTGGACATGGTGGTGGTGGACAAGGTGGTGGTGGATGTGGTGGTGATGGCGGTGGACATGTTGGTGGGGGTGGATGTGCTGGCGGTGGTGGATGTGGTAGTGGATATGGTGGTGGTGGTGGATGTTGTGGTGGTGGTAGATGTGGTGGTGGTGGAAGTGGTGGTGGACGTGGTGGTGGACTCATTGGTGGTGGACATGGTGGTGGTGGTGGACGTGGTGGTGGTGGATGTGGGGGTGGTGGATGTGGGGGTGGTGGACATGGTGGTCATGGTGGATGTGGTGGTGAATGTGGTGGTGGTGGACTTGATGGTGGTGGTGGACGTGGTGGTGGTGAACATGGTGGTGGTGGTGGTGGATGTGGTGGTGGTGGATGTAGTGGTGGACGTGGTGGACATGGTGGTGGTGGACGTGGTGGTGGTGGTGGACGTGGTGGTGGTGGTGGATGTGGTGTTGGTGGTGAATGTGGTAGTGGATGTGGTGGTGGACGTGGTGGTGGACATGGTAGTGGCAGTTGGGGACATGGTGGTGGTGATGGTGGATGCAGTGGTGGTGGACATGGTGGTAGATGAGGTGGTGGTGGATGTAGTGGTGGACCTGGTGGTGGTGGATATGGTGGTGGTGGTGGTGGATGTGGTGGTGGACATAGTGGTGGTGGTGGATGTGGTGGTGGACATGGTGGTGGTGGACATGGTGGTGAGGGACATGGTGGTGGTGGTGGATGTGGTGGTGGTGGATGTGGTGGTGGTGGTGGATGTGGTGGTGATCGATGTAGTGGTGGTGGTGGACATGGTGGTGGTGGTGGATGTGGTGGACGTGGTGGTGGTGGAGGATGTAGTGATGGTGGATGTGGTGGTGGACGTGGTGGTGGTGGATGTGATGGAGGACATGGTGCTGGACGTGGTGGTGGACGTGGTGGACATGGTGGTGGTGGACATGGTGGTGGATGTGGCCGTGAACGTGGTGGTGGTGGATGTGGTGGTGGACATGGTGGACATGGTGGTGATTGACGTGGTGGTGGAAGTGGTGGTGGTGGACGTGGTGGTGGTGCTGGTGGTGGACGTGGTGGTGGTGGATGTGGTGGTGGTGGACATGGTGGTGGTGGACAAGGTGGTGGGGGTGGATGTGGTGGTGGTGGTGGACGTGGTGGTGGATATGGTGGTGGTGGTGGATGTTGTGGTGGTGGTAGATGTGGTGGTGGTGGAAGTGGTGGTGGACGTGGTGGTGGTGGATGTGGGGGTGGTGGATGTGGTGGTGGTGGTGGATGTGGTGGTGGTGGATGTGGTGGTGGTGAATGTGGTGGTGGACGTGGTGCTGGTGGTAGACATGGTTTTGAATGTGGTGGCTGTTAATGTGGTGGTGGATGTGGTGGTGGACATGGTGGTGGTGGACATGGTGGATGTGGTGATGGTGGTGGATGCAGTGGTGGTGGACATGGTGGACATGGTGGTGGTGGACGTGGACGTGGTGGTGGTGGACGTGGTGGTGGTGGTGGTGGATGTGGCGGTGGTGGTGGATGTGGTGGTGGTGGACATGATGGTGGTGTTGGATGTGGTGGTGGTGATGGATGTGGTGGTGGACATGCTGGTGGTGGATGTGGTGGTGGTGGATGTGGTGGTGGATGTGGTGGTGGATGTGGTGGTGGTGGATGTGGTGGCGGACATGGTGGTGGTAGACCTGGTGGTGGTGGACATGGTGGTGGACGTGGTGGTGGTGGATGTGGTGGTGGTGGACATGATGGTGATGATTGACATGGTGGTGGTGAAAATGGTGATGGTGGATGAGGTGCATGTGGTGGTGGATGTGGTGATGGTGGATGTGGTGGACGTGGTGGTGGTGGAGGATGTGGTGGTGGTGGACGTGGTGGTGGTGGACATGGTGGTAGACATGGTGGTGGTGGATGTGGTGATGGTGGACATGTGGTGGTGGTGGTGGTGGTGGATGTGGTGGTGGTGGATAGGATGGTGATGGTGGAAATGGTGGCGGTGGTGGTGGACATGGTGGTGGTGGACCTGGTGGTAGTAGATGTGGGGGTGGTGGTGGTGGACATGGTGGTCATGGTGGATGTGGTGGTGAATGTGGTGGTGGTGGACGTGATGGTGGTGGTGGACGTGGTGATGGTGAACATGGTGGTGGTGGTGGTAGATGTGATGGATGTAGTGGTGGATGTGGTGGACATGGTGGTGGTGGACGTGGTAGTGGTGGTGGATGTGGTGATGGTGGACGTGATGGTGGTGGTGGACGTGGTGATGGTGAACATGGTGGTGGTGGTGGTGGTGGATGTGGTGGATGTAGTGGTGGATGTGGTGGACATGGTGGTGGTGGACATGGTGGTGGTGGTGGACATGGTGGTGGACATGGTGGTGGTAGTGGACATGGTGGTGGACGTGGTGGTGGTGGTGGACATGGTGGTGGTGGATGTGATGTTGATGGTGGATGTGGTGGTGGTGGACGTGGTGGTGGGTGTGGTGGACGTGGTGGTGGTGGACATGGTGGATGTGGTGATGGTGGTGGATGTGGTGGTGGATGTAGTGGTGGTGGAGGACGTGGTGATGGTGGACGTGGTGGTGGTGAATGTGGTGTTAGTGGACATGTTGGTGGACGTGGTGGTGGATGTGGTGGTGGTTAACGTGGTGGTGGTGGGCGTGGTGGTGGACAGGGTGGTGGACATGGTGGTGGTGGATGTGGTAGTGGTGGACCTGGTGGTGGTGGTGGACATGGTGGTGGTGGACGTGGTGGTGGTGAAAGTGGTGGTGTTGGTGGACGTGGTGGTGGTGGATGTGGTGGTGGACATAGTGGTGGTGGACGTAGTGGTGGTGGACGTGGTTGTGGTGGACGTGGTTGTAGATGTGGTGGATGTGGTGGTGGATGGGGTTGTGGTGGTGGACGTGGTGGTGGTGGAGTATGTAGTGGTGGTGAACGTGGTGGTGGTGGACTTAGTGGTGGTGGACGTGGTGGTGGAAGTGGTACTGGATGTGGTGCTGGATATGGTGATGTATGTGGTGGACGTGGTGGTGAGCATGGTGGACGTGGTGGTGGATGTGGTGGTGGATGTGGTGATGGACGTGTTGGTTGTGGTGGTGGACGTGATGGTGGACGTGGTGGTGGATGTGGTGGTGGTGGATGTGGTGCTGGTGATGGATATGGTGGTGGAAGTGGTGGTGGACATAGTGGTGGTAGACGTGGTGGTGGTGGTTGTGGAGGTGGTGGTGGTGGACATTGTGGTGATGGTGGTGGACATGGTGGTGGTGGATGTGGTGGACATGGTGGAGGACGTGGTGGTGGTGGGAGAGGTGGTGCATGTGGTGGTGGTGGACATGGTGGTGGTAGACGTTGTGGTGGACATGGTGGTGGTGGATGTGGTGGTGGTGGATGTGGTGGCGGATGTGGTGGTGGTGGACATAGTGGTGGTGGACATGGTGGTGGTGTTGGTAGATGTGGTGGTGGTGTTGGCGGTGGATGTGGTGGACATGTTGGTGGTGATGGACATGGTGGTGGTGGACCTGGTGGTGGTGGACGTGGTGGTGGTGTTGGTTGGATGTAATGGTGGCGGGCGTGGTGGTGGCGGACGTGGTGGTGGTGGACGTGGTGGTGGTGGTGGTGGTGGATGTGTTGGTGGTGGACATGGTGGTGGACGTGGTGGTGGTGGACGTGGTGGTGGTGGATGTGGTGGTGGTTGTGGACGTGGTGGTGGTGGTGGACGAGGACGAGCCCCGGTAATTTCTCTGTGGTTGGCTCTATGGTATCTTTCCTCCATAAATAGAAGCAATTGTTGATTGTTATTTTGAAATCATAGCAGATAAAGTACTGCCAAAACTTGAGCTATTCAATGGTGTGGTGGGTGTGGTGGACATGGTGGTGGTGGTGGAGGATGTAGTGATGGTGGATGTGGTGGTGGTGAATGTGGTGGTGGTGGATGTGGTGGTGGATGTGATGGAGGACATGGTGCTGGACGTGGTGGTGGATGTGGTGATGGACGTGGTGTGGATGTGGTGGTGGACATGGTGGTGGTGGACATGGTGGTGGTGGATGTGGCAGTGGACGTGGTGGTGGTGGTGGTGGATGTGGTGGTGGACATGGTGGTGGTGGACGTGGTGATGGAAGTGGTGGTGGTGGACGTGGTGGTGGTGCTGGTGGTGGATGTGGTGGTGGTGCTCGTGGTGGTGGTGTGGACATGGCGGTGGTGGACGTGGTGGTGGGCATGGTGGTGGATATGGTGGTGGTGGTCTTGGTGGTGGTGTACATGGTGGTGGATGTGGTGGTGGTGGACGTGGTGGTGGACCTGGTGGTCGTGGATGTGGTGGTGGTGGACATGGTGGTGGTGGACGAGGTGGTGGTGGATGTGGTGGTGGTGTTGGTGGACATGGTGGTGGTGGTGGATGTGGTGGCGGTGGTGGATGTGGTGGTGGATGTGGTGGTGGTGGTGGATATTGTGGTGGTGGTAGATGTGGTGGTGGTGGTGGAAGTGGTGGTGGACGTGGTGGTGGTGACGGTTGTGGACGGGGTGGTGGACTCAGTGGTGGTGGACATGGTGGTGGTGGTGGACGTGGTGGTGGTGGATGTGGTGGTGGTGGATGTGGTGGTGGTGGTGGATGTGGTGGTGGTGGATGTGGTGGTGGTGGACGTTGTGGTGGTGGATGTGGTGGTGGTGGACGTGGTGCTAGTGGTAGACATGGTGTTGGATGTGGTGGTGGTTGATGTGGTGGTGGATGTGGTGGTAGACATGGTGGTGGACATGGTGGTGGTGGACATGGTGGATGTGGTGGTAGTGGTGGTGGACGTGGTGGACATGGTGGTGGTGGACGTGGTGGATGTGGTGGTGGTGGACGTGGTGGTGATGGTGGTGGACGTGGTGGTGGTGGATGTGGTGGACATGATGGTGGTGTTGGATGTGGTGGTGGTGATGGATGTGGTGGTGGACATGCTGGTGGTGGATGTGGTGGTGGTGGATGTGGTGGTGAATGTGGTGGTGGATGTGGTGGTGGTGGATGTGGTGGTGGACGTGGTGGTGGTGGACCTGGTGGTGGTGGACATGGTGGTGGACGTGGTGGTGGTGGTGGTGGATGTGGTGGTGGTGGACGTGATGGTGATGATGGACATGGTGGTGGTGAAAATGGTGGTGGTGGTGGATGTGGTGCATGTGGTGGTGGATGTGGTGATGTGGATGTGGTGGACGTGGTGGTGGTGGGGATGTGGTGGTGGTGGACGAGGTGGTGGTGGACATGGTGGTGGACATGGTGGTGGTGGATGTGGTGGTGGTGGACATGTGGTGGCGGTGGACATGGTGTTAGTGGCGGACGTGGTGGTGGTGGTGAACGGGGTGGTGGTGGATGTGATGGTAATGGTGGACATGGTGGCGGTGGTGGTGGACATGGTGGTGGTGGACCTGGTGGTGATAGATGTGGGGGTGGTGGGGGTGGACATGGTGGTCATGGTAGATGTGGTGGTGAATATGGTGGTGGTGGACGTGATGGTGGTGGTGGACATGGTGGTGGTGAACATGGTGGTGGTGGATGTGGTGGTGGTGGATGTAGTGGTGGACGTGGTGGACATGGTGGTGGTGGACGTGGTGGAGGTGCTGGATGTGGTGATGGTGGTGGACGTGGTGGTGGTGGACATGGTGGTGGTGGTGGACATGGTGGTGGACATGGTGGTGGACGTGGTGGTGGTGGTGGACATGGTGGTGGTGCTGGTGGACATGGTGGTGGTGGATGTGATGTTGATGGTGGACGTGGTGGTGGTGGTGGTGGATGTGGTGGTGGGCGTGGTGGATGTGGTGGTGGTGGACATGGTGGTGGATGTGGTGATGGTGATGGATGTGGTGGTGGTGGATGTAGTGGTGGTGGAGGACGTGGTGGTGGTGGATGTGGTGGTGGTGGATGTGGTGTTAGTGGACGTGTTGGTGGACGTGGTGGTGGATGTGGTGGTGGTGGATGTGGTGGTGGTGAACGTGGTAGTGGTGGACGTGGTGGTGGACAGGGTGGTGGACATGGTGGTGGTGGATGTGGTAGTGGTGGACCTGGTGGTGGTGGACGTGGTGGTGGTGGACATGGTGGTGGTGAACGTGGTGGTGTTGGTGGACATGGTGGTGGTGGATGTGGTGGTGGACATGGTGGTGGTGGACCTGGTGGTGGTGGACGTGGTGGTGGTGGACGTGGTTGTGGACATGGTGGACGTGGTGGTGGATGTGGTTGTGGTGGTGGTCGTTGTGGTGGTGGAGTATGTAGGGGTGGTGAACGTGGTGGTGGTGGACTTGGTGGTGGTGGACGTGGTGGTGGAAGTGGTGCTGGATGTGGTACTGGATGTGGTGATGTATGTGGTGGACATGGTGGTGAGCATGATGGACATGGTGGTGGACGTGGTGGTGGTGGTGGATGTGGTGATGGACGTGTTGGTTGTGGTGGTGGACGTGATGGTGGACGTGGTGGTGGATGTGGTGGTGGTGGACGTAGTGGTAGCGGCCCGCACTGTGTTTATTCACTGTGAATGACTAATGCTGGAATGCAAACAAGCAACAGCTGTTTTAAAGCACTCTCGTGCTTGTGCTGGCCTCTGCCTTGTGGGAGTGAGCAGCGGCGGCGCCAAAGCCATATGTTTTCAATTAGAACGCGCGCCGCAAGGTGGATGCCAGCACAAGCACAAGCACAAGTGTGCTTGAAAAGGAGCAGACCGATGGCTAAAGGCCCTCCTAGAACAACGCATGCGCGCTGTCTAGGCGAGACCTAAAAAGGATAAAGTGCAGAGAGTGCTGATTTAAAGTGCTGTGTGCTGTCCCCTCTTGGCCTATTGATTGTTCTTTTTCAGCTCAGTAAATACAGACCGATAGATGTTAGATACTTATTAGAAAATGAGAAAAATAGATTAATTAGTTAGTGTATAATGGCCCTTGTTTTGCTCCCCCTTATAACCTTGTGGAGCATGTTGGTTCTGTCGGGTACAGAATGGGTTCTTGGTTTACTGAATACTAACCATTCAAAGACAATACTCAAACCTTTCAGTAATAATCAATGAAAAGGAAAGAAAAGAAAAGACAAAGTCAATGAATAAAAAAACACACCAAAATTAAATCAATCAAAATCTGTATTTAAGGATAAATCCATATCTTCTTTTACATTTTATGGTGTCGAGATGACATTAGAAGGCTGTCAAAATGCATGAACTTTAAATTTGTTCCAAGGGTGCAAGTGATATGGTGAAAAAAAGTGCGAAAAAAAGTGCTAAATGTGAACAAGATATATACAGTGCTGTTCGAATTGTAGAAACTGGTCATTCAAAGGACATACATCCCAGGTACATAAAGCTCCGCACAGCTTGGGATTTTAAATTTCCATTTCACGTGGGGCGGAGAGAGTAGAGTCAGGATTATCGCAAGTACGTCAACCTTTCGACCCAAAGAGGTGCGTGATTGAGTAATGGGCACCGCGGGTCTTCCTCAGGACAAGGCGATACAAGGGCCATCCAGAATGAATTAAAGGAGGTCTTCGGGGGGGGGGGTTGGTCCACCGTGTGTTGGACTCAAATAAAGGTGATTGATGGTAATAATTCACATCAAAGGAGCAGCATAGTTCTGTAGCGCTCTGGAACTGAAAAGCCAAATTTTATTTTATTTAATTTTGGTGTGCTTTTTAATTCATGGTCTTTGTCTTTTCTTCTCTTTCCTTTTAATTGATTATTACTGAATGGTTTGAGTATTGTCTTTGATTGGTTAGTATTCAGTAAACCAAGAACCAATTCTGTACCCAGCAGAACCACATTCTCCACATTCTTATACACCCAGGTTCTGAGGGGCACTGGGTCACCCCATTATACTATATATGACCTGTCAAGAACCTGCCTTGCTGTCCCCTTAGAGCAATAAAGTGCCCCGTGCTAAAACAATTTGGAACATTAGCCTGTCCAGGAAGTGACGTTAGTCTGTGGCGACTCGTTAAGAATAATTCTGATTATTTTCGTGAACTCTCCCATTCTGTCTAAGTTGCGTGCTGTGTTTTCATTGAAGCACAGGTCCGAAGCCTCCCTGCAAGTCCTGACTCCTTTGCCCTAAAGATAGGGCGAAGGTGGAGACGACAGTCGTAGGCCAGTTTGGGACAGCAGCACAGAAGATGCAGCCAAGATTCTTTGCGGTAAAAACATAGACTGCACGATACCACTTCCTCCCTGCGTGTCCAGGCTGGATTCGAATCTGTGATTCGTAAGGCGATAAGTCTCATGTAGAGTATCTTCATCCGTGCTTGTGCTGTCAAAGCATTACAAAAATAGGGTGGAGCTTTCCCCAAAATATATTTCCTTTTCAGTGGCTCTTGTGTTTAATGCATAAGTATAGATTTACCACATTTTCCACATAATCGACCATCTCCTGATTAATTTGCAGATGTCAACAGGAAAAAAAATTCTAGGTCAAACTGGTCAAAATCTACTTAAAAAAGGGTATCATGGTTGGGGGTACACTGTGCCGGACGCGTTCCAAAGGTCAACTGATTACTGTTTAGTTGCTGACTGCTGTTTTCAGGTGTTAAACCTGATCAAAGTTGGTAAAATGATTGCCCAGACCAGACAGTACCAGCGTGTGTGCAAATTACAAAATACGAAATAAATACCGCCTTTAAATATGCCGCACAATGCAGCGTCCTTTGCCTTTTCTCGTCGTGTAATTTAATCAACACTGCTGCAAAAAGTGTCCTTGTGTAACATAACTGGTTCTCATGTATAGCGCTCCAATACCTTCGGGTCGAGTTTGAGTCGAGGTTGTCTTGCATACTTTGGTTTATGCTAGTGAGATTATGTTCCACCCTGAGCTTTATGCCCCTAATGTTGGAGATACTTAGGAGGTTAGTGTCTATTATTAGACTATTGAGATTATAGGCGTACAATGCATTTGGTGCCTATTGTGATGCTGTGCATAATGTGGTTTATGTCACAGGATGATGCTAAGTACAGTGGTTTTCCTCTTACACCACTCCATCTTCAGTCCTATCTTGTTGAATCAGTCCTGTTCTGAAGTAACAACCTGTTCCTAATCGCCTCACTTCCCTGACGGCACATTAGTTCAGATCTTTTCACCCAATGTCTGGAATATGTGCCCCCTTCTGTCCTTATACTTCTCCTCACAACCGCTTTCCTAGTAACCCCCTTCTCTTATCCCCACCACCCTCCTCCTCCTCAGTTTCCCAACATGGCCACCACTCGAGTTATGTCTGGAATTAATTGCTACAAAATCATTTACCCTTCTAAACTGACTAAAGCTTCAGCAAAACGTTTCAAGCATAACACCATTGAATGTTTCCCTGATTCCCTTTTTGTTGATCAATTTTACAATGGTCATAATGGGAGGCTCAAAAACGATTTCATTTTTTTTCACTCACGACATCCCCTCTTGGTCCACCAGCTTTTACAATTCCCTTAACGTCACCTCCTCCTCCTCTATCCCTCATGGCAGACAGCTAAAAATTTCCCCCTCTGCATGTTTCAACGGCTCCCTCACTATTTCACTCTATACCAATGGTACTGTCATGATCCAAGCCAAAGACACCTGTCTCTCTCTCTTTGACCACCTCTTCCCTTCCCTACTCCCCTCCCCTGCGACCGGGTTATCCCTTGACTCTTCATCTAGCTCCACCAATTACTCCCTATCTCCTCCCCTGACCCCCCACTCTCCAATAGGCTGCACCCTTGAGAGGCACAGGTCAACCCTCTTCCCTCCCCCTCCCCTGTGCCCTCCCCTCCCATTCTTCCCCCTTCACAGTATGCCCCCCCTCAACACTTCAGCCTTACCTCTAGCTAACATGCTCCTTGTCCAATCTGCACCGTCCCGGTACTCCATTCTCATCTCCTCCCCCCATCCCTACCTGCCACCCCCCTCTTTAGTTCACCTCTCCTCCAGCCTTCTCCCTTACTTAACTTTCCTTACGTTCCTCTTATTCCTTCCTCCTCTCCACTTTTCCACCCCCTCCTCCCCTCGCTATGTACCCCAATTTCCCCACAAATTCATTGCATCTCTCTCCTTCCCCCCACTCCTCCAGCAATGCTGTGCTACCCCCTTTCCCCCCCTGGTAACCCTTTACCTCCCTTGGGCCTAGCAGAACCACTTCCTTTCTTCAACGTCCCTATCTCCCAACCCCCCTCACTCTGCCAAATACCCACTCCCTCACAGCCACCTCACCTAGCTGACAGGACCTCTCCAACCCCTCCCCTCTCTTCCTCCCAAACCTCCTTCATCCCTATGACTCCACACATTCCTCCCCTCTCCTTCCGCCCCACCGCCTCACTCCTCTCCTATCTCCCCCTAATTATGTCCTTAATTCCTATCTTTCTTGAACGCCAACAAAGACAACTCTCCTTCCACCTCTGCACCAACGCCTGCTCTCATCCACCACCTTTCCCCACCTCTGAACCCTGTACCCCTACTCCCCTCCCGTTCCCCCACCTCACCCTGCCTTCCACCGCCAAGTGCACCCCCTCCTGTTTCCACCGAGCCACCCAACATGCCGTTCTCTGCCTTACTGTCTCTGGAAAATAAGCTAAGCTCTCTAATCACCTCCATCTCCCAACTTGAAGCTACCATTTCAGTTTTAAGCTCCAAGATTTCGACTTTTCCATACACCTCAATCCCTTTGGAAAACACACACCCTCCCACGAGATTCACCTCGCCCCCACACCCCATAATAGCCAAGCATAACCTGTTGTCTGCAAACTCACACAAGCCCTCGAACGCCACCCTTCTTCCACTTTCATTTCCAAGTAACCCTACTATCTACACTATTCCGACCATCTCCTCTGTCAGAACCACTCATCCACCTAAACCCTCCCGAGCACCCTCGTATAAGTACAATATCCCCATCACCCCTCATAGCCCAAGTGCATCCGTCACCAAAACAGTCTCGACAGAGCTGTGCTGTATGCTCCACAACTGCAGATCTGCAATAAAACACAAACTTGAAATCTCCGATACCATCATCCTGCACAATATTGACATGCTCTTTCTCACAGAGACCTGGTTCAACAATACCTCTCACTCTATGTTTGATCTCCTAGTACCCACAGGCTATTCTATATTTAGAAATGACAGAATTGACAAAGTTGGGGGAGGTGTTGCAGTCATCTTTAGAAACACCCTTCAACTTAAGGCTTTTCCTAACAGCTCCTTCCGCACGTTTGAATGCCTATCTCTTGAGCTTCAATTGCACCACCGCTCACCTCTCAGATTCCATGCTATTTACCAACCACCTGGTAGCAGCCCTTCGTTTATGGAGGAACTAACGGACTGCATCAGCAACCAATACTCGCAAAGTGACAATCAGATCTTCGTTGGTGACTTCAATGTCCACTGGGGCTCGCCTCAAGACACCTCTGCAAATTTGCTGGCCACCTTCCTCTCTGCAAACGATCTTATCCAACACTGCACAGAAACAACACACTCTAAGGGCTCAATCCTGGACCTTGTTATTTCTAAAGCAGGCTTGCTGACTATCGCTACCCCTATTCATGTAGACTGGTTTGACCACCTCCTCATCCCATTCTCTCTTCACCTATCACACTCTATAACTCTCGGCCAACCTAAGAGGGCTACTTCCTGGTTCCGTGACACAAAAAATATTGACCTAGGTACCCTCTGTGATTCTGCTTTGCTATCACTTCCAAGGCTAGACCCGGACCTAGATGTTAACAAACTCACCTCCCAATGCCTCACAGTCCTTGCAGTCGAAATCAATAATGTTGCTCCTCTCCAAAGCAAAAAGAAAAGGCCTATTCCCTCAGCACCTTGGTTCAACAAATCCCTCTATGAAGAAAGGAAGTACCTAAGAGTCCTTGAGAAACAATGGAGACAAGCGCCCTCCACCGATAATTTGGCCACGCTTCGCTCAGCAAGATCCAAGTACCACAAGCACATCTTCCTTGGAAAAGCTTCGCACTTCAAATCCCTCCTCGACTCAGCCAAAAATAGACCCAAAAAACTATTCACCTCTTCAGGAACCCAAACTGCTCTTCCCCAACCTCCAAGTTGGAGGATTCTACTTAAAAAGCAGTGGAATTCACTATATTCTTTGACGAAAAAAAGAAATCACTTGTAGATCAGGTCATTCATCCTACCCCTACAGAGGAGCGCAAATCCTTAACCATTTGGAAGAACTTTGACCCCATCTCTGAAGATGCCCTCCTTAAATGCATCCTCGATACAAAGCCCTCTAACCATTCTCTTGACCCCATCCCTAGTGCCATTGCCATTGACTTCTATACCCATTCTCTTTCCTATTGGACCACTCTGGTCAACCTCTCCCTCTGTCAAGGCTCCCTTCCTGTTTCCTTCAAAACGGGGCAGGTCACCCCTCTGCTTAAACAACCCACCGCTGATGCGAACGACCTCAACAACTACCGCCCCATCACTAACCTACCTTTTCTTGCGAAAATCACAGAAAAATGTGTAGCGAAACAACTCTCTCGTCATATAAAGGACAATGATCTTCTTGACAATTTCCAGTCCGGCTTCATTCAAAACTGCAGCACTGAAACAGCCCTGCTGCAAGTGATTGATGACGCGCTGCGGATACTCGATTTGGGAGAGGCTTGTCTTATAATCCTCCTTGACCTTTCTGCAGCCTTTGACACTGTCAATCATGACACTCTCCTTAACACTCTTCAACAGAGAATGGGCATGGAGGGCACTGTGCTTAAATGGTTTGCCTCCTTCCTCTCTGATAGAACCCAAATGATCAAAATAGCGAACAGTCTTTCATCTCCTTTGGCAGTCGGTCAAGGTGTACCTCAAGGCTCTATACTTGCACCCACATTGTTCAATCTCTATTTAGAACCATTGGAAAATTTCCTTAGTAAATCCGGGACCCACTATCATCTCTATGCGGACGACACTCAAATCTACCTTAAGGTGGCCTCCACTCACGATCTCTCCTTCCTAAGCTCTACTCTCGACTCCATTCAAAACTGGATGTTAACTCATCAACTGATTCTGAATCCCTCCAAAACTGAATTCCTCCTCCTCTCCTCCTCACTTTCTCCTCCCCCAGTTCAATCATGGATGGATCAGATGAATCTACTTAACAATAAACCCATCATTGTCGACAGCGCAAAATCCCTTGGTGTCATACTCAACAAAAAACTCAATCTACACTCCCACATCGATTCCATTGCAAAGTCTGCTCGATACCAACTGCATCTTCTTTGGGGGATTTGTCGCTTCTTCCCGGAGCATGACCTTAAAACCCTGGTCCAATCGCTGGTTCTCTCCAGATTGGACTACTGCAATGCTCTTCTTGCTGGCCTCCCCAAATCCCACCTCTCCCCCCTGAAGTCTGTTCTTCATTCAGCAGCTCGTTTCATATATGGGGCCAAAAGAAGCGACCACATCACACCCATTTTATCCACCCTCCGTTGGCTTCCCATCGAGGCAAGATCTATCTACAAGACTGCCTGTATCACCCACAAAGCCTTGCACTCCTCCTCCCCTCGATACCTGGAGAATAAACGGAAACTCTCTGGAGGCTTAAAAAACCCACCACTGATGCGAACGACCTCAACAACTACCGCCCCATCACTAACCTACCTTTTCTTGCGAAAATCACAGAAAAATGTGTATCGAAACAACTCTCTCGTCATATAAAGGACAATGATCTTCTTGACAATTTCCAGTCCGGCTTCATTCAAAACTGCAGCACTGAAACAGCCCTGCTGCAAGTGATTGATGACGCGCTGCGGATACTCGATTTGGGAGAGGCTTGTCTTATAATCCTCCTTGACCTTTCTGCAGCCTTTGACACTGTCAATCACGACACTCTCCTTAACACTCTTCAACAGAGAATGGGCATGGAGGGCACTGTGCTTAAATGGTTTGCCTCCTTCCTCTCTGATAGAACCCAAATGATCAAAATAGCGAACAGTCTTTCATCTCCTTTGGCAGTCGGTCAAGGTGTACCTCGAGGCTCTATACTTGCACCCACATTGTTCAATCTCTATTTAGAACCATTGGAAAATCTCCTTAGTAAATCCGGGACCCACTATCATCTCTATGCGGACGACACTCAAATCTACCTTAAGGTGGCCTCCACTCACGATCTCTCCTTCCTAAGCTCTACTCTCGACCCCATTCAAAACTGGATGTTAACTCATCAACTGATTCTGAATCCCTCCAAAACTGAATTCCTCCTCCTCTCCTCCTCTCCTCCTCACTTTCTCCTCCCCCAGTTCAATCATGGATGGATCAGATGAATCTACTTAACAATAAACCCATCATTGTCGACAGCGCAAAATCCCTTGGTGTCATACTCAACAAAAAACTCAATCTACTCTCCCACATCGATTCCATTGCAAAGTCTGCTCGATACCAACTGCATCTTCTTTGGGGGATTTGTCGCTTCTTCCCGGAGCATGACCTTAAAACCCTGGTCCAATCGCTGGTTCTCTCCAGATTGGACTACTGCAATGCTCTTCTTACTGGCCTCCCCAAATCCCACCTCTCCCCCCTGAAGTCTGTTCTCCATTCAGCAGCTTGTTTCATATATGGGGCCAAAAGAAGCGACCACATCACACCCATTTTATCCACCCTCCGTTGGCTTCCCATCGAGGCAAGATCTATCTACAAGACTGCCTGTATCACCCACAAAGCCTTGCACTCCTCCTCCCCATGATACCTGGCGAATAAACTGAAACTCTCTGGAGGCTCCAGACCATCACGTAATGCAGAAAATGTATTGCTTGAAGCTCCCATTTCCACGAAGGAACGATCGATGGCCCAATCCTTTTCAGGCAACGCGGTGAGAATCTCGAACTCACTTCCGCCTCAGCTCCGGACCACCACCTCTTCCCAGGCCTTCAAAACTGACCTCAAAGCTCTCCTCCTTCAAAGACACTTCCATATTTAATTCACGCCCTCTATTATCTGAAGGAAGTCCTTCCATTATAGGAAATTCTGTTCTCCATGCCTATAAAAGTGCCTTCCCAGTGTGTTCTTGTGTTTTGAGTGTCTGCCATTTAGTGCAGTAATATACCTCTACTTGTACTTTGTACTCTTTTGTAACATGCACACATGTCACCTTCCCTTTTGTAACGTATCATTTGCTACCTCTTGTATTTTGTTTGCTTTTGATACATGCACAGTTGCCACCATTGCCTCATGTAACATAACGTTTGTTTTAGTGTTTTGAGTGCCTGCCATGTATTGCAGTTTTTTACCTCTACTTGTACTTTGTATGCTTTTGTAACCTGCACACATGTCAATTTTTCCTTTTGTAACGTATCGTTTGCTACCTCTTGTATTAATTTTTTTGCTCTTGATACTTGCACAATTGTCACTATTGCCTCATGTAAGGTAACTTTTGCTTTTGTAACATGCTCACTTGTAATTTTCTCCTCATGTATCATTACTGTTCCTATTGTGAAGCCTCTGACACCTTCGGGTAAAGTCCGCGCTATATAAAAACGCATTAAATAAAAATATATAAATCTGCCCCCCTCCCCCCCCCCCCCCAAAAAAAAAAAGAAATGGCTGCACTGCAGCCTACAAGATGCTCATGGGCACACGATGTCACACTTTGTGGACAGGGTAGCAACCTCACAGGGCTGTGCTGCTTCGAGCAGCTTGGTGTCAGGTCTGTGTGCACCCCTGTCCCGCTGCAGCAATGCCCCCACCCCTCAACCACTCAGGGCTTCACGTGACGCCGCTGATGCCTTTCCCTTCTGCTCTGATCCTGGTCCCACGAAGTGCCCCCTGGGCGGGTGGGGGAGGGGATAGTGGGCTCTTCTTCCCCTGCTTGCCCCGGGAAGGACAGATTGCTACAGATAGGCCCGGCCCCTCCCATGACAGAGGTTGTTTTCACAGGTGCCCCACAAGGCAGCTCCCGCCCCTCATTAACCCGTCTCCCTCGATCTGTGGCAGCGGCCCTCTCCGGCAGTGGTTCAGCGACATGGAATGGTCCTTAAAGGAAGCGGGGAAGGTGCCCAAAACTAAAATACAACCATACCTAAAGAGAAATACCCTCTTTCATCCTTGAACCTGGGTGCCACTGCACCTGTTGCACTAATGAGCAGCAGCGTGGCCAGTACGTCATGGACCCTCGTGCAAGGTTGGAAAAATGGGGACCCTGTCTGCATTTTGTTTGCGTTGAATTATACAGCACAGCAATAATCATGGATCAGTAGGCCTCCTCTGTGTCCCGGTGCCACTGCACTTGCTGCACCCATAGAAGCTACGCCTCTGCTAATGAGAGCTACGTCCCTGCTCTCCGGACTCTCGGTTCTCAAGTGAGGGGTTGGGCGGCTATGGGTGAACAGACCCCGTGCATCAGACATAGGGCAGGACCCGGCGGCTGTGAGAGGACAGAGATAGAGCCTGACAAGGCCCAGGCGGCTATGCGCGAACCTAGCTACCGGGCGGCTATGAGACCAGAGCCCGGACTGAAGTGACTGGCGTGGAATGGAGGCCGCAGCCCAGCCTCGAAGCCGGGGGGTGATGCGAGAACAGAGCCTTGACTTCAGACAACTGCCAGGCGTCTATGAGCGACCAGAGCCCGTGCCCTAGACGCCAGGGAGTGCGACTATGAATGAATAGAGCCCAGACTGCCTCACACGGGGGCGTGCCGGGTATGAGGGAATAGATTGAACTTCAGGCACTGGCGTAGCCAGGCGGCCATGCAAGAATAGAGCCCGAATCCACATCGCGGAGCAGGGTGGTTATGTGATAATAGAGCCTTGACTCCCGGACACTGGCCGGGCGCTATAAGAGAACAGAGCCTAGGTACCAATAAAGGAGCCGGGTAGCTATGAGAAAATAGGGCCCAACCCTTAGACGCGGGGCATGACAGATGTGTGAGAACAGAGCCTGGACTCCCTGCCGCGGGCAGAGCGCCCTGGTACCCGGCGAGGGACCGGACAGATGTGAGAGAACAGAGCCCGCATCTCAGAAGAGGGACATGGCAGCTGTGATAATAGAGCTCACACTCCCTGAACGGGCGGTTATTTGAGAACAGAGCCCGGAGGGTGCAGACACGGGCCGGGCGTCTATGACAGCATAGCGCCCAGACTCCAAGACGTGCGCTCTCTGCCGACAGGGAGAGGCAGCCGTCTGTGCCAGGGGCTCGGGGTGGGGTGGGGGGCTATCCGGTATCACTCTGCAGATCCCCGCTGCAGATAAAGAAACGCGATCTAGTTTTCAGAACAGCAAGTGGCCGGGGAGGCCCTTCCGAACACAAACCTCATTTACTAATGGCTCGGGTTCAGATTTCCCTGCACTGCGGGGAAGGCGCCTCGATGAATGAGCCCTGTGTCTCCGCACCCCCGGCCCGCAACTGCCCGACCTGGCAGTGTGGGGTCCGGGGAGAGACAGGTGCCTCGGAGCAGAAGTGCGGGGCTTGAAACAAGCCCCAGGGTGCACACTCGCTGCAATCCGAGCCAAGAGCGTCCATCTTGTAACTCCTAAGATTGAAGTTCTTGATATCAGTACCAATAGTGTCACTCTTGTGCCCAATGCAGATATTATTATTATTATCATTACTTCTATTATTATTATTATTATTATTATTATTATTATTATTATTATTATTATTATTATTATTATTATTATTATTATTATTATCATTACTGCTATTATTATTATTATTGTTATTATTATTATTGTTGTGATTATTATTATTGTTATTGTTATTATTATTACTGCTAATATGATTACTATTAATAATGAAAATAATAGTGATAATATTATTACCATTAACTTTATTATTAACAATAATTCTCTTCTTAGTACTATTATTAGCACTAGTGCTAATATGACTGCTTTCGTTTTTTGCTTCTATTACCAATTTCTACATTATTTGCAATTGTCATCGGCGTAATTACTTTTATCTGTACTACTTTTATTGATTTTTTTTATTATTTGGGCGAGTATTGATCATCGTTCTTTGATTGTTATTATTATTATGCTTTTTATTATTGTTACTAGTAGTATTGCAACTGTAAGTATTAGTCACATCATTATTATTATCAGCATTGTCATTATTGTTAGCATTAGCATCACTGGCATTGTTGCATTAATATTAGATTTTTTTTATTACTGATAGTATCACTGCTCATTACTTTTAATATTGTTAATGGTAGTGTTCTTATCAATAGTATCGCCGGCATTACTGACATTATTAATATTATTTCGTAGTAATAGCATTAATAAGATTCCTATTGTTATCTTTATTGTTAGTAGTATGTATATAATCAGCATATGTTGATAAGTGTTACAACTGTATTTTTAATATATTCCGCATCGGTTTAGGAAGAGAAGAATCATTTTGTTGGATTCCGGGGTAAAAGTCCAATGTTTGATTCTTTTGTGGGTCAGTGATTTTTTACTTGAAGAGGAAGACACCGCACTTTATTATTATACGGAATAAAGTACTCCCGAATGGAACCTTTTCATCCTCGTCCAAAGGCACACTTGGTTCCCACAGCCACCGGCCGCTGGCTCTCCGGGTGGCTGAAATGTGGCGTGTTTGTGTACTGCCGGTGGTACACGTCACCCCTTAGTTTTATGGCTAAAGCGGCGAGTTCTACGATGACCCCTCACCTTCCATCCTAAGGGGACGCTCCAGTATCGAGAACAAACAAATGTTTTCTTTGCCCACTGGTGCTCCACTAACAGTCACAAATAATACGCATTCTATAAGGTTTCTTGGTGAGGTGACTTCAGCTGGGACTTTGAAATTCATTGCGACATCAAGGTTGGCCCTTTCACTACACACGTCAAAACAAGAGGGGTTTGTGTAGGGGTGCAGTCTCTACGGGACCCCACCAAACTGCGAGAGTCCTTAAGAGAACTGAGCAGGCGGGACGGTCTATGAATCCACGCAGCAGGCAGGGAGCAGGGACCGTGACTCCGAGGACGCTAAATTTCCGAGACCCAGAAACTGTCACAAGGCGCTATTATTTTTTACGGGGTCTGGCTTAACATGCGAACTTTCGTCGCCACTTTCAAAACGCCCTTTGCGTGTGCAGGATGGAGACGTTGTTCCCCATTATTGCAGTGGGCTGTAACGCTTTAAACACCTTAACTCACCAAACGCGAATTTGGCGTTATTCCGACGGAGGCAGCTTCGCAGAATTCACGCAGTGTTCGCGAAAATGTCGCGCTCTCCTGGTGTTCCGACGTGCTGTGGCGGTTACGCACGCGGGCAGATCAGCTCGTTTTCCATTCTGCATGTCGTATCGCTCCATGTATCAGAACATGTACACACCATGTCCGCATGTACAATTCAAGCCTATTTCACTTAATTGTGATGGAAACAAACGAAGTATGTTGGGTTTTCTTTTTACGAAAAATCTCTCACCCCCCTCGGTTAGCAAAATGCATTGCGCCGCCTGTTTTATGCGAATGTAAGTTCTTTTTTAATATCACGCCATTCAATCGCTTAAAAGTACAACTTGATTTCGCCTACAGTCTTACTAAAAAAGAGTTCATTTAAAGAAAATGTCGCCATCATTGACACTGACCCCCTCCAGTGCGGAATATTTCCTGCCTACCTTCTATTTTTTCCACCCCTTTCTGTTTAGTTTTCAGCAGTCTCCGCTGCCAAATAACATGATCAGGTGCTGCCCTGTCTGTAAGCCGCCTTGTGCTCCGAGGGGAAAATGGATGTGGGGGGAGAAGGGGGTCTCGTCACTGCTGCACCCCCGGCAGCCTGTAACTTTAGACCGACACGTTATACCCGAGCAGACAAGTGTCATCTGATCATAATTTGTAGCACTCCACTCACAGGCTGGCGGGGCAGCCGGCAGCCGGGAGCAGGGATAGCGTGGAAAGGCAGTGGTGGTGTGTGAATATGTGCAGTGTGAGCGTGGATAGGCAGCGCCGGTGTGTGCAGTGTGTGCGTGGATAGGATGCAGCAGTGTCTGCATGTGTGCAGTGTGAGGGTGGATAGGCAGCACCGGTGTGTGCATGTGTGCGGTGTGAGCGTGGATAGGCAGCGGTGGTGTGTGAATGTGTGCAGTGTGAGCGTGGATAGGCAGCGCCGGTGTGTGCATGTGTGCAGTGTGTGCGTGGACGGATGCAGCAGTGTCTGCATGTGTGCAGTGTGAGGGTGGATAGGCAGCACCGGTGTGTGCATGTGTGCAGTGTGAGCGTGGATAGGCAGCGGTGGTGTGTGAATGTGTGCAGTGTGAGCGTGGATAGGCAGCGCCGGTCTGTGCATGTGTGCAGTGTGTGCATGGATAGGCAGCGGCGGTGTGTGAATGTGTGCAGTATGTGCATGGATAGGCAGCGGTGGTGTGTGAATGTGTGCAGTGTGTGCATGGATAGGCAGCGGCGGTGTATGAATGTGTGCAGTATGTGCACGGATACGCAGCGGCGGTGTGTGAATGTGTCGAGTGTGAGCGTGGATAGGATGCAGCGGTGTCTGCATGTGTGCAGTGTGAGCGTGGATAGGCAGCGCGCGTGTGTGCATGTGTGCAGTCTGTGCATGGATAGGCAGCCCCAGTGTGTGCATGTGTGCAGTGTGTGCATGGATAGGCAGCGCGTGTGTGTGCATGTGTGCAGTGTGAGCGTGGATAGGCAGCGGCGGTGTGTGAATGTGTGCAGTGTGAGCATGGATAGGCAGAGGCGGTGTGTGAATGTGTGCAGTGTGAGCGTGGATAGGCAGAGGCGGTGTGTGAATGTGTGCAGTGTGAGCGTGGATAGGCAGAGGCGGTGTGTGAATGTGTGCAGTGTGAGCGTGGATAGGCAGCGGCGGTGTGTGAATGTGTGCACTGTGAGCGTGGATAGGCAGCGGCGGTGTGTGAATGTGTGCAGTGTGAGTGTGGATAGGCATTGGGGGCGGTGTGTGAATATATGCAGTGTGAGTGTGGATAGGCAGTGGCGGCGGTGTGTGAATGTGTGCAGTGTGAGTGTGGATAGCCAGCAGCGGCGGTGTTTGAATGTGTGCAGTGTGAGCGTAGATAGGCAGCAGTGTGTGAATGCGTGCAGTGTGAGCATGGATAGCCATACCTGGCAGTGTGTGAATGTGTGCAGTGTGAGCGTGGATTGCCAGCGGCGGCGGTGTGTGACTGTGAATGTGTGCAGTGTGAGCGTAGATAGGCAGTGGTGTGTGAATGTGTGCAGTGTGATCATGGATAGGCAGCAGCAGTGTGTGAATGTTTGCATTGTGAGCATGGACAGCAAGCAGCAGTGTGTGAATGTGTGCAGTGTGAGCATGGATAGGCAGCAGCAGTGTGTGAATGTGTGCAGTGTGAGCATGGACAGCAAGCAGCAGTGTGTGAATGTGTGCAGTGTGTGCATGGATAGCCAGCAGCAGTGTGTGAATGTGTAGCCAGCAGCAGTGTGGGCATGAATAGCCAGCAGCAGTGCGTGAATGTGTAGCCAGCAGCAGTGTGTGAATGTGTAGCCAGCTACAGTGTGTACATCTGTTGCTAGCAGCAGTGTGTGCTTGGACAACTAGCAGCAGTGTGTGCACGGAAAGCCAGCAGCAGTGTGTGAATGTGTAGCCAGCAGCTGTGTGTGAATGCGTGCATTGTGTGCATGGATAGCCAGCAGCAGTGTGTGCATGAATAGCCAGCAGCAGTGTGTGTATGAATAGTCAGCAGCAGTGTGTAAAAGTGTAGCTAGCAGCAGTGAGTGAATATGTAGCTAGCAGCGGTGTGTGCATGGAAAGCTAGCAGCAGTGCGTGCATGGACTCTCATCAGAGGTGTGTGCATGGACAGCAAACATCAGTGTGTTCATGGGCAGTCATCAGAAGTATGAATGCGCAGTCACAGCCGGGTTGTGCACGTACAGACGGTCATCAGGGTTGCTGGTTAACCAGCAGCAGGGTGTACAATGGCATTAAGTGGAACTGTATGCATCGCTAGCTGGAACTATGTACATATGCAGGCAGGTGTCAGAGCATGTGGGGCTGACAATGTATACATGTTCAAGCAGCAGCGTGCAAGGTACTGTCAGAGGTCAGGCAGCCATGCTTGTCAGAGCAACCCGCTAGGTGCACGGGCGCGTGGAAGCGTGGTGGCTCTGTATTGCCATGACCGGGTAAAGTTCGGTGTAAAGTGCCTATGGGAAGGCAACAATGAGCTCAGGGATAGGCATATGCAAGCAGCGATGTGTGTATGCGTAATTGCAGGCACTGTGGAGGCCTCTTTGTGTGCATGGACAGGCTCAGAGCACGTATGTGTGCATGTTTGGGATCAGGAGCAATACTGCCAAGAGAGAGAGAGTGGGTGTGCATAAATACACACACACACACACACACACAGGACGGCCAGCAGTGTGCCTATACAATGTGTGCACGAGGATGAGCTATAGGCGTAGGGACATGTAGCAGGCAGCGCGAGCCAGTGGTGTAGCTACTGAGGGGCCTCAGTGAAAGGAAGGGAATGCCCCCCCCCTCCCCCGCTGCTGTTTGAACTGTGAAATACAGCAGTAATCAGGGTTTAGTGTGATCCTCAGGCCTCATGCTCACGGTGCCACTGCACCTGCTGCACCAACAGAAGCTTCGCCCATGGCACGAGCATGAACAATCGCCGACAGGCTCTATGTGTACAGTAAAGTGGGAAAACGTTCATACATGCGGCCGTGCCCCGCTCACACGGAATCTGGGCTCACATGTGACGTGTGCTTTGCTTGAATATAATCTTCTCTGTGGAATGAGACATACAGGGGCAGTTGCGCCCCTCCCCGCGCCCTGCACACTTGCTCCAGGCCTCAGCTGGTTTAGTAGCAGGGCTTAGCGCTCCGTCCCGGCCCCCTTGCAGCTGCCCTGTCAATAAGGCTCTGCCCCCAGTAGAGACATTCCTCCTGGCAGGCAGGGTACAGAAGCCTCCCTAGAATTTATCTGTAACATCACAAGGACGAAAATAAACCGGACAGGCGGAGCTGCCAGGTCCGCGGCTCTAGGGTCCTGTCTGTCCCAGGGATAGAGAGACGGCCACGGGAAACGGCCCACGGAGAAGGCGTTTACAAGCCCCGGTACTCCTATTGGTTTCATACAGGGCCTTGTCATACATACACAACGCCAGGCACCGTCTCTATGGTCGGCACAGACATGACACCTCCAGTATTAGGGGCAATACATCAATTAGGGAGTGCTGCTTTTCTGGGGTGTTGCGCAGAGCAACCAGTAGCCAATTTAGTTTGGTCACTGACTTGAGCCCTCAAACAACAAGCATTGACAAAGCCACTAACGTTTGGGTCTCCAAGATGGCTGCCCTACAAACTCTTGACTTTCCAAGATGGAGTTGGCTGGCAGCTTTTGGTCTTGTCTATGCTCGTTTTGTTTTGGCATTTTTTTTTGTTTATAACTTTATTGTTGGGGGTCTGGCAGTATTCACCATTATAAAAGAACATGTTGTTTAAAGACAACAATATGTAATATTAACATAGAAGAATGGTCACTGACAGGGAAGTTAGCTAATGGCTACAGAAGGCTGATCCATTTCTCCGCGGCTGTAGGCAGAAGAAAAATGTAAATTCCACAACAACAGACCTAAGGATGGAGAGGGCTGGCTGAAAGCCCCTATAAACTGCAATCGCATTTATATAGCGCTTACTACCCCTGACGAGGCGTTGGTGTAATATAGAAAATTTGAGCAAAATCAAAAGGTCTTGTTGCCTAACACCAAGACCTAAAAATGTTACTCCTGAACGTGGACACATATGACATGACAGGTTGACGTGAACTAACAATATTGCGCTTAGCAAGGGCTCAAAAAACACACCAGAAAAAGGGCCAACGCTTTATTTTGCCTCAAGAGTGCTCAAAGTAAAAATGTGAATCCTAAAAAATGCAATTTGTTTTGATGCGCTGTCTTTGTTTTATTTACCCGAGGAGCCCTGGTGTTGACAGAGAAGCTTCCAGGCCTCGCGGACATGTGGAGCCCCTGACACGTCCAACCGCCTCGCGGGTGAGAAGCATTTCTGAGGAGAATGCGAAGACCGCCATTTTCTGTCTACAGTCAACAGCGCTCGGCCGCGGAGCCTGCCCCCTCGCCACCTCCCCACGCCCCTTATCTCCCAGGATTGTCCTTATCTCCTCCACCTGTCCCGGCTACCAACAGAAGATTATCTCTCTTTACACAGGCTAATTGTTTTCCAAAACTTTTTTTTCTTTCAATAATTGCTCTCAAACAAGGTGTGCAAATGAGGTTTAAGATAATGACGGCACTTTTCGGGCCTTGCAATTTTCCTAAATGCTATCTACAGGCACGTCGAGAATTAGGCACATTCTATGCCTTCGGGAGAGCATGGGAGGAAGGCAGGGTATACATTCAAAACTCCATGCGAGGGCGTCTAGGCGCATCAACCCAGGCAAAGAGGAACACGGGGAACACACACCTTAAGGGATCCTTTAGGGAGAAACAGTTAGTGGCAGTGTTTCTGAGCTTACAGTATATAAACACACACACACACAAACGCGCATATAGCGCGATATATGCTATTTAATACCTTTGGGTGTGTTTAGGAGAATGACGTGTCAAGTGAGGCAAGGCTCCCTGGGTCATGCTGCTTCCCCCGCCCCCGTAATAATGGTGGTTAAATGCCATGTTACAATTTGCACATATGCATATATGGTTTATGACATTGTACTGTAAAATATATTTGTTTTTAAAAGAAAGACATTTAACTTAAATACGGATGCAACAGGTTAAATTAGTACAGCGCATTGAATGGGCACAGATACTATTAGAGGAGTGGGTTCCTCTCTTAAAAGTAACTGTAACATATAATCCGTAAACCAGCGAACAGCATTTTTTGCATGTCACTTCCAGTGTACTGTGGTATTAAACTATAAATTTACCTTTTCCTTGATGTAATAAATGATGTGTGTTTATTAATACTGCTGCTCTAAATAACGTGTTAGCAGACCACATTTACTTTCACTGCTGTGGTTTAAAATAATAGCATATTGCAGTCTGTTCCTCTTCATATTTGGTTTATGCCATGGTATTTTCTCATGTCCATTAAAATATATATATAAATATTAAACATAACTATTTGTAAAGCGCATGTTCACCCCTAACGGGGTATCTTGGCGCTGATTAACAGATGTTTATTGTTGCCCAACTCAATGGTACTCATTTTATGACCTCAGATGGATCAAAGGCTGAGTCGGTCTAGCAGGATTTGAACCTATGACCATGAGGTTGAACACAGGCCCCTGCAGTTGATGCATTAGTCCACTGAGCCACCCGGCTGGAAGTGACCCCTGGCATGGGAAGTGCTAAAGATAGGAGCGGCCCACCTGGGCTAGGTGGGGATTTTGGTCCCGAATAGTTTGGAATGGGGCCCTAAGGCAGAGGTGAGGGCTCCTGGAGGTAAACACAGTTGGCAGCATTCATTAGGTGGTCAATCATGAGTGCATTGTTGTTAAGGGAAGGCTGAAGGTAGGGTTGACTGAGTGTGGCTGTTAGGCCAGAGACCACAAAAATGTAAATAGGAAATGTTATGACTTTGTGGCATATATACTTAATGTACTTATGCACTATGCATGTGTTTTTCTCTAAATAAATATAGCCTGGGAGTAACTTTCTCGAAAATAGGATTACTTGTCTTAAGTTATTATTTTACGGTTGATCCCTTGTTCTTGGGGGCCCTAAGGTTTCCATGGGTTTCTGATTAACCAAAAACCAGGTCACAAGGAGTTAAGTTTGTGCAATAGGGTAACATCTTATTGAAGGGGCTATTAGACAAGATGTTTCTCTGTATAAATTAATTGTAAAATGCACGAGGGAATAAACTGCTTTTTCATGTCAGGTTCACTATTCTGCGGTAATAACATGGAATTTGACCATTGCACTGTAGTAATATAACAGAGGTGTGTGTCATATGTTCTTGTGTAGTAGGTGGGTGGCGCAGACCTTCAAAGGAAGCCCCATTTTCGGTTCTCTATAAATGTAAACAGATATAAGACCGGGTGGTATAAGACACTAGTAGTTATGGTCAACTGGCGGGGAGGAGGGGCAGAGTGGAGAGAGAGAGAGAGAGAAAGAAAGAGAGAGAGAGCGAGCGAAAGAGAGAGAGAGAGCGAGAGAGAGAGAGAGAGAGAGCGAGAGAGGGGTGAGACATGGAGAGATAAATGGAGAGCCAGCGAGAGGAAGAAAGTCAATCTGGCCAGTAGGCAAACCCTTCTGCAGCTTAGCTCGCCCTTCTGTTCTCTACCGGAGCCATGAGGTTTATTTTTAATTATTCATCCTGCCCCCATGAGCTATTCATCAACCCATTATTTATTCATCATCTGCATTGATGTAATTAAATGTGAGCTCACCGGGAACGTGCAGGTCTGGGAGGTGGGGGACAATGGGATGTTTTTGGAGGTCTGCGCAATAATTGATTTGTGCAGAGATGAGCCTTGGCCCCCCCTCGGGTGACACCGGAGAAGGGGCTCATGTTGCAGGCCCCTGACGTCTGCTCTCCCAGCCCAGGGGCCGACAGACTCTCTCACGCCTCCCCGGCAGCAGGAGCCCTCCTCTGGCCTTGCTCTGCTGCCCTCTGCCGGGCCCCCTCCCCCGGAGCGTGCGTAGCCAATGGTAGGGCGGCCTCGAGTGCAGCTTTAAGGCAGTCTGAGTTAGAGACGGAAACAAACTGTACTGGAGACGTCCCGCTGCTGCTGCCTGTGCTCCCCGGGCGGGACAGAAGATCCCGGGCGCCAGCCTCCCCCGTTCCACCGGCGCCCCCACTGGTCACCGGGTGGGCAACCTCCCAGTTGGATTACTGCTTGGACTTAAACCGCCCTGCCGATGCCGAACTGTGCCCAGGGCGCACTCCCTGTGACCACTGCTCCCTGAGCGCACTGCCACCCTTCTATGTCCTCTGGTCCCTGTGCCACAGACCCCCCCCGTTTCCCCTTAGTCACCCTTCATCTTGCCCAGAGTACCCCTGGCACAGAGGCTGCCCCTGCCTAGAACTCATTGGACTTGGAGCCTCCTCTTGGCGAACTCTGCCCAGGGCGCATTGCCTCCTGTCCTGCGCTCCTTGCCTGCCTCTGTGCGCACAGTCTCCGCTCTCCTGACCAGAGCTCTCCGGACACAAGGCAGCCGCTACCCAGCGAGGGCACCCACCCGCCGGCTCTACTTTCATTCTCGTGGCGCAAACCCCCTCCTCCGGCGCCATGTCCATGCTTCCCTCCTTCGGCTTCACCCAGGAGCAGGTGGCCTGCGTGTGCGAGGTGCTGCAGCAAGGAGGGAACCTGGAGCGCCTGGGCCGCTTCCTGTGGTCGCTGCCCGCCTGCGACCACCTGCACAAGAACGAGTCGGTGCTGAAGGCCAAGGCGGTGGTGGCCTTCCACCGGGGAAACTTCCGCGAGCTCTACAAGATCCTGGAGGCGCACCCCTTCTCGCCGCACAACCACCCCAAGCTGCAGCAACTCTGGCTCAAGGCGCACTACGTGGAGGCCGAGAAGCTGCGGGGCCGACCCCTGGGCGCCGTGGGCAAGTACCGGGTGCGCAGGAAGTTCCCGCTGCCGCGCACCATCTGGGACGGAGAGGAGACCAGTTACTGCTTCAAGGAGAAGTCCCGCGGCGTGCTGCGCGAGTGGTACGCGCACAACCCCTACCCATCCCCGCGGGAAAAGCGGGAGCTGGCCGAGGCCACCGGGCTCACCACCACCCAGGTCAGCAACTGGTTCAAAAACCGGCGCCAGCGGGACCGGGCGGCGGAGGCGAAGGAAAGGTGAGGACGCAAAGTGAGGGGAGGACATCGCTTGGAAGCGAGGGCCGCTAGGGTCTTCCCGGGCAGGAGTGGGCCTCCAGAGAACCACGGGGCAGCACAGGGTTTTCAGTGGAGCACAGGGCAGCAAAAGGTTTCTAATGTGCCACACTTCATGGGAGGCCTCCGGTGGACCACTGGTCAGGTAGAGGCCTCCAGTGGGTCACAGGACAAGAAGGACTCCAGTGGACCACAGATCAGGTGAGGCCACCAGGGCAGGAGGAGGTCTGGAA
Source organism: Triturus cristatus (assembly GCF_964204655.1). Lineage (NCBI taxonomy): Eukaryota > Metazoa > Chordata > Amphibia > Caudata > Salamandridae > Triturus > Triturus cristatus. The sequence goes on along the minus strand of NC_140592.1, from coordinate 788,374,789 downwards.
TACCCACATATGAGTGATAGGCCTACTTGTGAACCACAGATCAGGAGGGGGTTCCACGCAAACGCAGAGCAATGCGAAGTGACAGTGACTGTCAAGTCAGTAGGAGACAATTAGGGCCAGCAAGGGTATGTGCGGAGGAGCACAGGGCTGCATGTGGCTGAGATGGCAGGATAGTGCCACCTCTGCCGAAAAGCCCAACAGTGCAGGAAGGGACCTGGAGGGACCACCAGGTTAGATGTGGCACCACGGAAACGAAAAGACCACCATGAGCAGGAGACAACCCACTGGGCAGTCAGACACCTCCTCTGTTGCCAACAGTGTGTCCAAGTCTAGTGGTAGCTGGTCAGCACCCCACGAGCTCTCCAGAGCCGGTTCCGGTGCCTCTCTCGTAGGGAATCAATGTTACACAGTGTACCAAGGCACCGACCAGCTGTAAGAACGCTCTGCACAGGGCACACTCCTAATTGGCTTCCTGCCTGTGCGCTTTAAAGGCCTTCTGCCATTCTGCCTACCTGTGTCATCATATTCACTACACGGATGGCACACTTTAATATCGAACCGGCCATCTCTGTTTGTAGTAAGTTTGACAGATGTCCCAGAAGCATGTTCTATGGCCTTCCTGTCAGTGCACAAACCCGCGGCGCCCTCTAAGTCTGTGCGCCCTTTTTACGGCTGCCCTGGAAAGTTTTATTTAGCTGTGTTGCCCGCTTGGTACTCACCTTTGCCAGCCCGTGAGTGAGAGTCGGCATGAGTCTTTACAACATCCGAAACCAGGCCCGAGCTTTTTTGCAGTGTTATTGCTCTGGTGTTTTTTTTTTATATGAAACTAAGTACAGACCTCGAAAATTGTTGCTGTGGTTGGGCACCGATCTGGCAGTGTCTAAGAGAGCTTTGCCAGTCTAGCGTTTCAACAAGCCCAGGCATTGGTCGAACAGTCTGTGCATAAAACTTGCCTTTTTAGGGTGTGAGCACAAGTTCATGAACTTTGGTTCTATCTGGACAACCCTAGAGTACATGTAGACATTGCCCAATTGTTCTGAGCACCTCAGTAAGTTCTGGATAGGAGAATAGGGCTAAGAATTGGTCCTATTGATTTTGCGTGAGGTTAGGGACTTGCCTGGCTGCCTGTGCAGTGGTTATGTATTAACCAAGCCATCTTTGCATAGCTTCGGGCACTCTGGCCTAGTGGAAAGCACATGAGGGTAGGCACTAGACATACTAGTCCACACATGAGGTTAGGTATCAGGCCTTGTGGTTCGCACTTGAGGTTAGATGCTAGTTTTATTGGTCCACACATGAGGCTAGGTACTAGGCCTAGTGGTCCACATTTGAGGTTAGGTACTAGGCCTAATGATCCACTTATGAGGTTAGGTACTAGGCCGGCAATCCACATACTAGGTTACATATTGTCGTAGTAATGCAGTATTTTGGTGTAAATCCACATGTAATCTGTGAGTAAGGACAAGTATTATCTATACTGACACGTGTTGTATTCTGTGAGTAAGGGCAAGTATTATCTATACCGACACATGTTGTATTCTGTGAGTAAGGGCAAGTATTATCGATACCGACACGTGTTGTATTCTGTGAGTAAGGGCAAGTATTATCTATATCATCTCTATGTCATATCATCTGGTCTTTAAATTGCTTCGAAGGTCCTAAATGTAAGCCAGCAAGCGCTGAATAAAGGCACAGGTACCCAAGATGATCATGTCAATTAATATCTTTGCAGTCTGTGGGTGAGTTTAGGTTCTGCACATCAGTATGTGCATGAGTTTAGTGTGCAGTTCAACAGTGTGTGCCTCGCCAAAGGAGGACATTGAACCTTTGCTTGCAAATGGGTGATCTTCAGGTCTTAATGTGTAACCCTGACGAAACAGGCTCTGCTTACCATCCTTCTGAGGTCAGTTCAATACCATAACTTGGGTAATAGTAACATTTATTTTGTGCAGTGCTTAGAAACGGCAGAAGTATGGTTCGAAGTGCTACGTAAAAACAAAACGTCTCATTATTACCATGAGCAGTGCGTGGCAGCGTGTGCACAGGTTTATGCATATTGTACTGCTGCTGGGCCGCAAGTTTAGAGATGGCGAGAGAATTTCGAGTTTTTAAGATTGCTTCGAAACGAAAACAATTTGAAGTTATCTCCCGGAGTTAGTGGAAACTACATCACAAGTGGAAGCTAGCACTGAACCAATCTCTCTCCCCAACAGCCTCTCAAATTAAAATAAATTATTTTTATTAATTGTTATCAGTAGTTTAACGAAACAGTCAAAAATGTAAAAATTCGTAATTTCATTACTTGTTAAAATTCACACAAATATGTATACAATCAGAAATTAACACTATGACGTTCTGTACTGGCTAAGAAAAACAGAGCATCATTTACATTAATATGTTATCTCTTTAAAAACCATGGTGCATAACAAAGCGCATTTCTGACCATTAAGTGGCGACAAACAAAATAAGATAACATAACCTGTATTTGTAAAGCGCATGTTCACCCAAGTCTTGACCTCTCAGCACTGAAATAACAGATGTTTATTGTTACCCAACTAAGTGGTACCCACTCAAGATATAGCTCTTAAACACTGTTTCAATAAAAGGGGCAGCTACTTTGAGAGACAGCCTGGAACCCCCATGCATTTTTGGCCATTTTACCAGAAAGACAGCCCCCGTTTAAAGTGTAAATAAAAAATGTAAGTAAAAAGGTCAGTCATTAAAACTTTAGTTAGATAATGAAAGTCTTCTAAACAAAATGCAAATCTCCACTCACATCACCAATACAAATCATAAAATTATATAAAAACAAAGCAAAACTTTTTCACAGAAGTTAAAAATTGGGCGAAGCCATGTGCCACATCTACAAATCATAAATTGACCGAAATACTCATTGCAGTTACTCCAGACAAAACATAATATTTTATAAACAATAGCCTTACAATGTCCTGGTGCAAAATGAAAAACATCAAACTGTCCATCAGTATATCCATATGAACATTTGCAAGTAACAGTGCAAAAACAATGTCCTTCATTGGTCATAACCTGTGACATCATACCAGGAATAGAAAACAAAGGATTTATGCTTTGTTGAAATTTAAGCACTTGGATTCTCAGCTGGTGATTTGATAACCATTTTAAATAGAGGGATACTTATTCATTTCTAATGAATTTAGTGTAAGACCGATAAAAGATACACAAAAAAGCATGTAAACTAAGGAGGAACAGGGTTTCATCATATTATATAAGGAAGAAGTTAGATTTTGCTTCATAGTTTTGTTTTTGCAACCCTAAGATCCTAAAAGGAACAAGCGTTTGCCAAAGATTTTTTCCAAATTTTCTGTACTAGCCAGTTTAGGAATTTCACATTTTCTAGAAATATTCAGATTCAGGGCAACAATTTACACTCTAAAAGCAAGAATCTATTGGGTGGCAAATGCTGCACTTTACAAACAATAATTTCAGTTTAACCAGAGTGTGATGCCAACACTCTGCAGCCAGCTTCAGGGAATACATTTCTAAGTCTTCTTTTGTTGGTATTGTGGTTACTTTATTTTTCTTCTTATAGTTTAATAAGCATATTCTGACTCAAAGCCGTAAGTGCAGATAGTAGCATCTTAAACGTGTTAAAGGTGCTTGTGGACAACAGTCATCCTGTCTGCATCCTGACACATGAATTGTTGCTCTTTGTGTCACTTGGGTGATTTTTCCGTTTTGGTCCAAGGTCTAAAGAGGGATGCAGTGTCTAAATCAAGCCAAATCAAATCAATCACATTGTGGTGCAAACTCCTAACATCTATCTCCTTGTTGTAGCTGCAGTGAGGAAGGCTAAATGAGACAAAGAACAAACACTTGTAGGGGGGATGAACTGTCCATTTTTGCTCCCGGACGGTTCTTCTGACACCATAGACCACTCAGTGACTCTCACAAATGGACTTAAAGTGTGCTTTCGCCACCACATTGAGTCCCTGCAGGGAGTCGAGGAGACCACTATTATGAACACATTTCCAGACACCCTTCTAGTGGTCAATTTGTACGGGTGGTGCCGGTGGTCAGCAAACTCACTCTTTTTTTGGGCCCAGAACCTCTGTTGTATCATCAGACTTTACACCAGAGCAAAAGAGAGGAAAGCTGAAGAGGGAGAAGGAAGGCAGAAGCGAAAGTTGGGAAAGTGTGAGATAGGGAGACGGCAGAGGGAAAAAAAGCACCCTTATGAGCGAGATAATCGAGAAATGTAGGGGGTGGAAGATACAGGCATTAGGTAGAATTAAGACCAGGCAACCATTTGACAAAACCGCCATTCGACAGAGACGGTGACGGGCCCCAAGGAAACTTGTAGGCCCCTGTACTTTGAGCTCTGCACCCAGCCCGAGGTATGTGCATCAAATTAGCACATGTTAGCTGTACATGTTGCCCATGTATATATTTATATATGATTGAGTTACTGCTCATTCCTAGACCTAAGGACTACCAGATGGCCTGTGAATACAAACAATTACTCCACAGCCTATGCCCGAGGAGAGGTACTGCCAGGGAGCCCATGGCTAGGGGTTGACTCGGGCAGTGTTAATGACCCACTAATTCTGCATGTGGTATTCGCTGTTGGCATTACAGATTGTTTAATTAATTGACCTGTAACTTTAGCAATCAGTTGGGTGCTCTCTGGGTGTCCTGTCCTGTGACTGGGGTTAATGGTAAGAAAGTGGCTTTATAAGTGTTTATTCACTACTGGCTGGTCAGACTGCCACAGCAGTCAGCCTGCATATGTGCTTACTGACATCATTCTGTGAATAAGGTTATGTTCTGACACTCAGTTAATGTTCTTAGTGTACTTCGGGCCAGACTGAGTATAAGAATGAAATGTAAATAGGCCTGTCTTTGAAGAAATGACCAGACCTGACAACAAAACGACCAGCCTTGCAGTTTTTGACCTTAGGGGACCATGGGAAGGCCATACCATTATTGAGCCCACCGTAGCGCTGTGAAGTGGGCATAATGCGACACAAAGGCACATGAACTACTGGTCAATAAAGACATAAATAAATATGAGGGGCCAGAGGGGACTGTGTTTTTGTCCCGGCTCTACACATTTCCCTGAATTTTGCCCTTATGGTTCCACACTAGTTAACAGTCTGCAGGGAACTGTTGCCTATATTAGCAAATCTAGTGCATGTTTTCTGGCAATTCGGGAGAAGCTTTTGTTTGAAGTGAAGGCACAATAAACACAGTACAACTTGGAGAAAAAAGTAACCCTAGTTCGTATATGTTGATTTTCCAGTCAATCAGATCAGCTTATTCAACCCAAGCATCAACAGGAGTTATAGATGTCCCTAGCACAGCTGTATTAATTCGATTGTTTTCTTTCGCTGCAAAAAATGTACAGCTTAGAGGAAAAATATATGAAAAGTGCACAAGCCACAGCAGAAACGTATCTGTCACAAGGGCGCTGTATAAATGTGTCACTTGAGAAAAAGTCAGACATTTTGAGGACTTGCTGGACTCCCCAGCCTCACACACGGGGTTGAGAGTACAGCTCGAGCAGTTATTTGAGCAGGCCTCCCACAGGACTGTTGAAACGATACTTTAATGATCTTTTCAGCCCTTTCTGTATGCTTGGCCGGGCTGGGCTGTCAGCACCTTTAATGGTTTGAAATCAGCGTCCCGGCTGAGTGGACACTTCCTCCTGTGTTGTTAGGTTAGGCCGGCCCTGTCTCTGTGACAGGAGACAGAGACAGGGCTGAAGGCTTGGAAGAGAGATCCGGAGGTAGGGTGGATGAGGTGGTGAGAGGCAAACAACACCCTTTGCCCACCTTCCTGGAGAGGGAGTGGCTGCCCGACCTTACAGATCTTATGGGAAGACAGATCCCAGGCAGGCTTTCAGGTGCACGCAGATCTGTACTCGGGAGCGTGGCTCGGTCAGTAAGACTGGGGCTGTGTGAACTTTCGATTTTCCTACAATCACGCTGGCATATCATATTAAAATATATCCTATGGGAAGATTGGCATGAGGGGGCTTATGAGGAAGTGGAAGGGGAGATATGAGTGCGGATTGTTAGGGCTAATTAAAGCCCATCATTTTGTAAAATAACATGTTTTAAGACCTTCAAGGCAGAAACGAGAGTGCGTATGTGCTTTTGTCTGTGTTTGTAAAAATCCCAGGTGAAATCTGACAAGACACCTCACCATACCCAACCGGTAGCACCTGTTCCCAACTATTTATTAGAGAATACATTTATTAAGGGGGTGTAACACCCCAAACACCCTCAACCCTGGAGCTGCGCCCCTGTCTACACTGAAATAAAAAAATGAACATTTTAATACACTGCCTTTCACCGTTTAACTGCCATAGCCCCATGCAGCATCTCTGTGACTATCTATAGGGCTTCTGGGGGAAAAGGTTACTATACGTGTGCTGCACTATAAATACAAAACTACACAGAAAAGAGACTGCTACCAGCTCCAGAAGGCAGCTGCCTAAAAAGCAGCTATACTCCCCCAGTGCAAACATTGCATAGGAACTGTATGTTTTGTGCCATACATCCCACACTATGGCAGACACTGATTCTTTTGCACCATAGCAGGAAAGACTGACAGAAGGTGCAGAGACCCACAAAGCGCACAGCACCCACCCACAGCACTAACCACAGGATAACAAGGCAATGTGCACCTAGTGCCTCTACTCCAGACAGATGCAGCCCCCCCACCCAGGAAAGGGGGCATGAACCACTCGTGCTTATCCCACACAGCATACACCTAATGTTCAAAATACAGGGGAAAGAGACTGTACACCAGGCAGCCCTATCCTTGATACCACACAGCTCCACGCAACAAGGGAGCATGTTAGAAAGCACCCAATAGCACAGCTGCATTGGGTAACAACAGCACACAACTAAGACTGCAAGAGTCCACACTGCACAGGCAAGCACGGGTATCACAATCCAAAAACGAACACCAACTGCAAGCCAACCACTAAGCTGGGACCCTGCACCCTTAGTCCAGAGAGCAATCATGCAGCATTCTCACTACAAAGGAACATAAGCACTAAATGACAAATACCACCTTTCAGTCAGTAAAACAGCTTGTATCTAGTCCCACAGTAAGGTGGCCAGACATGCCTTCACTCACAAACGCAAATAGTATGCAGCTATCTCCTGCTTGAAGGAAGCCAAGACTGCCAAGCCAGGTAGTCTGACACCCACTGACCACTCTTGGCTAGTCCAGGCACCCGGACACCTAAGGACTGCTGTCCTTAGGGCATTTACTCAACTCTCAAGATGCCTGTAAGCATGCTCTCAACACCTCCACACCAGGCAGCAATGGGAACTGAGGCTCTACAGACCACAGAAAGCAAGAACAATGTATTATTTTAAGCTACTAGAGCTGGCCATACAATTCTGCCAAAGCAGCTGTGCAGTTGCTGGACCCCAAAGCTATGACAATGTAATGTAAATAAATGGTTGTGAGACAATACATTTGAAGATATTCTGAAATTGATGAGCTTTCTTTAGTTCTTACCACACAAAATGTGGAGCAAGATCCCGTCCAGCCAGTACTCCTTCTCCCCACATCTGATCCCTTACATCAGTGACACTATACCCACACACACACTTATCTGTATTTTACACCTACCTCTTCTACAGCTATCCATTAATTTGTAGCTAGGTCTGTGTTACATATCTCACATACCTAGAACACACAACCAGCTTGCCCTTCCCTATTCCACCGCAGTTCAGATAAGAGTTGAGGACACATTTCTATGTGGAGCCTTTCTGTCTCTCTCTTCCACCGTCCACACAAAAGAAACACATTCATTTTCCTTCCAACCTCATCTGATCTCAAATTATCTCTGATCCCCTTCCTTGTACAATTTTCTGTCTCTTATCATCTAGGTCTGCACTTTACAAATACCAACCCACAGATCCATGTATACATGCTAAATGTTTATGTTCAGTGAAACTTCACTTAGACTAGAGGTACCAATTGCCTCCCATCATATTGGCAATGATAGCTTATTAGAGGCCCACAAAATGCAGCCAAACTAGCAGAAAGAAGGGTCCAGAATATGATATATATTTTTTCTTTGTATCTCTCAAAATTTACTCCATCTTTATTCTGCCACCAGACGGCCAATATAACACATATAAAAACGGCATGTTGTGAAACCAGCATAAATTCCTTTAGAGTAATTATACAACATTTTGGACAAATTACATGAAATGATGTGAAATTATATGAAATGCATTTAGCGCCATCTTTTACTGACTAATGTGTCCTTGAATCCATTTTGGGCATGACACATTTTACTCTAAAAAAAGGCACACAAAATACAAGCGGTGCGAACAACAGCCACTCATTCATTTGCTCATCCACTGTTCATTTGCGTTGTTCCAATGCTTCCATAATAGGATTTTTACCCAAACAAACTTGAAATTAAGCGATATGTCCTTCTTGCATAATTTTCAGAATTCCATGCAACATGTGAAATGCCAGAAATTACGGAAACGTAATGAAAATATAGCCCAGGCCTAAATATGATGTTCCCGATGTACAAAGTCAGCGAGACCAAGCACAATGCATCTATTGGGTGGTGCATTTTCACAAGCAGTAAACCAGCTAAGTTGGGTAAAACCCCATATCCAAATGTTTTGCAGACAGGGACAGAATGCTAACATTTAATGTAGGCCAATCACAAGTAACGTTATTTCTTCATGTGATAAGCTACAGCTACATCAAAAACATCTTAAAGTGCTGAAGTGCATGTTTTATAGGATCAATTGCATGTTGCACGATTCATCTAAAACATTGAATCCTTAAACTCTATCTGTTATCCTGTTCTCGTGGCATCTGCTCCGCCACTCACTCCCAATCTGTTGAGCATCTCTGGTAACAGATGAGCGAGAGTAGATATTGAAGGGTTACCTCATTGCCACAGTTTTTAAGACCTCTATTGAACACTAACCTACCCCAGAGAGAACCTACTTATATGCACTCCTTAGGGCACCAGTATCTAGACTGATGGCGGAGTGCAAGTCCTGTGTCTGTTCCAAAGCTATCCAATGGTGGGACGCATCCAGGACAGTTTTTCAGGATAACGTTTGACTATGTCAGTGAGTTCTATTTAAATAAAGTGTATGCGTGCTTATCTTAAGTGACTATGTTATGTTATCAGTATTTATGAAGCACACAACCAGTCACTGATATGGATTTACAGCACCTTATGTAGTCTTGGGGTAACTTTCTGGGTCGGACTGGTCTATAGGCAGGGTCACTGGAATTACGCGAATGTGTGGCCGTATCGATTTTAGCATAATTGTAAATTTGTTAATTTGCCACATAATCCATCATCTACTGCATAATCTGCAGAGTTGAACAAAAAAATAGTTTCTAGCTCAAATGGTTCAAAAGTTAGTAAAAATGCAGTGACACGTGTTGCCGCACGGTGGAAGGTCCTTTACAAGGGTTGACTGGTTACCTTTCTGTAGTTTATTATTATACTTGGGTGTTAAACTGGTACTAATGTGGTGCAACTAATGCCCAGACAGTGTTAACAAGTTTAAAAATGACAAAATAACGAAGTAATACAACCATAAAATGTGCCACATAATGGTGCATAATTTGTTTTCTTGACACACAATGTACTCAACCTTGCCAAATAATTTATTCCTCCCCTGCCATATAATTCCAATGACCTTGCCTGTAGGGCAATGAGGCAGTGAATGGGCTGTTCCTACAGGTCAGTGTGTGGACTGTGTTTCTGGCTCTTTGTGGGCTTGGTTCATGGTCTGCTGGGCCAGGTTTTACTGTTGACTTCCCTGACATTAAAACAAACATTGTCTACAGCAAGCTCACCCACATTCTTAATTCCATATCTTGAAAAATACTTATACAGCGTGTCTTTATTAGTTCAAAACTCTCCTAATTTTGAAACATGGGTCACCTTTTTAGCTATATAATTCACTAATTGGCCCCCTTTTATTTTGATGCCAGGGCCTATTTTCTGTCCCAGTCCGACCCTGGTGACTTTCCAAGCAGTTGAAAAACTGGCCTGGATCTGGCTTTGCTGGATACTGGTTTGCCCATTCTTTGTCCATTTAACCTACAACTATCCAGACATAAGAATGATTCTGTTCAATGCTCAAGGAAGGTCAAAGTGTAGACCAAAGCTAAATACACAAGTGGTGACCATAAGAGGACTAAGCAAAGTTGATGCAAGGCCCAAAGATGAGAAGCAAAAAAGCTCTCCACCATTAGGGTGACCAACACCATCAAATATAGAAACGTTCTGAAAACAGAACGGTGCTGCAGAGTATTCCAGAAATGCTCTTCAGAAACACAACCAGCAGGGACTGCAAACACTGCTCCACACAACTTCCAAGCAAACCAACCAGAACAGGAGCTATTCTTCAAAGTTTAATGGCAAATGTCAGTGATCAGGCAACATGGGGACTGAAAAAAAAATGTGTTGACCTTTCGGTTAATGGTCTCAAATCATCTCACAAAGGATAATAACTGACACAAAAACAAGTATGGGCAAATCCAACTGATCTGGGCTTCAATAAGCTAAAGACTGGAGAACAAGCATATTAAAGGCAAGTGGGCAGAGGTAGTAAGCGCTATACACCTGCAATTACAATAAAATACAGAACTGCTGTATTGGCAAATTAGTCACTGGTGCAGTTCAATGCAAGCACTCAGTGTAGGAGGAAGGATACAGCCCAACAACTATTAGCATAGAGTGAAAGATGAATGTTCCACTAGGCCTGGGAAGAAATGATTGACAATGTCCTAAGCTAATGGTTGTGAGAGACTGCTCAAAGAAAGCCAGTGTTGAAAGGAACAGATCTACAGGACAAGCTAAGTGTATTGTTAGCAACAGGTCTTTAACTGCTGCGCTGTCAAACCAAGACCTATAAAGACACTAAGCAGAGAATATAAAGAATATAAGCCATGCAAAGAGTGCAAGTGAAAGAACACTAGTCACACAACAAACATAATAACATTTGTTCTATAATGCGTACTAACAAGACTCGCCACACCAGCCATGCACTATATGTACATATACATACAGGCCGTTGGACATTTACCAGGTATACGTGTATCCTGACTCTGTGGACACTCTACGTGTACACCCTGAGGGGGCCGTACGGGCAGCGCGTTGCATGTGTGGGCGCGTGCGCTCCTACGTGTGTGCGTAGACTTGTGTGAAAACGTACGTGCGCCAGCGTATGCGTACAGCGCACGTACAGACAATGATGCTGTGTCTGCAGATTCCGCTGTCAGGGCAGTGATTATGTGGCTATGTACATGTAAACACAGCGAGTGCCGCAATTACTGCACGTTTAGCGAAAAGGTTTAACTGGGCTATTTAAACAGCTGCAGGGGCTCCCGGCTGGAAGCGTTTGCAGCGTGTGTCACGGGCCGCCTTCACCGCAGTCATTACGGTTTTAAAATTATTTGGTGTCACAATTGCCAGCTGCCCCAATTCATCCCGCCCTCCCACCATATCTCACACGGCGACCGGAATGTTCTTAATTAAAACCGGATTTCTGTAAAAAGGGTGTTTCACGAAGAGGACGCCATGTTTCACCGCGCTCGGTATTCTTCGTGGGTTCTTCTTCTCTGCAGACCAACATAGATTAAAAAGTGAATATGGGGGATTGGGGGGTGATTCCAAGGAGTAGGGGGTCTTAGACATGGCATATATGACTATGTCTCGCTCAATGTTTATTTAAACACACTTGCACTCACAGCGCATACGTGTACAAACACGTTTACATTTTACAGCTGCCCCAAAGCTATTTGCAAATCTAAAAATCCCTTTCACAAAGAAATCTCAATGTAATCAAGTTAAACAGAACTATAGAGTAGCTTTCGACCACAGACAGAGGGAGTGTGTGTGTGTGTGGGTGTGTGAATGTGTGAATGTATAAATGTACGGATGTGTGTGTGTGTATATATATACACACACACACACATACATATTTGGCTTTTGACAGTACCTCTGGAAGGCCGGATAGCGTCAGTCACTTGGCCGCATTACTGACCATGTCTCAGCCCCACAGATTTCCATTTTCACAGATACCACTTGTTGTAATCCGTAGAAAACCCGCAATAGTGAAACTCCTGACTTCTTTGCTTTTAAATAATATAAGGGCGCTGTGATATACTGTTATATATTTGTTTTAATAGACACCATTAAAGTAAGGTGAACAGTAAATTATATAATCTGAGAATTATAATAATAATTCTTTTTTATTATTATAATGTTATTATTATTACTATTAATCGTTGTATAAGAAGCTATTTATTATCAGTTTATCATAATTTTCATTTTAATATTAAGTGTTCAGATAATATTTTGTCAAAGGATATACATCATTTTGAATGCACAAGATGAACTCAAATAACTGTAAATTAAATTGTTCTTTTTCTTTGCCTAGGGAGAACACTGAAAACAACAACGGCGCCGGCAACAAGCAGAACCAGCTGTCCCCCCTGGACGGAGGCAAGTCGCTGATGTCGAGCTCGGAGGAGGACTTCTCGCCCCCGCAGAGCCCGGACCAGGCGTCGGTACTGCTACTGCAGGGCGGCCTCGGACACCCGGGGGCCCAAGGCTACTCCATGGGCGGCGGGCACGGCCTGCAGGGCCACCCCCACCAGCTGCAGGACTCCCTGCTCGGGCCGCTCACCTCCAGCCTGGTGGACCTGGGCTCCTAGGGGGGCCCGAGTCGGCACAGAGACTAATTAAAGACCCTCGTGTACATAGCAGGACTGGGGGCTTCTGCACTGCTCCACTCCTGGAACTTAATGTATAGAGAACATGCACTGTCCGATAGCAGACTGGAGAAATTCGAATAATGCGCTTAGAGGCCGCCATGACTTCTGCGAGGAGCTCGCCCGCGAGGACAGGCAGCACTGCTCGAGCTCGTCCTCCGTAGGGGCTTCTTCGAACTCCCCCAAGGAACTACAAAGCAGCCTCCAATTCACTGTATTTTTATCCTTATTTATGAAGACATCCCTGTTTCAAAGCGCCAATCAAAAAGCAGGATTGCAGCAAACCGCAATTACCTATTGCCTCTGTTCGCGAACTAAAATAATGGAGAAAAGTTCGCTTTCGGTGGCGAAGTTTATACTTCCGCAGTTCGCTTGAAGCAGGTTTGCCCAGTAATTGTTAAAAAAACTCCTACAAAATAAAGAATAGGGTGCCCGGTTTGATCTCGAGCACGCACAAGCCTGAAACAAATGGGGCGGCACTTTCTGTGTTGGGGAAATTTCTGGAAAAACACCGATTTGTGAATGAACTTCCATATCCGCGGTTAACTCCTTTTTCTTTCAATTTACGAACTATTCGAGCCTACTTAGAAGATGCTCTTCCGCAAAATGCGGGCAGAACCGAGCCCTTTCGTTTGTTACGGAAATAGCATGGTTATGTTTTTCCGAATGTGAAAATAAATGTCATTGTAGAACGATATCAGATCTGAAAGACTTGTAATTCTGTAGACGGAGGAAGGGATTCTGGAGCTGTTTTTCATTTTACCCGAAACCGTCTCGCAGCATTCTCAAATTAAATCTGTTGAAAATGGCGCACATTTACATCTCAACACTGCAATAAAATGTAATTTCGTACAGGGAGCTCTGGAAGTGTCTTTGTCACAAAAGGGATGATGGTTAATTTTGCATCTAAGCTCGTTAAATATTTCTAGCCTCCTTGATTTGGACAATGTATCCAAATCGAATAAGAAGCTTGTTTCTTGCAAAGAGCTGGATAAGACCGTTGGGCGAATTGTTCTTAATTTAGGGTGCGAAATTGTGCCAGTCCCCGGATTTTAATTCTCTCTCTCTCTCTCTCTTTCTTTCGTTCTCTCTCTCTCTATATGTATATATATGGTTCCCTGCGCCAAGGCACGTGTATAAAAGTAAACATATTTTTTTCTGACATAATAAATCTTTAAGCTGTTTTAGACAATTTCGCCCTCACCCAAGCTACGTTAGGTGCCTGATGCACTTTCCGCACGAAATATGCAGCCCCGGGAAGTAGGGTTTATTTTAAAACACCTCGTTTATTTTTCTGTTTAAATCCAGCCTGCGTCCCTAAGTGTGAGTGCCGGTGCGGGTGAGAATGGCCGTAGCCGGTGTGTAACCCCAGCCCCGCATGCTCCGGGAGCTTCCCCCGCGAGGCAGGCAGGCAGCCCTGCGCCTCGGCGCCCTCTGAGGTGAAATAATGAGCTTCCTAAACGCCTCGTTCGTAGATTCACTTGGGTTTTAAGTCTAATGATCCCGATCGCCTTTGTGAGTGTTTATTTAAGGCGCAGTGGAGTGTTTATCCTCTGGGTCTCGGGCTGGCGTAATCGCGCCCCCTCAGGAAGGACGTTTAACGACACCCTCGAGCCGCTCAATGCTCATTGTGTGCGCGTGTGTGTGTGTGTGTGTGTGTGGGGGGGGGGGGGGGTTAACATGCACAGGCTTCTTAATTGACCGCTATCCACATGCCTCCCCATCGCTGGAGCGCCCGAACTTCTAAAATAATAAAAAGGCTGCCGACAGCCCACACTACTTCTGCGCAGTCTACGCACCCACAGTGTAGTGTACACTGTAACTAACTGGGCTCCCCACGGTGCTGAGGGCCGCTGCACCGGGAACAAGCCGAACGCCCACCCCTGACCCCACACAACTCTCGGCTCTTTAGTAGACATCCCGCGGCCCGATGGTCTCTAACAGCATCTCACCGGGGAGAGCTAACCGCAGAACCGGCGCTCTGTGCATAACCCCCCCTCCCCCCACCCTTCCCCCCAAAAACACACACACACACCCCTCTCCCCTCAGCACTGTACAAGAAATGCCCGGGCACCCACGAAGCGCGCAGCACCCCCACCCCACAACAGAGGCTAAGAATTTTTTGGGGAAATATTTTTATTGATTTATCTTATAACAAATGTCTGTGGACCTCGAGATAAAGTATCCACAATCAGCAGGCAAAGGCGATTAAGAGAGGCTAAGACGTGCTTCAGGTCTACACAGAGTCCATGCCCTAACATACCACACTCCTCCAAAGGGCTGCCCAGAGACCATGTCCTCTCCTGCGGACCACCACAACACTAGAGGCTGCCTGGAGCCTTGCCCCCTTCTGCCGACCACCACAGCCAGGCCCCATGGGCCTGCCCAGAGTCCATTTTTACCTCTTAGTGACCACATCCAGAGCCGGCCTTTGTTAAGGGGGCGCCCTGGGTGAAGAGAAATGTGTTGCCCTTGCAGATGCTAGCAAGATAAACGAGGCAGCAGGGGGTCCTCTGTGTTTACTGGTCAATCCCTCACTGAGCAGTGACTGGCCCTTGGACACACTCGTCTCCGGACCTCCGTCACCGCACTAAAATCATCGTTAGCTTAGCTGCCTCACTCTGATGATGGATGAGACAGTGAAGGGAGGGCCAGAAAGGGGGCAATGGGGTAATCAAAACATTTCCCACAGTATGATGATGATGAAGGATTAAAACCACTTACAGGCAAACCAGACAGAAACGAGCACGCAGGGACACGGAAAAGGCTGGAGCAGGAGGACAGGGGTTGGCATTCCCTTAATGCACACAGCTCCCAGCGCCCCTCAGAATACTGGCGCCCTGGGCCCAGCTCGCCCGTGCTTAAGGCCGACCCTGACCACATCACAAAAGTCCTCATGGGGCTAGCCAAGCTTCCCCCTCTCATCACCAGAGTCACCTATATGGCTACCTGAGTCCTTGTCCCCTCCTACCCACCCCCGGGGATTACGAGGCTTCACGGAGCAGAGGTCGGACTACAGCAGGACGTCACCATGTGCCCACGCAGCCCCTCACTGGAGAACCAGGCCATAATTAGGGCTCTCGCTTTTATGGTATTTATATCTTTAACATTACAGTCTGTAGGTATCCATATTTATTTTTTAGCCATCTTATTAGTATTTATCCATATTTATTTTGTAGTTTGCAAAAAAATTGAGTAAACATTGCAAATCTTCAGATTTATTTAACTGATAAACTTGCACTCATACTTTGATGCATGTGACGTTTTAGCACATTTAGCAGCCTAATAAAGTAAAACACTACAACCACAGGTAAATATTTGCAGTTTACTACAAATATATTTTAACATATGCCTGTATTTAAAGATATCTTATCTTTTTATTATTAACTCCGCATGCTACCTATCGCTCATCTGATGTGTTGGAATTCAACATTGATCAACACACCTCAAATCTAGAATTTGTGGGTGAAACATTTTGTGCTGTAGACAGTATCTGTAATGATCTGGAGTAAGGTGGGCACCCTATCCACATGTCCTCTGCAGCTCACCATTGAGAGCTCGGGGTACTCCGTAGGGCTGCAAAGAGCACCCAATCCCGTACTTTGTGTTCTCAACAGTGCTTAATTTGAGCCTGTGGTTTCTGGTGCTCAGAACCAGCACTTAATTGGTTTCCGGTGCTTAACCCCTTCGACGCGCATGACGGAACGGTTCCGTCATGCACGTCGGTTGGGCTGTGCTTATGACGGAACCGTTCCGTCATGGCCCCGCCCGCGCTCAGAACCTTCAGCGTGGCGCGGAAATCCGCGCCGCGCTGAAGGGGTTAACACTGCACTTAATTACCATACCACACTTATGACAGTCTGTCACATGGTGGCGCTGCTCATCTAATTTAGAGATGAGCTGAACAAGGTTGTTTATGAATATAATATACATTATAAATTACTAATACCTGCCTCCCTAGCAATTTCTTTAGGTTTGGGGACCTGGAATAATTCGGACTGCCGTACTTGCAGTCAAGAGAGAAGGTCAGTAGTTGTTTTGGGAGTGATGGTAGGAGGGGTAATCGGTGGTGCACACTGCAGTGTCCTCCTGCTCAGGGCCCCTCTCAATTATTATTTTACAAATTCAGCACTGGGCCCCTATGAGTGCACTCACTGTAGAGCTGTCAGGTGGACCCATGACGTGTGACACAGCTAGCATTACCACTCTACCTCAAGGCTCATTCATTATTGACACTCATATCTTTGATGTTAGCTACATGCATTATAAAACCAGACCCCACAGTTTTTAGTTGAGGAAAACTTGCATGATTTTAATCAGAGCAATACACAGATCTGGCTAATTTCTGGGCAATCATGGTGTGTTATACTGTGCAATAGCTGACCCGCCACCCACCTTAAATAACAAGTAGGACCCACCTGGGTTAACCAGTGTGGCTCCTCCGCTATATGCTTTTAAGCAGTGTAAAGGAAATATAAAATGATAATAACTTGCAGTTATTATCATTTTATGTTTCCTTTGCAGGTGGGTGGGGCCTTTCTGCTCTCAGGGCAGGGGAAGAGTGGTTTGCCCACTCCTAAGGGCGCAACAACTGTTTGGTCGGCCCTCTCAGGCTGTCCAAACCAGTCATGCGCACTTTCCCCGTTCTCCATGCAGGCCGCATTACAGCCTGCGTGGAGAACATGCCCAGGCCCCCATTCCTTGGTTGAGTGTCAAACCAGGAAGCTCAAAACCAATCACAAGGTTGCATTGCAGCATTGTGATTGGTCATGGGAGCCTGGCTGTTCTTCCTGGCTGCTGGCTTTCTGTCCCACGAGGAGAGCAGGAGCAGAGATGTGGGACCTGGCGGTGAGGTAATTGTATTTTTTTATTTATTGCACAACCCTGCACTCCCCCACCTCTTGTGCCAGCCCCGCCACCCACGAGTAATGCCGGCCGCCACTGGGTTTAACATTATTTTTCATAGAGCACTGACATCTGATGCTTGCTGTTTCACAAATGTGGCTACCCCTCCTACAACTCTCGAGTTGCTGCACACCTGAAACACTAAGTGAGTAAAAGCAAACCCCAAGTTGTCAGGATACTTTTCATACTTTACTAGAAAAAGAGGGTCATGGTCACTTTCTTCTCAGGCCCCCCTGTGGCCCAAGGTCATCACATTTTTGTCTCCATAATCAATTCTTGGGGTGCTTTGTGCTTCTTGAGTTAGGATCCCCATGTAACTCCACCAGGGTTCAGTGGTAGCCCACTACCTGAATCCCCCACGCGTGCAGCTCTAGGTAGTCTGACAGCGACAGAAGGGATGCTCTTGCAAGTCAGAGTATAGATTGTATTTTGGCTGTTTCTGGGCCTGTTTTCTGGGCGGCGTTTTACTGTTGATTTCTCTGATATAAGGACAGAAATTGAAGTGGCAAGCACAAATGCATGCAATCTCCCATACCTTGCAAAACACCTAAACAGCCTGTCTTTATAAGATCAAAACTGCCGATTCCTAAATGTGGGCATATTTTTAGCTGTTTCATTGGCTAATGGGGACCACTTTTATTTTGGTACCTTGGCTTATTTTCTGTACCAGTCCAACAGCGACTGTAGGTCTAGTTTAGGTTTGTTATCCTGCTAAGAGTTGTTGGATATTGCCTACAAATTGAGTAAACGCCATATGGCAGTTATGCAGATCGGAGAGCGCTTAACCTTCCCAGACTCTACAACGGAGCACAGGGCACCACACCACCTCATGCACAACATCATTTTAAAGGATTTTAGGGTCCCGGACAAGACCTATTTTGACGCCCCCTATTTTAGAAAGCTTCCGTTACCCATTTTCTGCTATTTCAAGGCTGATTGGTGCCACCAACATTAATCTACACACCAAGCTTTCATAAATGAGATAGAACTGAGATGTGTCTTGCCCAGGTAAATCCTTAAAATATCACTCAGAAAAGAGAGGCCTTCAGAGGTAAAGGTAGGCAGAGAGGAATTAGGCTGAAGTAGAGAAATAGAGACGAATAAGAGAAAAAAATCACTTTCCCAGGGGCCCCTGGGAGGAGGTCCTGGGTAGTGGCCCACTTTGTCCCTGCCTTAAAACGCCCCTGGTCCTGCACCCAGCCGGAGTTCACTTGGTCGGGTTTAGATGGTACCAGGTGACACCTCGCCAGCGGTTCCCGTCTACCCCGAGGTGCCGCCGCAGCTGCGAAGCTGTGAAGTTCCTGTCAGGGCATTCGACGAAGCCACAGCCCTGGAGCAGGGCGGCCAGAAACCACAGCAGTAAAAGAGAAGCGGCTATGAGAAAACACACGGGCACAGTAATTACCCCTGCCCACAAAGAGCACGCAGGGGGCTTTCAAGACGGTGCAGAAAATAGCAACGCGTGGCAGAGCGGGGTTCTCCACTACCGAAAATATTCTGTTTGCAGAGCAGGGATAATGTAGGAGCGAGACGTATGCGCACAGGGGGGCAGAGGAAACTCACTGGCAAAGACCCGTAAGGGAGAGGATGTGGTCTCACGGCCAGAGCTGCTGACCTTGAAGCTGGGGAACCAAGGGGCATTTTAACAAGCCAGGCGATAAAATTATCGCCGCTTTAGCGGCAGAAAACTGCCGCTAAAACGGCGATAATGGGCTTGATAATATGCCCTATGGAATTCCAATTGAAGCCCATGTTAGATGTCCTTTACACCAAACATGGGCTTCAATTGGAATTCCACAGAGCATATTATCAAGCCTATTATCGCCGTTTTAGCGGCTGTTTTATGTCGCTAAAGCGGCGATAAATTTATCGCCTGGCTTGATAATATGCCCCCAGGTTCGAGCGAGCCTCGGTGTTGTCTCAACATCCTGTGATTCTGGGCAAATCATTTAATCTCCCCGTAACTACCAAAAAAAAATGAATATGTCCTTGTGTAACATAACTGGTGCTCTTATAAAGAGCTCCAATACCTTCTGGTCTCTTTCCGCTATATAAATCTGCAAAACAAACAAAAAAAAACATTTCTCTCTAAAGCCTGCATTAGCATCAGAATCTCTCGTGCCAGATGTGCAACCCCGCCACTGTCCTCTAGGCAGCCTGAGCTTTTTTTAGTTCACAACATTTCACCACACTGGATACATTGCAGCCTTCATATCTTTTGTTTAGATGTGTCTGCATATTTTTCTTCCATAACACATGGTGGTTTCAAAGCCCATTTTCTGGGGGTTATGTTGTACCTGTAATTTGTTTCCCGTTATTCACCTAATGGACATAGTTCTTCTGAATTCTGCAATCCATTCAATGTAAACACCAGTTTGTCTGATTTCTTATCTCATTAGCTAAATGGCTTCTAAGCTTAAAATATGTTAAACTAAGGAATTCATTCAAACACAATTCACAGCTCCATCGATTCTTTTATGTACTCAGCAACTTCTCGATGAATAATAAAAACAAACAAAATAATAATTCAAAAAACTTAATATTAGCTGAACATTGTAGAGAGCCACAGCATA
Organism: Triturus cristatus; assembly: GCF_964204655.1. Classification (NCBI taxonomy): domain Eukaryota; kingdom Metazoa; phylum Chordata; class Amphibia; order Caudata; family Salamandridae; genus Triturus; species Triturus cristatus. The sequence goes on along the minus strand of NC_140592.1, from coordinate 788,354,537 downwards.
AGCCTTCACTTCTGCAAAGTGTGTGTGTTTGTTTTTAACTTGAACTCTCTGCCCCCTTCATTACCCTTAGAAGAATGTACTCTTATGTTCTGATGCCATCTCAAACCGTGGCTCTCATGTCAAGTTACTATCTTCACACAGATCTAGATTTTTTTTCTGCACTCCAGTACTTACTCAGCTTTCAGGCCTAGAGACCTTTGGTGATAGTGCGCATAACAAGTGTTTTATAACATAACTCATAGCATAACACAAGAAAAAATATCACCACTAAAACCTCACCTGCTAACCAGCATAATTGGACTTTTTTTTTACATAGATCAAACTGTCAACGTCAACTATTTTCCAAAATACATTTTCCTGTTTTTAAAAAAAATATTCTATGCGAAATGCAGAAAAGCACATTTGTAACATAAAAAGTACGCAATGGGTAAAATATGTTCTGGTTCCACAAAGCCATCTTTTTGTTCTTATAGCATTTATATACTAGTGGGTTTCCAGCCTTTGTGTTTTACTATGTCACCAGAAATAATTTTTAATTGTGTTATTGGGCCATAATGTGTATTATGACCCAGCGCTTTGAAAGAGCAGACTTGTTTGTAAACGTTACCACAACCCACAGATTGGAATTTTGAACCACAATGTACCTCTACACATTTTTTTTATATTGCATGCTGTACATATATGTATTTTTTTATATTGCATGCTTTCCAAACTCAGAGCATGTTTATTGACACTCGTGCTAGAGAAAGCTGTAGGCTACTGTGCCCCAGGATGCCTATATCTTAAAATAGGAATTGCACATATACTATGCTGTTTCTGTAATTATGGAAAGTAATTCATAGTATTCCATTATTCACGCAAAATATACAGGCTGAAACCACTGCCCTTTGCACAAGAACAGCTGTCAAGCAAACAATTAAAGCTCAGTGGGTGGTAAATGTATACACTTGAATTCCTTTCTTTTAATTTGTGGATCCTGGCTGTAACTATCCCAAGCCTCCTCCTACTGCTAGAGCTAAACAAATAAATAAATATATATTTCTAAATCCTTCCCTCTTCTATCCCTCCTCTATCCTTTTCAATCCAAATAACAGACTAAACATGTCCACCACTCAAATTAATTTCATATTTCAGTATACTAACTCACCACTAATCCTTTATGGGCTCCGGAGTAGCGTGCTACTTGCCGAAAAAGCACTTCAACACCTCATCAGGGGTGGCAAGCGCTATATAAATGTAAACCTTTCTCCTTCTTCTATCACTCCACTGTCCTTCTCAATCCAAATAACTAACATATCCACCACTCAAATTACTTTTATAATTCACAATACTAATTCACCAGTAATTCTTTATGTGTTCCGAAGTAGTGTGCTACGCGCAGAAAAAAGCGCTTCAATGCCCCATCAAGGGTAGCAAGCGCTATGTAAATGCAAATCTTTTCCCCTCTTCTATCCCTACACTACCCTGCTCAATCCAAATAACTGACTAACATATCCACCGCTCAAATCACTTTCATATTTCACTAGACTAATTCACCACTAATCCTTTATGGGTTCCAGAGTAGCGTGCAACTCACCGAAAAAGTGCTTCGATAATGCAAATCTTTTTCCCTCTTCTATCCCTACAATATCCTGCTCTATCTAAATAACTGACTAACATATCCACCGCTCAAATCACTTTCATATTTCACTATACTAATTCACCACTAATCCTGTATGGGTTCCAGAGTAGCGTGCTACTCACCAAAAAAGTGCTTCGATAATGCAAATCATTTTCCCTCTTCTATCCCTACAATATCCTGCTCTATCTAAATAACTGACTTACATATCCACTGCTCAAATCACTTTCATATTTCACTATACTAATTCACCACTAATCCTTTATGGGTTCCAGAGTAGCGTGCTACTCACCGAAAAAGCGCTTCGATGCCTCGCCAGGGGTAGTAACCGCTATGTATATGCAATTACAATACATCTATGTGAAATGCCTTTTTGCATATCACCAAGACCTCAGCTTGTTTTGCAATACCAAATAATTGAAGTTCTCCTATATATATATGTGTGTAGGTAGGTGTAGGGTCATAAACTAAAACGTAGAGAGAGACACATAGCAACACAGATAGTTCATACATGTGCATACTTACAGGCACACTAACGCTAAAACGCTCTTTATAAATTATGTTTCCACAGATTGACATCTGTTCTGGTTTTGTTTTTATGTCCATTATGTCCAGTGGGGGATTTTTACAGCTTAAAAGTTTACAGCTTTTACTTCAGCAGTGGCTAAAATAAATGCGCCAGGAAGCGTGCCTCGGTAGGTCTCGCCTGGCAGCGCTGCGCCCCTCTTCACCCCTGCTGCACACTGTAGGTGCCTTTCAACCGGGAGGAATCTCGGATTTCAGGGGTGAAAAGCACTTTTCAGCAGTGCCCTTTCCGCATATCAGGTTCCCAGCGGAACAACAGCAGCAGGGCCCGCCAAAGCCGCGAGACCTGTAATGTAATCTGCCCTCGAAACGGCGCAGCGCCCTTTCACAGGCCTCCAGCTTTTGTAAAAAAAAAAAAATAATAATATTAAATTCTGTCTGCGAAAAGAAGGGTTTGGAAAGAAAACAAAGACACGCGCTTTCACAAGTTTGTTTTGCTTTAAGATCTAAATTATAGGAAAGGCAAATTGTGCACAAACAAGACATGCATAAAGAAATCTGCAAGCCAGCAACCAAAGCTTCTAAGAAATAGTGGGTTGTAAGTAAAATGGGAAATATTGGGCGAGTCTGAGAAAACCGTTAAAAAACAGCAAGCCAAAAGTCTCGAAGCACAATAAAAAAACTTGGCAAGACAATAGGTTTATTCTGCTAAAGCGTTTTGAAAATACAGCTGCCTAGTGGCGTAGAGCGTCTACTGAATGCAGTTGTGGCCTATGGTTCTTGCACATTGGATTGACTTATTGTGAATTCAGGCAGTAACGGGTTTACACTTATGATTACAGTAGCTTTCTATATTTTCCCAATTCTTGCAAATCGCGAGGCATACGCAAGAAATCTGTAGTTTTTCAGTGGTTTGCTTCTCAACTGTTACCTTACACCTATGTAGGGCTGGGGGAATATTTGCACATTGACGCCCTTTTTGTTATCTATATTAAAAATGTGGTTGTATGTGGAGAAATCTCTTGCTTACCCCACTCACAATATGTGGGTCTTTGATGTATGTATGTATGTATGTATGTATGTATGTATGTATGTATGTATGTATGTATGTATGCATGTATTTATGTATGTTTGCCTATATGAATGTATATGGAATTTCTATTGTGAAAACCTATTCAAAAGGCAGCAGAGTGCTGTAAATGGTTAACAGCAAGCATAAAGTCACAGAGTAAGAGGAGGTCGAGCTGGGTTGAGGCTGGCTAATGCACTGTGATGTAGTGTTCTGTAAGGAGGTGAGTTTTCAACTCTTTCCTAAACTGGAGCAGAGTTGTTGCGGTCATGATGGAAACAGAGATGTTGTTCCAGATGCTGGATGCATAGATGGAAAAGGCCTGCTGTCTTGTTTTTCTTTTTTATACTTCTCAGTCTGCAGTCTGATGGTGCCCTGTCTGCGGGTGCGCCGAGATTTACCAGAGATGGTGAGCTTGTCTACAAGATAAGCTGGGGTGGTGGTTGTGATAGCTTTGCAAATGATGCAGGTGGTTTTAAAGATGGTGCGGGCTGGCAAGGGGACCAATGGAGTTCCATCAGAATGAGGGTGATGTGATCATATTCTTCTGTCCCTAGATGAGTCATGCTTCAGCACTTAGTGTGCCACTAAGGGGTACCTGTGATGTGCAGGAGCCCATGGAGTTGGGCATTCCACCACACAGTTGTGAAAGTACGCAGGCTTGAACCTCAGTTTTGAAGTTGCTTTCTAGAAAAAATGGTCTGACTTTCTTTAGAATAGTGAGCTGGTACCAAGCCATCTTTGATACCCTCTCCCACCCATAGGGCTCCCTAACACCTATGTTTTTTCAGTGGCAGCCTGCCTGTCTCGCGAGTAGTGAGTCGGGCGCGGGGGGCTCGCGGGTGTAGAGTCACGGGCGAAGGGGTTCATGTGAGGATGCACAACATTTTTTTTTACTTACCTTCCCGCCGTGTCCCGCGTCTCTGCCCCATGCTCTCCTCAAGAATTAGGAAGCACAGCCAGGCCCCACTGACCAATCACACCGATGCAATGCAGCGTTATGATTGGTTTTGAGCGTACTGGTTTAACGCTTAACCAGGGAATGGGGGCCTGGGCATGTTCTCCATGCAGGCTGTAATGCAGCCTGCGTGGCGAATGGGGAAAGTGCGCATGACTGGTTTGGACGGCCCCAGAGGGCTGACCAAACAGTTGCTGCACTCTAAGGAGTGGGCAAACCACTCCTCCCCTGCCCTGCTCCGAGATCAGAGCAACCCCAACCGCCCGTCCACAAAGCAACACAAACATAAAATGATAATAACTGAAATGTATTATAATTTTATGTTTCCTCTTCTTGCACTGCTTGAAAGCAGTGGGGCGACGCTCCTCCGCCAGAGCAGAGGAGCCGCCACTGTGTCTTTTTGGGTAAAAGCTTATGTATGCCGTTGGAACCTGAATACATTTTAAATGTTTGTGCCAATCCCAACAGATGCAACGTTGCCGGCATTGACCACATTTTCAATGGGCACCCACCAGCGACGGCCCGTATAGGGCGTGTTACCGGGGCGGTGACGTGGGGCAGAGGAGGGGCAGGGTGGGGGGTTGCAAAATGCGACATATGCCGATCGCAGGTAAGTTACGAAAAAAATAAATAAAACGAATTTTGTTGCGCGCATTGCATCGCATTTGGCATTTTTGCAACCCCCCACCCTGCCCCTCCTCTGCCCCACGTCACCGCCCCGGTAACACGCCCTATACGGGCCGTCGCTGGCACCCACACTGCTAAAGTTTGTTTTCCCAACCCACTGTTAGGACCGCAGAAAACCTGTGCACCTGATTGATTTCCTGCAGATGTAAGTTTCACCTTGTAACACCACTGACACACCTGTTGCTTACAGGTGAAAGTGTTTTGTGAACGTGAGCTGGCATGAGGCTCAGTAAATTCAGTGCTTGCTGCCGTGATTTGTGGTGCTCTGCAGGTCACAAGTGTGAATTCAGCGGACTCAGCCATCTGAGGTCGGTAAATTGAATCGCATTTAATTGAGTAATAGTAACTTTTGTTATGACAGAAATATGGTATTAAGCTTTGTACAAAAATAAGTATTTTTTTGTATTGCTATTATTATGACTGTACAGGGTGGCGAGGGTGGCAGGGCAAAGCAAACTCTACTGGTTAAAGACAACTGAAAATAATGGCAACCATTAGATACCAATAACCAGTTTCAAGATGCAAAATGGCCTGAACCCATTTGCCAAATGAAACTGTATTTATTTGAAGAAATAATGCTCCTGCTGAAGACAGGTCTACAGAGTTGTGTAAGCTACAGCACAGATTTATGGAGAATTGAATAGTACAGCAGTGTTAGACATCTGAGGCATTGCGAAATGTTAAGAAATAGTGCTGCACCATGTTTTCTGCATGTCGCACCCCAGTGATGTCATAGGCAATGCTTGTGCTGAAAAATTGCAGTGCTTGCGTGAGGCTAAACAGGATTTCGCAATTCACCTTGGCGCAAAGTCGGATGAGATGTGTCTTGAGTGAGTTTTGTACCGAGACACACCCTCCTGATCAAACGTCTACACACAACACCCCAAATTTCAATCAGGCAATATGGGTAATTTTGAGGAAATTCCACCCACATATTACAGATGGAAATATTTTCCTTTTGCAAATCGCTTAACTCTGTTTTCATTTGGGGCTAGGATTCCGCCCAAAGCCAGGTTGCACAATTTCGCATGAGTTTAGTTGATCTGGATTCTTTGACTAGATTCCTGGAACTGTTTCCGCTGTTCTAGCCCCAATAAATCTGTTTTTCTTACGTTAGCAGAGGTTTAGCTTTACATGATACAGTGCTGCTTTGTGTTACACTTGTGCAAGTTTTGGTGCAATATCCTTTTGTAAGTGAGTACTGAGCTACTCTACTGTTTGAGCTACTTTGTGTCTGCAGGCATCTATTTGCATCACAGGAGATCCTTCACTAATCTTTAGTAAGTCTGCATCTAAGTGCACACTTCCTTGCAGGAGCTGCTCTTGGGGTCTGATGTGCAAAGTATTTTAATGGTGACAAAACCTCAGATTCGGTAAATCTGAGGGTTTGTGACCACTGTTTTTTTTTTAAATGGACTAAACTTAATTAACAACTCTCAAAATGTTTTCAGAATCATTAAATGTGTTCAGGAAACATTAAGGAGTCACTGTTTTGTAGGGGCATGTGAAGGGAGTCCCTTCCAAACACTGATTCCTTAAGGTATGTATTAATGTTTTGCAACTGAAATCCATTCGCAAAACATTGATATTTTACTCCTAATTCAAAAGAGGTAGTAAGCCATTCGCAAACAGGAAGGGGCCCCCCTTTTCAATATTGACAAAAAATGTTTTTAGGAGTAGACAATGGTCCACATCAGAAAGATTTGTTTAACTTTTCATTTTTCATTCTAAACTCTTCCCTTTTTCCTTTCAGGAAAATTGGATGGATTAAAAAAATAGAGATTGCTGTATCTAAAGCAATCACAGATAAGGTGGCCTGTTGACCCCAGCAGACAATCATCCTTGTGATTGTGGCCAATTGTGGTAGGTCGCAATTTGCAACCAGCCTCACGCATTTTAATGAGGTAGATTGGATTGCAGCACACATGATTTGGAATTTTTTGAACTGACCTATTAGTGCAGAGGTTGGTTCAAAGAAGTCCTTTCCATTCGAAAAACGTTGGTGCACCCACTTTTTGCAAATGGAAATTTCGTACATCAGGCTCCTAGTCCCTCCCTTTTCCATTTTCTTGGCACCATTTTTTCCATTTGATCCAGAATATGCGCTCTGCTAGTTTATTTTCCTCACACATCTTTTATTGTCTGTACCCTGTCATTAGGCAGAGTGATTACAGGAATATTCACTGCAAATTGTTAATCGTATGCAGCCTTGGTTGCTGGTCCACTTGCCACCAGCTCGGTTTACATGAAGGTATTCATGTTTGGCAGGTGGGAAACCCGACTTCGAGGTCTGCTGACGAGGGGAAGTGAACTAACTGCCCTCTTGGGAATACAAAGCTGCAACTGTCCTGGGTGAGACTGCAGGTCACGCACCAGGGACAGACCAGGAACAACTGAAAGTGCTTTACAAATGGATGCAGGGATGGGAAACCTAACCTCGAAATTTCACCAGGCACTGGGCATCAAAGATGGAATTTAGGGTCATAGGAACAAAAAACTGGTTGCAAAGTACTGGTCGCAAATTGTGACTAATAATTTTGCAACCAGTAAAGAGTTTTATGAACCGCCCTATTTACTAATTGGTCGGTTTGTAAATTTCCAAATCATAGTGGGTTGTAATCTGACCTATTGCATGAATATTATTAAGGTAGGTTGTAGAGGACATCACAGGGACAGTGACTTGCCAGGTGAGCAAAACACAATGTCAGTTATTGCTTTTTAGTAAATTAAACTCTTTTTTAATATGCAGCCTATTTTCCTTAAAGGAAACAAAGTTGCATTAAAAAAAGTTTACTTTTTTGAAAAAGTTTGTTTGAGAGTTGGTTGCCGTCCTCTTGGCGACTACCTGCTCCCCAACAACTCTCTCAGGGACCCTATCCCTTTTGCGAATACATTGCCACCCCAACTCAGGTGTCGTAATGTTTTAATGTTTTGCAACTGGATTTTGGTTGAGAAACATTGACACATATACCACTTTGGTATTTGAAGGGATACCTACAATGTGCCCCTTTCAAATACAAATGTGATAAATTCTGTAACATTTACTGACTCCTAAAATTGAATTTGTACAGAAAAAAAGCATTTTTCAAACTCTTAATCAGAGCATTTGCACCAGTAAAATGTATTCGTACACCTGGCCCTTAATTCTTGCCACCAGTCTATCTGTTGGGTATCTGTTTAATTGTTTGTACATTTTTAAGATGATTTTCCAGTTACAAAAAATCTTGGCTTCTAGTTTTGTGACTGTTCCATCAACTGCTTGTGAGCCTACTTATATTAATATGAATAATGTATAATAGGGATCCCATTATTATGGTCCAAAATTCACTTTACCATCCATATTTCTACTCAAAAGCCAAAGCTTCAAGAATTTGATACCTTTGCCATTTTTATAAATACCAGTAGCTGGGATCCCACCTCCTGCACTATCTTCTCTATAAAAAAACTATCCTGAGATCCCTTAGCATCTATGAACCGAACTACCTTATCTACATGGGCCACTTCATAATATGTATACATGTGAGGTAATTCTTATCCCCTCTGACTGACATCCAGCTGAATCACTTGAATTTTAACTCTTGGAGCCTTTTTATTCCAAATAAAATTCCTAAAAAGTGCATCCAATTCCTTAAAATACGCCCTATTAAGTTTGATCGGTAAAAAAAAATCAACAAAGGTAAAATAGACATTTTTATCAGTGCTACGCACCCAATCAATGTGAGAGGGAGAAGTGACCATCTATCCAACAAATCTTTGATCTTTCTCATCACCGTTTCATAATTTAATCTATAAAGTTCTGCATATTGATTAGTTTACTTTTACTAAAAACTGTAGAAATTCACTGAAAAGAACAAAGGTTACATAGACTTTATAGTTAGGAAATACAATTGAAAAAAATCTTAGAAATTCACTAAAAAGCAAAAGGATATAGGGACCTTATAGTTAGGTTCAGATCAGGGTAATAAGCAAAAGGATATAGGGACCTTATAGTTAGGTTCAGATCAGGGTAATAAGCAGTGTATGGTGAGGGTGCAAGTTATAGTTACCTTAGGGCACGCGTTATAGTTACTTGATATAAATATAACTATAACTTCTGATTTCTGTGATTTTGTGGGTTTAAATCTGAATCTAACAATAACGTCCCTGTAATCTTTGATTTTCAGTGAATTGCTTAGGTTTTTTTTAAATTTTAGTTCCTAGCTATAATGTCCCTGTAACCTTTGTTCTTTTCAGGGAATTTCTACAGTTTTTAAATGTCATTTGCCCACTATAATGTCCCTGTAACCTGGGTGTGTGAGTGGGTGTATAAGTTGTTGTGTGGGTGTGTAAGTGGATGTGACATTTTGTGGTGGGTGTGTCAGTGCATGCATGACTAGCTGTGTGGGTCTGTGAGTGGGTGTGTGAGTATGGGTGTGTGAATTTGAGTGGGTAAGTGAGTGGCTCTCTGGACCTGGAAGTGGGTATGTGTGTGGCTGTATGAGTATGTAAGTGGGCGTGTGAGTGGTTTTCCGGGTCTCTGTGTGTGAGTGGCTTTATGGTGTGTGAGCATTTGTGTGGGTGTGTAAGTGTGTGTGAGTGTGTGTGTGACTATGTGTGTCTGTGAGTGGGATTGTGAGTAGTCTTGAGGGTCTCTGAGTGGGTGCATCAGTGGATGTGCATGTGTGTGAGTAGGTGTGTGAGTGGTTGCATGAGTGTGTACATAGGCGTGTGACTAGGTGTGTGAGTGCCTGTGCGGGGCTATGAGTGGGTGTATGAAAGGTTCTCTGGGTCTCTGAGTGGGTGCATGAGTGGCTGTATGGGTGTGTGAGTGTTGTCCTGGGTCTCTGAGTGGGTGTGTGAGCAGCTGTAAGGATGTGTGAGTGGATGTGTGAGTGGTTGTGTGGGAGTGTAAGTGGGTGTGTGAGTGAGCATCTGAGTGGGTCTGAGTAAGTGTATTTAAGGAAAAATTGGGATCTAGATCCCCAGATCCATTGCAGATTCACATGGGGAACCCGCTTAGCGCCTCAGTGGATCCACGGATTCTCATGTACACAAAAAAAAGTTTTCAACAATTTCTTCCCCATGAGGGGTCCCTCACAGACCCCTCTATCAGTCTTAAGGGGTCAGGATACCTCTGTCCAGAACCCTTATATCCTATTTCTACTATATTTCCCCACCGGGAACCATGTACTGATTCACCAAATGGCACCTGCATCTTCTCTTGGGCTGCGGCCAGCCAATCAGGGCATTACTGTTGGCGCTTGGATCCGTGGACACCACAGTGGATCTGCATCTCTAGATATACCTGCATATTTTTCTTGAAAATCTCCCAAACTACTATACAGATTAGCACCAAATTAGAAAAAACATTCTTTCTGGCCAAGATCTAGTTTTCTGCCAAATGTGGTGTAATTCCGTTCAGCTGTAGGCGCTGTAGGCATGTCTGAAATCCCTATTGGAAATTGCATGGGAAAATACGTTTTGAGACCCGCCTTTTCTTGTCCATTGCTTGATGAATTACCCCAACACTTTCCAGACAGCAGCTGAAGTGACTTGCACACTAATTCTGAAAATTTCATGAAGATTCGGCAAATGGAGGCAAAGTTATTAGCAAAACAAAAAATACTTTTCCTATGGAAAGTAGTTGCCAACTATGACTACCCACTGACGACTGACGTTGTAGGCGGCGGTGCGAACCTCCCACGGTCGGAGCTACCGTGTCAAAACATCCTTTCAAGATTCCCCCAGCTTTAGAGGCGCACTCCACAAGGAACCGTTCAACCGAACTTTATTTCACAGCCGACAGAATTACTAGCCTGGTAAGTTCATGTCCTCGACGCGTTTCGATGCTGCCAGCATCTTAATCATGAGTTGGGTAATTTGGAATTTCAGAAACGGATTGCCGCTTATTTTCCCCTGCGTGCCTTTCATTCTAATCTTTTTCCGGATCGGTTGAACGGTTCCTTGTGGAGTGCGCCTCTAAAGCTGGGGGAATCTTGAAAGGATGTTTTGACACGGTAGCTCCGACCGTGGGAGGTTCGCACCGCCGCCTACAACGTTTGAAGGTCTGTGTGGATGCATAACGTGCAGCCTGTATCCAGCACGAGGAACAAAAGGATAAAAGGCAAAATTACGAGCCCAGGACCCACTGGAGGGCAGAAAAAGATTAGAATGAAAAATTGGGACAATAATTTTGTTTGGAATAACGGACCCCACCGAAGGGGAGCATTGGGAACTGCCACTACCAGCATGCATTTCACTGGAGAAGGCACGCAGGGGAAAATAAGCGGCAATCCATTTCTGAAATTCCAAATTACCCACCTCATGATTAAGATGCTGGCAGCATCGAAACGCGTCGAGGACATGAACTTACCAGGCTGGTAATTCTGTCGGCTGTGAAATAAAGTTTGGTTGAATGGTTCCTTGTGGAGTGCGCCTCTAAAGCTGGGGGAATCTTGAAAGGATGGATATATATATATATATATATATATATATATATATATATATATATATATATATATATATATATATATATATATATATATATATATATATATATATATTCATATTCATGTTCATGTATATTCATGTTCTTAAGTGGATTAGCAAAGGGACATACTTTGATATAGCAATGGATATTTGGCTTTAACAAACTCAAACACAATATTTCTGTACTGCCAGAGACCCCTATTTTTGCATATTTGCACATATTGCGATGTTTTGCACAATGATTTTACACGTATTTATTAATTTATCTATTTTTTAATGGATTTATTTATGTATTTGGGTTTGCCATTCGTTCCACAATGATAATAGAACATGTAATATATTCAATCTATTCTAAATTTTTTTTTTGCATTGTCACTTTAATATCAAGCATTTATGCTGTTTATAATTAGGAACTAGTCTTGCTATTTTTAGCATTGTTTCGCGAGGTTGATATAATTTACATGCCTGTGTATGAAATATTTCATCTATGTTTATGCAAGTGGTCATGTGACTCACAAATCGGTTGGACACTTAGCAAACATAAAAACAATGGCGGACGCTAGTTTTCTGGTGTGATCAAGGGCACAGCGTGCTCAAAACGCGTCGCAGAGGGAAAGAACAATAAACATTTTCCTGCCTCAGCCGTTTGGGTCCGTCTCTCTTTTCGCCACGAAGGAAGTTTGGAGAGTTTGCTTTGAAGATATATATATATATATATTACCGATCCACGAACCTCGTAGTAGCCAGGACTCAAATAGCCAGGGTGCGTGCTACGGTACGAGGATACCTTAATTACGACAGCTTACCACACAGCAAAAACGCTGCACAATGCGCACTCTCCTTCCGCAATAATCGGCCAGTCCAATAGGTGCTTGGGTTGATTTATTGCATATCAAGGTTCCAAGCCGGCAACAAAAACACTAAGGGGGTCATTAGTATGGCGGGCGGACTTTGTCTACCCGCCATACCCCCGGGAAACAGGACCGCCCGCAATGCATGCGGCGGTCCCGCATCTACAATTAGGATGCGCCCGCCACACTGGCGGGCGCATCCCGCATTCATGACATTGCAATGCCACAAAAGCAAGTTGTGCCTTTCAATGCACAACGTGACAGGCATGTCGGTGCCTGCCATGTTGTACATTGAAATGCAGGGGGGTACCCCATGTGCACCCCCACCCCCCAGAATCCCTGGGAGCCTGCTACGGGTCCCCAATGTGGAAGACCGCTTGCCTTTCCAACACCCCGCTGGCATCATAATATGGATGGCGGTGTCTACCAGACACCGCCACCATATTAACTGCTTTTCCTCCCGGTAGGCAATCAGGCGGATTGCCTACCGGGCGGAAAACCGGCAGACGGTCTTTCCATCTGCCGGGGTCCCCCCTGCCATAGTAATAAGATGGGGGGAATTGCCATGCGGGCGGGAGGAAATGTTGGGTGGATCGCCACCGCCATGCGGTTGGTGGCGATCCGCCCGACATGCTAATTGGCCTCTATGCGTTTCGGCGTCTTACAGCCTTGATCACGGGTGAGGCAACAAAGTTTTTTGGCCAAACTTAACCTCTTCAGCGCTGCGCGGATTCCCGCGCGGTGCTGAAAGTTCGGAGCGCGGGCGTGGCCATGACGGAACGGTTCCGTCATAAGCACAGCCCAACCGACGTGCATGACGGAACCGTTCCGTCATCGGCGTCGAAGAGGTTAAACAAACAAACAAAACATTATGTGCAACGTCCTGTGCATGTGACAAAAATAGTAAACATAAACAAAGGACAATTATTGTGCTAGTTTTTTACTCATAACAGTTTGGCCATTTTAACCCCTTTGCTGTGGCGCGAATTCCGCCGCAGCGCTGGGGGTGGTGAGGGGTGAGCGCGGCGCCGCCATGCTCATGACGAAACCATGCCGTCATGAGTCACGGGTGAGCTGTGCTCATGACGGCGTGGTTCCGTCACGACTCCGCCCACTGTCTATTTCGCCCGCACAGGCGGGGAATTAGTGCCGCGTGGGAGGAGCGGCCGCCAACGGCCGCAGCATGACGGAACCACGCCGTCATGAGCACACGCCGACCGTGGCTCATGACGGCGTGGTTCCGTCATGAGCGCACAAGGGGTTAAAGCGTTGTTACCAAAACATTCAAAGGTGCAAATACCCCTCTCAAAGTAGGTTTTCAATTGTATACTGCGATGCCACCACATAATTCATACAATACAATTCATATGCATTTATACCTGAATATGCAAAGTATATACTAGTATACAGTTCCTGATGCCAGAAAACAAAAAACAAAAAGGACATAATATATTGACTAGTGTCATTTTCCAATATATACATGAGAATACATGTTGGTGTTACTTAATATAACATCTTCTCCATACCATTACGTTCCACATACAATATGATAAATTATTACATGGTTTTAAGTGTCACTTAATCCTGTACAGCAATGCAAATATATGCATTAAATAAACATAAACATAACATATGTATATAAATGCTATACAGTGAACAATCATAGTGAATGGTGACCATAATTCAGGTAAACATCGACTAAAAGGCCACATAGATTCTACCTATATATTACCCCAGTGGGCGATTTCTTTTCACTTCTCTAACCAGTTACCTCAGGGCACTTCTAATCTCTTTATACATTCTACAAAGATACCCCAGTGGGTAAACAAAGCCTGATCCATGAAAATCAATGTTGGAATCAAGGAGAAACCAAAAATTATTATATATGTCCTTTGGTAAATAACTGCAATATACCGCATACTCTAGTACCAATATAGCGTGGCATTGCGTTATGGCTAGTACCCAAAAAGTTTTTTTTTCTTCCCATCAGGATCTAATCTGTAAGAGAGCATTAAGAACATATTTTCACAATAAGGCCCTCTAGGAAATGTGCTCAATAATAACCAAATAAATAAAAAAAATAGTGAATAACTCAACAAACAAGTTTAAAAACAAAGCCAGTTTAAGCAGAGGTACACTGCTTGAATTTTCTTACTGCATACTATAATCAACATATATCCTATAGTACATCATGAATCTCACATAGTTTACAGACATGATGAAGAAGAAGCAAGAGAAAGAAGAATTAAAGAGAATAAGAACAAGCTAATTCTATACAATAGGTATAATCCCCAATAGGGGACAATGCTACTCTCAAAGCCAAAAACAGTTCATACAGTTTAAATGCCCCTCTGAGAGCGCCAACACTTATTCTCCCAAAAACCAAGACAATTCTTCCTCAGAATTCAAACCCTGAGGGACTCTAGTATCCAATTCTAATAAATATCTTGATTCTTGCCTTACTTTGCGAATCCTGTCACCTCCACGAATGCTCTGTGGGATGGGGTCAATGACAAAGAAACACAAAATATTTCGATTGCTGTTATGCTCCCCCTCAAAGTAACGTGCCACTGGATAGGCTTTACCTTTATTCTGGATTGCACACATGTGCTCCAGAATTTGTTTTTCTGTGGGAAACATTGTGCTTCCCACATAACTTTTTGAACAGGGGCATAGTAGAACATACACACACAAGTCAGAAAGACAGGTCAAATGTTTCTCAATCACCTTTTCTACATTAGTAACAGGATAATAGACCTTCTTCATGTTAGAACTGAACTTGCATGCTTTGCAAGACATGCAGGTGTAAAAACCTTGTGCAATGTTTCCAGATTGCTTGGCCAGAAAAATCTCATTCATACACAGTTTATCACGTAGCGAGTTCCCTCTCCTATAGGTGATATTAGGGTGCTCTGTTAACACTTCATTTAATGTAGGCTCAGTTCTCAAAATTGCCCAATGTTTAGTGAGACTTCTTCTCAGGTCAAATGTTTAGTGAGACTTCTTCTCAGGTGACTGGAAATTGTATTGTAGGTGGAAATATACCTGATTACATTGAAATTGGAACTATTCACCTCCCGCTTAAGAGCCAACATTATTTCATGTGACAAACTAGTGGCCTTGTTGCATGCTGCTTGAATGACACTGTTAGTATAGCCCCAATCACTAAATCTGGCTGTCATACGCTCACATTCCTTCAAGTAATCTATATCAGAGCTGCAGTTCGTTCGAGCCCAAAGGAACTCGCCGTATGGAATGCTCTGAATTAGATTTGTAGAATGACTACTATTTGCATGAAGCAGTGTATTCCCTGCCGTTTTCTTGCGGAACAATCGAGAACTTAAATGATTGTTCTCAACAATAACCTGTAAGTCCAAAAACTCAATGCTCATTCCATTGATATTCCCCTCAAATTTCAAATTTACATCATTTGTATTAAGTAGAGGAAATAAAACTGGAAGCTTGTTCCTGGGTACCTTGCCATAGAATAAAAAGGTCATCAATATAGCGTACCCAGGCTTTAATATGGTCGCTATATATTTTTTGAAGACCATGGGCACCTGCTTCTCCCGTAACCCCATTAAGAGGTTGGCATAACTAGGAGCAAAACAGGTGCCCATGGCAGTCCCTTGTTTCTGTCTATCAAAGATATCATTGAAAATAAAAAAAATATTTTCTAGACAGAACTCAATCATGGTCAATAGGACTTCAGTGTGGCAAAAAAGAAATAGAGCAAGCTTTCAGAAAATGCCTACACGCTCGAATGCCATCTGCATGTTTAATCGAGGTGTACAAACTGCACACGTCTAAGGTCATTAATAGAAAAGTATTGCAATATGGTTTGTCCTTTTGTCCCTCAACCCTCTTTGCCTATACTCAGGGTACCCATTCACACATCCATACAAGCACTCATACATTACTGTATTCACCCATACAGCCATTCACACAAAGGGTCACTATACAATACAAACACTCACACACAAAGTTAATAAATGGAACACCTACTCAAACAACCACTCACTTACCCATACAGCCACTTACAGGCCCAGTCACTTACTCATACAGCCATTCAGACATCCACTCACTCACTCACACAATCACTACACACTCACTTACACACTGATAGAGCCACTTATACCATCACTCACACACCCATATATCCACTGGCACACCTACTCACTCACCAATACAGCCACTCACACAGCATCCCACTCACCCACACAGCTACTTACAAAAACACTTATAGAACCACTCACACACCCTTACACACAAGGATACATACAGTCACACAACCACTCACATGATATATATTAAAAGTAGTATTACTCATTACTAGGACACCTAGTATACTACGTTAAGTTTTATAGTACGTTAGGATATATGTTTAACAATCATAAACTCTTACAAAATTATTACACTCACTGGATGTGTCATCAGTGATATCATCAATGATGTCATTTGAGATGTCATCAGTGATGTCATCAGTGATTTCACTGACCATGTGATGAGTGATGTAATATGTGAGGTCATAAGCAGTGCATTGCAGGTGCAAAAGTTATAGTTAGCTCAGGTAACCATAACTGCTGAATTTCATATATATATATATACATATATATATTCACAGAAAAAAACATAGGTTTCAGGCACGTTATAGTTAGGAATTAGCATTTAAAAAACCTCAGAAATTCACTGAAAAAACCATAGGTTTCAGGGGTGTTATAGTTAGCTGGACTTTTCACTTGTACAAAACCATTGAAATTCCCCCGTTATAGTTAGTTCAGCTCACTATAACTCGCGCGCCCGCAATGCACTGCTGATGACGTCACATATTACATCACTCATGACATGGTCAGTGACATCACTCATGACATCACTGATGCCATCTCAAATGACATCACTGATGACATCACTGATGACATCATCCAGTGAATGTCTGTTTTTCTGAAAATTAAATATGTTTTATATATGTATATCTCAAGGTCGATGGAAGAATAAATGGGTATATAAGTGTCTAAATGGATGATTTGTTTTTGAAAAATTGATTGTGTAACTGACTGATTAAGTGTATCATAGTGAATACATGGCTTAGTGAGTAATGTTTAAATATGTAAATATCTGTATCAGTCTCTCACTTTGTGTATAAGTGGCTGCATGGGTTGGTGAGTAGCTACATGGGTGTCTATATAGGTTATTAGTTGGTTTTTTGAGTATCAGTCTGAGTGTCTGCATGGTTCGGTGGGGGGTATTACGTAGTGCATAGGTGCATGAATGAGTGACTCACTGTTTGTATGTGTTGAAGACAGCATGTGTGCAGGACTGTATGGGTGGATGAGTGTGTGTATGGGTGTGTTAGTGAGCAAATGACTGTCTCAAAAGTGTCTTTATGAGTAACTACATATGTTTTAAACTAGTATATGTGACTATTGGTGTATATAAGTGAGTATATGTGAGAGTGAGAGATTGAAAGAGTTCCTGTATAAATAAGTATGTGTTTCTATAAGTGATTGTTTAAAAGACTAAGTATGTGTAAGTTTCCGTAGAAGTAAGTGTGGTGGTGTGTGTATAACTGTATATGCAAGTAAATGTATGTTTGATTCTTTATTAGCATGAGTGACTATGTGTGAGAGTAACTCTATGGATGAGTGGCATTGTGTAACAGGATGTATAGGTGTATGAGTACATATGATGAGTGAGAACATGTATGAGTGACTGTATAGGACTGTTGGTGAATGAGTGGATGTGTATGTGGATCTTAGAATTACTGAAGAGGTTGTTGTAACTGGTATTGGTATGTCCATTGTTTTGAAAATGTTAGTCTCTATTTTTGAATGTGTGTATCAAAGGTTATATTAGGGTGAGAGGAGGTCTGCCACTCTATCACAAGGATGATGTCATCAGTGATGTCATCAGTGATGTCATTCGAGATGTCATCAGTGATGTCATGAGTGATGTCACTGACCATGTCATGAGTGATGTAATATGTGACGTCATCAGCAGTGCATTGCGGGCGCGCGAGTTATAGTTAGCTGAACTAACTATAACCGGGGAATTTCAATGGTTTTGTACAAGTGAAAAGTCCAGCTAACTATAACACCCCTGAAACCTATGGTTTTTTCAGTGAATTTCTGAGGTTTTTTAAATGCTAATTCCTAACTATAACGTGCCTGAAACCTATGGTTTTTTCTGTGAATTTCAAAGGTTTTTTAAATGCTAATTTCTAACTATGCCTACAGAGATAGGACATGTGAAGAAAGAAGAAAAAATGCACAGAAAGAAAAAAAAGAAGTGCAGAAAGAAGCAACAGAAGTCCTCAAAGACGAAGAAAAGTGCAGGAAGAAGGATAACGTGCAGAAAGAACAAAAAGAAGAGCAGAAAGAATCCTTGTTGCAAAATCATCCTGTACCCTCAACTTTTTCAGACGGATACTGGTGGTAACTGAGTCTGACTAACCAGTCCTAGAGCCAGTGCTATGTTAAAAGACACTTAGAATACAGTGAAAACACCTACATACACTAGGGAACATTATGCGTTGGGGTCCCCCTGTGATTAGCATGACCTCCTCTGTAAGCCCATAGTATATAATAGGGCAGGGGGATTAAAACTACCTCTTAAAACAGGCCACAGGGCGTTTTTGCACACGTTAACTCAGGCCCCGTCCCCTCCCTTCACCACTGTGTAAACACGCCCTGTGTCCGTTTTTAGTTGGGAGATTAAGTTCATTTGAATCCTGAGGGTCCCTAGGGTCCAACTAGCCCACTAGGTACCTCCAGTAAGTGCCACAGAGCTGCGTTGCAGAGAGGTGTGAAAAGTGGCACAGCCTGGACCACCTCTCTGCAATGCAGCTCAGTGGCGCTTACTGGAAGCACTTGGTGGGCTAGTTAGCCTCCAGGGGCCCTCAGTATTGAAGGGAAATTATATCCCCAATTTAAAACGTGCCATAGTGCGTGTTTGCACACGTCACCTCAGGCCCCGTCCCCTCACTTCACCACTGTGTAAACGCGCCCTGTGGCTGTTCTAAGTTGAGAGATTAAGTCCCCTTGAATCCTAAGGGTCCCTAGGGTCAAACTAGACCACTAGGTACCTCCAGTAAGCGCCACAGAGCTGCGTTGCAGAGAGGTGTAAAAAGGGGCTTGGCCTCAGAACACCTGTCTGCAGCGCAGCTCCCTGGCACATACTGGAGATGCCTGTTGGGCTAGTTGGCCCTCAGGGACCCTCAGTATTGAAGAGGAATTAATTCCCCAACTTACAACTCGCCAGGGGGCGCGTTTGCAGAGTGCTGCAAGGAGGGGGCGTGGCCTCCGGCACGATGCCAGTCTTTTATTTATTTTAATTTTTTAAGAAGGGGGCTGTGTGGTTCCCCTTCTTATTCTAATTTATTGGCCCTGATGACCCCATCCCCCAGGGCCTGTCTCCTAATTATATTTTTTTGACCCCAATCCCCAGGGCCGGCCACTGTTTTTTATTATTTTAAAAAAATATATATTTAGAGACACACCTAGGACATGCTGGACAAACCGTACGTACCTATCACCATGACGATTTGCGTGATATTCATTAAAAGGCGACTATGCATACAATGAATCCACGTGGAATGTATTTACACCACTAGTGAAGCTCTGACATGTCTGATGCCCTACCGTGCCTAATCCCGGTAGACACCCTTGTCGTTTATTTATACAAACATGGGTAGCTATTTACGGGCACATTTAATACACATGCACACCAAGCCATTCAAAGGGGATTCGACAAAAATTCGACCAAAACTATGCAAGAAACCCCCCTCACGGTTAATAAAACACACATCCACTGCCGGATGTGTAATACTTTTTATTTTACTCTCTGGAAAGGGGACGAACATCACTTGAGAGTCACAGCGCGCTCCTGGCAGAGCCCAATGCTGTGTTAGGCCCACCATCGCCTGCCGAGTGCCACACACCTCTGTGTTGTATTCCACCAGCTAGTGCATATGCTATGACACTCTCTAGCCCATGTGCACTGTAACACCAACCCGTGAATATGTCATGCCACACTTGTCTTCGCACGGGTTATATTGCCCCATCTAATGTGCCTTCCTCGATGCCTATGTTATAACGCACAGTGCTATGCCATACATATTACAATCTGGGATCCATATCTCTGTCACAGTGCATATGCAACGTTACACTCCCCAGCACATATTTTATATTACAACTTTAGAGACTAGTTAGGTTACACAACACTGCCCTGTGCATATTACACTCCAAGGCGCATATCGCATAGCACGCGCTAGTGCCTGTGCTATCTCGCGCTCTCCAATGAATCTGTCATTGCGCACAATGTATTGCATATTATATTGCACGCCCGGTTCATCTTATATCACACTTTTTGGTGCATAGTTTATACCATACACTATATCTAGTTTTCATTTTCAATCGTGCTCTCAGGACTATGTTCTATATAACACTGTGTTCACCTACCCTTTTCACAGGCATTACATTTTGCGATAGGGGGTGGAGGGTCAGGGGGTGTTTCTGCCAAGTGAGCCCGGAGTCACAGTCACAAACGTCCTCTTCTTCCTGAATAACAGTGAGATTATGCTGCATACTTGTTCATATTTTAAGTAGTTCGCACAGACACACATTTTAAAAACAATAAAGTTCCTAATACCCGCCTTCTCTGAACAGTTAGCTTGCTGCCCCATCCCCCTCCTCCCTATCCTCTGTTGTGTGAATCCATGGACTAGCCTCCTCCCTCCTGCCATGCATGGTCTGATGTGCTGCCACTGCCCTCAATTTAGTATGATGTACCAGTCCACTCCTCCTGCCCTCCATTGCCCAATTCTATGCCCCATCATTGACCTCCTGCTTAAACTCTGTGCTTAGCTTGCTGCCCCTATTCTCCTTCCCCCTGCCCTCCGATGTCTTTGTGCATGCCCCTGCTCCATCCTTTTTGCCCACCATGTTCCATGGACCTGCCACTCCTTTCTACTCTGAGTGTTCTGTTGAGCTGCCACTCCCCTCCCACCTGCCTAGCATTGTCAGATGACTGTAACCTGTCCCTGCCACCTCCACCCTGCCTGTCCACATGCCATGCCCCTATCCTCTTCCTCCTGTCCTACATGGTCCATTGTACTGCCACACCATTCTGCCCTCCCTGGTCTGTTGTGCTGCAACTGCTCCTCCTGCCTGCCCCGTGCGGTCTGTTGTGAGGCCCCTTCCCCTGAACTTTCTTGTCTGTGCACAGGTCCTGACCCTCCCTTCTATCCTCCATTGTCCTTTGTGCATGCCCCTGCACCCTCCCTCTTGCCCATCATAGCCATTGTGCTGCCACTAACCCTCCCACTTGCCATGCATGGTCTTCTGTGCTGCCATGGCCCCTCCCACCTTCCCTGTGTGGTCAGTTAGCTGCCCCTGACCCCCTCCCACCTTCCCTCCATGGTCTGTGTGTATGCCATAACAGTCTCACTGTTGCTCTTCATGGTGTGTCTTGCTTCTAGTGCCCATCCTGCCTGACCTCCATGGCTATCTTGCTGCTCCTGCCCTGCCCCCTTGCCCCCAGCCCTCTGTTTCCATGTGCAGACCCCTACTCCCTCCCTCCTGGCTTGTCTGTTCCATTGTAATGCCCCTCATCCGTCCCTCCTGCCCTTTATGATCTATTATGCTGCAGCTTTCTCTCCTGTCTGTCCATTATGGTCAGCTAGCTACCATTGCCTCTTGCCCCTCTGTTCTCTGTTGTCCATGTGCATGGTCCTGTCCCCTCCCTCTTGCTTTCTATGGATTGTTGTGCTGCACTCCCGTCCCGCATGCCCTGTGTGGTGTATTGTGCTGCTGCAAACCCTGATGCCTGCCCTGCAGGGTCAGTTTGGTGCACCTCTCCATGTCCCTCCTGTCCTCTGTTATCCAAGTCCATGTCCCTACCCCATTTCCTTCCATGATCCAATGTACCATACTTGCGAACATTTTGAACTTGGTAAGAGGGAGATTTTGAAAAAAAACTGGGGTATTGATTTCCCCTTTGAGTTACATTGAAAAAGAGGAGATTGTAGACAGGAGACAGATCAAATAAAGCCCATTTGAGCTTAAAAACATTGGCCGTTTCCTGGCTGAATCGGGTCTGTTGGCATGTATGGTTGTACTACCATTGCCTCTTCCTTCTGCCCACAATGGTCTATTACATTGCCACAGCCTCTC
The DNA here is from genome assembly GCF_964204655.1 of Triturus cristatus. Lineage (NCBI taxonomy): Eukaryota > Metazoa > Chordata > Amphibia > Caudata > Salamandridae > Triturus > Triturus cristatus. Next base: position 788,332,192 of record NC_140592.1, on the reverse strand, counting down.
TTGCAAGTACTGTATTGTTGGTTTGTTGCCCCTGCCCCCCTTTCCACTGCCCTCCATAGTCTGTTGTGCTGCCTCGGCCCTTCCTGCCTGCTCAGTGTGGTTAAATTGTTGCCTTTGCACCCTCCTACCTGCCTTCAATTTTCAGAGTCCGTGCCCCTGGCCTCTGCCTCTCAACAGTATCCTAATGAACAACTAGATTGCTAACATTCTATATTTATTACAAAAGTGTGGAACGCCTGACGTCATCTTGATGTAATCAAAACTGTACTACCTAGAGCATTTCCTTTAGAAATTACATATATGAGAGGTTCTTATTGGCATCAAAAGTATGGTTAGTGCTCTACAAGACTAAAATAAGGACATATTTTCTGAGTTTTCAAATAGCGACAAAGCACTTTTAAATTATTTGTTATCTTTATGTTTTTTTATCCAGTTGATCACTTGATTAAATGTTGCACTTAGGGGAGAGGATGTGGTGTTACTTCCAGAACTGCAGACTTTGCAACTGGGGAACCAGGTTGGAGATTCTGCTTCAGCTCGACATTCTGTGATTCTGGTCAAATCACTTAGTCTCCCCATGTCTACAACCAAAATAAATTTGTTCTTGTGTGATGTAACCAATGCTCATGTAAAGCACTCCAATACCTGACAAGTCTGCACTATATAACACTGCAAAAACACAAAATAATAAGTGTTTTGCACACTTCTGTCATTGGGCTATATTTGGGCTACATCTGGGGGATTTTGGGCTACATTTGGGCTCTTTTGTCTCCGGTGGCCATCTTGGGAGATTTATTTGTTATGAAGTTTCCTAATTTCCTCATGTACTGCAGTCTCCTCAGTAGGAAATGCTTTCAGTTTTTTACTTTGATTCCATCATGAAGGTATTCAGATATGTCACACATTTGCCATAAATTCTTAAAGTTAGCACTCTAGTTTCTCATTAGATCACTGTAGTAAAACTACTGTTCACCATGGAAGTCTGCTCCTGGTATTAAAAGTGCATGTTTCAGTCTGCATGTAAGAATTTTTTAATGAAATAGAAGAGGATTTGAGAAGTCACTCAAAATGTGCCCTCATTTTCTTTCTTCAGCATTAATCATAATTTCTATGGCAAAATGAACCCCCTCATTGTGTTCCTTTTTAAATTAAATGTTTTAAGTGTTACCAGTTGATTCCAATCAAGATGGCTTCAGGTGTGCCATACTTTTGTCATAATGAAGACAGTAAGCGCTCTAGTTGTTTTTAAGAACACTCTGGGACATTTTGTCATTGGGCTATACTTGGGCTACATCTGGGTGATATTTGGGCTACATTTGGGCTCTTTTGTCTCTGGTGGCCATCTTGGGAGACTTATTTGTTATGAAGTTTCCTAATTTCCTCATTTACTGCAGTCTCCTCAGTTGGAAATACTTTCAGTTTTTTACTTTGATTCCATCAAGAAGGCATTCAGATGTGTCACACATTTGCCATAAATTCAGAATGTTAGCACTCTTTTTGCTCATTAGATCACTGTAGTAAAGCTACTGCTCACCTGGGAAAACTGCTGCTGGTATTGAAAGTGCATGTTTCAGTCTGCATGTCAGAATTTTTTAATGAAATAGAAGAGGATTTGAGAAGTCACTCAAAATGTGCCCTAATTTTTCTTTCTGCAGCACTAATCATACTTTTTATGGAAAAATGAACCCCCTCATTTTGTTCCTTTTTAAATTAAATGTTTTAAGAGTTACCACTTTAATCCAAGCAAGATGGCTTCAGGTGTGCCATATGTTTATCATAAGTAGGACTGTTAGCTCTCTAGTTGTTCTTTGGAACACTCTGGGAAGCTGCAGTAGAACACAAAGGAATCAACTGACAGTCTCTGCCCTTGTTGGATGTACATGTTTTACTGAGAATGTCAGACTTCATTCTCACATGACTGAGAAAGATAATGTGAATTTACAGAAAATAAGCTCTCAGTTTAGCTTATAGATCACCTTCCAAACCTCTGTGGGAAAAGCATGAGAAAATATTTTTCTCTCAATCATGATATCCCAGCAGAAGGCTTTTTCACATGGTGAAATCACCTTAGAACATACCACAATTCCTAAAATGAGTATGGTACCATCAACAAATGATTTATAATGTAACTAAAGTCTTAAAACCTTCTATTAACTGCAATGCTTTTTAATGAGGTGCTATCATGTATATTGGTCCCAAGATGGCTGCCAACACTTCTTGGATGAAGTGCTGACAGCCAATCAGATCTCAGGATGAGATGTGTGGTTAGGCTCCGCCCACATATATATATGGTTTTACTTTTGATTTTCTCAGGAACTACTGAACAGATTGACACCAGAAGGCACATTCCTGAGCTGAGGACGACCTCTCTGCCAAATTTCAAGTAATTCTGTTCAGCCGTTCGGGCTGTACCTTGGACTAAAGGTCCCTATGGAAAATTGCATGGGGAAAACGCGTTTTGGGACCCCCCTTTTTTCTCAGCCCCTGCTTGACGAATCCCCCCGAGACTTTCAGGGTAGGAGCGGAGCGGAGCGCCCCACCTATTTTGAAAATTTCGCGAGGATTCGTCAACCGGCGCCAAAGGTATTCCAAATAGAATGTTGCGGATTTCCTATGGAAACACGGTCCTAACTATAACGATCTACTGGCGACCGCCAGTAGATAATATATACATATATATATATATATATATATATATATATATATATAGCTATATATATGTATATATATATATATATATATATATAAAACTCGTTCTTCCTGAGATAGCAGGAGCTGAAAGGTGATGAAGAGGTAGTCTTCACAGGAGAGAGGATAAAGTAGAGAGAGACCATTAGAGGACTTAATCATCTGAGAGTTATTACACAAACCATCGGCGATAAAAAGCATGATGCCCCAGCAGTGACCTGTAAGGTTTGTGAGCAAAAGCTCAGCTGAGGACACCGAAGACTAGACTAATTTGGGACATCAACCATGCAAAGGCACCTCGGGTCTAAGCATGACAATAAGTAAACAAGGTGTCAGCTGGAGTAGATTAAAGCATAGGCGGAGCACAAGGGCATCCTGCCAGCATGCCGGAGAAGCTGTTCACCTGTCAGGAGGTAATGATGAATCCTCACCTGATATCTTTTTACATTTATCCTTATAATGGGATTTAGAACAGGAAATGCTTTTGTGGGTGTAATTTTGAAACCACTGAGTGGATCAGCAATTCAATGGGAAGATGGCCTTTCATTCTATTGGTGCCTTTTCTTGGTTAGGTGAAAATCCATTCAGCCATTTAGAATATATAAGGCAAAATGTGAGTGTACAGCTTACATGACAAAGGGCTTAATTTAGAGTTTTGATGACAAGTTACCTTAAGTTAAATTTAAATTACAGTGTGCAAATTGCATAACTTCAGGAATTTCACGTTATGCTAGTTACATGATATTACTGAAATGACACCATTATGCTCCTTTGCATAATTATGTGCCATTTGAGGTGAAGATTTACAGCGAATTGCACCATTTATGCTAATACATTAATGCAAACATACAGGAGCATAAAGCAGGAGTGGCTGGTGTTCACAATGCTTTTGTTTAAATGCTTCCACACAGTAAAAATTGACCTGAGAACTCATTTTGCAATAAAATATAGTGTGAAATGACAGATTTGCATTTGGTGTAGTTACATGTAGGTTTGCATAATTTTGCTGAAATTTCTAGCAATTACACGTAAGCAAATTAAGCAAATTTCACACACTCTAATCACCGAGTTATGGATATCCTGTCTCTTTATTACAAATTCATTGTATCCTATGGCACTTGTGATAAGGTGGCATGAAATATATGACATGTTGTGATGGAATAACCCATCCACCAAGCTCTAAATCAATTCTATAGAGTGAACACATTGTTAAAGGTTTGCAAACAGTTAGTTCACGTACACAAATTTGAAAATATGTCAACTACATGAACAATTATGAAGATCACAGTCACCCGCTCAGTGTATACACACTCTTATCTACAGACAAAATTCTGAGTGCATACTCTCCACTTCATAGACATTCTACAAAACATTTCCAACTGCAGGCATCACACAAACTTTTGACTACTCTTCTGACTTCACAAACACAGTCCTGACTACACACTCTTGACTTTACACAGACTTCCGAAAACACTTAGTTATGACTACACACTCAGTACCAACTACAAATACACACACTGTTGAGTACAAACACCCCAGACCCCAATACATGCTCCTGACTGCAAACTAAAGATACACACCCAAATACACTCTCTTGACTCTGCTCACACTCCACACACTCCCAATTACATACACACTCACAGTTGCACACTTCCGACTCAGACATTCCTGACTGCACACTTCTAATTACATACACACTCCTAACTACACACATGTTCTGTAAAGACATTCTTGACTTGCTCCAGACACTTCTGATTTTACATACTATTTAATAATATATCAGGTAGTTTGTGAACAAAAGTGAGTGGATTCTTCCGACTGAGTTTGCAAACTTAAAATCTCATATACATTTTTCAAACATTTCACACAGTTACACATTCAAAAATAATAAAGTATAAATTAATCTATTTTTGATCCAAATTTGTGGCCCAGAATGGCATAGAACAGTGGTTCCCAAATTTTTAACTCCTGAGGACCCCCATTGAGTCACTACAGGAATCCGTGGAGACCCCCAGGCAATTTATATTATTTAAATGTCAAACATTAAAACTGTAATTCGAAAAAAAGCACACATGTGCACATCAAACAAAGACTAGACTTGAATTACTAAAAATGTTAGTAGTTTTATATTAAAACTATTTGCAAAATTTGAAAAATCCCAATGGGAAGGTTGGTGCTCCAACTTTTCATTGTTTGGTGTTATTTTGCAGCCAGAGGATCCTGCTCCTGCCACGGCTGGACTGGAAACTTAAAGCTGCACTGGCAAATGTTGTAAGACCAGTCCCCGTAAGGTGCACACCAAGTGCAGCGAGTGAGCCAGACCACTATAAAAGGGGCTTTCGGGGCCTCTCCCCCAAGAAAATTTGGGGGTAAATGGTGCATTTACAACACATTTGTCACTATATATTGAATTATTTTATCTTTTAAAGCATATTAAATAATGACCTTACTATGCACTAGGATACAACATCCTTTTTTCCATCTTTAATGATTGACAATCTTCAATGATTCCCTCACTACTGCCCTCCAGCAGTGCCTCTCATCTCTCCATAGCCCTACTGTCACATGTATTTAATTTGTTTTATTGCACCATACCACTGTAGGGTGTCGGAGCAGTTTACATCACACACAGAGACAATGAATCATACATGTGTAAATCAGTGAATAGAAAATGGTACATAATGCAAAGGGGACTACAAGGTGTAGGATTCTACATGTGATCCGTCCTGATAGGCATTTTTTAAGAGTGCTTGGTCTGGAGGAGCACAAACTCAGGATTCAGAACATAACACAGGGGTTAGCGTTGACTTTAATAATAAGGGTTTATTTCTACCAAAACAAACCTTTTTAGCAGCATCAGGATAATGAAAGACTGGGAAAAAGCATAATTTACTAACATGTACCATGCAGTTTGCATGCAGCTCTTTGATGGCAGTTCATAGCTCACCGTGCTAGATTACGATAGGAACTTGTGAACTGCACAATAACAAAAGAGTCTCTGTGGCAAAAGCAGGAACCCACTGAGCTATGCACAAAACAAAATACTGTTTTTTTTAAATGCATGGTAGACATTGTTTTGCAGCAGGCATTTTAACCATCTGGGCTTCCTAAGATGAGTCAAAGCTGTCACTGGATGAAACCCTTATCTCTCTCCAGCAGGTACATTAATCACCAGAGTTATCTTGACACTTTTATTGCTGCCCAAAAATTGCTGATTATTCAAGGAACTTTGCAGTGCTTTTAAAACTGCTGCCTGGGGATCCCCTGGGAACGTGTCACGGACCCTTGGGGGTCCATGGACCCCAGTTTGGGAACCACTGGCATAGAACACTTAAAGAATCGGGTATAAGATCTACTCCAAGCAATGGGCTTGAAAATGTTTATTTCACTCCCTAGCATTAATCATGGAACATAACTGACGGTGGGTGAATATAATATTCTCCACTTATTATCAGTCCTTGCACCCGAGCAAGGTGTAGCTCTGCATATAGTATAGACCACAGACTCACTGACATCTGGCCTAGAAGAATATTCTCCTGCTTGGTCAAACACCTTTGTATTTGTAGCCTCGTAGACTACAATAGAAGAGCATGGTTTACCACCATCTACTACCTCCAGTGTAAGATTCCCTGGGTAGGCACATTTATGCCACTTTGCAACTACTGAAGCACACCGTTTGGAATGGACTGGCAATGTTGTGAATACATGTGTGCACCACGTTATAGCACATCCCTACAAACATTGGAAGTCAAGAAATCCACCAGTCGCCATTCCACATTTATGTGTGGTGTAAATTTGCAATAGTAGCTCCAAACCACGCTTAGTATGTGTTTCATCATTACCACCTGCACCCCCAACGTCCGTTGCTGCAAGTGGTTCCTATAGGTTCACAGCCACTGGACCATTTGACCAACATTCTTGTTCGGTCCCGTTTACAGCAGCATGAGTCCTGAGAGCTAATACATTGTATAAAGCACACAGATCGTCAAGTATAAAGTTTACGGATGAGTTGGTGATGTCCCCTGCATAGTAAACAGGCATGTACACCTTCCCTCAGTGCCTAACTGCGTGTGAAACTGGTATCCTGGCTTTTTGGCTTTTCTGTTATGCTAATCAAGCAAGATGACAAAGGCCCAGGTCTGTTCCTGGTAATGCGAGGTCCCGAACGTGTTCTGTGACCTAGAGTGGTGCACCAAGCATGCTCTAGACACAAGCCTAAAACTACTGTCAATGCCGTGTGAAAGTCACATAGAGCAATTGTTAGAAATTGGACTCTGGCTGGCAGAGGTATACACCCTGTGCAAGTAGGAGCCATAATCCTAGTAAGGGCAAGCTAGATACAAACTAAAAGATAACCTGTGACGGAGCAGGCAGTCGCTTCTCCGTTCATGACTCGAATCATTGAAAATTGCCATTTTTATATACAACATTGCACTGAACTCCTAATTCTGTTTTATCCACGCCGAAATTATTCTAAAACTTAACTGTGATGAATTTGTACCTGTGGGTGATTTTAATTTGAAACCTGTGGCTGGCGGGATCCGATAATTGAACCTAGACCTAGCATTCCTTGGCCGCCATTCTGCTCAGGGTGCGGTCTAGTTGTTTCGAACTGGGGGCGTTTAAAAGGGATGCTGCGCGACCGGCACCGGAGATGCTGCCTGTTGCCCATCAGGTAAAGTTTGCTCTCAAAATCTCTGAATTAATTACAGTAGAGAGAGTCTATTAGCTCTGGATAGGTGTGTGAGCTGCCGCTCCAACTTTACCTTATCATTAGTCAAAAACTGTCTCTCCTGTGATTACTGTAACTTGGGCGCCCACCCCCTTTCCGATAATGACCTCGCTACAAGAGTAACAGGCCACGCTGCGCGACCTCTCCCGCTCAAAATGTGATGATAGAGGGCAATTTGAAGGCAGCTCTTCCCAATGCGAGATCTATGAAAAAACACGAGTTTCAGCTCTTCGACCTCCTCGCCGACATAAGGCCAGATATTATGTTTATCACTGAAACCTGGTTTAATGAGGGTTCCAACCCGACCATCGCTAATGCAATTCCCTCGGATTATTTGATAATTAGGAAGGACAGGGCAGGCGGTAGGGGTGGGGGCGTGGCCATTATATATAAAAACTCTCACTCCTGCCTACCTCTACCCATGGTAGAGATTGAGGGGGCCACGGGCCTTGTTTTCCATCTGACTGTGTCAGCTCAGCAATCGATTGCCGGTGTGGTTATGTACCGAGCACGGGGTGCGGCAGGTCAGTTTTTGGAGTCCCTTTGCCCCGCCATTTCCCCCATTGTGGCCAAAAGTCTTGGGGACTTCAATATACACATGGACCAAGAGGCTGACCATGAGTCCGTGAAGCTGTGCGAATCCCTTAGTATCCTGAATTTAACTCCTCATGTCTCGCTTCCTACTCATGATAAAAGGCCATACACTGGACCAGATTTTTTCGACGTCCAAGATCGAAACAGACTCACCCCTCCTATTATCTGGTCCGATAATTTCCTGATTACATTCCGAGTATGCAAGGAATCAGTAAAGCCCTTATCCCACTGTAAGCCAAGGGCCAGAAGTTTCAGGTTTTTTGCGCAGTTTACGCCGGAGGCGTTAGCCACCATATTTAGGCAGCACCCTATTCCCTTTAGTGGCTGCCTAGAGGAGGATGTCCGCTCACTTGAAGACTGGCTCCTGGAGTGGTCTATACAACTAGCCCCGTCGAAAACTCGAGCAGGCAAAACGGGCCGAGCCTCTTCCCCATGGTTCATGGAAGCACTAAGGAAAAGTAAAAGCGCGTGCAAATGTCCGGCGAGACTATGGAGAAAGAACTTTGATCCCACAAAGAAAACTATCTATAAACTGGCAAAAAAATCCTTTCTGGCCTCAAAAATTGAACAAGCTGGGAATAGTAGCCTTGAAATGTTCAAGATTGTCAAGGCTTTCTCCTCTCCTAACGCAATTAAGAGCCTTTTTACCCCTACATATGAATGGACTAGCCATATTGCGCAATACTTTTATAATAAAATTAAAACTATCCAGGACACTTTTGGGGTTTTGCCTCAAGTCAGCTATGGATATGTAGTTCCACCCCCTCTAGCCTACCCCAACTCAGATGAGACTCTCTCGGAGTTCCCCCCCATTCAGCTGACTACGTCCCTCAAAATAATGCAAGCATTGAAATCCGGTTCCCCCTTAGACCCTTGCCCGGCCAAAGTTTTGGCCTCTATCGCTGAAGTGATGAACCCAGTGGTTAATTTGGTCCTGAACCTCTCTGTGTCAGAGGGACTGATGCCAGAGAGTTGGAAACATGGTCGAATTCTTCCACTCCTAAAAAAGCCCTCGGCATATCCCTCTATAGCCAGCAACCACAGGCCAATATCGCTGCTGGCGAAAGCCGAGGACCAGAACCAAACAGGTAGCAGGCAGGGCGACCGATCTTAAATAAGACCGCCCATTCTGACTTTGGTCCTGTGAGATACAGTCAACCTCCCCGAACTGGATGGAGCCTGGCAGTTGACACACATCCACTCTTACATAATATCACGTGGAGCAGCTACTCTGCCCTCACCATACTGACAGGATAGGGACACCCCATCCCAGTAATTTCACTCACATAGGGGAGTTACATCCTTGCCCTGAAGAAAGTCCTGGACCATTTTCTGGCCCCTTTTTGGACTGAAACATGTCGGCACTAGGGTCCTAGGACCATAACACTCCTATAAGACCCAGTTTTTCTATTTTAATTACCCAGACAGACCCAAAAATAAAGGGAAACTGGGGATCTGCCTGAGGTATTTTATCTAGTTAACCCCCTCTGTCTTAAACATATTAAAAGCACTCCCAATACTGTGGTCGAGCCCACCCGGACTTCTAGGGGTCTGGGTGACCCGATGATGAAGCATGACACCACTAGGGTGTGTGAGGGTAAACTAAAGAAATACTTATCTCCCCCACGACCACGGTTGTATTAGGCACAACCTCAATCTCAGGAGTTTTCATTCCCCTCTTTCCTCTAGCTTTTTTGGATCTCTCTGAAGGTCCGTTAGAGTATTTTTTGTGAATATAGTTTGTAGGGAGGATATACTCTAACCATTCCTGCCTCTCTTACCCTTTAAGTCATTGGGATTTCCCAGTGCCTTGTTGTGTTATAGATATACAATATCGCTGCTGCCATACTTCTCCAAGGCTTTGGAGAAGTATGTGAGCACTGTGGTCACTGACTTTTTAGAGGCAACCCATGCACTGAACCCCAGCCAATCACGGATCAGAGCCAATTTCAGTACGGAGACAGCCTTACTGGAAGTCTCAGACACCATTAAAACTACTCTTGACAGAGGTGGAAAAGCGGTACTAATACTGCTGGACCTCTCGGTGGCTTTCGATTCTGTGCCCCACAATTTACTTTTGATCAGACTCCGGGACTGTGGCATCGGGGGCACGGTCCTTAGGTGGTTCTCCTCCTTTTTGGAAAGTCGCCGGCAAACAGTATGGTCCCCCCTTTTGCCGCCCCCTATCCCCCCTATGAGGGTTGGAGTGCCTCAGGACTCGGTTTTGAGCCCAACTTGTTCAATTTATACTTGGCTCCCTTGGCACTCCTGGCAGAGCAATACGGGGCAAAAGTTATATCCTATGCCGATGACATGCAGCTGTTGTTTACCTGCGAGAAGGACGCTGCATTGAGAGGTGATGAAATTAACAATTGCCTGACCAAGGTGTTGACCTGGTTCAGGCAAAACCAACTGTTATGTAACTCAAACAAGTCCAAAATCATCTTTTTCGGCCATAGTGCTGGCGAGGAATGGCAGAAATGGTGGCCCCGAGAAATGTCCCTTCCCCCGGCTTGCCCACTTACCACCGTTAAAAATCGTGGGGTAAAATTGGATGCTGACATGTCCATGAAGTCCCAAGTCCAATCTGTGGCTGGCACCTGTTTTGGACGACTGAAAATGATGAGGAACTTCCTCCCCCTACTCCGAGTTCCGCATAGAAAAACCGTGGTCCAAGCTTTGATAACGTCTAGGCTGGACTACGTTAATTTTCTGTAGGCCTCCCCGATTACCTACTTGCCCGCCTGCAGGTGGTAGAAAATGCGGCAGCTAGGGCCGTCCTGATGGTTGACCTTAGGACTCGCATGACTCCACTTTTGATGTCCCTGCACTGGCTCCCAGGGCGAAAAAGGGTGAATTTCAAAGCTGGCCTTTAAGGCCTTTCACAACAAAGGGGCTCCCTACATCAGGAGAAGAATCCAGACCTATGCTCCAACCAGAATCCTGTGGTCCTCAACTCAGAGGTTGACGATCGTGCCAAAATTTGCCCGTTCGCGTATGGGCAGACGCTTGTTCCAGATGGCTGCCGCTAGGCTATGGAGCAGCCTGCCGATCCCCCTGAGACAGGTGCAAGATCCTCTTAGCTTTAGGAGAAAGCTAAAAACTTGGTTCTTTCAACAATAGGTGAGGCACCCGCTGTTGCGCTTCAACTGTTAAGGGTTAAGTTAGCGCCGGGACACTCTCAGGAGTAGCCACGCGCTTTACAAATACCCTACAACATAACATAATATAACTGTGCTCATCCTCTGGTAGCTTGGCAAAGAACATTCAGGCTTGTCATAAAAGGCAATGTGTAAAGTATTTTTGCAATTCACCCATACACACACAAGGAAAACACCACAAAAAGACTTCACACAGGTTTAGATAAATAGAGAATATTTATCGGAGTAAAACAAGACCAAAATTACAAACATCCGGTAAGTAGAACTAGAGTTATGAATTTTTAAAGAAGAAACCACAAATAGTGCTAAGAAGTCAATAGCACAAAAACGTTAGTACTAAATCCAAAGTGCAGGTCAACCGTATTGGAGGGCCAACTGGCTGCAAGACTCAAACAGGTCCCACTGACAAAGTACCATGGATGGAGCAAAGTGTTGCCATCAAGAATATTGTGCATAAGTTCCAATTCAAGCAGTCCGGTCGATGCGTTGAAATCGAGCCTCGCAGTTGGGACCTCAGACAGGCGGTGTATCATCATCGAACTTCGCAGTCAAGTCCCGTGTAGTCGTTGAGACATGCAATGATGTCTTCGGATCAGCACTGTGTTGGCGTTGAAGGGCACTCTGCCGGTTTCAATCTTAGCAATGGTGACTATGCTTCAATTTTGTAGCCAAACAGTGGAGCAACCCACTTTTGAGGCCCAGGACTGGAGGGGCACCTTAGGCAAGTGTAGGACTCACAGATGGCAGAGCCCAGCAGCACCAGCAGAATTGCAAGAAGTCTTTTATGACCCTGAGACTACAGAAAATAGGAAGCAAGCCAGCGAACCCTTGTAGTCACTCTGGGTTCAAATGTGATGGGTCCAGTCCTTGTCTTCAGCAGGCAGTAGGGCAGCTCAGCACAGCAGTGAAGCAGTTCCTTACAACTGTCAGTCAAGCAGAGTGGCAATCATCGTAGCATAGCAATCCTTACTCCTGGCAGAGTTCTTCACAGGTCCAGCAGTGTACTGTCTTGGTAGGGCCAGAGCCCCAGCACTTATAGCCAAAAGTGCCTTTGAAGTGGGGGTGACTTCAAAGCAGCTCCTTCAAGTATACAGATCCCCTTTCATCCCAGCCCAGTATGCCAGGGTATCTGTGGGTGGGTAATGCCTATTCAGATGTAAGTGTCAGCTCCCACTCCCATTTCCTGCCCAGGAAGGCTCTCAGAATGCAGATAAATGCAGATGAGCCCTCTGTCACATCCACTCTACCTGTGTTTGTGACTGTCTAGAGGAAATTCACAAAATGCAGCTGTCACCCAGCCCAGACGTGTATTGGAGACAGGATGCAAGGCACATAGAGCAGTAAGAGCAGGGAAGTGTCTACTTCCTAAAAGTGGCATTTCTTAAATAGTAATGTTAAACCCAACTTTATCATTACCAAGGAATAATCATTACCACTCAACATGATGCAGGTACTCTTTTCTAATCAGGAATTACAGTTTTAAAGTGTTTTAAGGAATTTCCAATGCTAGCCTATGAGAGGAATAGGCTTCAAAGTGGTGAAAAAAATGAGTTTAGCTGTTTGTCACTACCAGGACATGTAACATTTAAACATACATGTCCTACCTTTAACTTTCACAGCACCATGCCCTTAGAGCTACCTAGGGCCTACCTTAGATGGTGACCTATGTGTAATAAAAGGGGAGTTTAAGGCTTGGCAAGTGGATGAAAGAGGACATCACCCTGGCCACCACATCAACAAGGCCACCACTGTAGGAAAATGCCTATAGAACACACCTGTTGGTGCTCCAGGAACTGCATGCGACCAGCGTAAGAGCCAAAGTGCATAGAGAATTCTGACAAGCAAACTCAAGACTTTTGCTCCAATGAACTCAAGATACAAAAGCCATTGAACTTATTTATGTATCTAGCCAGTGGGGTAATCCAGGTTGATCTGCACAGTAGCACCTCACGGATAATCATAGATGTGACCACAATTTAGTACCTTAAACCTCTATTAAATTGTGTGCTATTTTACTTTATTGTGAAAATAAAGCATTTTTTATTTTTACTAATAGATATGCACAGGGCTGGATAACAGATTATTGTGTCTGCTGATTCACTATTGAATGCTGAGTTCTTGCCCCCCACACTATCTCCCTGAGAAGCCAGTGACTGCTCATCCTCACTACCATGAGAGTCAAGTGCAGAAGGAGTGTACTTGACCCAGTTTGCAGAGCAATGCGAGAGTTCATTACATTTTGAATTACAGATTGCAACAATGACTCATAGTTTAGCCTCCATATTTGTTCAGCATTGGGAGAGATGCGTACCCCAAGGTAGGTAGTTGTCGAGCAAGCACCTAATATCGGTCTCTCCAGGTGAAAATTGAGAAGGGCTTGAGTCTTATTAACATTCAACTTATAGCCGGAAAAGCGACAACATTTTTCCGCTTCGTCCTGAAGTAAGGCAAGCGCTATCGCTGGGTCAGAAGAAAAGATGGCTATGGCTAATGTATAAGGCGCATACCCATTTACTATATCGGACCCAAAGACCATTAGCCAATAGTGTTGACCATAAGCAGTCTCATACAACTCAGTCAAATGCCTTTTCGGCATCTAGGGGTACCATCCCCATATTAAGCGCAGTCTTCTTTGCTAGATTGAAGGCAACGATAGCAGTGTTCACATGAGCTGTGGTTCCTCTCTCTGCTATAAACCCATGCTGCTGGCTCAAAACTAATTCAGGCATGAGGGGGGCTAATCGATTTGCCAAATACTTTGGCAAAGATTTTGGCATCCGTGTTTATGAGGGATATAGGATGATAAGATCAGCACTCCACAGGTGGCTTACCCTTTTTAAAAAAGAAAAAAATATCAGTCATATCCCAAGTGTTACGTACCTCCATACAATCCTCTATCTGATGTATAACCGCACTTTGCAGTGGCAAAATGTGATTCTTGAAAGTTTTATAGAACTCGACTGGCAGGGAGTCATCCCCTGCAGCCTTGCCCAAAGGTAAAGCCGCCAAGGCAGTCAGAAGTTCTTTATGCGTGATATCATGGTGAAGAAGGGCAGTTTCTTCTTCATTTAAGCACAGCAGATTTCAGCGTTTTAGATATTTATCAAGCTCAGCTTTATTTGGTGAAGTAGACAGGGTATAGAGTTTCTGGTAAAATTGGAAAATTGCTCTATTATAGAATATGAATGTACATATAGCAATCCATCCTCTCCTCTTATGGCCTTTATTTGACTTTTGATCTCTTGTCGGTTAGTTTATTTATTTGAAGAGTTTTATATAGCACTGGCTAGACCCGGTGTCAGGGCGCACGGTGTCTGAATGCACTGTCAGCTGACTCAGAGCTGCGGTAAAACAAGAAACTACATTTCCCATCAGCCAGGTGTTATGATGACGCACGCTGAGCTAATGTGCCCTCCGCAGGATTGGTTATCACAGGAAGGCGCCTTCACGAAGACGCCAATTATTCTGTGGATCCTGTCGTGTTTGGCTGGCGATACGGTCGGGAAAGGGTGCGCTTCGCACCAACCTCGCTTCCTAGTATTACGGAGTGCTACGGAGGATCAGGAGCACGTTTGTCAGTTTCCTCCCGTTGGCGAGAGGCGTTAATTCAAATGGTCTCATGCGGGAGAAAATCTCCTCTCGTTTAAACAATCCTGTTCACTCTGGCACTAAGAGTGCACTCACCTCTCCTCCGTTGGCGAGTTTCCCTTTTGGATTGGATGCACTCATGCGGAAGAGATAGTGGATTGGTGATTTGCTTCATGTTGATTGAAGGGGCGGTTTCACCCATACCTTGCAGGAACCCTGTTCTATGACCAGGAATCGTCCGCTCTGATTTAAAAGTGAAACGCTTTGTTGTTTGATCATTTGTGGTTTATCCTTTGTCGTTACTTTTTTGATGCACCCTAAGAAACTCTGTAGCCCCCCCCCCCCCAGTTTGTTACTGGTGGGCTCCAAGACTGGTAGTTCTGGGTAATTTTCTCAAGGAGTTGAAGGAAAGGTTTGGCACCTCGGAATCTTTGGTGTTACAGTGTTTTGAACGGAACCAATCACCTATTTCTTCCATGCCATCAACAATGGTCTATTTGTTATTCATTTGTGGTAGGGGAGATCAGTATGGGGATGTCCAGGCATGAACCGTCCTCACGTTGCTATGGTATGTGACCTTCATATAGAGAGATATCTTCCTCTGGTTTGTTGTGCATTGTGAGGTTGATCACGCTACCTATAGATATATCTTGCTAACTGTACCCTGTTCTTTCTCTAGGATAGTAACGTGCTGGTACCCTGTTTTTACCCTCACAGCTCTCCCGGTATAGGAACATCTCAGTTTTCTTTACAGGTATATAGGAACACTACCGGGATAGAAGAACACTCTGTGTACATGAATGTGTTAGAGGTATATCAGGAATGACATATTAAAGTTCTTCTTTCTGTTGTCTCCAGGTCTCCCTCCCCGCTGTTCCTACCCTTCCCTTTCTTGACCATCCCACCAGTCTGAGGTGATTATTCTATCGGGACTTAAGGCGGTCGAGAGGTAGACCCCTTTGAGCATCGGCCCGATCCTGAGGATAACTTGGTGACCGTGACAGAATATTCAGCCCACGACACAGGGTGGTAGATGTAAACAAGGGTGTAGGAAAAAAGAAACAGAACAAAGTCAGGCCGGGCTGGAAGGGGAAGGCAGCCACAGGATCACAGAGGGAGGAAGCGGGGAGGGAAAGGAAAAACAAACACA
Source organism: Triturus cristatus (assembly GCF_964204655.1). Classification (NCBI taxonomy): domain Eukaryota; kingdom Metazoa; phylum Chordata; class Amphibia; order Caudata; family Salamandridae; genus Triturus; species Triturus cristatus. The sequence goes on along the minus strand of NC_140592.1, from coordinate 788,316,279 downwards.
GTGGAGAGACGAGGAAGAACTATGTCCAATGTCTGGCTGGGTAGGTGACGGCCAAGGGGGTGAAACCCAAGCAGATCTCCTCTATAGCTGCCTAAACAGCTCCACCGGGCATCAGCCATGTTACTCGGGCTCCGCGGTCAGTACAAAATATATGGTTAACGCCCAGGGGGCATCATCATAATTCCAACAGCCGCACCGGTCCCGGTGTTACTGGGAAGCCGTATCACTGATTGAATGTGCTATGATCTGAGTCACATGCGCCATTTTGGGTACAGGCAATGCTCTCAGGAAGGTCGCTGTGGTGATGAAGTCGACCTTGCAATGAAACGCTCCTTATTATCAACAGGTATCGAATCATGAATAGTCAGTGACAGTCATGAAGCAGTTTCAGACGATCATATCACTCATTAAATATGCCAAGTTCTTAAGGACAGGCCCTGCACTCATGAGAATCGCTGTGTTGAAAGGGTTGGCTTAGCAATAACTAAATATCAAGCACCGCATCAAAAATAATTGCTCAGATTACAGGATTTCACCTTGCAGCCCCACAGGAGAAGGTGAAGCGCTCCCCGTACTTCGTATATAGTCGCCATCTTAGGGTCAGGCCGCTTAAACTAATGATCTCCAGAGCGTTAATCATTTTGCATAGCTGTAGCGAATATTGTACCTTAGCGAAGAAAAGTGAGGTTAATTAGATCTTTAGGTAACGGGCCCTCAGAATGGCAATCAGGCTCATTGCTGTTTCATCGGTAATGCCGTTGTTGATGTTATTCCTCATCCGCCATTTAAGATCATCGCATTTTTTAGTTAGTTGATACGCCAATACTCTGCCAACCTGTTCCCCATATTCGTATTGTAAGGAACGGTGTTTATTAAAATTACCAACCGTCTTCTCTTTTAACATCCTACCCATAAGTGAGCATTTATTTCTTAATGAGATCTATAGCTGTTCCTGGTTCGGCGCTCCTAACCTAATCTCATCTGCATGAAGAGTTTCTACTTGGGTTATTGCTTTACAAGCTGCCTTCATTTCATTTTCTCTAGCTTTATTTTGTCGCAAAATATACTGTTGAGTAGTACCTCGGGCATACACCTTCATTGTGTCCCATACTATGAAGGAGGAGGCAGTACCAATAGAATATACAAATTCTGCTAGAGATTTTCGAGTAAATGCAATAAAATCGTCAATCAGCGGATACTTGGGAAATGAAAAAGACTGTCTAATCCTATCTACTGCTAATGATTAAAAAACAAGTAGGATATGATTATGGTCTGAGGTTATCCGGGGGAAAACCTGAATATCGGCCGAGAGTAATATGTTATTATTGACAAGTGCCAGGTCTTTTCTAGAGTACTTTTTGTGAGGGGCAGAATAGTAAGTGTACCATGGCAATGTAGGATAAAGTTTCCACCATGCATCCCTAATAAAATGAAGTCAGGGCAGTTCCAAAATTGAATTCCTGACTTTTGCCATTCTTGGAGTAGCCCCCCGGTTTGTAGAGTCAATGCCATGGTTCAAAGTGCAGTTAAAGTCTTCCATAACTAACAAGCCACCCTGCCAATCCAGTAAATCTAACATCAAAGTGTTAATGACAGTAGGGTCATCCGCATCAGGCCCATATACAACGCATATTACATATTTTGTGCCATTAATTTCTAGCCGTGAGATTGCCCATCTGCCTTGATGATCAGCAGAGACATTAAGAATACTGCATTTAATCAGTTTGTCCTTTAAAATAGCTCCCCCTCTAATCGATACACTCTGGGAAGTGCAAACTATTATTTTGAAGCCAAGATGCTAGAGCAGAACCCTATTCTTGTAAGCCAAGTGAGTTCCAGTAAGAAGTGGGGCTTGTATAGTTTACGTTCTTCCCTTACTAACTGACGCATACTTGCAGCATTCAAGACAGCTACATTCCAGCACATTCACTTAATTACCCCATTACTAAACATGATTGTTCCGAGAAATATCAAAATTAAGTGCCCCGTCCTACCCTGTTGACTTGATTTGTTAAAAACAGAAAAAAACAAAAAAGAAAATGCAAGATAGTGTCAACCATATCAAAGGCATAGCCCTGTATTATATCATTATTGTGATTGTCTTAGGTCCCTTTGATATTTCCCCACCCCACGCTGGCCTGAAGGCAGGCTCCTCTTTTACCCTCTTCCTCCCTTTCCTAATACTATTATCGACCATAATCCCAAACCCTCTCCCAAGTGTCCTGAAAAAGGAGTTACCCCCCTTTCCGGCTGTCGATAGTTGACAGCCACCGAGGAGCACGAGATCTGCGAGCCCCCCTCCTGCAGTTGCATATTATATCCGGCGATTAAACAGTATTTAAGCAACGAGAAACAAAACAAAAAAAGTGAAAACAACAAATAGTAAAGAGAGAAGAGCCAAATGACATAGCTGAGTTAAGCATATATCTAATTGCAATTAGCCAAAAAGATCCTGCCAAGGGCCAATCTAAATGCCGCAGCCACTTTAAGAAGATCTCCCTTCAGCAAGTTATTTCTTAATGCTTTGCTGCCGTTTATTAAGAGCTTGTTTTGCTTCTAAGTCCGAATGTAAAGTCTGAGAATGTCCATCCGTGATAACCTTCAATCGAGCTGGCTCCTGCAAAAACACCTGTGCCCCAATCGCCTTTAGAGGATCAATGAGCTGTCACATTTTCCATCTCCTGTCCATTGTGATTTTGCATAGATCTGACCTCACAAAGATGAAAATAGATTCAACAGCCACGGGCGCGGCAGGATGAGCTTTAACCCGTTTACCACGGCGCAAATTCCGCCGTGGTGTGGGCGTTCTATTAGGTGGGCAGGGCCGCGACGGCCAACGGACGTGCGTAGCACTACTGAGGTAGTGCTCGCGACAGCCGCTGGCCGATGCACGCACGCAAGGGGTTAAAAGCGATAGCTTGTCGTAGGAGAAAGTTGCCGAGGAATATAAGAAATGGGTGAGGGTGTAGTGGGTTATTCCGATCAGAATGATTTAGAAAAATTGCCAGTCTAAGAGCCCTTTGGATTTGGGAATCCCAATCCCAGTCTGCCAGTTTTGAAAATGCTTTCTGACATTGCTGCACGATGAATGCTCGGGGTCCGAGCTCTCCTTTCCTTCAGGCACCCTGAACAGTCTTAAGTTATTGCGATGCTGCCGGTTTTCTAGATCTTCCACTTTCCCCTGTAAAACTGCAAGCTGATTATCGTGGCCTCGGATTAGGCTGGTTGTAGATGTTGTGGCGTCTTCATTATTTGCAAAGCATTGTTGCAATTCCGCCACGTCGTAAGTGAGGGACGCTATCTTGTTAGTCACTTCAGATAATGACTGCTGAATCAAGAGGTTATCAGCTCTAACCTGTGAATAGTGTTCTTGTGCCTTGGCTCTTTGCACCTGCAACGCTTGTAGACCTAACAGAAGAGAGGGTTCTTGAGCATCAGCGCTTATTGTAGCCGTTTCGCCCATTACCAGAGAAGAGGAGCTAGGTAGCGTAAAGTGCCTCTCACCATGTCTCCCATGATGTTTTGTGCTTTTGAGATAGGAGTAGAGTTAGAGTCAGAATCAGGACCATACCTTGGACCAGAGTTCGAAAGTCGTGATATGATTGCCTTGACTTCTCTCTTAGCAGTGCCCCATTTCCGTAAAGGGCTTCCATCAACTCCACCTTTTAAGTGTGTTGCCGTAGAACCTTGATGCCGCATTTTGCTCAGGGATTCAATACTTTTTATAAGGCATTTAACAGTCTTAGCAGATTTAGCGCTGTGCTTCTTCTTGCCTGGGGAAAGATTAGTTAGAGTGTTGGGATCCCCTGAGGCATTGAGAAGGCATGAGAATAAAATATCCATACCCTGTGATAGAGGGAGTGGCGCAGACAGGATGTCAGCCTCATCAAGTATCCCAGTGAGCTGATCGCATGTCTGCTCCTCAGAGTTAGTAGCTGTTGTATCCCTATTCAATGAGTGCTATGCCCCATCAGGGGAAGATATGTCTAGCCTGGTTATTGAAATTGGGACCCCTAGGTTAGGACTGATTGCAAGGTCGCCCTGCACGTTAGATACTTTTGAAAATTGCTGAGACTGCTCAAGTTGCAACAATGGCATAGAGGGAATATCCAGTTTTTTTACTGTAGCACTGTCACTAACCTCTGCCTGTATATCCATTTGATGGGGAGTTTGCTGCAGTGCCTCTGTCAGAGCGTCTGGAGGATGTCCATTGATAGAATCCGCCCTTTCCTTTCCCCGAAAGCTGCCCGACCCGGCAGGGGACTATTCGCTACTTTTTCCCCCTCACCAACGCAGCAGGATTGAATTGCGTCTAGTAGAGTGTCCGCAATTGCCATTTCAGAGACGTCGGAGAGGATGCCCGTTGCTCTGCCTTAGTGAAGGAGCCTTAAGATCAGTTTCCCCATGCGAGATGGGGCACTTTTCTGAGCCCCAACTTGCTGCCCATTTGAGTGGGGGCCAGTAGGTACGTTCTCCTCCGCGATTGTCAGCCTAGCAGGTGCAGCCCCCGATGGAGTGGAAACCCGAGCTGCACGTCCGCTCTTCGAGCCACTGGTCTTTGGATGGAGGAGCCATGGTATGAGCAGGAGGCAGGTTGGGCCAGTGGAAAGCAGAGCGGCCAGGTCCGATCAGCTGGCGGGCGTGTGCAAACAGTCTCCAGAGACGAGAGAGAGAGACGGTGTATACCAGCGCAGCATCTGTAGACAATGTAAGTCATCTCTGTTTTCTGAGGCTACCCCGTCGCTATCATGTTTCTTAGTGACAACACTTAAACAGAAGGTTGCATTCTATGACAATGACCAGCAACAGCGTTACCGGTGGACTCGAAGGGTGTGTGCTCCTCATGGGGGAGTCAATCTGCCATCTTCCTTTTTTCCCAGCCTCCGTTTACTCGACGGTGAGTTTAATAGATTCTATGTTCTGGTGCCTTTATCCATGATAGATATGGCTCCATGTCTTCACAGGTTGAGAATGGAATATATGAATGGACAGTAACCATATCTAAAACTTTCTCAAGTTCAACATGAAAATAAAATTAAGAAACATGCAGTGTACATCATTTACGGGAACATAATATTTTCAAAACTGTATTTGAAAACAAGAGTAGAATGTGTATTTTAAATCTGAAAGAAGAATGAGAAGCCCTGATTGGTGGATGTACACTTTAAAAAAATGAAACTATTGATTGTATTGATGTTGAAGAAGGGTAAAAGGAAGGTCTAAAGGAGAGAGGATGTAGCCTGACAGCTAGAACGGTCGACCTCGAAGCTGGGAAAACAGGTTCGAGTGTCGGCAACGACGCTCAACATCCTGTGATTCTGGGCAAATCACTTTATCTCCCTGTGCCTAACAAAAATGAATGTGTCCTGTAACGAAATTGGTGCTATGTAAAGCGCTCTGATACACAATTGGTCTAGTTCGCGCTATCTAAAACTTTAAAAAGTAAAGTGAGAGCCATTTATTCTCAGTTCTGTTGAGAGTCTCACTTCTCACATAGCTTCTGCAAGCAGAGAGTGAAAAAAATAGCAGAAGAACACCTATAGGTAAGAAAAACCCTACCAGTTCAGTCTGCATTTTGAGAGATGATAGATGGAAGGCACACGTTCGAACAATGTCAATGGAAACCATGGTGGTGCAGAGAGTAATTCATGTTTGTGGAGAAACATTTTAGCGATTCAGCACAAGGAGTAAACTGTACTGATGAAGCATGCAGGCTGCAGTAAGCTGTAAAAAGTCTTAGAGAAGAATAGTGATTAACAATTAGTGTAAGCCCGAGTAAGTCAGAGCATTTTATGAGACCCGGCACAGGTGCATTCTAAAATATCATTGACCATTTAATAACCGTGATCATCTTGTTAGACAGAGAAGCTTTTCTGTTAATGTTCAGAGACAAAGAGTAGTAGAATTTGAAATAAAAATTTAGATACATGGCCAAGAGATGTCTGTAAATTTGGAATTCTGAAAAATATCGTAAATCGTTTTTTTGTTGTTAAGTATTTTTTATTAACAATTCACAAAGCAATAAAAAAAGGTAGCAGTTGAGATAGAATTTATATATAGGTATTGCATTTTTTTAAAGAGAAAAACGTAAGTAATATGAAAAGTGTTTATTATTTTATTTAAAAAAGAAGAAAATAGAAGAGGAGAGCAAAGTGAGTGGTCAAGCAGGAAACACTGGGGGAAAGAAAAGAGGAGGAGTACAGAAAGAAAGAGAGAAATAGATGATTAAGGTAATGATGAGTGTGAGGAGAGATGGGTAGTAACGGGTAACCAATATAAATCCGATTTGATCTTTTGGTGTAATGAGGAAACAGTATGTATTCTATGCTCATCTCAAATAAAAATCACCAATGTAAACGTAGATAATTTAGATGTATCTTTCCAACAGGAAAGTAGAACTTTGAAAGAAAGTGCAATGAAAAGATCAAACAGCAGAGGCTTAGGGGATATATGAACAAAGATCCTAAGAAAACCTTTTGGAATGTTACCAGCATATAACACTTGTATATCTTTAAACATTTAGACCAAACAGATTTCCAAAAGTTAAAAACATTAGGGCAATAATATAATAAGTGAGCTAATGTGGAATTACATGTGGAACATGACCAATATATTGGACAAGCAGACGAATCAAAATTAGAAATTCATTCTGGGGTAATAATAGCTGTATTGGAAACACAAAATAGAGGTTGTGTAATACACACAGGTTTGGAGGTATTGAATATTTTAAGACAAATTTTGTCCCAGACAACTACAGAGAATGAAAGCTCTCCTGCAGGACAGCAGAGCGGAAATGGAGATAGAGCAAAGATCGGACCGACCGCGAAACTTAAAAAAAATGTCATCGCAGTTACATGGATGACATCAGACAAGCAAAAAAATTGTTCCTCCTAAACCGGATAGATGGGGCGGCGAACTCCTGTAAGGAGCTCTATCAAATTTTAAAAGAATTCACATCACCTCCAACTTAGTCATTAATCCCCAACTCTCAGGAATGGACCGACTCTCTCTCCAAATTCTTTGAAGATAAAATTATCACAATTCACCACTCCTTTCCGCCCTTAGCAAATACCAACCACTCAGAAAATACGTCCAGTGTGTCTCCAGACCCCCCTAATATCTTGGACGAATATTCTAAATGCAGCACCGATGTAGTGGTAAAAGCCATGCAGAAAATAAAATCAGGCTCGCCCACTTATCCTGTACCACCTAAATTTCTGCCAACCATTGCTCCGATACTGTTGGATAGTCTAACCGACTTATTTATCAGATCACTATCGCAGGCTGAGTTCCCGAAATTATGGAAAGCTGCTAGGGTCAGGCCCATCTTAAAAAAATCCACTGCCGACCCAAAACTTCTCTTGAACTATCGTCCAATCTCACTGCTTCCCTATTTTGAGAAGATGCTGGAATCACTAGTAAATCAACAGCTTCTCAGTCATCTTGAGAGCCATGGACTATTGGATCCCTTACAGTCTGGTTTTAGGGCCGCCCATAGTACGGAGACAGCACTGGTAGAGGGAGCAGACAACGTCAGGCTAGCTCTGGGCAGAGGTCAGTCAACAATATTTTTCTTGCTTGACCTATCCGCCGCCTTTGACACCATCTCCCAATGCATTTTAGAACATCGGCTCTGGGAGATTAGTGTCAGGGGGAACGCTTTAAAATGGCTCAAGAGTTACCTAACAGACCGAGCCACAACGGTACAGGTAGGCAACACCGTTTCATGTAACAGACCGATTAAGATGGGAGTGCCACAGGGCTCCATCCTGACCCCGCCTCTTTTCAATCTCTATATGGCACCACTGGCCAAGGTGATCCAATCTCACGGATTCGATGTCGCGTCATACGCTGATGACACGCAGATCTTGGTCACTCTTGGACCAGACCCAGCAGAAACAATGTTGCGTTTTAATTAATGCATGTCCCAAGTTAATAGGTGAATGAGCACAAATCACCTTCAATTAAATGGTATCAAGTTTGAGATTGTGCTCTTTGGAAAGGCTCAAGAACATTGGTCTCATGACTGGTGGCCCCCGAACCTTGGCCCCTGCCCTACCCCAAAACCAATGGTACGGAACCTAGGATTCCATATGGACAGCCAATTGTCAATGAAAAGTCACATCGATCATATAATTGGCTCCTGTTTTGGAGTGATGCGTAGCTTACGAAAGGTTTTTAAATGGATTCCGATCGAGGCCAGGAAACCACTAGTCCAGGGACTGATAAGAAATCGCATGGACTATGGCAATGTCCTGTTATCCTCAATTAATGAAGGCCTTCTTACAAGACTTCAGATTTTGCAGAACACTGCAGCTAGACTGGTTCTGAACCTCCCACCCAGATCCCCCACGGCCCCTAGTTTGAGATCACTGCATTGGTTTCCAGTCAGAAAGCAAATCCAATTTAAGATTCTCTGTCTAACTCATAAAAATATGTATGGAATTGGCCTGGGGTATTGGTCAAAAAAACTAAGCTGGTACCAGTCTCGTAGGACTCTGAGATCAAGCAACGAATCATTTCTTACACCTCTCAGAATTCGCACCTCTAGAAATGGAGGAAGGTCCTTCTCTTTTCTTGCCCCTGCTTCTTGGAACAAACTGCCCTTAAACCTACACACCATCGCAGATCACAACTGCTTTTGCAAGAAGCTAAAGACATGGCTGTTCGACAATTAAACAAGCAATCTCTCAGAGCCGTCTGCAAGCACCATGAGACTTTCGAGTGATTTGTGCGCTGTACAAATGTCCCTGATTTGATTTGATTTGATATGGAAACATCAGCTTCTCATAATAGTTTAATGGAGTTTTTGGTTCACATAGAACCAGGTGATAGTACAGTTTTAAATATACAATCAGTTTAATGAATAGAGTCATGGTAAATAATATCCAAAGGTGTCAAAGACAGGAGTGGAACTGGGGGAGGAGGGAAATCGTGAGTAAGTAAAAAAGAATGGAGATCAGAGGATATTAATTAATAGTCCTTTAAAAAAGAGCTACGTACATTGTATTCCAGTTGTAGTTGGGGACAAGGTATGACAGAATTATGCCTCATCAATTGGTGGACAAACATAATACCCTTCTCTTTCCAGTGTTTAAAATAAAAAGATTTGTGATGGAATTTGAGAAATGTATTATGCCGACGTGAGAAGTATAAACAGCATTGTCAAAATCGAGAGCAGCTGAAAATATCGCATGCAACAAATGCTGGTAATATTTTAAAATAGGATAATTGGATATAAAAGTACAACAAGACATACGGAAAACATCCTTGAATGATAAATCATGCAGTAAGGATCGTTCAAATGTTATCCATTGTGGGATGGGAGAGTCTTGAAAATCATTAATTAGGGCATGAAATTGTCGAATTAAAAAATCAGAATGATCAAGCTTAAAATCAGGAAATTGAACTCTTCTTTAAATTTTTGGGTGTTTAGGTTTAGATAGGGCAATACATGGATGTTTATTGTTCCATTGGAATTTTCAAACAAATGGAGTTAATTTGTGAAAAGTAATAATTAGGGATCTTGAAGGCAACATAGAGACTGTGTAAAAGATATGCTGTACGATCATCATTTTGAAAGTATCTAGTCTATCCCACCATGGATATGATTAGGAAATGGAGTGCCGTCAATAAACAGGAATTCCGGGACTCATTGGCCAGTTCAACCCCACCTTTGGAACCAGATGTTGATCTCCTGGAGGCAAACATCCCAGCCTGGCTTTTAGCGTCTAGTGATCAGCATGCCCCGCTTAAAAAACTAAAAAGAGCTCGCCGCTCTGATGCACAGAAATGGTTCTCTGAAGAACTGAAAGAACAAAAACTTGCCCTCCATCAATAAGAAAGGAAATGGAGACTGAACTACTCCCTAGAAGGAAAATGCCACTATTCAGAAGCACGGAAAGTATATAAAAAAGCCATTACTACAGCTAAGGCCGCTTATTTCTCCTCAAGAATTTGAAACTCTACCAATAGGTCTAAGGAAATCTTCTCTATTGTTAACGAACTGTCTAACGCAGATAGAGTCCTACCTAAACCCACATCTACCCAAGCACTATGCGATTCCTTAAACAACTACTTTCTGAAAAAAAATCTCTAACATTAAGGCCACCATCCCAATACTCATCCCCAATGAGACACCCCTTGTCACAACGAGGAACCCCTCTACCTTGGATCACTTTCCGGCCATCAGCACCGAGACCTTCCTGGACTTGCTGTCCAGAGTAAAATCCGGCTCCACCATGGACTGCTGCCCACCCCATGTCTTAAAAGACACACTCTCCGCCCTGCCAAGTCCCACTATGACCCTCCTGAATGAGTCTCTCTTGCAGGACCGTGTCCCTAAAGCATTCAAACACGCAATCATGGTCCCTCTCCTAAATAAAATGGGAGCAGACCCCCAAAACCTGTGAAACTATCGGCCCATCTCCCTGCTCACTTATCTGGCCAAAGTACTGGAAGCCCACGTGGCAAAGTGCCTGTCCAACTTCATGGAACTGTCCGACTACTTAGATCCACACCAAGCGGGATTTCGTCCTGCCCATTCCACGGAGACAGTAATTTTGGCAGTCCTGGATGCTTTACGAGATAAAGCAGACAGAGGTATTCCACAGGCCCTGGTGCTACTAGATTTATCTGCCGCCTTTGGCACGGTCGATCATGGCATTCTGAGGGACCGTGTCAGGCAGGCGGGCATCCAGGGCTCAGCCTTCAGCTGGATTAGCTCCTTCTTCGAAGGCCACACCCAAGCAGTACACTTAGCCCCATTCACAGCTACTACGCTTACATCCACATATGGGGTCCCACAGGGATCCTCACTATCTCCCCACCTGTTTAATCTTTACCTCTTACCTTTGATTCAGTCCTTGAAGGAAAGGAATGTGACTATCTTCAATTATGCCGATGATCTACAGCTAATGTTCACCATAGATAACTCACCTGACTCAATCCTTGAATTCCAGACCACCATGCTTCACATCCGCCACTGGATGGATCTAAACCATCTAAAACTCAATCCAGGCAAGACTGAACTAGTTCTGACAGGGAACAGTCAGATCTTCTGGGGCCCACACTGCTGGCCTTCGGAACTTGGATCCCCCCGTGCCCTCTACCACTGTCAAAAGCTTTGGAGTCACAATCAATAAAGACCTATCCCTAAAATCTCAAGTCAGGGCGGTGGTCTCGTCCTGTTTCTTTCAGCTTCGAAAGATCAGAAACATCAGCCGTCTGCTCACTCATGCAGCACTGAAACAGGTCGTGATAGCCCTGGTGCTATCACACCTAGACTATGCCAACTCAGTCTACCTAGGCATGCCACTCTTCCTAATCAAGCAGCTACAGATGGTTCAGAACCAAGCAGTGAGACTGATCAACCAGCAACCCAGATGGCAATCAGCCAGACCGCTCCTGAAAAAACTACACTGGTTCCCTTTCCCCCAACGCACTGCCTTTAATACAGGATGTGTTATTTTTAAGTCTCTTCACTGCCGGAGCCCGAAATTCATTGACAACCTCCTATCTAGGTACACTCCCTCTTGCAATCTCCGCTCAGCAAATCTCCATTTACTGACCAACCCTGCCTTCAAGCTAAAACAACAGGGAGGATGCAGGTTTGCATCCCTGGCCCCACGATTGTGGAATTCCTTCCCTCCGGAGATTCGGTCATGTACGGACCTTCTGAGCTTTAGGAAAATGCTTAAAACCTGGCTCTTCGTGCAGGCCCATGACTAACACTCTCCATTGGTTCTGGCAAGTTCTAGAGTTAGCGCCATGAAACCTCTGGGTGCACGTGCGCTGTATACATTTTTTATAACATAAAATAACATGATAAATGCAGCAGAGACCTAGGTGAGGGTAACTTTGTGATTTTGATTTTAAAGTAGTAAAGTTATGGCTGCATGTCCTGGAGAAAGTAGAAGAAGACCAAACACAAAGGTATTTAATTATGATGGGGCACCATATAAAATTAGTGCTTGCAAACATGTATTGATAACAAAAGGAATTTAATAGAATGATTTCAGTTTTGGTAAAATGAAGTTTATATGTAGAAATATTAGAATATAAAGTGATCTCTTGTAAAAAAGGATCCAAGAAGATTAGGGGTTTGGACATGTAGATAAGAAAATCATCAGCATAAACCCATAACTTAATCTTTACGGAGTTGTGTTTTAACTTGGAACTAAGGGGCTAATTACAACACCGGTGAATCCACTACCGGCAGGCTGCTGGTGGCAGATTCACTCCCAAATTGCAGCCATTCTCCACCTGCCATATTATGATGGCAGGCGGTTTGCTGATGGATGGGAATTCCGTTCCGATTGCCTGGCAGGCCTGGAAAGCATACCCAGTATGGTGGCGGTGCCTAGCAAGCACCGTCCGCCATATTAGGATGCTTCATCTCCGCCAGCGGTGGATAGCGGTTCAACCGCCATTTACAGGCTGATGGAGGTTGACTTCGGGGGCCTGTTGCGGGCTGTCATGATCCGGGGGCCGACGGCGCAGTTCCGAGGATGAGGACTCCAAATCCCAGCGGCCCCCGCGGCCACCCGTCGGAAGAGCCGTCACAGCACCCCGGTCGAGTATAAAAGGCGCGGCAACCAGGTAGGCGGGGCCAATGATTCCCGTTCGAACTAGCGGATCCTAACGGCTTCGACCTAACTCCCGCATCATCCCGCAAACCCTGACTTTAATCCAGCCGGCGAACCGACGTGGATATCTCAGCAACGGACATCTCGACGACCCAGAGGAGGTAAGCAGGCTGCGGTTCTCCCGGCCGCCTCTGCATTATCCTTAGGCGCCACCTGCACCTCTAGACTTCCCGGCGCTCCTCCGCCCCTGGATTTCCCGGGCGTGAGTGGCAGCGCCACCTACATCTGCGGACCTCCCGGTGCTCCTCCACCCCAGGATTTCCGGGCGTGAGTGGCAGCGCCACCCGCATCCACAGACCTCCTGGCGCTCCTCCGCCTCCCGGATTCCCAGGAGTGAGTGGCAGCGCCACCAGCACTTTCGACGCCGATCTCAAGCAGCGGCGGCTCCTGCGCTCCTCCGCCCCCGGAGTTCCTGGGCGTGAGTAGCAGCGCCTGAGTCCGCAGAGCCTTTCCCTTCGCCTCCCCGTGAAGGAACGAGGAGCGCGAGTGAGGAGAGCGCCCAGAACGCCTCCCACGTCTGCAAACATTCCGAGCAGACTTCAACGGGGAAGTAGACCCTCTCACTCTTCGAAGTAACGGATAGGGACTCGCAGAGAGCTGCCATAGGGGACACCGCAACACCCGAGACCCCTCCAGCGTCCCCGAGGGGACCCTAGCTCATCTTCCGCGGTGAGAAGAAAGGAACCCCAGGTAGGGGGAAAAACTAATTGGGGGGGGTAGGGGAGGTAGAGAGGAGCCTGTGGCTTAACCCGTCTTCTTGTTTCTTCCAGGTCTCTCTCCCCGCTGTTCCTTCCCGACCTTCCCTCGCCCACCTCTCTCCACGTCCGAGGGTATTACACGTGCACCGGACAGGGGACGGATGGGCGGGGGGCCCACACATAGCATCAACGTTATCCTGAGGAGAGGAATTACTGGGACCACGACAGAATCATTGGCCCACGAATATTTCTCCTCCTGATCTCGTTGACGTGAAAACATGGCCTCACTAGACAATGTAATGGCTGTATTGACCCAGATCCAGCTAGAACTAGCGGCGTCCAGAGCGGACTCAGTCGCCCTGCACGGCCGTTTAGATCGCCTGCAACGCAATCCCTTCGACGCAGGGATGCCATCTCCGGCGACCACTCCGCAGGTAGTAGTGGAGATGCCAGCTCACGTCCCCTTGGCCCCACCGGAGAGGTTCCACGGGGACATCCAGAAAGTACAGGTCTTCCTCACACAGGTACAACTCCACTTCCACTGCAAGCCTAAGCTGTTTCTCACGAACCAGGCCCGAGTAGCATTTCTAATCTCCTACTTAACCGGGGAAGCAGCACAATGGGCGGTCCCCTTAGTACGGCGAGACGATGCGCTTCTATACGATTGGGACACCTTTCGGCAGGAATTCGAGCGAACTTTCGACCGCAGAGCATACACCTTTTCAGCCGACCATGATCTTCTAGACCTACGGCAGAACCCCTCCGATTTCCTGGGGTACATCAACAGCTTTCGCCGCTTGGTGGCAGAAACCGATTGGCCGGAGACGAAGCAGACAGCGATCTTTTATAGAGGGCTCACGGAGGAGCTGAAGGACGTGATCGCCCAGATCGACCCCCAGCCGCTCACATGCTCGGCCATGATCGAATTAGCGTCCAGGCTCGAATATCGCCTTCGGGTACGAAAAGGCAAACATAAACGAAAGGACAAGACATCCTCACCGTACGAGCAACCCCGCTTGTCGGACGCTACATCATCCGGGCCCGTCCCCATGGAGATAGGGACGGTGAGAGCTTCCCTGACCCTTTCGGAGCGGGACCACCGACGAAAACAGGGCCTCTGCCTATACTGCGGGAAGAAGGGCCATTTCCTGCGCGAATGCCCGGTGCGCCCGAAGACCGGTCGGCCCCGAACGGGTCAAACAACGGCCAGCCTCGTTGAGGGACCGGCGGAAAACCCCCGTGCTTGAAGGAAAGGGGAGGGACGCCTTCAAGCTGTCAGTTCATCCCTTCACTGGAAGCCGACGTCACCCCGGAACCTGACCATGTGTTTATCACCGCACAAGTGACGGTTAACAACTGCCCTCTGGATGTTAGAGCCATGATCGACTCAGGGGCCACGGGATGCTTCATGGATGTCGAGGAAGCAGAGAGACTGCGAATCCCCCTCCATTCCAAAGACGTTCCCGAAATGGTGTATGCTGTCGATGGCAAGGAGTTGGAATCCGGTCCCATTCGACAGGTCACTCCGTCCCTGTGGGTGACAATAGGGAAAGAACACGGAGAGTGGCTCACCCTCAATATAATACAAGCCCCTCGATGCAGGATCATCCTAGGGTTGCCTTGGTTGCGGCTGCATGAACCCCATATACATTGGGCGACGAACACGGTTACGTTCGACTCTCCGTTCTGTCAAACCCGTTGCCATCTCAGGAAGGAACCACTGGGGAAGGGAGACGGAACCACGCACCATGTGGCCACTGCAGCGGAGAAGGAGGTGGTTCTCCCCGACTGCTATGCACCCTATACCGGGGTCTTTGATAAGCAACAAGCCGAGGAGCTACCCCCCCATCGGGACTTCGATTGCCGCATTGACCTGGTCCCAGGAGCCAGCGTTCCGTGCAGCCGGGTGTATGCTCTTACCGGTCCAGAAACCTGTTATCTGAAAGAGTACTTAGAGAAGTACCAGAAACTGGGATTTATACGCCCCTCCAGCTCTCCGCCGGCGTCCCCCTGTTTTTTATCCCGAAGGCCAACGGTGAGCTACGTTGCTGCATCGACTACCGTTCCCTCAATGCAATGACCATCAGGAATCAGTACCCCTTGCCACTCATCCCCGTCCTCTTGGAACAAGTCCGAGGAGCACGGATTTACACAAAGTTGGACCTTCGAGGGGCGTACCATTTGGTTCGTATACGCGCGGGGGATGAGTGGAAAACAGCGTTCAAGACCCGATTCGGCTTATTCGAGTACTTAGTGATGCCGTTCGGTCTCTGCAACGCCCCGGCCGCTTTCCAATACTTCCTCAACGAAGTATTGAGGGACTATCTGGACAAATACGTCGTGGTCTATATCGACGATATTTTGATCTTTTCGTCCGATCCCAAGGACCATGAAGAGCACGTACGATCCGTGCTGGGAGCCCTGGAACGACACCGACTATTCTGCAAACTCACAAAATGTGAGTTCCACGTTACCACCGTGGAGTTCCTTGGCGTCCTGCTCACCCCCGAAGGACAGATCATGACCGACCGGAAGGTAAAAGCCGTGGCCGATTGGCCACAACCGACCTCAGTGAAAGAAGTACAGAGCTTCCTCGGCTTCGCGAACTTTTACCGGAGGTTTATCCAACATTTCTCCCAAACGGTAACCCCACTAACCAAGCTAACCCGCAAGGGGACGTCCTTCCTGTGGTCACCAGAAGCCCAGACTGCATTCGAGCAGCTCAAGAAAGCGTTTACCTCCGCTCCCGTCCTTCGCCATGCCCAACCGGAGCTACCGTTCCTGGTGGAAGCCGACGCATCCGACGAAGCGGTGGGAGCTGTTCTTTCCCAGCGACAGCAGGATACAGGGCTGCTCCATCCGGTGGCCTTTATGTCCAGGAAACTGAGCCCGGCCGAACTCAACTATACCATCTCGGAGAAAGAACTGCTCGCCATACGCGAAGCCTTCTTGGAGTGGCGGCACTGGTTGATGGGGGCTCGTCATCAGGTGACCGTATACACGGACCATCGCAATCTACAATTTCTACGGTCCGCCCGCCACCTGTCGCCAAGGCAAAAGAGATGGACGCTCTTCTTTGCAGAGCATCATTTCGTGGTGACTTATCGTCCCGGGGCGTTGAACAGAAAAGCCGACGCCCTCTCACACCAAAATCCTCCGTGTCTCCCTACGGTGACTCCCGAGCAATCCATTCTCGCTCCAGATCAGGTCATAGGCAGTCTGAAGACCGAATCCTTTCTACAGGGGGTAAAGAAAGGAATCCAAACCTTCACCTGGTCATCATGGTTACGAAGCCACAAGGAATGGCGTCTTTTCCAGGGTATTCCCTTGTGGGGATCCCGGGTATTAGTCCCCACATTGCGGCTCCGAAAGCTCGTCTTCTCATGGTGCCATGACATACCCAGCGCGGGGCACATGGGAGGGACAAAAACCCTGGAGAGGGTGTTGAGACAGTTCTGGTGGCCTACCGTCCGACCTGATGTATTGCTATGGGTGAAGAGATGTGCGGTATGTGCCCAGATGAAATCCGACCATCAACGACAACAAGGACTGCTGATGCCGCTTCCTACCCCGATGAATCCCTGGGAACGGATTTCCATAGACTTCGTGGTGGGGCTGCCAAAGGACCAGGGATGTACCGCCATCATTGTTGTCGTTGACTATCTCACGAAGATGGGCCACTTCATCGCCTGTAAACAAGTCCCCTCGGCAGGGGTATTGGCGTCACTCCTGTTGAGACACGTGGTGCGTCTTCATGGACTCCCGGTGGGGATCGTCTCGGATAGGGGGTCGCAGTTCACTGCCCGGTTCTGGAGGGTGTGGTGCGAACAGCTCGGCATCCATTCCTCCCTTTCCACAAGCTTCCACCCCCAGACGGATGGGCAGACAGAGCGACTCAACCAAACCCTTAAACAATATTTGCGTTGCTACGCCGCTAAAGCGGCGGACTCTTGGGTTGATTTGCTCTGGGTGGCCGAGGTGGCTTATAATAACGCACAACATTCCTCAACACACCACACTCCCTTCTTTCTTGCTTCCGGGTTCCACCCCCGGTTTGTTCTCTTCCTTCTCCCCAGGGAGGCGGTGTCCCTTCCTGACTTGCAGACAAGACTCAGCACCATACACGCCGCTCTCAAACAGGCCAGGGCCAGCTTACTGATAGCGAAGACATGCTATAAAGCCCAAGCAGACAAACGGCGGAGACCCGCACCGGTGTACCGCAAGGGAGAGAAAGTGTGGTTGTACACAAAAAACATCCGCTTCCGCTATCCCAGCGTTTTTCACCCGAAGTACATAGGACCATACCCGGTGGTGCGACATGTGAACCCGGTGGCTGTACTACTGCGGTTGCCCCCGCATCTGCGCATCCATCCGGTGTTCCACGTGTCGTTGCTCAAACCCTCTCTGTGCCCGGTGAAGAAGCCCCCTGCGCCTGTTTGGGTGCGCCACGAACAGGAGTACATCGTTCGCCGTGTCCTGGATTCCAAGCTGGTGAGGGGCAAGCTCTGGTACCTTTTGGCCTGGAAAGGTTACGGTCCCGAGGAGAACTCATGGGAGCCGGCGGCGGCGGTACACGCGGCCCGACTGGTGGCGGCCTTCCACCGCCGTTCGCCCTCCAAGCCCGGGGGCTCCGGCGGTCCGGGGGCCGGGGTGAAGAGGGGTGTGCTGTCATGATCCGGGGGCCGACGGCGCAGTTCCGAGGATGAGGACTCCAAATCCCAGCGGCCCCCGCGGCCACCCGTCGGAAGAGCCGTCACAGCACCCCGGTCGAGTATAAAAGGCGCGGCAACCAGGTAGGCGGGGCCAATGATTCCCGTTCGAACTAGCGGATCCTAACAGCTTCGACCTAACTCCCGCATCATCCCGCAAACCCTGACTTTAATCCAGCCGGCGAACCGACGTGGATATCTCAGCAACGGACATCTCGACGACCCAGAGGAGGTAAGCAGGCTGCGGTTCTCCCGGCGCGCCTCTGCATTATCCTTAGGCGCCACCTGCACCTCTAGACTTCCCGGCGCTCCTCCGCCCCTGGATTTCCCGGGCGTGAGTGGCAGCGCCACCTACATCTGCGGACCTCCCGGTGCTCCTCCGCCCCAGGATTTCCGGGCGTGAGTGGCAGCGCCACCCGCATCCACAGACCTCCTGGCGCTCCTCCGCCTCCCGGATTCCCAGGCGTGAGTGGCAGTGCCACCAGCACTTTCGACGCCGACCTCAAGCAGCGGCGGCTCCTGCGCTCCTCCGCCCCCGGAGTTCCTGGGTGTGAGTAGCAGCGCCTGAGTCTGCAGAGCCTTTCCCTTCGCCTCCCCGTGAAGGAACGAGGAGCGCGAGTGAGGAGAGCGCCCAGAACGCCTCCCACGTCTGCAAACATTCCGAGCAGACTTCAACGGGGAAGTAGACCCTCTCACTCTTCGTCCCGTCCGTGAAGTAACGGATAGGGACTCGCAGAGAGCTGCCATAGGGGACACCACAACACCCGAGACCCCTCCAGCGTCCCAGAGGGGACCCTAGCTCATCTTCCGCGGTGAGAAGAAAGGAACCCCAGGTAGGGGGAAAAACTAGTTGGGGGGGTAGGGGAGGTAGAGAGGAGCCTGTGGCTTAACCCGTCTTCTTGTTTCTTCCAGGTCTCTCTCCCCGCGGTTCCTTCCCGACCTTCCCTCGCCCACCTCTCTCCTCGTCCGAGGGTATTACACGTGCACCGGACAGGGGACGGATGGGCGGGGGGCCCACACATAGCATCAACGTTATCCTGAGGAGAGGAATTACTGGGACCACGACACGGGCCCCCTTGTATTGGGGGAAATGTGGGTGCACTGGGGGGGTACCATGGGTACCCTCCTTCATTTCCCTGCACCACGTGGCAGGCACCACAAGGTGCCTGCAACATAGTGCAGGAAAATGCAAGACCTTCATGTTTACCATTGTGGCGGGTGCACCCACCACAATTGTAAACATGCCCAATGCGACTGCCACCGTGGCGGTTGCGTTGTAATTTCATGGTCGTCATATAGGCGGACGGTCCCAATTCCCGTGATGATGGTGTCCGTCATCGTAATGAGCCCCTAAGTGTATTGCAATGAATACTTTCAAGGAATGGTTCTAGACAGAGAAAAAAAATAAAGGTGAGAGTGGCAACTGTGTCTGGTACCGCTATGTAAAGTGAAACAAAGGGAGAAATGACCATCGACAAAAACACTTGCACGAGGGTCGGAGTATAATAATTTTATCAACCGGATTGATCAGGTTTGACAAGAAGCGGTACAACAGTTTCTAGGTAGAAAAACATAAAGTAGAACTTAAAAGAGAGAGACGTAAATTAGAAAGGACAAGTATAGTCAAGTGGGAGACTAACATGGTATTTTGGGAAACAAAATTGCATTGAAGACTATACCATGGCAAAGTGCCAGAACAAAAGCACAGTACTTCAAAATGTGGTACAGCACTTAGGGGCTCATTACGATGGCGGAAGGACCGCCACCACCTGCCATGCGGTCCTTCTGCCATAGGAGTCCGATCTTCCCACCCCCGAATTAGTGGGACTCCCAATCTGTCTGCGGTGGATGGAAAGACCGTCCGCCACCAGTCCGCCAGGAGCAATCAGTTTGATTGCTTGGCAGACAGACAAGGGGGCATAAAATGGTGGCGGTGCCTAGCAGGCACCGCCCGCCAGATTACAATGCTGGCGTCCGCCAGCCTTTCCATGGTGGTGGAACCGCCATGGAAAGGCTGACGGAGGCTGGATTTGGGGGCCCTCTGCGGGCCCCCTCTGCGTTGGGGGAGGTGTTGCTGCACTGGGGGGTATTTTCCTGCACTGCGTGGCAGGCACCGCGTTGTACCTGTCACGTAGTGCAGGGAAATGCACAGCATGGCATTTTGACTTTGCGTATGGTGCTGCAGCCAGCAGCACCGTCCGCAATGTGAAATGCCCTGGATGCAGTGGTGGGACCACCGCATGTCTGGCGGGTGGTCCCATACACCGCAACGATGGCAGGCAGACATCATAATGAGCCCCTTACTCTCTTTCTCTTTTGCACAGGCTTTTTGCTCTGGCTCTTCCCATTGTCGCTTTTTTTCCTCAGTCTCTTTATCTCAGATTCTGTCACTCTCTTTATATCTCTTTATCTTTCATGCATTCTTTCACTTTCCGTATCTTTCTCACTCCTTGTTCTCTCTCAGTTATGTATACACTATATCCGTTGGTGTTTTCCTCTTTCTGTCTTCTTTCTCTCTCTCACACACTCTTGTAGTCACTCTGTTCTCAATTCCTGCATTTTGTTTACTCTCTGTGCCTTTCTCCATCTGGCTCACTCTTTAATCTTTAGGCCCTGCATTTGAGACAGCTTTAGATGTCTTGCCAAACTATTTCTTTTCCAAAACATTTGTAAAGAGATACATACATGCATAGAGGAGCTTTTGGTGAGTAGGCTTCATCCATTGCTGAGTTCAGTTGTCATTCACATTTGGCCCCTGCCCATTATATTTTGGTTCCAACCACCATAGCCTATGACATGGGACAGTGAGTCAGTCCATTTTACCAATTGGCTTCCTTCACTATGAATGACTGCACAGAACCTGTGCACATTGCTCATTTCCACCTAAAATAGTACCTTTCTCCTCCGTGACAAATCTAGTTTGGTGCAGAGTGAGAATATCGATGTAAAAATATCGACTTACACAAATATCGAGGTAAAAAGATCGTGGGACAGAAATATCGTCAGACAAAATATCGTGGTCAAGAATATCGATTTTAGGTAAGTAATATCAATGTAAAAAATATCGAAGTGTTTAATATCGTTTGTAAAAATATAGTTGTTAAAAATATTGTGTTTTTAATTAATGTTATTTATTTTAGTATATATTTTATATGTGTGTGATGTTTGTGTTTTGTGTACTAATTCTTTGTATTTTTATTATATGTGTTAAAAGTTTGGTAGTTATTATTTTTTTTTTAATTGAATTTTGTGTCTTTAGTTCCGTAGCGGGTTGTGGGCTTCTAGGGGAATGGGGTGGGAAGTAATTTAATTATATAAAATGTATTGAATCATTTTTATGTATTAATATTTGTTTAATTGTGATGTTATAGTATTAAATGTGTAAATTAATGTATGAAAAAATGTTTATTATTATTTGTGAATTAATTTAAATTATTTAATTAGTAATTAATTATGGTATTTGTGTAATTAATTTTAGGTGTGTGTTGTGGTGTTTATAGGTGTAAATGGTGTGAAGGGTGTGAAGTAATTTATTTATAAATTATGAATTATTTGTGAATTAATTTAGATTAATTAATTAGTCATTATTAATCATAATTGTGTAGTTATTTTAGGTGTGTGTTGTGGATATTATAGTGTTAAAGAATGTATAATCAATAAATGTTTAATATCTTTTATTAATTATAATATATTTTAAATGTATTTTTAATTATGTTAATTATGGAAATAACATTTAATAAAAATGTTGATGTCTTTTTTTATTGGTGTGGTGTTATATGGTAGGAAATAAAATAAATACATTTATGTTTTAAATAATTTGTTTGTGAATATTTGTTTCTTTTGAATAACTATTGTTTATAAATTTATTTATTCTTTTTTGTAATATCATATTTGTAGGTTTTTATTATATGTAACTAACATTATAATATGTGTTCTTTTTAGATATAATATATTTAATGATTTTTTAAAAAAAATATTGTTTATTTATTTTTAAGAATATATCCAATCCAATCCAAAATTCTTTATTTCGGCCATATAGGCCATAAAAGATACAGAAATAAAACCGTTAACATTGCATACAAGTAAATATATAGTCAATCCTGAAACCCATTGGTTTGCAAATTTAGAACTAAAGGAAATAGTGTCCATATTTACAATTAGAAGAATAATGATCACAAAAGTTTTTACATTTGCATTCACTGAGCATTAATTTACGCCTTTTCGTCCACATGGCTGTCAAGAACTTGCTTACTGCAAACACAATAGAATTTGAAGTACTAGTCTTTAAAGTTCTAAACGATTGTAAACAGTTTTTAAAACCTAAATTTCTACATAACGGAACCAGCCAGTGCTTCCTATGTTTACTATAGGCGGGACAGAAGAAGAGCACATGCATTTCATCTTCCAAACTACAACTGCATCCTGGACAGGTCTTGTCTGCTAAAGCTGTCCATTTACTTGTAAACACTTTAAAAGGGAGAGTACCATATCTCCATTGAATTAAAAGCTTTCTTGCTAAAATTGGAAAAACACTATCCATAAAATCCTCAAATTTATAAGAACTTTTGGAAACCAGGAATGATTCAGTAAGGGTGCCAATATTAGAGGCGCATAGTGCCGAATTCAAGCTCTTCTCTTTGTAGAGCCCTGCCAGGGTCCCCCTCTCCGGGTCGCTCCACATGTCAAACAAGCCCAAGCGTTGAAATTCGCGTTTGACAAAAGCCAACCACGGTATTTTATCTGCATTGCAGAGACTCAATACCTGCTTCAGCTCCTGTCTATAGTGTGACAATTCCGCAGTGGTCCATAGCCTATGCCAGAACCTAAGTAGTTTCAGTGCTAATTCATCTTCTATAGGTAGGAGTCCTAGATCTAATCTTAAAGGGAAAAGTGGGGTGCTTTGTGGGAGTGACAGCAGCCGTCTAACAAAATTGGATTCCAATTTGGAGATTTCAAGACTAGCAGAATGTCCCCACAGCTCTCCACCATAGAGTGCTGCAGCCCTGGCTTGAGTTTTGTAAATCTCCAGGGCTGGACTTACTGGTTTAAATGTAGATGAATTTGAAGCCTTAAAAATGCCACCCACCAGTTGAGACAGCTTTAGACGGGATTTTGCTTGTTGTGGGCCCCAAAAGAGGTTTTCATGCAAAGTTACCCCGAGATACTGGAACGTAGTGACCCTTTCCAACCTTACAGACCCCAGGGTCGGGTTTAGACGTGTAGATGCCGAGGGATTGAATATCATATACTTTGTTTTATCGGCATTTATCTCAAGGCCCCTGGATCTGCAAGAGTCCCCAAACCCGTCCAATATCCGTTGTATCCCCCTAGGGGATTTGGAGAATAGGAGGGTGTCATCAGCAAACATAATTGCTGGTACCCTCCTGCCCGTCAACCTTGGTGCATCATTGTTGGGGAGACTGTCAAGATGCGAAATTACACCGTTGACATAGAGGCAGAACAGGGTTGGTGCTAAGACACAACCCTGTCTCATCCCCCTGCCAACTGGGAACCTAGATGACAATGCCCCGTTCCTTCCGCATCTGACCTGAGCAAAATTCCCGTCATGGAGCCTTATCAATATATGCAGAATTTGTGGTGGAACACCCAACTCCTGGAGAACCCCCCACAATTTCTTCCTTGGTACTAAATCAAATGCGGCCCTGAGGTCCACAAATACCAAGTAGAGGCTGCCACCCTCGATCTTTGCCGTTTTCCAATAATGGAGAATAAGGCGAAAGACCTGGTCCATGGTAGATGTGTTCCTCCTGAACCCTGCTTGGAAAGGACTTAGAACCTTATGTTCCTCCATCCAGTCCAGGAGAT